>NC_080672.1:10386023-11000142 GCF_030247195.1 Topomyia yanbarensis
ATACAGGCATACATACGGGCTTACATTCATACATACATACAAACTTTGGCACAAGTTTAGAGCGTGTAACGTCGTGTCATCTAGTCTGTCATCCTATGGAAAATCATCCGCCTTGGGGTCAACGTCATATTGGCAAATTTCGCATTGAATCCGCTTCTGTCTCTTCCTAATCTCGTTTTTGTCTCCTAGGTCCGAAGCGGATCAATCGACTATTAATTGAAACGGTAAACATACTAGCAGTATTAGTCCTTACTCGCGAACACTTGTCCTACAACTGTGCTGTTTCTTCTCTATCTTATAACATAACTCGATTATCCCGTTATTCATTACATTATGGACCAGGCAAACCCTTAATTTTTCTATTATTATTATCCTGAGTAGCTATACCAGTGAAGCTATTTTAAGATTTCGCAGAAAGAATCTCTGCCAATAAAGACGTAAGAAATATTTATCCACTATTCCCCATAAAGTTTGCTCGAACCGAATGTCCGCCTGGTTCGACTCGAATAGACCACACCGACCCGAAAGGGTTGCTTATCATTTCTGAGAGCCGGTGTGCTTGGTCGAGTTTAATAATGATAAGAACAAGTCCTGAATAATTATCTATCTCTTAGGTGCCAGTCCTGCACTACTTTCCTGAACTACTCACGATCAAAAGAGTCGACAACTAGTAGGATCCACATGTCCCCCACTCAAGCGAATTGATCCACTTGCAAGTAGGAGCGCATATCTACCAAGCAGCCAAGAAGATTTCCGAATCAATGAGAATGGACCATGCCAGTCGAAGGTCACAGGCCCAGCGCCATCTCGTACAGTGTCATTGTCATTTCTCAGCCCACCCCCTGGCATACGTTCATCCGCCCATCTAGACTCTGTCAAGTTGAAAACCTACAAAGCCTAACTGTTCGTATGTGCTAGTCCGTATAGATTTTGGTTTGCTGAAACGAAACAAGAAAAGCAAAATAATTGTGATTAGTATCGTAGTTATAATAAATAAGTAAACGATTTCTCAATTATTGTTTGTTCCCTTGTTCGTAGTCCTCCTTTCTGTTCCTGATCTGTTTGGGCCACTGGCTTTCCGTTTCCTTGGCCGTCACGCTCGAGCCGCACATATTGTAGCAAGAGAAACAAATGAAAAGACAAAAAAATGAAAATGAATGGACGTCTGCTATCTGTGCCTAAATTGATGTTGCTTCTCAGTTTTGCACGACCCAGGGGGAACTTGGCCTTGATCCCAATGCTCTGTCGCAGATGTTACGTGATATTCGTTATGGAATATTCTTTGTTTGGGGGCCATTCATAAACAATGTTGTTCGTTTTTATCCCTGATCCGCTGATACGTCTAAAATTCATTTTTAGTTTTTATCTCGTTACGTGACGCTCTTCCCCTATTGTCAATATTCGATATCTGTACGCCGAGAACGAACGAATAAATGGAAACCCGTAAACATAGGAACGGAATCTCGATTTGTGAATAAAACGCGTGAATTCTACGAAAGCGGACTGTATTTTATTTATAAAAGCAAACGCGTCGTCATTCGTTGACGTTAGCACATGTAATGAATATTCACCTTTTTCCATAGGGTGGAAGTTATTATCAAAAAAGTAACTTGAAAACGAGGGATAGGCAATCAGTCTTCTGAGGTGTAGGAATGCGTACAAACATCCTCCCGGGCCTTGAGGCAGATGCCTCAATCGCATGGTAGTAACACTAGTTTGTGTACCGGACGTTGATACTCCAACTGGCCACGACGAAGGGTGACGGTGCGTACAATTCCATACTGATCCGGATGCGTTTTTACCACCCTAGCAAGTTCCCACTCTGCAGGAGGTGTATTCTCGTTTTTAATAAGCACTAGCTGACCAACAGTCAGGTTCTGCTGGACGGCTTGCCACTTGTTCCGAGGCTGAAGAGTGGCTACGTATTCGTCTCTCCATCGGGTCCAGACATCAGTGGTATAACGTTGAAGTCGTTGCCATCGGTCCAAGCGGTTCTCTTGGATTCGACTGACGTCGGATTCAGGAAGTAAATTGAGAGGTTGGCCAATGATGAAGTGGCCCGGAGTGAGAGGCTCACAAGAATCGGGCGACGTTGACAACTGGCAAAGAGGACGTGAGTTCAGACATGCCTCTATTTGACATAAAACGGTTGAGAGCTCTTCAAATGTTAGTGTAAGGCTACCGAGAACTGCTCTGAGATGTTTCTTCATACATTTCACTGCAGCTTCCCAAATACCACCCATGTGGGGCGCTGATGGAGTAATGAACGTCCATTTAATTCTGATGTCCAATAGGTACTGAGTTACTGTTTGGTTAAACTCATTCGATTGAAGATGTTTCCGTATCTGTCGATCTGCACCGACGAAATTGGTACCATGGTCGGACCAAATCTCGCTGCACAATCCACGTCGTCCTATAAATCGTTTGAGAGCTGCTAAAAAGGCGTTAGTTGACAAGTCTGTAACTACCTCGAGATGAATTGCTTTCGTCGATAGACAGACAAATACAGCGATGTATCCCTTCATTGCCTTTGCAGCACGGAGATTGGAAGAACGTACAATAATTGGACCTGCATAATCGACACCGCAGTGTATAAACGGTCTCGCTGGTGTTATTCGTACTGACGGTAGGCTTCCCATCAGTTGGGTTGATGTTTTCGCTTTCATCCTACGACAGCGTATGCAGCTATCAACGACTTCACGCACAGCCGCCTGACAACCTTTCATCCAGAACCTTTGGTTCAAAGTCGCAATCATTAATGTAGGCCCAGCGTGTAGATTTTGCAAATGTAATTCTAATAGGAGCAGAAAGGTGTAACGGTGTTGCTTTGGCAATATTACTGGGTGTCGCATATCATAGGGCTGGCTGGAGTTCTGTAGACGACCACCTACGCGTAGGGTCCCTTCATTGTCAACGGTAGGAAATAGTTCTTTAATCTTACTATCGCTTGGTAGTGGTGCACACTTACGTAGGCAGTCTATTTCGTGCTTGAAGACATCATGTTGAGCGACTCTAGCTAGCTGGAGACAAGCATTAGATATCTCCTTTGGCGATATAATACCTGTCAGCCTGGAAACGCCGCTCTTAGGAGCCATTAGGTTGAATTTAAAACGATTGATCCAACATAAGATGCGTCGTATGCGGGTTAAGACAGAAAAGCGATTGAGCAGGAACGTTTCGATGACATAATTGCTTTCTAGAACAGCTGTAAGAACTGTCACGCATTTCTGAGTGGATCGTCCTTCCAACTGCGATCCGTTTTCCTGAATTGTAGAAGACAAATTCCACACAGCATCATCTTCTTTCAGCCATCTGGGACCTGTCCACCAGAGAGGATGATTGACTAATTCAATTTGCAAAATACCGCGCGAAGCACAATCGGCGGGGTTGTCCCGTGAAGACACATGGCGCCAATGTTTTCTAGGGAGATGATCAAGGATTTTAGATGTAGGGATGTCCGATTAGTTCTCGATTAATCGAACTAATCGATTATTATGGAAACTAATCGATTAATTTTTAATCGATTAACGAATTTAACGATTATCGGATAATCGATTAGATAGCGTCGATTATTGGTCGATTAATTTTTTTAATGCGCGTAAAATTTTAATTTTAGTTTATTTATTCCATTTTGGCGACAAGCGGCTTCAAACTACAACTTAACCAAAAATACTAATTAGCATTGAAATTCATAGGTCAAAGAGCAACAATATATTGTGCTGCCAATTGTAACTTTGAAATTCACTTCTAGGGGGTGTTGAAACACCATTAACTTACGTTTTTGGTAGTCTTACATTCACGATCATATCTTTGAATAATTTGAACAGATCAGTTGGAAAGATTAGATCAACCGCGGGATTACGAATTGAACGTTGTCATAGGTGCCGGATTCGCTCTATAAATACTTTTAGATTGTCTTGAGTTCAAGCAAGAAAAGGCTTAAAACAGTACCGGCCACAAACTGTCTGAAGAGAAGGAGAGGTTTAGGTACACTATATGCGTCTCTCCAACAGATACTAGATCCATGAGAAGTTCTATGAATTCTGATAAAGGATCCTTTAAATTAAACTTGGTAGAAGCAATTCCGTCTTTATGCATGGGAAGACTGGGCCAAGGCCAGGGGCCCCGAGATTTTGGGGGCCCACATTTAGCATGAATATAAAATAATTCTAAAGACTATATTTTAAAAAATTGCTTCACTCAGATCAGTAGCAGCTCGAAATCACGCATTGCACCGTATCCCGCGTGATCAAAATTTTTAAAAAGCACCAGAGCGGCAGGAAACGAAGCATTTCATCACTATTGAACCAATTCAAACGTCAATCCAACATTTCCATTCAAGTTTTAATTTATTTTTAATAACAGTGCAACGTTTGGTACACCACGTATATAAAGATCGTGTTATGGCTGTCTTCGACACAACAGTTTGTTCAATAGGGATTCTGTTATTATTATATTAAATTCGGCCATCTGTAAGCAAAGTGGAATACTGGTTGGGTGGTCAGATTACACCATCTGGGAAGACTATAGCGTAGTTGGTAGGTCAGCTACACTGTACGCAGCTCACCTGAGTTCGAACTCCCACCGCCGCAAATAGTGTGTTAGGCCGTTTGCTACTACAGGTCAGATCGGTCAGGAAAACAAATAACTTTTTAAGATGCACTCAGATTATCTTTCTTTTTCGACAATATTTGGACATCAGGTTGTGAAAATCTGGAATAGTCTTTGTTCTCCATAAACTTTGAATCCCACTTTATATTTTGTTGAATATGTTCGACACGGTTGACTGATTTGGCTCAAATATGAAAGAGTGTCTCAGCATGGCATGAGGTAGAAGTGATTCTTTGATGCTGGGAATCAGTTTTGGATCATGCTCATTCTCGACAGCTGTTTATACCAATTCAATTAAAGGGGCCCTTAGCTCAATAGTGCCAAGGTGCCCCGAGTAGTCTAAAGACGGCCCTGTGTAGAAGATTGTGAAGCCAGTATTAGCCATTCGCCGAAATTCTACTGTATACCGAAGTGAACGATCATCATAATCAGATTGAGATGGACGTTTTGTATTTTCTGTTACTGCTCTCAGAAAAACTTTTAAACTAATCGATTACTTCGATTAATCGATTATTTCTTGGTTTTAATCGATTACGATTAATAGAAATGTAAAAAATAATCGATTAGCTACTAATCGATTAATTGGAAAAATCGGACATCCCTATTTAGATGTACGGTTAGCTATAAACGTCTGCCATTTCCTCGGATGCGCAGAGAGCCACTGCAGGACGATGGTCGAATCAGTCCATGCAAATAGTTCGAGTTCCAGATGCGCAAGTGACTCCATGAGCTTCAATATTAAATCCGTGAGTAAAGACGCTGCCAACAGCTCCAGTTTAGGCAACGATACTTGTTGTATAGGAGCGACTTTAGTTTTGGCGGCGACTAAGTTGATGTGAACCGCTCCTTCGTTGTCAACGGATCGCGCATAAACCACGGCTCCATACGCTGCCTCAGATGCATCGGCGAAACCGTGAAGTTGCAACTTTCCTGCGTGTTGAGGAATCCAACGACTGATACGAATGTTTTCGATATGGTGCAACGTTTCCTTCAACTCGATCCATTCATCGCAAACACTTGCTGGTAACTGATCATCCCAATCTAGATCGTAAAGCCAAAGGTGTTGAAATAGTATCTTTGTGCGAATAATTACAGGAGCGATCCATCCAAATGGATCGAATAGCTTGGACGAATCGGATAGCAGCTGTCTCTTTGTATTAGCACTGTCGATGTCGAAGCTGACCTTGAAGCAGAACACATCATCCTGTGGTATCCATCGTATACCGAGGGCCTTTACATTGTCTTCCTCCTGAGGCAGCTGAAAAGTGATGGGTTCATTAGTGGTGCCGTCTGATTCTAAAAGCTGCGGTTCATTCGACGTCCATTTTCGCAAATTGAAACCACTCATTGTGAGAACCTCAGTAAACTCATTTCGTAAAAACTTGGCTTCCTCGAGTGTGTTCGCCCCGGACAACAAATCGTCTACGTAGAAGTTCTTCGATGCGCGCTCGAACACTAAGGGATGCACATGCTTGCTATCCTCAGCAGATTGTTGCAAAGCTGCCATTGCTAGGTAAGCTGCACACGCCGTACCATAAGTGACTGTCAGCAAACGGTAATGTTCCAATGGTTGATCCGGTTGTTCGCGCCATATAATCCGTTGATAGTTTACATCATTCCTATTCACAAGAACCTAACGATACATTTTTTCGATGTCGGCCGTGAATGCGATCCGATACGTTCGCCATCGCGCCAGAACGTTAAATAACGGTTCGTTGACATTTGGACCCACCAACAAACGGTCATTCAAGGCCACACCAGATGCGCTTTTACTTGAGGCGTCAAATACGACGCGTAACTTAGTCGTCGTGCTGTCTTCCTTCCAAACAGCGTGATGTGGAAGATAGAAACATTTATCTGCTGCTATAGGCACTTCCGCCAAGGGAATCTTCTCCATATGGCCAAGGGATAAATACTCTGCCATGAACTGTTTGTAGAGGTTTTCATACTGTGTATCAATGCTAAACTTTCGTTCCATTGCCTTAAATCGCCGAATAGCGACGGATGCGGAGTCACCAAGCGCAGGCTTTGTATCGTCAAACGGTAGGCTAACCACGTATCGTCCATCTGTGTTCCGTACACAAGTCGTTTGGAAATGCTCGACGGCATGTCGTTCATCGTTAGTTAGAGGCTTTACCTTTGGTAGGTCCTCCAGTTCCCAGAATTGTCTAAGAGTTTTGTCTAAATTAACTTCAGTGACCAGACCAAGAACGCCAGATCTTGGGGTAGTAACAGATACCGCGCTGAATCGACCACCCACCAGATATCCAAAGATAGAGTTCTGGGCTATCGGTACATTCCGACTGTCTACTAGCTTTCCTGGTTCTAAAATAGAAAAGAAAGCTTCTATACCCAATAAAAGGTCAATCTTACCAGGCATGTTGTAGGAGGGATCTGCTAATGATGTGCCTATTAAGGCATCTGTGTCAATATCGAATTCCTGACACGGCTGCTCCGGAACGAGGTGATCGAGAATCAATGCTTCCAGTACGATAACGATTGACTCGTCAAATCGCGATGAGATATGCAACGTTACTTTTCCCTTTGTCTTGTTGGGCTTTCCTTGAGTGATTCCACTGACAAGTATGCTGGCGTTGTGCCTATTCAGGCCAAGACGTAGGAACGCCTGCTTTGTGATCATTGAGTTCATGCAGGCAGAGTCCACCAATGCCCGTAGTTCATGGAATACGTTGTTTTTTCCCAAAACTTTGACAACAGCAGTGGGCAACATACTGATGAAGTTTGTTGAACATACAGTCTCGGTTCTTGCGACATACGATGCCACTTCTTCCTCCTCGGGTTCTGCAGTTGGAGTTTCCTGCTTGTAATTTGTTGGAACGTGAGATTGCTGGACAGAATCCGAGGTGCGTTGATCATTGCTCGAACACAGCAGTGAATGATGTTTTTGATTACAGCTTTTACAGGTTATGGTAGAAGAACAATTCTTTGAAATGTGCGTGGCTTTGAGGCAGTTAAAACAGAGCTTGGCTCTTTGTACAAATTCCCGGCGATCGTTTGTCTTCATCTCTTTGAAGTTGGTACACTGATAGATGGTGTGAGTTTGAGAGCACATTGGACAAGAGAGCTGAGTGGTAGTACTAAAACTTTGAATCGGCCTATCCGATAAAGTTGATTTTGAGTTCTGGCCGCACTTATGTTCTGAATCCCGTTTCGCAAATTCGTACCCCTTCTTACTAAACGATGCGCAAGTTTCCAAAGCATCACACCTGCGTTCGAGAAAGGTAAGGAATTCAGCAAAGCTAGGATTATCCAAATCGACTAACTTTTGAGCCCACTGCGCACGCGTTTCCCGATCCAGTTTGTCAAGAAGCAGATGTATCAACCACGGATCACGACGCTCACATTCTTCACCAAGCGCTTGCAATTGTCTGATTACTTCATCAGAAGTCGACAAAAGCTTGCGAAGCCCAATGAGAGACGAAACGGATATCGGAGATTGTTCAATGAACTCTTTCACTAATGCCGCGACGGTATATTTTTTCTTATCGTAGAAGTCGTTAAGCTTGTCCCATACTTGCACATAATTTGCATCTGTAATCGCGAATGCACTCACAAGCTTTTTAGCTTCTCCATCTAAATTAGACAATAAATACTGCAGCTTTACTGAGTCTTTTAGCCTCTTTTCGTGAATGCAACTGATGTATAGGTCTTTGAAGGAGTTCCATTTTTTCCTATCGCCATTGAACACTGGTATTGAAAGAGTTGGCAAACGAATCTCGAGCGGTACCCCAGCATCGACTACTGGAATTGCTGCTGGCAAGATGGAAGGATTAATGGAACTAATCTGGCCAGCTAACTGCGAAACGGAAGTTGAAGCTGCAGACTGTGATGACATCATGAGTCGCTGAGACTCCAGAAGCATTCGTACTGCCTCTTTTAGCTCGTCCTTTTGTTCCTCACGAAACGCTTCATTATTTTCCCTATTAAGATGCTCATCGAGAAAACGCACGAAATGCTCCTTTGTTTCATAGTACAAGTTGTCAAATTCCAACCGGTAGTTGAAAATGGAGGAAGCTTCTGACAAACCGGTAGTTTCTTCCTCGATTTCACTTTGTACACGATCAAAATTCTCGTACAACTCCGATAATTTTTGCAGGCGCTCCTGCAATTCACTAGGGAGAGGATTTCGCCCAACAATTGTGTTCGCGTTCCTGTGCTCCCATTTTATTCGCTCGAAAAGCACGTCGCGTCGGGTTCGAAGTGGTTCCATTTTACGTAAATATCCGGGATCGAAGGTCCAAATGCACGCCGAGAACGAACGAATAAATGGAAACCCGTAAACATAGGAACGGAATCTCGATTTGTGAATAAAACGCGTGAATTCTACGTAAGCGGACGGTATTTTATTTATAAAAGCAAACTCGTCGTCATTCGTTGACGTTAGCACATGTAATGAATATTCACCTTTTTTCCATAGGGTGGAAGTTATTATCAAAAAAGTAACTTGAAAACGAGGGATAGGCAATCAGTCTTCTGAGGTGTAGGAATGCGTACAAACAATATCATTTATGAATGAATGAATGAATGATATTTAGAGCAGACAATCCAATTAAAAATAGGATTGACAGGATTTTAGTGCGCTCTTGGCGCCTTGTGTCACATCTTCATGTTTGTTATACATACTAAGAATACCAAAGCATGCGATGTGATGACCGGAAGATTAGAGAAGCAACTCCTCCCCTTCCCCCCGACGAGACGAGTCCTTACTTTACTCTAAAATTCATCCATACAAACCTACCCTCCATTAGGTTGTTGCAAGGAGCTATGCTTATAAAATCATTTTTAAGGAAAAGTATGAATGCTTTTGAATGTACAATTACAAACCGAAAAAGTAAATCGTATTTTCAACGCCCAAAGTCCTTTCAAAAAAACTAAACAAATTATTATTAAGTTTAACTAGAGTCTGAAAGATTTTAACAATTCGACCAATTTTCAACACCCGTTTTACCCCACTTCCCGTCAAAGTGTAAAACTAATATTTGACCGAAGTCCACTCCATATAAGTGCACAAACGCTAATTGTGCCTTTTTTACCGAATTAACCATAGAACCCCGCCACCCCCAGCTTAATCGCGCTTGGTGGGAACGTGAAAATGTTATATCCAGACCCCTGCCAGTCGTTGACGTTGCGAAAATTACGGTGGTAGAAAGTTAAGGTCAGGTGATATTCCTAATAACTAAAGTATCAGCATAGCATACAGAAAGTGAAAATTTTATTGATATTCAAGAGATATATGATACCGAAAAAAAAGGAAGCCAATACAATACAACAATATGCAAATTCTATCCCATATGTTTATATTTTATATGTATAATTTACTTTCTGAACGCTCGAAACAATACGTGTGAGGCAGCGTGAAACCAAAGTTTGTTTTCCGTTTTATAGTAACATCATATTTTACCAAACGATTGCTGATATTATAAATAACTCAGCATATTTCAAACTGTATATATATTATATAAATAATTTGATTCAAAATGTGGTTATTTTTCCATAATCGATAATAATTTAGTGTTATTTAATATTGTTTGAAAATTCATAAAAACAGTTGCTTTATAGAAAGGTAAGAAAATAATCGCTTTAATAATTGTTGAATAGTAATTATTTTAAAAACGCGCATAAAATTGATTAAGAGAGGGAATGACGTTCATGTGGAAGCCTCAGCCCTCTTTACTGATAGAATTGTAAAACTGTATTGTTCAAGATTGAGGGAAAACAGACAGGACTAATTAAGAGGCTTCCACCGAAAATGTAAAATTCTTTCGATGGCTATTATAGATAGGCTTTGTTAGTAGTTTGAAAACGGCAAATAAAAAATAAATTGATTAAAAAGCATAGCCATTGCATTGAATCGTCAATTATTATTGATCCACTTGCATGCTGTTTTTGTTACTAGCAGTGTATATTATTTCATAGCATTTTTGGATCGCTATCAAAAAACCGAGTAAGAGTCCGGTCACACGTTACGCAACAAACCAAGCGAGCAGGGCGAGATGTTATTGCCCTATTGGGGTTACATGCCATATATTGTGTTTTTTTATGCGTCGCTGGAAGATGGTGAAGAAGCTTGCTCCGGATCGATGTAAGTAGACACTTACTAGATTGATAGTGGTTCCAATGTGTATGTCGATTAAACTAAAATAGCAAATTATTCTTTCAGATCAGGTATTCCGGAAATCGTGGATACAGTTGGTAATACCATTTTTCTGCGAAAGTGTTAGTTCAAAAGCATGCAAGCAGTTATTAAGCTACGGGTTATACACAAAGGTGACAAACAGTATTTCCGCAGCTCATTCCAAACCGACCGATGTTAGTGTTATCAGCTGGATAACCTTACACGCTAAACAAGAATACTAACTGAAAAACTGGTGTCCTCAAATTGTCATCGGGCGAACGAAGCCAAGTTCAAATCCCGAGAGTTTCAGTGTATCGAGTATAAGCTGTGAGTGCGGTTATAATCATAATCCTCTTTGTTTTGCTAGGTATTGATCAATTTTTTGTCTGGATTTTAGATTTGTTTTGCAGTTTTTTTTGTGATTTTCGAAGACTTTTCATCACTTTTTTTCTAAGACTGTCGCATCTGTTGTGATCATTTGAATGTGGGGATTTTTTAATGTTTTGCTTATTTTTCTTCTTCTACCCTCTCCTCTCTTTTACATGTTTTATTTTTATGTCAAAGATAATTGTATGTCTTATATTCATTTTCATAGGGGATTGTTTCAGCAGCGAAATTGCGCAAATGGTCTTCGTAAGAGCTTGTTACAAGGCAAACGTCGCGACCACGCAACTGAACACAATCTACATTTTTTCCCATTTTTTTGTTTTTTTATCTTTATTATATATTTATGTTGCTTTTTTAATATTTTATTCATATTTTCTATTTTTTTGTATTTTTTCGTATTTTTATATTTTTCTTTAATAAACCAAAAAACCAAAAAAATCAAATTCTATGTCAAAAGCAAAAATGATACGCTCGTATTTCAGCAGCATGAGCTCGTCCGCTTTCTGCCAACAGTTGCTAGTTTATTTTTCTTGAATTCAGGTTTAGTGCGACTACAAATTAGGGTTTGTTTAATAGTGTTACACCGATCAAGCTAATTTATTTTATTGTATTGACAAATGCTAGAATTTCTTCTCCGAAAAATTACAAAGTTTCTCTTACAACTGCCTGTGTATGCTACCATTAAGTTAGTAAATAAAGGGTCTTTAATCGAATTCATTTTTTCCTAGCCAGGAATTTGCAATATTTGAAAATATTTAATGGAGAACTTTGTTTTCCAATAACTTCTGTCGATATTCATTTTTTCTCTTTCTATGAAACTGACCGGCTTTCAATTTAGTATTCGTCGGGAAGTAAAATATTTTTTTATATTGTTGCATTCGTGGGATTTAAAGATTTACAGATGCTAATGCACTGAGCGTAAGATGTTTAGTTTGACGATTTCTGATAAACTGACAATGAAAAGAAAATGCGCTCACTAATGTTCATCCCACGATGCTTGATCAAATGAAATTAGTCGCATCTAATTTACTGCATTTTTTTGGACTGTGTTAAATTCTGTTTTACTGCGGTTGAGACTTCTGCTGATGAGCATGTAGCACGGCAACAGCTTCGTCGACCTTGGCCTTTAGCGATTCGCTGTGTTCCAACATATGCACCAGCTCGGAGTTGTCGATTTCGAGCAACATTCCGGTAATCTTACCTGCAATAGATGGATACATCGGTTCAATCATCGGGAACAGACGCTCACCCAGCATTTGCTTTTGCTCGGCGGGCTGAGCTGCCGCCAACATGGTTGCTGTTAGCGGTTCTTGTCCTGTAAGAGAATCAACGATAACATAAGATTCATTTAATCATTATATTATATTTACCCTTGACGTGGACAGCTTGCTGAGCGACCGGTTGAGCAGGGATTGCAACGGGCGGAGCTGGTGGATTACGCATGTTCTGGGTGTACTTGTAGTTAGAAGTACGTGCCTGGTTAGCGGTCATTTGCGGAGCAACAGGGCGAGTCTGCATATTAGCTCCGGCTTGTTGACCAGTGATCGGACGAGCTGCATTTCGCATCGCGGCGGAGGCAGCCTGTGCAGCTTGCGCATTTTGCGCCTGTTGCTGATTGGCGCGGACATTTCCGGTCTGGCGATACTGATTGCCAGCAGTAGCGGCTGCCATTGTCGGATAAGCACCGCCTGCAGCGTTCGCTGCGACAGCATTCTGGTTGGCGTTAGCACGGAACCAGCCTGGAGTGGTGCGAATTTGGCTAACCTGTTTGCCGAAGAACCGTTGTGGCTGTGGGATGGTCGGTACATAATAACCACCGTTACCGCCTGGCTGGAAGATTTGTCCCATGTGCTGCATACGCATATTGGACATACGCTGCATGTATTGTGAAGCCAAGTGGGCCTTTCGATCTTCCTTGCGTTGAGCCAACGCAACGTACAATGGCTTGCTTCCAACGATGCGTCCGTTCATTTCAGTGACTGCCTTAGTTGCTTCCTCAGCAGCAGAGAAACAAACAAAACCGAATCCCTTGGAACGCCCTTCTTCCAACATCACCTTCGCTGAAGTAATTGTTCCGAACGGAGAGAACTCCTTGCGTAGGCGTTCATCGTCAATCGAATCGTCCAAGTTCTTGACATACAGATTGACACCCTGATAGCGTGTCAAACGTTCCATCTTGAGCTGCTCGAAACGACGTTTGAGCTCCATCTGGCGCTCATTCTTCTTCTGAGCTCGTCCAACATACAAAACCTTACCGTCGTTGAGTTCCTTTCCGTTCAGTTCTTGGACTGCGTGTTCGGCTGATTCGGGATTTTCAAAAGCAACAAACCCGAATCCACGGCTCTTGGTTTCCTTCGTCATTACACGGTGACTGGTAATGGTTCCATACGTTTCGAACATCTCCTTCAGTGATTCGTCAGTCAGTTCATCGCCAAAGTTCTTAACGTAAACGTTTGTGTACAGTTTGGCCTTCTCTCCGAGCTCCTTCTCGCGTTCCTTGCGTGGGATGAAACGTCCAACGAAAACTTTCTTGGCATTCAACAACATACCATTGACTTTTTCGATAGACGTATTGGCGGATTCCTCCGTTTCGAAGTGCACGAATCCGTATCCCTTCGAATTTCCTTTTTCGTCTTGGGCAACCTTACAGCTGAGAATGTTACCAAAGGCTGAGAACGTATCGTACATAGCCTTGTTGTCAATATTTTTATCCAAGTTCTTAATGAACACGTTGCCAACTCCAGATTTGCGTAGCGAAGGGTCCCGTTGAGACCACATAATGCGGATCGGTCGTCCCTTGATTAGGTCAAAGTTCATTGTATCCAGAGCGCGTTCAGCTACAACAAAAATTAACAGTTAGAATACAATACTTGAGCGTTATTTCAAAAAGACATATCTACAAATGAGTGGTTTTGACTAGCAAATTATGCAGAGTTATGTTAAAGCGACCGACTTATTAACAGAAGAGAAAGTAAAAAAAGAGTCACTCATTGTAGATATGTCGTTTTGAATAAAAGATCTAGAATTACGGTCAGAGAGGATGTTGGACATTATTTGATCTTGTTCATGATTCAATGAACTTTGTTGAGACATTCACATTAAATATTGAGTGAACTTAGAGATAACCAACAATAAACGACGTGTAAACCAAACGAAAGTGAATCTCAACGCAACCACAACACAAGGTCATTGAAACAAACAGCACGGCGCGGCAGTCCAAACTGAGAACTGTGCCTGCATAAACCTTTTGCGCCAACCATACATAATACACCTTGAACGCATCGAAGGTGATTTTAAGCAGTCTGAAAATTCAACGTAGTGTTATAAAACACAAGTGCAGCAATTTTGTTCCATCATCCGGAAATACTAGAATTTTGGAGTATACTACTGGAAACTAGTGCCAGCATCCGCTTTTTTGTAGCTCCGGTACACTACAGAAATGTGATTTTGATAATCTCTGATAAGTAAAAAAAACCAGTGTAAAGTCATGGAACAAACTGTTCAATCAATGAAATACGTCATTGTCAAAATGATTTTAAAGCAACAATTCCACACTAATTAAATAACCTGGCTGGGATTCCAAATCGATCGTTTATTATTGGCTCTTTCCGCAGTCATTGTTTGTTTTTTTTATCGATTCAATCTATCAATGAACGTATCGTGAATGCGTAATTTACGATCGATCCCTGCCTTGGAAAAAAAATACAACATGGCGGGTCAATTTCTCTCTGCAGCTCGACAGCCTTGGAAGACACGTGTGGAAAGGGAAATGAAAAAAAAAATGTGAATGACTTACCGTCCGCGGGCTGCTGGAAATTCACGTAAGCATAACCAAGAGAACGACGGGTGACCACGTCGCGGCAGACACGGATCGAAAGCACGGGACCAGCCGATGAGAATTTTTCGAACAGCATTGCCTCGGTGATGTCTGCGTGCAAATCGCCGACGTACAAAGACGCCATTTGGTAATTAGGACCGCCGGGATTCATTTTTCGATTTTTTTTTCTTTAGTGCACTTTCACTTGGCAGTAGGAATTCCACTTATACCCGTCTTTCGTGCACTTCCTCGTTTAGTTTTGCCGATCGCGAAAAAGTCCACGCCAGTCCTCCGTACACGTAGCTACTTTTTTGCCTACCGATAAGGAAAAAATTTCAAATGAAACAACCTTGCGACATTTTCCGCAGCAATATGATGGAATATAAACCACTACACACTTGCAATTTGCTCTACTTTTTCACTTTTTCGATTTTTTTGGATGAATTTTTTGATTTTTATAATTTTTTTTGGGGATTTTTGTAATATTTTTTATGCACAAAAAATGTGAATGGTTGTGCGATCTTTTGCGAGAAGCACAACCTCACAACGTCAGCGACACTCTTTGTCTGAATCACTGCCAAGCAGCACTTGCCACTTGCCAGGTCGACGTCTGCATCATCTTTCTCACTCATATCATCACTGTGTAAATAGATGCGAGCGGGATAGCACTAGCCAAGTGACAGTAGTTCGAACAGGAAGCAAGCAAAAATGGCTGCCGCTGCAAATCGATGTTCGAAAACTAGCCATCACCTTGGCAACGAGATGGCACCAGTGTGCATTTCCGGGATTCAAATTAAATTTGAACAAAGAAATCAAAATGAAAAACTTACTTCTTTTTTTACGAAAAACTGCTAAATCTGAATGGTCCGATCAAAACGTGTTGAAAAGAAAATCACCAAATAGTAGCTCTAACCGCTGCGGCGGATAGTTTCCGAATTTACATTGCTCCAAAGCGCAGGGATGAAACTGGCGATATGTGCGCTGGAATCGGTTGTCTGCGACCCAAAATGCATTCAAACTGTAGTCGACGGTTTCGTGTTCCAACTGGAAGAAAACAACAACGGATAATCGCTACCGATTCCTCACGGATCGCCGGAAAAGCCTGTTCCACGCGTCTTTCACTTTTGATGTCTTGAATTGCAACTGAAACATGTGGCAAGCGGTACACGTTCATCGCCTGCTTGGATTTGGTCAGGTTTAAGTACGATTCAGACGATACATCAGCTTCCGTCAACGTCAACGGAACGTCACCGTTCCGTCAGGATAAGTTACATGCAGTTAAATGGAGGCATTCACACACAACATCAACGGCACGGAACGTTTTGACATACGGCATGTGTGAACGGACACAAGAGAAAAGTATTAAACTTATCCTGACGGAACGGTGACGTTCTGTTGACGTTGACGGAAGCTGATGTATCGTCTGAATCGTACTTTACCAATGCCGGAAAAGATGTTTCATTTTTAGATCCGAAATCGCGTAGATGCAACACGCAGAAAAAAGATTTGTAGGTTCAATAAAAATATGGATTAAATTCAATAAATAAAATTATTGATCGGGAATAAATGCTTCAATAAAAAAAGTTATTGTTCCATTTTTTTATAAATATTTAATTGAAATTAAAACAAAATTACTGAAATTAAAAATATTTTTATTAAAAGCAAAAAATTTATTGTAATTGCTATAAAGAAATATTTTCTGATCAATAAGTTTGTTGTTTGAAGTAATAAACAATAAATGATAGGATTCAATAACACATATTTTTGGGTTAAATATGCTTAATTTTTCTGCGTGAAATGTTTCACAGGTAAATGGTCACAATCCATATTATGATCCTAATTATGTTTCGAAGATTCCTTGTTTAAAACTGGAGATAATAGAAAGATAAATAGTGTAAAATATCCAAAACGGCAACACTTGTGTTATTGAGACACGAATTCACTTTGAGAGAAAATTCCGGTCAAGCCGTATCTCGCCGAGAATGGATGTTAACATTTTATGAAAGAGAAAAGTTTTCTCTTTCGTCTGCTGTTGTGATTTATCAACCGCGAATAATGGTTTGTCCAGAATTTCCTCTTAAAGTGAATTTTGACAGTATGCTTATTGGACCTTTTCAAAAAACATTTGTTGCATTCGAACTCGTTGGGGTCCTTTACACCTGCACGTTAAAGAATTGTTATTACTAATGGCATTTTGACAGTGCACTACACGCAGAATTTTATTTATGCATCGATAGCATACTTTTCTATCTGCCTCTCGTTTCTTCTGTTGTAAATTTTATGCATTGGACATCCCAACAAACATTTCGTGGTTTTTTAAACGTTTTAACAGTTGCTTTATTCAGCTCTAGCTGAACATTGGAGGTATACGTGTAATCATGTATCGTTTATTCCACCCTTAAACATCCGGGATTTGGAGAATTTATTCAGCTTGTCTGATTAAGACACATTAAAGAACAATTCTTCAGCACGTATACAGCCTGAAGAAAGCAACAGTTCAGCTTCATCAATAAACCTTATCGTTACCGCTATTCAACTGAGAAAATTAGCATAGAAAAATTATTAAAAAAGACATTTATTTCAAGTTACACACGCTATCAATCTCTTTGGAAGCCATATACTTTTATTCGGTTACGTTACAATTATAGAAAAATTGTATTACCTTGTTGGAAGTCATATCATGTACCTGGATCCGAACCAGCAACCTGTTGAATACTAAGCACTTACCTTACTGTCTGCACCAATCTTGCATACATCGAATGCTTAAGATTTCACCGATGTACCGAAAAGTCTAGGCTGCTGAATAGAGTCTGTACAAAGACTACACTAGCCTTTTATAGATTTGAGTGAATCTAATTGGCTTGGGTTCGAATCCCAACCTACGATAATTTTTTTATGCGATAATTTTTAGAACATCCGGAAATTTTAAATTAGACAATTTATTAATTTCAAAAACTAATGATTGTAGACGTTTTTGTAGCCAAGATGAGAACTTACGGTTGTCAAAACTTTTAGACAAGTAAAAATGAGTGACATATGAAAGTGGTGGTAACTGAATGATGGATTGAAGCCATTTATAATTCTAAGGTGGCAATCTCCTTGATTTATTTGCCATACCATTTGGCAAATGGTCCATGGAAACAATTTTGGTGTCAAAAATTTACAGCATCGTTCGAACAAAAATTTTCTCTTGTGTTCAATAAGTAAACAGACCATTTTGAATTAAAAGGTAAATTTACGTAAACAATGGCGCGTATGATTTGGCAAGCTTTTACATTGAAAAACTGTAAATCGTTGGTCTCACATGCTGAAAACTCTGTAGATATAAAACAACAAAATAAATTTACTGTTGTTATTGTTTCTAAACCATAATATATGAAAACATCTCGATTGAAATATACCGAAACATTTATTTCGCTTGAAAGATTTACGAGTACAGTTGTCGCCAATGTAATGGCGTTTTCGCTCGAACCCAAAACTGAGTCAGGTTCTAACCCCAACCGCTGTCAGTTCACACATTTTGACAGTAGTTGGGGTTAGAAACTGACTCAGTTTCGCTTCAAGCAAAAACGACATAATAATCATATGTTATTCCAGGGACTTTATAGTCCACAGATAGGCACTTACTTCGAAATAGGAATGGGCGAAGTAGAAACGAATTTTTCAAAATCGATGATGATGATTTTTTTGATTTTTTTTGTTTCTTACAATCGATCAAAATGTCTAAAAATCGAGAATTTTCCGAAATATCAGTATAAAACATTACTTATTACTCGACTGTGCGGGGATTTGGCTGGGTCCAACTAAGTGTGTATGTATATGCAATTTCTTGGTATGAATTATTTTTAGGTAGTGTTCCTGAACAAATCCCTACACGCAGAAAAATAATTTTTAATGTCAAATAATATGAGGGTTGAAATAATAAATTTACCAAGTTGTTCTGTGTTCAATTAAAAATACATGTTTATATAAATAAAACAATTGTTGAAATAATTCTGAAGAATTTATTGGATCAAACATGGAAAATAGTTGGACCAACAAAATTTTTTATTGATTTTATCATAACAACAATCGAAACAACAAACAACTTTGTTGAATCAATGAGCTCGTTTTGTTGAATAAAACTAATAAAATATTTGGATCAATGCATGTCAATTGTTCAATACAAAAACATTTTTGTTAAATCAAATAATATCTTTTATTGTTTTAAACATAACAAATATTTGAATCAATGCATAGCAAATATTGAAGCAAAACCAATTTTATTGTATATAAAATATGCCTATTCTTTAATGGAACCAAAGGCCAACTGTCATGGTGACAAATTTAGAACAAACCATTACTCGCTGACAACAGATAACATCAGTACAAATGAACCTCACAAAGTAAATACTTGCCATTGACTTATTGGCCTTTCTCGAAAAACAGGCTACAAACGCATTAATTTTACGCAGTCAAATCATTCTGGAACCGCTTCGGAATCCTGAATGGATGCAGTATGGCCCAGTCAAACCCATTCCGGGATCGGTTAGGAATTCTGAATGGATTCATTATGAGTTCCAGCTCAAAGGCAACAACCGATTCCGACTCAATCGTTTGCTGCATTCGAGCGAGAATCCATAAACGATTCCAAAGCTGTTCCGGAGTAGGTTTGCTTGGAATGAAATGAAATTTTATTACATGCAGCGCATACGATTCCAATCACCGTCCCTTTATGTGGTACCTTTGGCCGTGCGCGTGATTTGTTCCAGATATGCGCTATAATGTAGTGCTTCAGAGTCTCGGCTTTTCCAAAAAGATTGCAGAAGGCGCACGAATACGCTGTGTCTTCCTGTTGGACCAGAGATGATGAAGTACAGGAAACTGCCCTCTCGAACGGGTATTATTTATCTCTGGTGCGGTGACGTGTTTTCAGTTCTGCGATTGTCGTTTTTAAGCCACACAGGGTGTTTTGTTTGAGTTCTGGAATAGAGGAAGGCACCATAAAACGCGCCGTGTGCATTCGACTTAATTTATTCACTAACCTTTGTGCGACATCATGATTATTTTCAAGCTGCACTTGCACTCTTCGAGTCCGGAAAATCTGAGCACTATAAGAATTTACCTAAATCTGAATTCCCTGATTTAAAAATAGCGAATTTCTCCAGCATTGACGCACGTGGAAAAAGTTTTCTTCTTCGTAGCAACTTTTATTTTTTATTTGTTTCAATTCAACAAGGACTGTTGATGTAATGCATTCAGTCCTTTTGAATCAATCAGCTGCATGCTTTTGTTAGAATCACTGATTTGTTTGGAACAAACAATAATTGTGTCGATCTTCGCAAAAGCACAGATAACAAAACTTGTAAGATTGATTCAAAATATATTTTGGTTGATCTAACCAAAAAAATAAATTTGGTTTAATAAATTCCTTGGTTCACAATAAAGAATTTTTATCGATTAAAAATGAAGAAATAATTTATAGAATCAAACATGCACAATTCTTTTGCGTGTAGTAACGCGCGATTGCCCAGTGAGCAAATTTTTTGGCAGAGACCGCTCTGATAGATTTCTGTAAGTCTTGGTTTGGCAGCCCTGTCAGATTTCTGCGCGTATCCTGTCGGGTTAGTTGAGCTAGGGCGAACTCGGTTTCGCTCGCGTTTTCTGGCAAATTTTGACAGGAACCGAGTAAAACCCTGGCATAACTCGGACATAAACTGTGCAAAGATCCTGGCAATTCCTACCTGGTAGAATCTAGTACGAATCGAGCAAAACATCTGACAAAGATGTGGCAGGAAGCGTACAGAGATCTTGGCCGTACATTTCTGGCTGGATTCTGGATAAAAGTGAGCAGCATCGGTTGGTTTAACCGCTTCTGTCAGAAACTGTTGTTGCATTTGAGCAAATTCGTTGCCAGAATTCTCGCACAAATCGCGCAAAATGCTCGCAGAAACTCTGCCAGCATCAATTTCGCTTTGCTCAACTTTTGCTAACTTTCTGCTTGCCACGCTGACCGGGTATATGTGAAATTTTCCAGAAATCTGTCCAAACTCAGAATATGTCCAAAAAGCTGTGGGAATCTGTGATATTTTGATGAAAACGCCAAAAATCTGTTATCTGTGAAACAGAATCTGTGATAAAAAAAAAGTTGTTTAAAATCTAAGACATTAAAAGCGATTATAACTACTAGAGGGAGCAAAGCGCTACTGTCTCCATGTATTCACGGGCTGAAACATGAGTCCTCGCCTAGGGGCAGATCACTCTAAGAATGTATAATAAATTTGCATCAAATTAGAAAAAATGCATTTAATTTCCATTTTTGCATCAGCTTTGCACTCCCTCGCAGAAAAGTTTGTTTAACAAACGTCCTACGCTGATCCGCTTTGTTCGACGTTTTGTTAAATGTAGGGCTAGTTTTTCTGTAGGGTTTTGACGTCTTACACGCAACACAAACAGCATTGCACGCAACGCAAAATACATTATGAATTTCTATTTTGATGGAAATAAATGCATTTAATTTAGCTGATTTTTAAAAATGCATCACAAGTGATCTGCCCCTACCCGGTCAGCGCGGCAAGCAGAAAGTTAGCAAAAGTTGAGCAAAGCGAAATTGATGCTGGCAAAGTTTCTGCGAGCATTTTGCACGATTTGTGCGAGAATTCTGGCGACGAATTCGCTCAAATGCAACAACCGTTTCTGACAGAAGCGGTTAAACCAACCGATGCTGCTCACTTTTATCCAGAATCCAGCCAGAAATGTACGGCCAAGATCTCTGCACGCTTCCTGCCACATCTTTGTCAGATGTTTTGCTCAATTCGTGCTAAATTCTACCAGGTAGGAATTGCCAGGATCTTTGCACAGTTTATGTCCGAGTTATGGCAGGGTTTTGCCCGGTTCCTGTCAAAATTTGCCAGAAAACGCGAGCTAAACCGAGTTCGCTTTAGCTCAACTAACCCGACAGGATACGCGCAGAAATCTGACAGGGCTGCCAAACCAAGACTTATAGAAATCTAGCAGAGCGGTCTCTGCCAGAAAATTTGCTCACTGGGAATATGTGTCAAACTAATTGAGTTCTTTGCGACCGGTCTCACGAACACTAATGAAGCTTCCTGGTTGAAAACAATCCCATTTATTTTTGCCGTCTTTGTTTATTATTTTCCACCAGCTTGTGATGTAGTATTTGTGTCATGCGGCGTGTACGTACATGGACCGTAAAAAAGTCTATAGGATTACAATATTCTGATTGCAGTTGAAAATCGAAATGGTGGACTTGCGCCTTTCGGTTTTTCTCCTATGTTCAGCGCACGCAACTAAAGCGCAACTGGTGCAGATGATGCGCAAGTTGATTATCTAACATGTACATAAGATACGCATTAGTTGCCCACTCTGAAAATAGGAAAAAAAAGCGAAAGGCGCAAGTTAAATATTTCGATTTTCAACTGCAACCAGAATATGTAAGACCGCGATAATAAACCATCAATGTTAACAGCGGCATGCGACCTCTACACAGCAAAAAAAATCTTGTGATATTACATCATAATCGCTGCACATCACTCTTTAGATTGAGAACTGTGATATTACACGAATGAGCGCTCGGTTCAGTATTGTAATATTACACGACTGATCGCAACATTGAAACGACGTACGCAAAATGATGTAATAGTAAAGACGTGTTGAAATATGATGTGCTGGACTCCACGTGATGACGAACGATGTAATAGCGAACGACGTAAGACGAACAACGTGAGGCGAACGATGTAACAGTGAACGATGTAATGGCGAACGATGTATTGGTCAATAACGTAAAATGGTGCAAAATAAATGTCGAGCAGATTTTGCTCCCCAAAACGCTTGATTCAAACTTCTGTAATTTTGTCAAATCCCATTATTGTTGGAAATAAAATTGACAGCTTCAAGCTTTGATGTATGGGCATTTTAAGCTTCAATATTACAAAAGGTATCTTTTGAACATACAAATTACAAGTTAATAATTTTGTTAAAAAGTTGCATTTCTTCGAATGTTTGAAGGGTTCAGTGTCATACCTTCAGGTCAAAATCAGTGTCTAAGTAGTTGCAAAAATCTGGAAAATACTTAAAATTCATGAAATGGACTACATAGAAACATCTGCAATTTGTATATGCAAAAGTTACTCTTTTGCGCAAGTTATCATAAAATTAAATTTAAGCTTATGAATTTAACAATACAGTCATAGAATATCAACATTTTAAGCGGGAAACTGTCAAATTTTCATCAAAACATATAAAGGCTTGCAAAATTTACAGAAGATTGATTCAAGCTTTTCTAGGAGCGTTTTATGCCCAACGTTTATTTTGCATTAAAGCGAAATCGACCTGATGCAGTGCGAAAGGGATGTGATATAAAAACCTGATTTATTTATTTAGATTTATTTTTCATTACAACGGATTCGTCTATTATACCGTTTAAAGGTTATACCAAATTAAAATATTTCAAATGTAACACTATTTTTTTGTTTCAATTATATATTTTAACCCTTTGGTCATTTGTGTCTTTGTTGGGTTAGAAAAATTTCTAAACCTGAGCGCGGGTTTGAGAATCGATCGAGGAGAGCTGCGTGCCGTCGTGATTCGTTAGTTGGTCCCTTTTTAATTGGACCGCTTTTTAGTTGGACCTCAGCTAGCTGGACCATTGTTCCACTAAAAAGCATATGAATGTCAAAATATCGTGTCAAATTCATTTTAACAATCAAACTGACATTAATTAGAGATGTGAGCAGACACATTTTCGGTTCAACTAGTGAATCAAATTCGTTAGTTGGACAGAGGGTGTGGCCCAACCAGCGAATCACAACTGTGCAAGGCAATCGATTTTCCAATCACGCTTTGTTTGCCCCTTATACTGAAATTATCATAGGGTAATTTGCGGAGAGATGCCGCACATTTCTAAAAATCAATCCATCATCAAAGTAAACCATACAATATTTGATTAAATTATTTTCATCAATTACCGCACCTTGGTCGCAAACTGAAAAATGGGGAACACAAGTATTTTTTAGCTCCAGTTTATGTTTTCGTTATTAAGTGTCATCAGCTAAGTTTAAGGTTGGGCAGAGAATGCGCAAAAATCGAATACGAAGAAAGCAGTTTTTTTCCACATCGTGTGTTAGATCCTCATAAAAGTCAATCAGCTTATGTAGAATGTTGATACATTACTGCTGGATCTAGTATAAATTTAATAGCAGTCGATGGGAACGTTGCATCTTTCATTTGAGACTAAGTTTGTGAAAGTCGTTTTCCGCCATCTCTGAGAAAAGTGAGTGAGAATTTTGGTCACATAATCACAGCCGCACATACACATGCACATACATACACACAGACATTTGCCTTACTCGATGAACTGAATCGAATGATTTATTACACTCGGTCCTCGACTAAAAATAAATTTCAGAGCAATTGCTATTCCTTTCTATTGAGAAAGGTACAAAAGTCATGAATCCTTAAAACGAAGAATTAATGAGTCGGAATGTTCCCCAAAAAAGTTGGTTTTTAAAACATCTACAACTTTCTAAAACTATGCAAAAATGTTAAAAAGCTATAGCCAAAAACTCTTTTTAAGGTGGTATCCCGAATCGAGGTTCCCGATATGTAGGGTAGACGTGCCCTTATTCATCTCATTAGTCAGGATGTCACACTCGGCTTACAGTGATTGGATTGTGCTAAAATAGGTATCGGCAGCCTTGCTTCGTTTCTAAGTAACATAACAAATCTTTTTTGAAAATTGTTAAATACTCGCATTTGAGCGGAACCAAAAGTCGAGTACGACGCACCCTATTCATCCTACCATAGAGATAGCAGACACTGCTCTAACTAATGTATTCAAATGGGTGGGATGAATACAGGAGCCAAGATGAATTAGGGCACAGTAACTTCTGTTTCAGCTTATAATTTTTTTCTCTTGAGAGATAGCCATTTTGCATCTTCGACAGTTTTTCAAAATAAGTTTCTGTATAAACCTTCCTTAGAAGCCTAACTATTTAAACAATTAATGAAAAAGATAATTTATCTGAGTATATGATCCCAAATTTGTCACCCCACCCGGACTATATCGCAAAATATCAAAAAGTGAGATAATGATAGCACTGGATAAATAATTTCTTCAGCTACATTCCACTTTTGCCAGAGTTGTAATATGTTACAATTAGAATGAATTTTGGTTAAAATTAATTTCGAATTGTAAAGGATGCTGGGATTCAAACTTTAAGCTTAGTATGCACCTCTTGCGAAATGAGGTCGCGAAATATTTTTCCTTCTTCCGTGCGGAATTTTGACATTTGCTCGCGAAAACTAGTCTGTGTGTTTGCTGTTAGATGTCGCTTTTGATAACTGGAAAACGACATCAGCTGTTGTTTGTTTATTTCTTTTTTATATTTCTGTTGTCATTTAAATGTTTTAAATGATGTATTTTATTAATTCATCACGGATGTGTATGAAATCGGTAACAATTGTAAACCTATTTGCCATTCATGAAGCTCTCAGGGAAGTGACGTACTCAGCGTGAATCATATTTCGAGCATGATTAATCATAATGCTTATTTGTGACGGTTCCGGATGTCTCGGGGAAGTTCAGTCTGACCAATTTAGACAGCACAATTCCTGCAATCGGAAATTTAAATCATTGGCTGGCCATTTTCTATCTAAATTGGCTGCTTCTGCCGGTTCCAGAAGACCCAGGGAAATGATCGAAATTCGCTCAAACCAAATCTATTGTAATTGTCCGAATCGTAAGTCTAAATCGGCGTTTGACCATTAAGAAGCAAATCTGATTGCCTTGGCCGCCTTTACCGCTTTCACAAGTCTCGGGGAAACTACCTTTCGAAACACGTTTCGGAATCCGGAAATATAACGCAAATATAACAACCGACTCAACCGGTTTCAGGTCGAACCAAACCCTAGGCTTTAAACTACGTTAAAAATCGATTATGATAACAATGGCTACTACTAAAGGTTCCGGAAGTCTCAGGGAATGCTACCAATAATCAGTACGGATACAAACCTATTTTTGGTATAACAATTGTGAGAATCGTAATTGAAATTTATTGCCATAAGTAATTCGTGGTAATTCTTATTGAATGAAACACTAAGGAATTGCGCATATTGCTACTACTTGTATTACTACCGCCAGAAGCATAATTGTCCCATGTGTATAGGGATTCCCATAGAACATGGGACAGTTTTGCTTCTAGCGGCAGAATACCTCACACAAAAAATGCTGTTCAAGTCTGATATTACACCGAAAGTTAGACGAATTAACTGAATTCTAATTTGATGGTCAAATTGACCCTGTATGTAAATTATGGAAAAGATGTTATAAGCCTTTTACAATCAGACATAATCCAATAATACGTTATAATCCATTTAAAACGAGTGTATTGCTAGTTAGGCACTTTTCAATTAGTTAGGTCTTTTCATAATCAGTTCGGTCATAAAAATCAATTAGGCCCTTTTATAAATTGTTGTAAAATCGCTATCAAAATTCTTCATAATCAAATGTTGCGTTATGTACGTGCTCGGGTAGATATTTGTTAATGGAAAACATGAAATTTCAATTTGTTACATTTTGTGGTTAGGCCCTTTTCAAATGTTTGGATAGAACTGGGTAGATTGTAATTGTAATTGTAAATTTATTAGCTTGCGATACCCTGTTGGTTACATTTGTAAATTAAAAAAATATAAAATTATAAATTCAGAATCAAAACAAGTATGACCAGTAGCTGGTCGAAAACACTTTACGGTGCGATCTTTTCAATTTCGTCCGAGTTCTCCGCGCAACTGAATCTTTTTCCGGAAGTGTTTTTTGATTGATCTGCAAATCATCATGTTTCGATCACTGCCCACTAGGTTGATGGTGATTCCGTTCTGTTAAAGAAGTGGGAAGAAATACAATCTATAGGATCACAAGAATGAGTCACACTTACCGAATCTACCGGTGCGTTTAATTCGATGTAGATACGTTTCGCAATCGGCTCGTCCCTGCTAATCCATCGGCAGGTCGAAGTTGACGACAATGGTCACCTGTTCGACGTCGATACCTAAGACGAAAGAATCTCTGTAACCTGGTGCTGTAGCCAGAATCAAGTGGTGGAACTTACCCCTGGACAAAACGTTCGTTCCAACCGTTGCTCCACCGTTAGATTACCGGACAGTACCGCTACCGAGTGACCATCCTGGGACATCCTGCAGGTCAACCAACCGGCCGTTTTTCGTACCTGTTTCGATCGATTAACAGTTCTGAAAATAAGTTTACTTGGACGTTTACAACTGTCCTATACATCATATGACAGAAAATGATCGCTTGTCCGACGGTAATCACACAATTTCTCGTCCTGGTTGCGGAACTTGACGTAGTACTGTTTGATGTTATCGAGTGATTCTTGCTCCCGCGCCTGCCGAATGACGATCGGATTGGGTACGATGTACTCGGCAAACTCCATTACCTCGCGCTCGTACGTGGCCAAGAAGAACACCGACCATAACACCCGCCTCGTCCAGTACAAAAAGGAAAAACTAGGTCGTACGTCCTGAACTTTATACCCCAGTCAATTAGCTTGCCGGGTGTTCCGATGATGATATGATTAGTCAGCTTCGCCCCTTTGACGGTCTCCTCACCGCGAACGGCGTATAGAAGTTTGATTTCCGGACAAAACTTTGCCATTTTGGCAGCTACTTCCCCCTTCTGAATTGCCAGCTCATACGTGGGGGAAAGGCAAATCACCTGCAGATAGTTTTTTAACTGATGGACTCAACTGTGCATTGCCAGCACAAAGGCAGCGGTTTTTTCCTGTTCCCGACTGACTCTGGGCGATTATATTCCGTGGCGGACCGGCCAACAGAGCCATCTCCTGAATCTTGGAAGGGCGTTGAAACCCATCGCATAGACTCCCTGAAGTAATCCCGGCTTCACGTGCAAAACTTCGAAAGTTTTAACCAACCAACCGGCGAAGAAGAATCCTTTCGCTGCACCTTCAGATCCAGCTTTGATTCTACTAGACCTTAGTGAACATCTTTCATTAGCAAACTTGCATCCGCCGGGCTAAAAGATTAGTCACGGATAATTTTAAAGCTGATACTAAATATTTCGGGGGAAAATTTAGAATAGGACGTAAGCAACAATGAGATTCTCTTTGGGGTCTTTCTCTTCTGTTTGTTACTCGGTCGTTTGAATATTTAGTACTCAACTCTTTGCCTAATATTTTAGTAAAAACCATCGGCTATGTACTGGAAAATTAGTGCAAAGTGTTATAGTGACGGCATAATCGAAAGAGAAAGTAAACAAAGAGAGGCTGTCAATGTTCCTTATGTCCTAATCAAAATTTTCTGCAGATTTCGACTTACTTGAATGCCTCTGCATCTTCCGCGGAGGAAGGTGTTTCTCCATTTTCTCTTGCAGCTTGTTTTTCTTCAGGAGCTGCTAGAGTCAGAATTTCTGTAGCTACCGAACTCCAAACATCAGGTGCAGCTTTGGTTCTACTGCCGGTGGACTAGGTTTTTCCGCATTCTCTTTCTCTGGACTGCCAGCCGCCGGCTCTGAATCCTTATCCTCGATGATATGTACTCAGTTCGCTAACCTATTTGTATTGAAAAGAAAAATTCAAATCCCATCCCAATGATCGCTTCAAAAATAGGTTATAACAAAAAAAACACTTACCGAGTGCAGAAATTTCTTGATCCGTCGTCTTTTTGACCCAGTTATCGGCATCGTTTCGATCGGGTATTAAAATTCAATAGCAAGGTACAAAGTATGGGAAATCGTCCACGGGTACTGTCCCTCGGGTGGTTTATTCCTTGCAATTCGCTGAAATTTTGACCAGAGCGACCTTGCGGAAAAAACGATGCCTTCTTTTGCCTGCTCACTTCCCTGCCATGAAACCGATGATGAGCGCTTATTCCAAACGGTTAGCCGATTGAAGATGACGTGCCATTATGTTTGTTCTGTGAATTGATAAGGACATTTAGATATACAAAGGAATGTTTGGAGGAGGGATGCTACTGGTAAATACATACCGAAAGAGAAAGTCCTTTCCGAGCATCTTGATGTTGTTTTCTGTTGGCCCATTATCACTGCGTTTTCTTGCTGGGTGATTACCATGATATTATGTTGTTGGTGTTCGATCTGAAAAAAATCATAATAAAAAAATATCCGTAAATGAGTGAACTCGAGCTTTTTAAAGAAGAATAGGGTATTACATTACAATGTACTAAACACCGTACTGATCCTTTCGAAATAAAAAAGGTAATAAAAATGTCTCACCTTGCCGCACCAACTGAATAAAAAAGTCCTGCACACCGCATGGTACAGTATAGTATGCTGCTGCTACTGTGTTTGAATGTGCTGTTGCTATCTTTTTTGCAGTTGGTAAATCTACATTTGGGTTGGATCTATTGCACTAATTGCGGTTGCTGACCAGGTTGTACCGTCGGTTGAACGTTATTGCTACCGACCTTTAGGATGATGGTCATGGTCTGGAAGAAATCTTAATTTTCTGATGTTGTGGTTGAAGGTGGTTCTGCTGCTGAGCTTGCTGTGAAATGTTGGCGATAAGCACTCGAATAGTGATTGCTTGCTGCTGCTGGAATGGAATCACGAGCACTGTGTAGGCAGTGATATTTTCAAAAATAGTGGCAGACATGTTTTAAGGCAGAATGTGCCGATGAAATGTTTTCCGATGTGTCCATCATTCGTAAACTCCTGTTGTTCGTTTGAGCAGTAATTGCTATGTGGTCCTTTTTTGAGGGGCTGTTGCTGGATTTGGAGTAGTTGGTACTGCTGCGGTTGTATCGATTTAATGTTGGTTGGCTGATTGCCAGATCCAGGATGTTGAGACAAGATTAGTTGAGCTGATTTGCTTTGTTTGGGTGTGCTGCAAATAATATTAATTATTTAAATTTAATTGTTTAAAACTAGAAACAATCACTTCCAGTAATATTTTTAAACTTACCATTCAAATTCGAAATATTGAATTTCTAAACCACGAAATTTTGACAGGTTGCGATGAAAAAAATTGCCAATCTTGTGTTTTCTTATATTTTTTCATTGCAACCTGTCAAAATTTCGCGAGCCTCCGTGCGAAATAATACCGCTGACCATTATTTCGCAAGGAAAAAGTTTGCCTTGGTGACAGCGCATAGAAAGCAGCGCTGTCTCGCGGAACTATTATGAAACTTATCGTTTGTCGAACCGTGTCTCAGCTAACTTCATTTTTCGTTATCGTTTTCGCGAGAGCTGCGTACCGCTTACGAAATGGAAACGAAATTTTTTTTCGCGAACATTTCGCGACGTTTTTTATGCATAGGTTTTGTATAGGAAATTTCATTTCGCAAGAGGTGCATACTTAGCTTTAAGCTCGTTTTTCTCGAAACCAATACAATGTCCCTTAGGTCGGTCTGACTTCAATGACACATCCGATTCTAGTAGAATCGGTTGTGTCACTGGAGCCGAAATACGAATTAGAACCAGTCAGAATTCCGGCTCATTTCCGGCTGAACGTTACTGGGTTTTCGAAGACAACGAAATTCCATACCATACACACAGAAAAAAATGTTGGTAAAAATAGTTTTTCACTTTTAGCAAAAATAACCAACGCATACTCTTAGTTTGAAAATAAAACTTTCATTTTGATTGCTACTTTTCGGTAGTTTAAAAGGAAAACTATTATTTTGATTATTTTTCTTGATTAATTTAAATTTTCTTTCGACCTAATAGTAGGTGTTGGTTGTTTTTTGCTAAGAGCGGAACACTCTTACTTCCACCAATATTTTTTTCTGGGTGTAGTTTGGTCGCAAATATCAATGTATTTCGTCCCACTGTGCGTCGCAATTTGCATAAACTCTCGCAGAACTGAACAGCTTCCGTCGATGGCAAAGAAAGCCAACGTCATCTTTACGTCAAGATAAGTTAAATGCGTTTCTCGTGTGCCCATTCACACGTTCCGTACGTCGAAACGTTCCATGCCGTTGATGCTATCTGAATGCCATTTAACTGCATGTTACTAATTTTGACGTTCCGTTAACGTGCTATACCCATGACGAAAGCCTGACATGTGTAAATCGTACTTCAAAATGCAACTCATAATGATTAGTAAAACCGGCCGTACCTGATAACACAAATATGTTAAAGCTGCCCGCATGAATAGCGTATTCTCAAAAAATTCACAGTCATCATCTGGATATTGTGCATTACGATGGGTTGCTTTTTCAAATGAATGTGATATACATTCTAAATAACGACAGCAATTGAGCAACGAGTAGCATTTTATCGAACTATATTTGTTCGAAAAATCAATCTATCGTAATGCAGAATAAGGTGGATTATCTGGATGTACGATTTTAAAAAATGTGCATGTTCATTTGGATGTTCACTAGCGTCACCTATTGGGGAAAAACCCAAATGTCCACTATCGAGTAGGCTTTCATAAAATGTAAAAGGTCAAAGGCCTTCAAAATAATCATGTTCTTAAAATGCATAAGTTCAAAAAAATACTTGCTAGCGCCGTCTAGCTGGAGTGTTCTAAAAGGATCCATCTTTGGGTAGTCCAAGTTATCATGATCTTGAAACAGAGACATTCAAAAAATGCAAATACACTAGCATCACAGCAATTGAGTTCTACATTAATTTCTCCATCATCAGATATCCCTTAAATTTCTTAAAAACTCAATCGCAAAGGAAAACTTCCTAAATTATCAGATCGAGCAGTGAAGTAGCAACAGTATGCATTATGTGTAGTATGAGACCTAGAGACAAGTAACAACAGACGGAACGGATACTGTGACATGACGTCCAAAAGACCAAAGTATAATGTCCCGGATATTATGACGCATCCCGGATAATGTGAACCGGCACGTTACGACAGTGTGCCTGAGGCACACATGAGCTGAAGTTGCTCACATGAAAGGCATGTGTTCGAATAGTTAACTGTCAAGGGCCAAATTTTTATCACCCGTGGCTGGTAAGGGAACATCGGGGATACCAAAAACCGACCCGAGTATCTTATCATAGAAGTTCCAATCGAATAGCCAATCACCGTGATGTGTCCGGGTATGTTGAACATAGCGCTTCCATACACTGAAAAAAATCCAAACGTTAATTCTATTTGCTTCAAACCGCATAAAATTCATATGAAGAAGAAATGCTATTGTTATCACGCGCACACATACCTTCTATGTGTCAACTGTATAAAGTATGTATGCACACACATAAGTTATATGTGCATATTGTTATAGAATGGGGTTTTATGTGGCTAATAGTTATGAAATGTGAATGTAAGATTAATATTTCTTGTAAATACACACATTAGGTTTATGTGCCAGCAAATAGTGTCTATATGCCTCCGTTAATTGCAAAAATCTATGTGTAAAATCAATAGGCATAACGTTTACTTTTTTTTGAGTGTAGGACTCATTTTATACAAAGCGTGCATCGTGCTGCTCCTGATGAATCGTTTGTCACGAAGCTCGCATTTGTGAATAGATTTTCTTCGCAATACTATCAAGGACTTAAGGCACTGATTAAGAAACAGACACTCAGCACAAAAACAGCCTAGTTTGCTGATAGCAACCGCTCATAAGCAATCAAAACGTAAGCTGCACACCGTCTGAATGCCCTAGTGTACTAGGTTCAATATTTGACGACAAAGTAACCATTGTGCATGTGTCTGGCCGAACCGCTGTAACGTCTGTAAATATCAATAAAATTAGCTTAAATTCATTCTTCATACAAGCATATTATACCCACAAATTAATTCCTCCGCTTCGTATAAAATCAGTAGGGTAGGTACATAGTTAGTCCCATGCGAGAACTGGATATTGCCGACATTATCTATTTTCTCTTTAAACTACTTCAAATAAATAATATGCGAAGCAAGTTTCGGGTCTTACCGATTAGCTGCATCGCAGGCTTCTTTGACGGTTTTGCTTTCTGTACTTTGATTTCATGGCAAGAACTATACTTTCAAACCCGTTGCAGTACGTTTCCTCCATACTTCACCATTTAGACGTAGCGAATTCCGAATCCACACAAACTATGGATGAGTGGTAATTCTGCTACTCGAAGTAATGCAACAAAAGTATATTCAGGTCAAAGATATCCGGATAATATGAACGAATGTTGATCAACAAAACATCCATTGCGAACCAGATGTTGATACCGATTGCATGTACATCATGTTAGTGAATAGCGTATGCGACGACATTAATTCCTGCTTCACGATGGGTTGACGAACAGCTGAAAGAAGTAACTAACAGAGAGTGAACATACTAGTAATATGCGAAATACTCACTTGTAAACTTATTCCTGATGATTGGGTTGGAATCCGGGATCATTCGGAAAACTTAGACACAAGCGAAATATATAAACCGGCATGATGAAATATCGCGCGATGAACGACAGCAGAAACACACTAAATGCGAGCACCATCATATTTGTGTAATAATGATATTATTTCAATTTAATATCGTGCACAGACAATAACATAGCGTCAATGCATGTGATATCACAATAAAGTTGATGGAAAGAGTGATGTGCGTATTTATGTATATAATATTACACCAAATCGTATGATAAAACGATTATATCAATAAACAATATCATGCTGGAGCACAGAACAATCTGTCAACAGATTAATATTACACGATTTCAAAGGTAAGATTTTCATGCATCATTTTCAGTGCAATATCATGTCAATTCGAATACAATATCCTGTGGAAATGGTGTAATAATCTTAGTACATAGTTTTATGTGATATCAGGTGATTGATGTATAATTGTTTATGAAACAAAACAATATTGTGCTTTATTTGACATTACGTCTAGATTCTATGAGCATCGATGGACATCACATCGATCACTATTACAATTCTTTTTGCTGTGTAGTATAGTTATTACACTGATAAAAAATCACACTATAAAACCAAGGGAAATTTAACATCATTTTCAAGTGCACTTGCAAGTTGAAAAGCAAATCAAATGATTTCTCTTCGAATTTCACATGAAAATCTATTAAAACGCAGTTCATGTGCTATTTCAAATTATATTCATCCTATTTTCACTTGAATCCGATATTTTTTACCATTGAATTTTGGTTGCCATGCTGCTAAGGGCGCGTTTACGTAAACTATGCATAAAATGCATGTATTTGGTTTTCTTGGAAAAACACTATTTTTAAACTGGGATTTCAATGAAATCGATTGTTGGATGTATTTAAACAGGATTGGCATAAAATGTTTGGCATTTTAAAGAGGAACTTGTTGAAAATAACCAATTTTCAGTTTTGACAATGTTTGCTTACATCTACCGCAAATGCAGGTATGTAACGCATAACGATGCGGAAAAAATCACAACCCTGTTATTGAAAGGGTTGGCTATTATTGCACTTTTGACAGATAATCTGTCAAATTGTTGGCTGAAAGGTGTTTGTTTTGCTCTTTCTTTCGTAAGCAAGAGTATATTTTTTAGATTTTTAATTTATAAATATTTAATATTAATGTAGAGTTCAGGTCCTGGTTGTTTCATTTATTGATTCGCGTGTGTTATTGGACGATTGCGCGCGGGTCGTTAATCTGATATGTACTTAATTTTTGGTGTACGGGTCAGATACTAGAAGAAAGAGAGTTCTACCATTTCACTAGAGTTCCGTCATGTCGCCATGGAACGTTATTTAGTGGATATGAGCGATATTTTTTGATTTGTCCAACTTAATGTATGGACCTAAGTTGCTAGGACGGAGGGCAAAGATGATCGCGCATACACGAGCGTTTTTGGGTTCGCGTTTGTAACTTGGTAAGTACTAAAACGTTCAACTTATTACTGGCATATTATCAAGCTTTCGCGATCGCGGGCGCAGGTGTGCGTGGACGATCACGAAGGGCTTCAGCGTTTGTATTTTAACATGTTTGTCGCGTGTGCTAGCGTATATGTAGAATATATTGGCTCAAATTGCACGTTCCCCGTATGATAGCGTATATGTAACTTCGCGTGGAGGAATTCGATTTTATAACCGTGTGGTTATTCGCATATTCGCGTGTGTTCGTGAATGATCGCGCGGACCGTGAATCTGATGCTTAATTTCCAGTGTATGGGTTCAGAAACTAGAAGAAAGTTCCTCCATATCATTAGAGTTCCCAGTCATGTCGCTATGGAAGGTGTTGTCTAGTGGATATGAGCGACATTCCTTTATTGGTTCAACTGAAGGCATGAGTCTAGGCTACTACAACCGAGGGTAGGGACGTCCGGATGTGACAAATCCATGATCATACTCACGCCCGCGATCTCGCTAATGTGTCATTTCACCGTTTTCTGAAATGCATCATTTCCTAGAAAACAATTTCGCGGAATTTCCCGGAAAATAAAAAAAACCTCGTAACTGACCGACCAAACTGTGTTCTAGATTTTACCTACTTTAGAACATAAAAAGTTGTTTGAAAATATTTTTATATTGAGTTGTTACTGTGGTTATCATTGAAAATTGGCGAAAAACAAGATTGCAAAACTGTCATTTTAAATATTTAACCTATTCGATTCCGCGATAGTTCAAAAAATTAATTTAAATTGATCATTATATGAACATCTTATATTTTGGGTGATATTGGTTCCAGATTTTGCGGATTCAGACAAAATGGTATGTTTTCAATTCTTTTACTATTTTGAATAGATTTCGTCGCATGGTAAACTTCGATGAAAAGCATAATACACCACTGTAGAATTTTTAAGATTTCGAAATTTTGTTATTAAATTAAAATGATATAACAGAAAATGGAAGGCTAACAGAATACCTAATTGTTTATATATTCAATTCCTATCATTTTAGGTAAACTCCAAGCATAATACAAAATCCAAACGCGTTTTTTTCAAATCCACTTAAAACCACGAGCTAGCCGGAAATGTATCTCGAATCAATCTTTTTTGATTCATCGATTTTTTCGATTTTAGTTTTTTTAATACATGATGTCTGTATCGATTTTGTTGGCTATTTTCGGCAAATTTAAGACTAAGAGAAACGAAAGCAATAAAATTGCAAGACGGATTTTATAAATGGTGGAGTGCTTTTAAATATATTTTCAGCGTTTTACGTATAATTGAAATAGTAAAAAAATCCTACGTAAGCCGCTTGCTATCGTTACAAGGAATCATAAAAAAAAACTTTGGTTTTTGGTACTGGCACATTACAGGAGATAGATTTCGGGCCCAGATTAAAAAAAAACGTACTGGTGGGAAAATGCGGTACAAATTACTTGAAGTTAATATTTTAGTGCTGCATAAGTCGTATTATGAATCCCTTTTTTTAGGATCTCGATTCATCTCTTTATTACTTAAAAAAAATATCTGAAATATGCTTATGCCGTGCTCTAGAATGGCAATGTTTTCCACGCCGTTGGCAACATTTTTATAATAATCAATCCCTAGTACTCTAAAAATGCCCTGAATACGTTGATTGATTTTTGTTAAGATTAAGTAAAAGATAACGAAAAAATATTAACATTTCCTAAAATTTAGGCATAATAAAATTTCTGGAACCTTTGAAATTTTACAGATTGTGAGTGCATCTGTCTGAAATGCTGCCTTCTTATAAATATGCATTCTTTTTTGTAATTATTTGTAGAATGTTATTTTAATCTATAGGAAGTTTCTCTGAAAGTACTCTTCGACTCTTATTGATTTTTATTCTCTAATATTTTTCTACAGTACCAACCCAGCAAACCAGCAATCGTATATAAAAGTTTACAATAAATTACAAATAATGACAGACTAAATCAAAATTACAAATAGTGCAAGCAAAAATTATGTTTTGTTGTAAAAAGTTCACATAAAATGCAAATCTGTGATCCAAATACAATTTTGACTTGAAGTTATTTATTAGTCCACTACAACTTAAAACAAAATTGTACATGCGGAAATCTTGAAACATTGTATAGAAATTAATTTGCAATTGGATTAAACTGCAAAATCGTTCAAAAAAAATTGTCACCTGCTTATAGCACTTCGCAAATTCTCTGTCAGACTAGTTCAATATTTGAGCAATAAAAAATGGCTTGAGTAAAGAATGTAGGTTTTGATTTGACAGGTATAGAAGGTATCATTGGAGGGCCATATTTAGGTTGGATTATGGTATTTTTAGATCGTAATCACAAAGCGATAAAAATGATCAAATATAATCGTTGCTTGACAGTGTATAAATAGGTGAGTACATAGCGGCTATGCTGGGAATACGAAGATCTCAGGTTCGAAACTGTGGAAGTAAATCGTAGCAGGTAATTTTATAATTGATGTTCTAGTAACTCCAAACTCACCCATGAAAAACATATCGACCAGTGTGGGCGTAACTATGTCTTATAACAGAATTATAGAAATTTCATCCTGATTTTTTTTTATTTTCATGTTATTTTTAAAAAAATACCCCTTGTTACCACATTGGGCACCTTAAGTTACATAAACGTTCATGTGTGATTGTAAGTTTGATCACATATAAACAGATAAGCTAGATGATTGTATAATGCTTCTGATGAGATCAAAATTCGTCGTAAATTACATAGTTCTACTATACCGATTTGTTGTACGTATATGGCCTCCACTTTTGTTCACATAGAAGGGATCTGTGCATTTTATACAATCAATTTATATCGTTTAAGAGTTCAGTTAATCAAATTGTAACTTATTAAAGTGAATCAAAATGTTGGCTGGGAATGCATTGAAAATGCCTTCAGTTATTTTATACACTGGATTCTGTTTTTACACGCACTTTTTTGCACGGTTTTGCAAAATAACGCGATTTTTATGTATAAAATACTCATTTCGATATACCAGTTTAATGATTTGATTTGATGAAAAAAAACGTACAAAAAAAATCCGTGCTATTTCGAGAAACCGTGCAAAAAAATCCGTGTTATTTTGAGAAACCGTGCAAAAAAATCCGTGCTATTTCGAGAAACCGTGCAAAAAAAAAATCCGTGTTATTTCGAGAAACCGTGCAAAAAAATATTTTTAATAGGCATTTAGTAACGGCAGCAGAAAATAAATGGCATTGGATATTTACAATGCAAATGGGGATGATCTGCCAATGTGTAAAAATCGCGTATTGTTCAATTTTAGGAAATGAGTTGTTATTCAAAATTGAAGTTATGGTAGTTGAAAATCAATAATGTTGGACAATGGTTTTTATAGGTTTGTATGCTTTTTAGATATTAACAAATAATATTCCGGTTCATATATCACATCGCATTGGCAATGGAGCAATTGGTATATGGCCAAGTTCAACCGGGTAGTGCCACTACACAAAGTAGTTGCGTGTTCAGTTTGATAAGCTAGAAACTGATAGCGGGGATTTTAATATGCAGGGATACGCAATACGTATTGTTTGGTCTGAGTAGATAACGACTGATGTTTCTTTTTATCAACCAATTAGTGATCTCTGATTAAATAGAGCTTTCAAAGAGTTAGGGACAGGCACAGGTCTATTTTTTACTGAGATGGGACGAGTTGGTGCTGGATCTGCGGCCTTCGTCTGGCATGATCCAGTCTCGTTGGTACGGATGTGTTCATGACTGGTTTGTGGATGAGTGGTCCTACTTACAAGTGAATTGATCACTTCGCTTGGGTGGAGATATATGTGACTTCTGCTAGCTGTCGAGCTTGGATATGTTAGCTGGTTCCAAGAAGATGTGCAGGACTGGCACCTACAAGAATATTGATTGTTTTACTCGAGCTTTGGTTCTTGGAAAAAACAAATCGCTTCCTCGGTGTGATATGTTCGAGTTGAATGCTCAGTGGTTGAAATGTGCATTCGGTTCGAGCAGATTGAGTCGTTTGGAGGATTGGTGGTCTCCGAGAGCAGATGCGAATAACTATGAAGTATCCAATAAAGGGAGATTGTATCTGTGGAACTGAAAAGTATTGTCACTACTCTAGCATATTTTCCTAATGTATTGTACATCATAACAACTACCAATATCGACTATTTAGAACAGAGATTTTCAAATTCTGTTATAAGATCGAGAAGAAATATAGCACAGTTGTAGTGAATAAAGTATTTGCGAATACTGCTGGCATCTTTTATCATATTTATTAATAGTCGATTGATCCGCTTCAGACCTAGGAGACGAAAGAAAAGAATAGGAACAAGACAAAAGGCGGTTCTAATTCTAAATTGGTTTAGTATAGATATAGACGACTCAAACGCACTGGCAAGAGAATATTTTTTAGAAGTAGACAAATTAGAGGACATCACACTTTTTGAGACACACATGCACAAAACTTTATCGTCATCCTGTCCGGGGTTTAATTTGCAGATAGTCGCCATTTCGTACGATTTTGCAAAGTTTGCCTCGCGGGACGGACCGATATCCACCAAGGCACAGGTTGCAGTCGTTAACAGTTATGTGTCCAACAAAAAACACCTTTAACAGGCCAACGAGGGTACCCGGGTACCCACAAATTGAAATGCTCATAACTATGGCTTCCTTTAACCGATTTGGACACTTTTAGATATTTTGGATTCAGGAACTCGTTCACTTTTTGATTCTGTACAATAGAACCGGAATAATGGATCTGGTTTTTGGTAATCCGGATTTTCCGGAGTAATGTTCCAGTACTAGGATATGATTTGTAAATTTTAATAATGTACTAGCAATATGAGTATCAAAACTCTTCAAATTGTCTCGGAAGTCTGTTTTTTATTGTTATGGGACCCTATGGCAATTTGAAAAATGGAATTGGAATGGAATGGCCACTCACGGCCCCACGGGAACCTGCTCCGGAATGTCCGTTCCGGGGTCAAATCACCAAATGGTTCCAAAACCACGAGATACAGCCTACTGATGCAATTCCAAGAATTTTGATACCCATATTGCTAGTATTCCATTGATGTTCGCAAATAGTACCCCAGCACTGGAACCTGCTTCCGGAAACCCGGATTCCCGGGAACCAAATGAAGTGACCCGATTCATTTTTATTAAATCCAAAAGTGGATGAGTTCCTGAATCCAAAACGGCCAAAAGTATCGAAATCGGCTGGATATTACCTTAGTTACGGGCATTTTAGTTTTGTGGGTACCCGGGTACCCACGTCGGCCTGTTACGTAGTAAAAAAATTCAGGAGCCCCTCCTCACACCCACCCTTACTATATGAACAATATTATTAACCCAAAAGCTTGACTTAGTGAAGTTCTAAGATGTCACAAAGTTTCAATTTCCAGCTATGGATAAAACATAGGAATTTAATCAATTGTAACTTAAAAAGGTACCCGGGTACCGCGTCGGACACACAACGGTTAAAAAAACTAGATTCGCTAAGTGTAAAATAGCGAATTTTTCAGCTTTTCAGGAAAGAATTTTTAATCAAAGTGCAGTTTTGGAAGGGGTCTGTCAACATTGCAAAATGGCAAATGCTGCCTCTTTTCAGGAAAGAGTATTTAATTAAGTAAAAGCCAATCAATAGGCCGTTGAAAATTGACAATTTCTGACATTTCAATTGCGCAAGAGAGTTTTTGCATCAAAATAATTTTTTTTACTTTTCATGAAATTTACATAAAAAAATCGCAAAAAATGACAATTTTGATATTGTTGTCCCAGAATCGAACAATGTTTTTTACCAAACTGTATATGACCGCATACTGTTCGAAAGGTCTAGTTTTCTTCGTTCGAAAAATGTTACAAAACCGAAAATCGGCTGAAAATGACAACGTAGCTAATTTTGTTGTGGCAAAGGTCCCAAAAAATGTTTTTTGCTTCAAAATTTCGTGTGTACATTACTTTGTATCGCATTTGCTATACTAGTTCATTTAAAAAAGTTAAAATCGCTGTAGCACAGTGTAATCTACAAAAAGTTAACAAACTAAATAGTTGAAACATTTTACCATTTTAACTATTGCTTTTCAACGGACAATAACTTCTTTTAACGAATAAAAAAACTTACATTTTTCTAAAAAAAACCTCCTCGAAAAATTAAAAAATTTCTACTGGGCACATTGACAGCCCCCTTGTGCATTTAAAATGTGCAACAGTATTCATTGTTAAATACCATCACCAAATACCTAGCTGCTAATAAAAAAAATCAGATTTTTTTACAAGGTTTCTCAAAATAGCACGGATTTTTTTACACGGTTTCTCAAAATAGCACGGATTTTTTTTGAACGGTTTCTCGAATTATCACGGATTTTTTTACACGGCTTCTCGAAACAACACGGTTTTTTTTGCACGGAACGCATCCCCCGTGCAAAAAAAGAATTTGGTGTATTGCACTTAGTATTAAAAATTTCTATGTGATTTAGCTTTCTTTTGAACAAGAGCAAATCAATCGAAATAATTTTAGAATTTCTTTGATTCAAATACAATGAATACAATGAAATGGATTAAAATTTAAATTTTTCGTAGCATAAGCTTGGAATGTTATTAATTTTAAATTAAATTACGACATTCTTTGATTTCGCTTTCTTTTTAGCAGAAACTGTTCTCTGGACCTTTGATTGATTGATAATGATTTCAAATAAAATTACATATGCCTAATTCTCACGCATATGTAATTTTATTGATTTATAATCGTTAACATGATCAGCGAACAAAGACAAGCTGTAAAGATAATCAATCAAATATTTGGAAAGCAACATAGTTCTAAAGGTTGTATGCCATTCCCCTGAAAGCCAATCCCCACTCAACTCAAGAACTTCCTCCGGAGGAAGAGTACAGCTTTTTGGCTGGCTTGATTCTCGACAGCGCGAATCAAGCTCAGACTAAGCCAGTACCCGGCGCGAACATACAAAAACGTTTTCCCAATCCCAGGTGGGATAAAGAGTGCTCAGAGGTGTACGCAGAGAAGGCCGCCGCGTTTAAGACCTTCCGGAACGACGGGTTACCCGCTAGTTTTCGACAGTACGCGACGTTAGACAAGCGAATGAAGAGTTTGATGAAAGCCAAGAAACGCGGTTATTGGCGCCGGTTCGTCGACGGATTAACGAGAGAAACATCGATGAGCACTATTTGGGGAACAGCCCGACGTATGCGAAACCGAAGCAGTACTAATGAGAGCGTGGAATATTCAAACCGTTGGATATTCGATTTCGCCAAGAAGGTTTGTCCGGATTCCGCCCCGGCACAGAAGATCTACCGCGCCGCGTCCCGTCACGATAATGCGAACGAAACACCTTTTTCGATGGTGGAGTTCTCACTTGCTCTCTTGTCGTGTAACAATAAAGCTCCAGGGCCAGACAGAATCAAATTCAACTTGCCAGACTCTGCCAAGAGACGCTTGTTGAACTTGTTTAATAAGTTTCTTGAGGCTAACATGGTCCCACACGATTGGAGGCATCCAAAAACCAGGAAAACCAGCCTCCGACCACAATTCGTATCGACCGATCGCAATGCTATCTTGTATCCGGAAGTTGTTCGAGAAAATGATCCTATCCCGCCTCGACAATTGGGTCGAAGCAAATGGCTTACTGTCAGATACACAATTTGGCTTTCGCAAAGGCAAAGGGACGAACGATTGTCTTGCGTTGCTCTCAACCGAAATTCAAATGGCCTATGCTAGTAAAGAGCAGATGGCATCAGTGTTCCTAGATATAAAGGGGGCTTTTGATTCAGTTTCTATCAACATTCTTTCAGAGAAGCTGCACCAGCATGGTCTTTCAGCGACTTTAAACAACTTTTTACTAAACTTGTTGTCGCATGGTGACTTATCGACATCACGATTTAGCTACATGGGCCTTCCCCAGGGCTCATGTCTAAGCCCCCTGTTATACAATTTCTACGTCAACGACATTGATGAATGTCTCGACAATTCCTGCACGGCAACTTGCAGACGATGGCGTGGTGTCTGTTACGGGACCCAAAGCTGTCGATCTATAAGGACCATTACAGAATACCTTGGACAATTTGTCTGCTTGGGCTATTAAGCAGGGTATCGAATTCTCCACGGAGAAAACGGAGCTAGTTGTATTTTCTAGGAAGCATGAACCAGCACAACTACAGCTTCTATTAATAGGTCAAACTATAGCTCAGGTCTTCACAGTAAAATATCTAGGGGTCTGGTTCGACTCGAAAGGTACTTGGGGATGCCATATTCGGTATCTGAAACAGAAATGCCAACAAAGGATCAACTACAATAACCGGAACGTGGTGGCGTCAAACAACGATACTGTCGGTACTGGAATACGGATGCTTCTGCTTTCGATGCACCGCGAACATACATTTCATCAAACTCGAAAGAATTCAGTATCGTTGTTTGCGTATCGCCTTAGGGTGCATGCAGTCGACCCATACGATGAGTCTCGAAGTCCTGTCGGGCGTTCTCCCGCTGAAAAATCGATTTTGGGAACTCTCATATCGATTGCTCATTCGATGCGATATCTTGAACCCGTTGGTGATTGAAAATTTCGAAAGGCTTGTTGAGCTCAATTCTCAGACTCGTTTTATGTCCCTGTACTTTGACTACATAGCGCAAAATATTAATCCTTCTTCCACAATCCCAACCGTGTGCATTTCATAAATACTTCTGAATCTACTGTTTTCTTCGACACATCCATGAAAGATGAGATTAATGGAATTCCGGACCACATACGCCCACAAGTGGTTCCAAATATTTTTTATAATAAATTCTGAGAAGTCGACTGTTCTAAGATGTTTTATACTGACGGATCAAACCTCGAAGGGGCCACTGGCTTCGGTATTTTTAGTCAAAAGTTCACCGCCTCCTACAAACTCAGTGACCCCGCTTCAGTTTACGCCGCAGAACTAGCTGCTATTCAGTATACCCTTGGAGTCATTGACACATTACCCGCAGACCATTACTTCATCGTCTCGGATAGTCTGAGTTCTATTGACGTTATTCGCTCGACGAAACATGGAAAGCATTCCTCGTATTTTTTGGGGAAAATACGGGAGCTACTGAGTGCTTTATCTGACAAATCTTTCCAGATTTCCTTGGTGTGGGTCCCTTCTCATTGCTCCATTCCGGACAATGAGAAGGCGGACTCCTTAGCTAAGGTGGGTGCCATTGAAGGTGACGTTTTTAAAAGACCATCAGAGAACCCTCGAAAGTTGGCAAACCTCGTGGAGCAATGGGGTGCTAGGAAGTTGGCTACATTCGATAGTCCCTAAGGTATCGACGAAACCTTGGTTCAAGGGGATGGATGTGGGTCGTGACTTCATTTGTGTGATGTCCCGACTCATGGCGAACCATTACACGCTGGATGCACATCTCCGACGTATTGGGCTCGTGGAGAGTGGTATCTGCGCTTGTGGCGACGGTTATCACGACATCGAGCACATTGTCTGGACGTGCAACGAGTACAGTTCCGCCAGGTCTCGGCTTATGGACACCCTCCGGGCTCGAGGAAGACCACCCAACGTCCCGGTTCGAGATGTGTTGGCAAGCCGTGATGTCCTCTTTATGTCCCTTATATACACCTTTGTGAAAACCATCAATATCCAACTTTAACTGCCCCTTTTTCCTTATCATTCTCAGAAGTGCTCTCTTCCACCTGTACCATACACCCACGATGGTTTGATGCGATTCCAAGGCGACACAAAACATCCCTGTCGAATGAGCCAACAAACACGGGACCTAAAGCACGAACATCACACGCACAACTCGAAATGTAGCCGATCAACATCTGAGCCGCACTACGAAATCGTCTGGATAAACCCCTGCCATCTTGAGAACGACCACCCGGCGTCCCAGTACATGATTCTTCCTGATGAAGGTCGTCCTGATTCTGTAATCCATCCGTTGATTTTCCGAAGCCTGAAACTGAAATAATGTTCTCCCCCTGCCATCGTTGTCCACCCTTCTTCCCCTGACTCTTACACACAGAAGTAACAGTCTTTCATTTCGAACGAACAAACGCTCAGTAATTAAGTAAACGTTTTAGCACTTATATATTTGCAAACGCGGTCTTAAGCATTAACCCACCATTCGCGCGATCATGAATCGGTACCTTCGGTCATAGCAGCCTAGGTTCATGTCTTTAGTTGGACTAATTAAAAAAATGACGCTCATACTGCCGCTCTACGCATAATTGTCCCATGTGTATAGGGAATCCCATAGCACATGGGGCAGTTATGAGTATAGCGGCAGCATATCCACTATACAACACGGTACTTGGCGGCACAACCAGGGACTCTAGTGATATGGGGAATCTCACTCTCTTTCATCACTCAGTATATTAACATAAAAAAGCTTAAGACCTTCGCGATCATCCACGCACACCAAAGCCCGCGGTTACATAAACATGAAAACACTCCGGTGTATTTAATAATAAACTTATAAACTTATCAACCGGAAATCCACAAACGCCCATGTTCATGCGATAATGAATAGGTCGCGTCTGGAAATCTCTACCTTCGGTCCTAGCATCCTACGTCCATGCCTCCAGTTGGAGCAATAAAAAATATCAGGCTATGTATGATTGTTTTCTGATCGTTTTACAGTTCACTTTTTATTATGCAACGAAAACAACGCTCGCCGGTGCTGCGCGCGACGTTTTTCTCTCATACCGTCCCTAACAATGAATGTGACTTTGATAATAATTGAGTTTATTTGTATTATTTTTAGAAATAAAGAACTTCGTAATTGGTCGACTAAACTAAGGCAACCGGAAGGTGGCATGGAAGAGTTCACTCAACGTTACAGGTACTGTGGATTGTATATCGCTCCTAACAACAGTATAGAGGCTCGTGAATGGACTCCAGCAGCGCAGTAGCTTTACTTCGCCGGTGATTTTAGTGCGTATATTTATTTTAAAGCTTCCAAAAGTTTCTAACGTGTTTTTGCTTACGCAGATAACTGGCAATGGAAAGCCTCTCCGTACAAACAACTTCCATTTGGCAAATGGGAGCTAATCCTACCTCCGAACGCTGGCGGGATCTGTGCTATAAGATGTCAGCTAGTAGATCGACTATCGCCATGGGTAAAGAATATCGTTCCTACACCTAGATCTTCGGGTGTCAACTATCAGCAGCAGAATATGACATCCATCAGCTCATGAAAAATATATGATCTAACATAATAAACCGGCCAAACCCCGAGTGCTCCGTATATAAGAATACCGCGTAGCCATTGCCACTGAAGAACTTGGTGTTGGAACATATATAAACTTGGCTGATAACATTGTATCTAGGATCAAAGATCTCAAGTACAACACCATTCAGGTGATAGTCATCATGGAGCATGCCTATTATACCAGTTTTGGCCATCAGATGACAAGTTTCTTCGTTGACAGTAGCCACTATGGCACACAAGAGGAGTTGACATATATGGTTGATAAAGCACATGGGCAGAGTCTCTTCGTGCTGCTGAATGTGGCTCATTCACATGCCATCAACAACACTCACGACGGATGGAACCAGTTTGATAGAACCAATTCGTACTACTTCCTCGGTGGTTCTCGAGACGAACACACTTTATGGGACAGCTGTTTTTTTTAATTAGAGTAAGTTATTGCTTTGAAAAATTTACAACTTTTTACAGAAAAATAATAAAATTTTGTTTGAACAGATATGAGGTCCTTCGCTCGCGGCATGACGAGTAAAACTCAATATTGTACCACTCACGTGATATCGACGAAGGGTTCTCCGGTAATTTGAATGTTGACATCGAAGCTTTGTTTTATTTAGCCACGGAGAACGAGTTCTTGCACATATTGAATCCCAATGTGATCACATTTGCATAGGACGTGGTGCTTTGTCGACCCACTGATGAAGGTGGTGTTGGATTCGACTGCCTTCTGGGTATGGCAATTACAGATAAGTGGATCGAACATCTCAAAACAACGAATGATGAGCATCGGAACACTGGGAACCAATGAAATGTCGACCAATCGCTGCTAGATGGAAAAAACGATGTCACTGGCATATGCTGAATCACACTATCAAACATCGGTGGGTGATTAAACAATTACTGGCCTATGGATAAGGATAAATATCCACATATGTCGGTAACTTCAGAACCGAACATGATCATCGATTGCGGGATAAGTCTTCCCATTGATTCAGTAGGTGATGAAGCCTCGGGTGAAGCTTACCTGAACTTTATAGGTAACGATTTCGGTCACCCGGAATGGTTGGGTTTCCCTAGAATCATAAGCAATCAATCATATAATTACACTGGCCGTCAGTGGCATTCGGTAGATGATAAGTTGTTTAAATACCGATTCCTCAACGATTATGATCGTTGAAATTAATGCTTTGGTCGGTGCGTGAATTTATACTTCTTCTTAACTAAGGGCATTCGATTGTGCGTAAAAACACTTGAAGGTGAAGGAATGAAGGAGACATTGAACATTTGAAGGTTAAGGAATGCGGGAGGCATTGTGCATTGGCGAAGCAAGCAGGGAGGCATTATGCTGGTCTCGTTAAACGCAATTTGAGGTTGATATTGCGCACCACATTGACCGATAACCGTCATTAACTGCATGTATTTCCCCGACAAACTCACAGGTCACACCAAGATGGGTCATACCATTGAGCACATGTGGGAGCAGGTTAAGATCTGGGTCCCAGGTTAAGATTTACAAAGCCGAATTCGATCGAGTAATGTGCCAACATCGGGTCAACCGGACCGCTTTGCTCCCACTGTGGAACGTTCCGGATTCGAGCTCAGTATCGGCCGCTTTCTGCTAAGCAATAAAGCGACCATGACCTGCACGGTGGCCGTCGAATCGGCAATCGTTGAACACTATAATACAATTACCAGCTACGTCAGCTAATTGAAGGTCTAAATTGCAAGGGTTAGGAGCTGCTTTGGTCATCACCAAATGCCGGGACGATAAGTAAGAACATCACGACACCGTATGGATGAGGGAGTCGAACAGGCGTCTTTCTACCAAGTGCTTACCAACGTGATAGTTTGGCTGCCGTGCAGCGATAAAAATATTCGAACGGATATGAATAAAATACGAATACGAGTAGTTAGGAGTGCTTGCATTCTTTGTGTTTATTTACGTTTATGTCAAATACTGAGAAACTATAATGTTTTGTTTATTTATCAAACTAAATGCACATGCAGCTTTAATCTCTCTTGGCAATCAACAACTATCTCTTCGGTAGCTTGGAACTGTTGCGTTTTTCCTTATCTCCTGCAGGAATCAGGGTCAGGTACGAGACTTGAAAATAATTTTCAGCCCAACAATAACAATAAATAGTTCACGGATATACGTTCACATCTTACGTAACATGCGTACCATTTCCAGGAGTTTCTCAGAATAGTGTGTACGGCCGCATTCTAAAATTCAACTTTTTAATGCCACTTACTTTTCGTCGTTCCATCTTATCATACATATGACTGAAATGATCTTGATACACCATGTAGGTTTCCTTCTCCTGTGGAGTCATTTCCGCTATCAGCGTGTCATTGATCTAATCCAGTGGCTGTGGTCTACCCGCCACCGTTATCATTGGCATATCGTCATCCGAATCGGTATCCATAATTTCAACAATGGGAATCTCTGTATCGTCAATATCCTTCTCATCGTCACTACTGTCAATACTTGGCTCGTTGTTGAGACCTAGCCCCTTGATGGCATCATTCGTTGCATTGTGAGAGCTTTGCTTCTCGTGCTGTTGTGATACCGACATAATATCGTCGGCATCTTTACGGTTCCGTGCGGAAGAAATAACACTAGTGCAGTTAGTGACCACGGGGGGTTGTGTGGAGGTGAATGCAGCTTTCTCTAAAATTGACTCAACTGAATTTTCATCCACATCGTTCGTAATAACAGTTGATTCCGTCATGCACACCGGACGATCTTTCCGATGTGTTGTGGTTTCCACTGCGTCTGAATCACCAATGGTAACATCGACACGGGTTTCTTCCACAGCGAATCCACTGGTTCGCGTTGCTTCGCCGGACCATTGCTCATCTGAAATCCTGTTGGTTGGTTTGGCAATACTAAAACACAAAAAAAAAATGTGAAGAAAATACTAAACAAAAACAATACTATATCCATACCCTCTCATAGTGTCAATATCAACCGGTTCAGGCTCGAGAATTTCCGGAGCAAGTTTGATATCTTCAACTTGTCTTAACAGATCGTACAGCGGCTGTAATTGCTCGTTGAACTTGGCCAACAGTAAGCGTGAATCTTTTTTCGGTAGTGCTGAACTGTCTTTCTCCACAGTACTGCCAAAATATGTACAGCGAAATTCGCCGGATGCAAAATCGATCAACTGGTCTGCCACCAGATCGGTAAAAGTCTAATCGCAGGAAGGACACTTGAAACTTGCACTAGTGGCATCACGCTCCTTGGTTTACATACGCTTCCGCATATGATCGAGCTTGTACTTGACGACGTTCACAAAGGTTTTATAATTGATGAAATAGTAATTAACCTTTTGTGCTTTACCGTCTGGACCAGTTTCCATTTTTAATGGAACCAGCAGAAATTTTTAATAACTTTTTGAGCAAATTTTCACTGTTGAGTGGTGATTCTGGCGAATATGGATGACATTTTGCGAATTTGACAGGTAGTGGACGAGAAAAAACAAAACGAGAACTACAAGAAAAACACTGGAGAAAAAATCAGTTTTCATTTCTGATGTGCGTTACATGCTTGCATCCCAAATGCATGCATTCACATCGCTACGTAAACGCAGCCTTAGGCATACACAAGCGATCAAAAGTGCGTATAAGGAAGCTGCATAAGCTTCAGGTTTTAAGTAATTTTGCGATACGTTTTGAGTACTAATAACGACTTAAGCAGCTTTCAAGTTCCATTAAAGCTTAAGCAGCTTGAAAGTTCGCTAAGAACTTTATGTGAACTTTAAAGTGTGCTTTTTAAGTATTATCCGAACTTCTGGTTGCTTGGGTAGTATGAACTTTCCACATAACATTCATGTGAAAAACATATAGTGCATATCCATATGTAAAACAATTGATATCGCCGATTCTTCTACCCATTAAATCTATAGGTAAAATTAATTGATATTCATTTGGAAATCTTAGTCAATGGTATTTCTTATGATGTTTATGTGATTTTCACATAATGTTCGCAAGAATTCCACTAGAAAATCACATTGCCCGCACTCTATTAGATATTCAAATGGTAAACGTAAGCTTTTCATGTGTTTTATAATTGAATCAATTCTCGACAAAGGGGTCATGCATAAATGACGTAGCATTTTAGGGGGTAGGGGGGGTACACCAAATTTGTGATGAAGTGTGACGAGGGGGAGGGTAGGGTCAGAAGTTGTGCGACGTAGCATTAAGTTTTAATTTTTTGGCGGGCATCAAAACCCATTAATTAGAGAAAAAATTTAATGTTCCTCCATTCCTAAGTTGATTTTCACGCGGTTTTTTCATTTTGTAAATTTTACTGTTCGCGGAATGGCAGGCTCGCAAAGAAAATGATAAATTTTTCATGCGGATTTAAATTTCCACATTAGTTAGCTAATATTGCTAACTAGTAGACTTATTTTAATAGCTGAATTGAATTTTCTTTCGGATTCAATCAAAGAAAATTTAGTAATTTAGTTGAGCTTATGCTTCCTAAAATCGTTGGCAGCTGCAGGATTGTGAACTTTTCTTCGTGCTTTATGACATGTAAAATTCTAAACAAAACTATCCACACTATATTTGTCATGAAATGGGCTTCTTTTGTAGGCAATTTGCTGTTATAATGAAAATGTCGATAAAAGTCGTCAAACATTTTGTAAGGACATATATTTAAAAGAATTGAAAAACATATGAAATTTTTTCATCTCCCGGTCGCGTTGCGTGGGGGGGGGGGTTAGAGATATGCTACGTCATTTACAAGGGGGAGGTTAGAATTTTGTGACCAAATGCTACGAGGGGGGAGGGAGGGGTCGAAAATCGCCAGAAAAAAGCTACGTCATTTGTGTACGGCCCCAAACATATGATTACGGCCTAAAAGCCAACTGTCAAAATCCACTTTGAATGGAAATTCCAGACAAACCGTTACTAGTCGAACATAGTTCACAACTGTTTATGAAAGAGAAAACTTTTCTCTTTCATTTACTACCAACATCTGTGATTGGCGTGTAACGGTTTGTCCGGAATTTCCATTCAAAGTGGATTTTGACAGTTGGCTTTTAGGCCGTAATCATATGTTTGTCGAGAAGTGTTTTCCACATGATGTTAACGTGTCTAGTTTTTTCAGTGTACAGTCTCTTTTGAGACATTACTAATGTCGTTTTTCATTGAAAAACACTGGGGCGGTGGATTGTACTGATTTAGCACTTTCTAGCAGAAGTGGGAATGAAACACATCTAGTGGCCTGCTCTTCTGCTAGAAAATGCAACACCAGTGCAATCCACCGCCCCGGGGTTTTTCAATGAAAAACCCCATAAAAATCTGTGAATATGGCAACCCGGATACTCAAGTGAATCATTTTTGCACGGTAAAAAAAATACTCATTGATGTAATTGATTTATAACACGGTAAAAAAATCGTACGTCTAGCTCAAGTTATGTTGTACTAAAATAAGTTTATCGTGATTTTGCATTGATTTTCTAATAATTCTAATCTGTATCAAAGAGATCTGATATTTGAAAATAATTTAATGCAAATTTAAAATGTGCACCTGTTGGAATCGCACCACTCTAGAAATTTATTGAATTTGCATGGTTTCATCTTTGTTTCCATTTATCAATAGTACAAGTACACTGAAGTCTTTAATCAACATTTCATTTGCTGGCGAATGACCTAAAAAGGTTAAAGCCACAAATAAACAAAAAAAATCATTTCCAGGGTACTCGGGAGCGTGGCCAAATATATAGCAATATTTTGTAACAAAATCAACCGGATTACATATACTGAGCTGGATCGTGAAAAAATAGTTACACATATAAATTATTGTGCTTTTGATTTCGACGTTTAACAAGCGTCGTTACTGTAACAGCGCAAGAATACTTCACTTACATCTTGTCGCACCAAAATTGCCATAAAACTAATACTGCTAAATGAAATTAAGACAACGAAGATAAACAGGAACACAAACCGGGCCATTCTTCGTGTTAGGTGGAAATTCATACTTTTTCCACCAATTACGACGAACTATGATAGATAATATTCGGAATGCATAAAAAAACACTGATAACTAGTAATCATTGCAGTTTATTTCGCAATTTAGCTTTAGCGAACGATTCACTTCGCAATAAATTATTATATGACATATTAAGGTACCAAACAATTCGTTATGGTTATGGCTGTGAATACAATGAACACAATGCTAATTCGTGAAACTTAAACAAAATCGCTAACTAATACTGTGGACAATAAAAAAAATATTCCGAAATAAAAGATGCCTTCACTTCAGCACATTTTTAACTAATAAACGTCTTCATTTTCACCGGTACAACATTCTTCTTAACATGTAACATCGTATTCCAATAATTAATCTGCTAATGAATCACCCTAAAACATCTGAATAACTGCACTGGCGACAAATATAGGCTAGTTTTTTTTTTCTGCACAATAAAATACCAGGAGACTTCCTAAATGCTATCGGGGATTATGTGAAAACAGTTTTAAGATTGTGATGAGAATCGAGATCGATAACGCACGATGATGTGCTAACTTAATCTACTTTCAGAGTATTAGCTCTATAACACAACTAGCTTAATTTGATTCATAATTTTTTGGTGTGGTTTCCTACTAAGTCGGTGGAGAATAGTAGCAAAAAAAGGATTGTACTACTGTTCAATGGAATGAATAAAATATCATTGCAATCCTACATGCATCGCTCCTGTAAATCTGTCACTGAACATGCTATTTTGTCCAAATCAAGTGTAAAATATGAGATTCAGGAAGCTTTATAATTCGACAAGTTTAGGGATAAATGCGTACGATGTTCCAGAGCTCTAATACTCGTGCTGCATTGAGTTGATGTTCGGCGGGTTGCTATCGATGAGAGATATCGAAAGCGAACGTGACATCCGATGAGTTTTAAGAAACTGTTCTCGTATTTCCAACGAAGAAGTCAGTTCTGCTTCGTCCATCTCCGCATTTCGAAGTAACTGAAGCGATGGCACTACTTCAGAAAGAGCAGAATTAAAACTCAGAATAATTTCATTGCTGACAGCCGAACATTCTACTTGAGGTTTATTGCCGGTCGCGGTGGATAATTTGGCTTGATAGGAAGAGTTTGGTCTTGGTCCTTCGATAAGCGGGACATTCTCTTTGATAACGCTTGTTCCTTGATTTTCCAGCATTCGAATCAAATGGGACTCAAACGGTTTGACTAGATTTGCGCTGTTTGAACACTGGTTTTGCTGTTGATTAGACTCTCTAAGAATGCTGCGTATCGGTCGTTTTGGTTTTCGCTTTGGTGAATCATTCTCCTTTTCGGGTGTCTTTACAGTGGAGGACACCTGATCGTCTTGCTCGAGATTTTCCTTGTTTCTGCTGGACCCTGGCGACGAGTTGGAATGAGAACGTTCATTTTTTGACCGCTTCTGGCGATTTTCAGACTGGGACCGACTGGACGATGGTGTGGATTCATAGGTCCGAGATTCGGACAGATGTTGCAGTGAATACCAGTTGATGAGCCAATTGTTACAACTGTAACAAATATACTTTTCCTCGTTGTCACCGCGTTCGGCCTACAAGGTATGAAAAAAATTAAACATAGATCCCAACAACAAAGTAAAATCATTAACTTCTTCATTGTGGCAGTACATCCCAACTAAAACACAATTCAATGTTGAACGAAATCTAAAATCGTTTGGCGCACAAAATTCCAACAGGTATACTGAAAGTACACATACAGGAACCCCTTGAAACCATACGCAATAAAGGATATCAAACGAAAAGCACAAGCGAAAGAAACATCTGTTCGCATTTTATTACATTCTCTCTTTTCTCCCTACACCCTCATACCGTTATAGGTGTCATTGTCACATCTTTCGTCGCCTACTTCCTCAAGGAACCACATGCTGAAGCAGATGAGCTAAAATAATAGTTTATAGATCTGCCCATAAAGAAGGGACTATGGATATGTAATATGCTCTGCGTTCAAGCTTTATTAAATTTTGCAAAGACACTTGTGTTGTCAAATAACGCATTCTTTGCTTATCGATTTTGTTTTACAATCGAATTATTAGAGATGATCAATTTCTTGGGACTTCGATCGAAACATACCGGGGCGGGTCCAAACAAAAAAAAATGTCAACATATAGAGAATAAATTCTAGAAAATGCAAAACGACCCCAAAACTCATCAGTAATCAAAAATAGTAATTTCGTTCGACTTCCTTAATGCTGACAGTTTATCAAGGCAAATCTAATCGAAAAAGCACCACGCAGCAAGGATAAAAATCGATCCCCTCTGCGCAAACAAACCTCTACATTTTATCACATTAAAAAACACAACCAATTAGCGTGAAGCCACTCACCCGAAAGTTGTACTTCTGGTAGATGACCTCCCGTATGTTGGGTCCGTTCCGGGGTTCGAAAATATTCAGCGACAGATTGGTATAGATACCACATATCAGACAGACGTTGGTCTTTTTTGCCAAGCCCTGGAAACCTCCAGTAGACCCACACTCTCCACCGTCTCCACCAGCAGCGGTTCCAGCATCGCCAGATGCGGATGTGGTACTCATCTCGGTTTCCTCTTAGTCGATAGTGAGTAAACTGGTATGACCTGCTGAAGAAACAGGACACTCAAGGTTAGTTAGCTCTTCGTATAATTCGATTATATTCGACCAGATCCTTCAGGGGAAACAAAAAATCAATTTTTGCGTCGCTTAGACTGAAAAAACAAAATTCTACCTGTAGTAAACCGAATTTTCACGTGTGCACTCACAATTTTCGAAAAACTATTATCCAGCAATATCTTAACGATTACCAATCGACACAAAACAGGAGATTCCAACTATTTTTTCGATTTTTCGAGGAAAGCTCGTGCAATCGCTCGAAACACCAGCAGATGTTTTTACGCATTCGATATGAATGGTGATTTTAATAAAGAAGTTGTCGTGACGAACTGTCATAATTTATTCGAGGAGTAATAAAATGATAGGGTGACTAGTCAAGCTTCGGAAAAGCTGTCAAAATCACCTCTGGAAATCGAGTAGTATTGATAACATTCTGCAATTCTCGACAAACATATGATTACGGCCTAAAAGCCAACTGTCAAAATCTACTTTTAATGGAATTTCCGGACAAACCGTTACTAGCTGAACACAGTTCACAACAGTTTATGAAAGTGAAAACTTTTCTCTTTCGTTTACTACCAACATCTGTGATTGGCATGTAACGGTTTGTGCGGAATTTCCATTCAAAGTGGATTTTGACAGTTGGCTTTTAGGCCGTAATCATATGTTGGTCGAGAATTGATGAAAAGACCGTGTACGATGTATACAGTATTCACGCACGCATTTCCGACTTGCACTTTGCTATCCAGACAAGAAAAAAAAACGAACGAACATATTCGAACATTTTGATGGAGATATAACATTTTGCATCTACATTTAAGATAACTTCGATCACGAATTTTAGTACAGAAATTTGTGCCGGATTTTGATCATGGAAATTTTTTTGCCGTAATTTCATCACATCGTCTATTTTGAACTTAATAAAAACTTTTTTCGTCGAAAACAATTCACGTTGAACTGATTCGTGCCGGATTACTTGTTTGGAGATTTCCCAAAATCCTCCTCGAAGATTTTCTAAAGACTTTTCGCGGTTGAGTGTACACTTCGGGAAATTGATTTTTTAAGCAGGATTTAATTCTCCATGCATCTCAAATGGGTCATGGGAGTTTCGTTTTCCGCAACGGAAGAAAATCTACCCAAAAAATCAAGGCTCTCGGAGTGCAAATAATCGCAGAGAACGCAACGGATTTTAAAAATTTTACACACAAAAAATCCAGCTAGAACCCAGTCACCGTGGCAAGCAGAAAGTTAGCAAGAGTTAAGCAAAGGGAAATTGATGCTGGCAGAGTTTCTGCGAGCATTTTGCGCGATTTGTGCGAGAATTATGACAAAGAATTCGCTCAAATGCAACAACCGTTTCTGACAAAAGCGGTTAAACCAACCGATGCTGCTCATTTTTATCCAGAATCCAGCCAGAAATGTACGGCCAAGATCTCGCTACGCTTCCTGCCACATCTTTGTCAGATGTTTTGCTCGATTCGTGCTAAATTCTACCAGGTAGGAATTGCCAGGATCTTTTCACATTTTATGTCCGAGTTATGCCAGAGTTTTGCTCGGTTCCTGTCAAAATTTGCCAAAAAACGCGAGCGAAACCGAGTTCGCCCTAGTTCAACTAACCCGACAGGATACGCGCAGAAATCTGACAAGGCTGCCTAACCAAGACTGACAGAAATCTAGCAGAGCGGTCTCCTCCAGGAAATTTGATGACTGGGAAACAATACAATATGAATCGTTTCCGCTGGGGAAAATGGAGTTTGGGAACCGTTATTTTTTTATGTACACTTTTTCCGTCACGGAAAACGGAGTCCACCTCCCATTTCAAATGCATAGGGAACAACGTTATCGAATTCCCTAATTCCATATCAACATTTGAATAGGGCTAATAAGATTTGTAAACAAACATTTGTTTTGCTGATTTCTCTTAATTTGCTATAATTTCAACGCAAAAGACATTTGAAATCGATTCTACAAAGGGTACAGATGTTGATTCATGTGTATCTTTCATGAAATTCAACTCGGCAGCGGAATAATGAGCGAAATAAGTTTGTTTACAAAAATCTCATTAGCCCTTTTGAAGAATTGATATTGAATTGCACAGTAGTGTTTTCGAGGGGCAAGCACTAAATCTTCAATACGACTCATTGCTTAAAGTTGTACTCAATTAATTACTAAAAGTCGTACTCAATTAATTTACATTAAGTGCCGCCAATATTTAAGAAGTATACACTCAAAAAAAGTAAACGTTATGCCTATTGGTTTTACACATAGATTTTTGCAATTAACGGAGGCATATATACACTTTTTGCTGGCATTGTCGCTCTCCCCTCCTTAGACTTCTTTATTGACCGTTTGAATGTATCCACAAACCGCTCAGATTGACCGTTGTGGGTGAAACGGCGCTGTTGTGAGATGCTCGATACCACTATCCGTACAGTAGGATTGAAATTGTGCACTGGTGAACTGTGAGCCGTTGTCGCTCACTAGTGTCTCTGGCATTCCCAAGCGTGCGAACAGTTCTCTGATGATTTTGATTGTAGCGGCTGTAGTGATGCTGCGAGTCTGCACAATCTCAGGCCACTTCGAAAAAGAATCCACGACGACCAAGTAGTATTCCCCGTCGATCGGTCCAGCATAGTCAAGATATACACGCTGCCACGGTTTTGTTGATTTAGGCCAAGACAAAGGCGCTGACTTCGATGGTGTTTTCGCAGCCATCGCACATTGAAGGCAGGATTAAACATAATCAACAATGTCGTTATCGAGAGTTGGCCAATAAACATAAGACATGGTAATCACCTTTATTCGCTGGATTTCAGGGTGGCCACGATGAAGCTGCTGAAGACTGTGCTTGCGATGGGGCGAAGGAATAACAAGTCGATCGCCAAATAGTATGCAGCCTTGTACCAACGTTGCTTGTACCGTGGTAAGTGACTCACGTCGTGCATAAAACCGCTTGAGCTCTGCATCAATAACGGTCTCAGGCCAACCGTCAATCAGGTATCGATAAACTTCTTTGGTGATAGGATCGGACTGTGTAAACTGTACGATTCTAAAACTCAGCGGGAGAACGGTTAGTGTATCTTGTGTAACTGACCTTAAGTCATTCTTCAAAGAGACCGAAGCAATCACGTAATCTTCCTCAGGTCTGACGTGCTGGTTGATCAGACGGGAAAGTATGTCAGCATTGCCGAATTTCGCTGTCGGGACGTACTCGATGGTGAACTCATAAAGCAATAGCGTAAGAGCAAAACGTTGTAACCGGTTCGATGTGTAAACTCTTCGAACCGAAAATACTCAGCAGCAGCTCGTGATCAGTCTGAAGATGAAAGCGACGACCAAATATTTTGTGAAATTTAGTCACTGCAAAAATTATTGCAAGTCCTTCACGATCGAGTTTTTCTCTGCTGCTGCGAGTGCTCTGGAGGCATGCTGTACCACCTTGAGAGTACCGTCCGGAAATTTGTGTGATAATGTTGCACCGACACCAACAGACGACGCATCTGCCGACACAACTATATCAAGCGCAGGGTTGTAGTGTGTCAACAGTAGATCGGATTTCAACACCTCTTTAAATTTGTTAAATGCCGCCTGGCATTTTTCCGTTCACTCAAATTTTGCATCCGCCTTGAGCAGCTCATCAAGAGGATACCGAAGGGTGCGCATACTAGGAACAAACTTGCCGTAATAATTTATTGCTTCTAGGAAAGAGCGAACACCGGAAACGTCAGTGGGCGGTGGCATTTCGTTGATGGCTTGAACCTTTGATGGATCCGGGCGAAGACCGTTGCGGTCAAGCAGATGACCTACATATTTAATTTGCGGCTGAGCGAATATGCACTTTTCGACACGAATGGTAAATCCAAAATCGCTGATCCTTTGAAACACTGCATGAAGGTTCCCCCAGTGATTTTCAGGATTTACACCACCAACGACGACGTCATCTAAATAACCACACGTATGAGGGAGGCCTGCCAGCATAGTATCGATAAGTTGCTGGAATGCTCCCAGTGCTGCTTTGACTCCCGGTGCCAGACGGTTGTATCGGTAAAGTCCCCGATGGGTGTTGATGGTTAACAATTTACGGCTGCTTTCGTCCACTTCTACCTGCAGAAATGCATCCGACAGGTCGATTCGGCTAAACACTGTGCAATTAACCAATTTGTTGAAAATTTCTTCCGGTAGCGGCAACGGATATTGATGCGGTTGCAGGGCATTGTTGAGACCGGTGGAATAGTCACCACAAATACGAATAGATCCGTTCGTTTTTCGGACGACAACGATGGGAGCTGCCCAATCCGAAAAGTCTACCGGTGTGATGATTTTTGCTCGTTCCAGTCGGTCGAGTTCGTTATCCACACTGCTATGTACAGCATAAGTCACTGGACGCTTTGCACGAAAAACTGGAGTTGCACCTGGGATCAGTTCCAATTTCACTTTTGTTTTCGTACACAACCCCAGCTCGTTCCTAAACACACTCGGGTATGCTGCTTTGAGTGACTGCAAAGTGACAGAAGGAACAGTGACGTTGTTGCAGTACGTGCTAATGGGCAGTGACCAGAGATCGAATGTATCCATCAAATCTATGCCAAGGAGGTTAAGTGGTTTTTCAACATCGTAAAACCAACGAAAAAAAAACGTTGGTAAAACTGACCGGTATGTTGTTTGCCATTGAACGAAATGTCTCAACTAAAATTAAACAAAAACTGCAAGCGGTCGCCTGACGCTGTTGCGGCTTGTTTGTTTGCCGGTACTGTTGGTGGTTTACCTATTTTCTCCCATAAACGTTTCGAAACGAAGCTTATGTCAGATCCCGTGTCCAAATGCAGACGCACATTCACACCGTTCAACATCACTGTAGCAAAACGGCGCTTTTTGACGACGGTATTAATTATGTTTCCATCCGGATCATAGCGAAACTCTTTGATATTGTTTGCTAGTGAATCGAGAATCATTTCAGGGTTTGGAGGGACCTGAATACTGATTGATGACATAACACTCCGAAAGAAATCTTGCTGCTGCTGCATTAACTGTTGTTGCTGCTGCTGCATGAATACGTTGCTGTTGCGTTAGCTGCTGAAAGAGCTGGTAGGATGCTTCGGCGGAAGACGAACTGGTACTTGAAGATTGCTGTGCTGATAGTGGACCGTTCAAAAATGGAGCCGAATGCCGCTGATGATTTTGCTGCATTCCTGGGTGTTGTCGGTTTACTCCTGGCGGTAGTGGACCGCCTGGCAAGCTGTTTCCCGGCTGATGCTGCTCCGGATTGAGGTTAGATTCCGCCATGCTTTCCGTTTACACGTGGGTGATAAATATTGGCTTTCGATCGCTAATTTTACTAAATTCTCGTCGCCACTGTTGTGGGCCGTGTTTGGAGGTGACCGATAGAGAAGATTACACGACCCATACGTTAAAACATATATACTTTATTAAAATATAACGCGGATAAAACATAGAGGTAAAATACGGGTGTTACTTATAGTATGGTATATCACTTTCTGACTCCTAACCGGATGCTGTTCGGTGCGTCAACTGAGTGACAGGTGGGCTGCCACCAGTGAGCCTAGCAATTCCTATTGAGTTGTAGGGATGTCCACGTTTCCAACACTACCTCCTCTAACATTATTTTCTTGGTAGAGTTTCCTAGTACCAAAAATTTCGTCAAAATTAGCTCTAATTATCATGGCTATGATGACTTCAAAGTCTCTCAGATGAGTTAAAATAGGTTCGTTCTGTTATACAAAAGCGCCAAGAAATACCAAAATCGTGATGACATTTTCAGCGTTTTTCACGTAACAGTGTGCCATTTTGCGTAAAATCAAAATATCGAAAAAAAAAATCCTACGTGCGTCGCCAACTATAGACATAAGGAATCAGAATGGCTCTATATGTCAAAAATTCCGGGAGATAGATTTCCGGCCGTGGACAACTTCCAAAAAAAATTGCATGGGAGAAAATGGTGCACAGTCACCATTTTGTGACGAAATTGCCCGAAAAAATTATTTTGTGTGATACTTATGTTATAAATCCCATTTAATTTTCAAGGAATCGTGAAACCGATCGACTAGATTCTAATGCATTTCAAATGAGAGCCGAATTTTTATTTTGTTAAACGGTAAAAAACTACACGAAAACTCAAATTCACCTACACTGTACCAAAACCGTAGCGTTAAATCGAATGATATTCTTGTTGACCTGGCCCTTTAACAATTGGCAGTTGTGTTTTGGATGACTGCCATTTGATTTTTGTTGCAATCAACTTTTCGTCTTTGTATGCAAACATCAAATGATAGGCATACAAAAGATAAAAGCAAAAGTTGTAAAATTCGAAATAGCAATCATTCTGTTTTGAAATGTGATCATTTATTTTTCAACAACTAAAACGTCACATTCGATCAGATAGTCTCATGTTTAATTTATATAGCAAATAAGAAAATCGAACTACTCCAAATATTTTTTCGAATGCATGTCATCAAAAAATTGAATGAAAGTTGCTCGAACAGCAAATCGATAGTTTTTTGGTTTTAGGTAGACCATCAGTTCAAAGGAATTTGTTTTTATATACTTCGTGATGAAATTGATGCAAACGAATATTATTTTAATTGGTTTATTTAAGAACTATTGGCTATTATAATAAACTTTTGAAAACATTTCTAAATAGTATCTAATAGCTGCTTTTCGGTGAGTTTGTATTTAAACAATTCCGCTTAAGTAGGACTCACATATTATCGCAGCCTAGATTTTACAAATTCGTATCCATAAACACAAATCAAATGCTTAAAACTTACTACCGTACTAAAAAAGATGGTTTTTGCATTCCAAATTTTGCTTAGTATAGTTGCCAATCATAATGAATCGAGTCGCGACACTGCACCTTGTAGCTTTAGCATAATTTATGTTACTGAATGAAGTCAGCTGCTGACTGGCCTTTAGCTATTCATTTGAATGCGATTCTATTACATTTATTAAAGTTAAATCCCATGCTACACTTAATTGGTGTCGGTTATTAATCAAATGTAAGATATATCTAACGCAATCAAACGAAATAAAATGGTAACAATTTTTTAAATAAGATTATAATGAATTTGAAACAAATTCAAAACTCCTTTTATAATTTCCTCTATTTTTACGTTTGACAGATGGGTTCTTTTCAAATGTTTGGCTAGATATGGTATACAAATACAACATTTCCATATCAACTTTTGAATAGGGCTAATAAGATATGTAAACAAACTTTTGTTTTGCTGATTTCTCTTATTTTGTTATAATTTCAACACAGAAAACATTTGAAATTGATTCTACCAAGGGTAAATATGTTGATTCAAGTGTATTTTTCATGAAATTCAACTCGGCAGCGGAGTAATGAGCGAAAGAAGTTTGTTTACAAAAATCTCATTAGCCCTTTTGAAGAATTAATATTGATTTTTAGTTCAAATCTGTTTAAATAGTAAATAGTCTGAGGTGATAACCGGTTCCGTTGCTCCCTTCAGTATAGTTCGTTTGTTCTCCTCTTAGGATATTACGGAAAGAAGTTACGGAAGTTTGCGGCATCCGATTTGCTCTATTTTATTGAAATGCGTGGTAATAGAAGAATCCTGATGGACGGCTTTGAACAAAGAGAAACAATATTGATCACAATATATACGCGAACGGAGGTCTTAGTGGAATGTACGTAATGTTTCAAAGGTTTTCTTCCATTTAACTCCACTATTAAACATAGTGGCATTAAATGGAAGAAAACCTTTGAAACATTAATATTGATCAATGATACTCCATATAATTATCACAGATCCTAGCTGTCGAAATCGTACAAGGATATATCTTCACATTCAACGAGAATTTAAAAAGATGCTACCCGTAGGATGCATCCAGTCAGTCGAGATTTAGCGTAGTTTGGATTTACTTCATTTCCAACCAAGTATTTTTTTTGAAAATTACTCTTGGTAATAAGAGACGGCAATTCATAGGTACACCTAAAACTATATGGCTGTGCGATGATGTCGTATTTGATACCATCGTATATAAGAAAAACATCCGTCTTTTCAAGCTTAAATAAATCCAGGACATTGTCGTTTGGAAGTTGATTAATATATAGGAACTCAACGGTTTGTTACTTTTTATGTAAAAATGGACAAATTGATACGAGCCGCTGATATTTGAAAATTGCTGTTCGATTGGATCAATACTACGTTTTAGTCACATTCGTTTCGGAGAACCTACTACGCCAAGCTCTTTGAATAGAGGAAATATGCTAGCGGAGCATGTCTGCTTCCATTCACGAAAATAGATACAAAGTTGGCCACATCTAGCGAGTCATAGCTGTAGGTATAATTTGTCCACTGGTCTACCAACTTCTTCGGCCAGGGTTTCATTGGTTTCGAATTCATCGGAGCTTTTCAAAGTCAAGAACTTATATGTCGTGGTGCAGGAGACGCCAGTTGCTAAAAGTTTATTCAAAATTGTCTCCACGGGAATGCGCTGTTTTCAAATATCCAATCAAATCTTGTTTGGAAATCCGGACGTCTTGTATAGTGTGTAATTTTACTAAATTTTGGATTGTCTTTGAACATTATTAGTTTATTGTTCGAGGGACATGTGCAATTTCTTTTTCTCACTATTATCACCGAACATGCCATGATCTTTTACTTTGTTGGCACACGAACATCAGGACCACATTGAGCTATGCGGAGGCATGGGAACTATACTTCTTAAATCCCTCTCCTCGCGACAGTGATTCGGAATATATTGGGTTAAATATATATGGCATATGGCACGTTCCGTATGTAGCGGCGCGGTCATCGGGATAGAACCAAATCCGATCGCATATCGGTTCCTCATGTGGCATGTGGCATATCCTGCAACTCCCGAATGTGCAAAAATTCAGTGTATTGATTGCGGGACTGACACCGCCTTGAAAACATGAATCGAGCAGGCCCGTGAAAATTTTCCAGACTTTTGGGTTGCCACACGTAACTACTCGTTGTGGAAGCCATATACCTCCGTAATATTTCGGAACCAGTAGTTCCCAATGATATCCATTGTGCTCTTACTGGGATATCAAAACTTAATGGCCATTTCGGCGTCACAATTGATGTAGGCACCAATTAACAGAGAGTTGGGATCCGATGAACGCTGTCATATTCTAAAATGATTAACCAGATCGTTAAACTGACCGTGTACAAACCTTTGCCAAACATTTTACCTCTTGTCTTTTTGACACCTTATCCAATACTTCGTTCGCCTCGTCTTTCACAGTTGTTTGCTTTTTGCAGTTCCAAGACCGTCGCGGATGATTTCCTGTATGCTCTCAAGACCTCCATGCCAGTGATATTGTCCGAAAATGGGCACAAATAAATCGTTTGAACTGGATGTATTTTTCCAGTAAACACTATTAACAATATTTGTTATTTTTCTTGACCTGAAAAACAGTTTTCACTACCAGGTTATCGTTAACACTAATAAAATTACAAATATTTTTTTGCTCTCTTGAACGGATGTGGTTTTAGTAAATGCTGTTACTAGTAAAGAGAAAAAAACTAAGAAAAACTTCTCCCAATCGCATTGCGCGCATCAAATGATTGTCATTTGGTTCAGCCCGAGCACTGAAAACAGATGAAATACGAATGATGAACTGCTGTGATTTGGAATGATGATTATCAACGCCATCGTTTACTTTTTCGAGTGCAATCAATTCCTTTACAGTTAAGTTTATCATTTGAAAATCGACAACCTGTTCATTCCAATTCAAATATGAAGTCATTCGATCTTGAATTCACTATTTTTTGAATGATTGCCATTCGAAATCGTCAACATCGAGTTTTTAGGCCGTTCATATGATAAATCATACGCTATATTGCAATCATACAATACAGAAAATGTCAATAAATTCCGTGTAAAGCGCGATTCAGACGATACATCAGCTTCCGTTAACGGAACGTCACCGTTCCGTCAGGATAAGTTAAATACTTTTCTCTTGCGTCCGTTCACACATGCCGTACGTCAAAACGTTCCGTGCCGTTGATGTTGTGTGTGAATGCCTCCATTTAACTGCATGTAACTTATCCTGACGGAACGGTGACGTTCCGTTGACGTTGACGGAAGCTGATGTATCGTCTGAATCGTCCTTAAAACTTCATGAATAGTACTCACTGGTGTAATGTTGCCTTAATACTGCTCGAAGAATAAAATCAACCAGTTTATATTTCGAAATATAAAGGAAGCACTGTAGCTGTCATCATTGACTTTGCAGAGCTGCCAACCGCCAGATGCCGGGAGACTTTTTTGTTGTTACTTTCGCTCGTTCTTCGTACATATCGGCATGTCGGAGAGGTAGTCCGATGCTTCCATACATACGGGTAACAGCTTACGATTTATATGCTTCATCGTGGTTATATTCTATATGCCGCTTGTACTGTTATTTGCATGAATTTATTTTTATTTTCCTGAGTAAAAAATGCTTATAATAGCAGGTAAACTTATTTATTAAAATAATGTACGACTGAGTTTTTTGATTGTCTTCAACCAGGCTACTACAATTTACCTCCGAAGACCATCGTGGCGCCCTCCGTTTGATTCACGAGCACTATCAAAGGAGGCAAACGAAAACGAGTTGTTTCGTCCTCTGTTGTGTGCGTTCGAAGGAAGCAAAATTTTTGCGAACGGTATAGCTTTCGTGAAAAAAGTGTTGATAAAAGTGTATTTTCCATATCAAAAAAGGTTTTGATTATCAACGTTGGAAGTGCTGAAGCGAATGCTGCATAAAGTAGGTTGCTGTGCTACGAATTTCAGGGTCTTTTTCGCCTTTGAAAATTTGGCTGTTTTTTGTATAACGCTCTCCCAACATCTACGGCCATTGAAGTTTTCATTTCGCTGCCCATTTTTTTTTTGCTCAGCTTTCATGTAGTAAAATTTATAGTGGTGTGCCTGAAAAATCTCGACGCGAAAAATCAAACTTTTGTGAAATGTTTAAATCTAATTAGTTTCTGTTTATTTTCATGCGTCGATAGCGACTGTACATTGTATCGAGCAGAACAAGCATTGAATCGGAGGATTAGAGTGGAACAATAATGGGGGACATTACCTATCCACCGGGATGTCGGCCTATAAACGAGGATCTCGGGCCGGACGAACTGATCCGGCGGTTGAAAACGTTAACCCATACGCTGCAGGCAATGGGACAGGATGAGGGCATGTATACCCAGTACATTCCACTTGCGGTACACCTAGCGGACGATTACTTTCTTCAGCACGCGTCGAAGGATGTTCAGCTTTTGATTGCTTGCTGTATTGCGGATGTTCTTCGGGTTTATGCACCGGAAGCTCCGTATAAGGATCAGGAGCAAATAAAGGGGATTTTTCTGTTCCTTATAAAGCAACTAAATGGTCTGAAGGATCCCAAGGATCCTGCTTTCAAGCGTTATTTTTATCTACTGGAAAATCTGGCCTATGTAAAATCTTTCAATATGTGTTTCGAGCTAGAAGACTGCCAGGAAATATTCTGCACGCTGTTTAGTTTGATGTTTAAAATTGTCAAGTAAGAATACTCTTTCGCATAGGGTCATGCGGATAGCTAAAAAATTACATTTTTATTTTCAGTGACGAACACAGCAGTAAGGTGAAATCATTTATGCTCGACGTTCTCTGCCCGTTGATTACCGAATCGGATTCTGTTTCGTACGATCTACTGGATTTAGTGTTCATCAATATTGTAGAGCCGTTGCGGACACAAAAGAAAAACGCTTACCATCTAGCCAAAGACTTGATAGTGAAAACGAGTGACACGCTGGAAACTTACACGCAAGCCTTTTTCAATCAGATTCTCATACTGGATAAGTACGAAAAACAGTACCAGATTATGCCGAAAATTTACGACGTTATCTATGAGCTAAATGTGATTAGTCCTAGCATTCTGCTGTCCGTGCTTCCCCAGCTGGAATGCAAATTAAAATCAGCACAGGAAAACGAACGATTAAAGGCGGTTTCTCTGTTGGCCAGAATGTTCTCCGAAAAAGACTCCAATTTAGCCAAGCAGTATGGCCCATTGTGGCGTCAGTTCCTGGGTCGTTTCTATGACATCGCTGTTCCTATTAGAATCAAATGTGTTCAAAGCACAATGCACTTTCTGCTCAATCACCCCAATCTAAGGAAGGATATCATTGACATTTTGAAGGTTGTTTTTGACCACTGATTCCTATCTTAGTATATATTTAAACTTGTAACCGTTAATTTTAGGTACGCCAGCATGATTCGGATGAAACGGTCCGCTACGAAGTGGTGATGGCCATTGTCGAGACTGCCAAGCGAGACTTTCAGATCGTGTCCGAATCGGATGACCTGCTTGAGTTTGTGAAGGAACGCACATTGGACAAGAAGTACAAAATACGGAAGGAAGCGATGAACGGTTTGGCCATGATATACAAAAAATATCTCAGCGACAGTAATGTCCCGGAAGCCACCAAAAAAGCGGTCAATTGGATCAAGGATAAAATTTTGCACGGATACTATATGACGGGAATCGAAGATCGGTTGTTGGTGGAGCGGCTACTTATTACCTGTTTGGTTCCATATCAACTTCCGGCGGAGGAGCGGATGAAAAAACTTTACCAACTTCTGGGCACCATCGATGAAAATGCTACCAAAGCATTTATAGAACTACAGAAAAACCAGCTTAAAGTGAGGCGAAGTGTAGCTGAGTGGATTAAGCTGCATCGCATCAAGGAAATCACGCCGAATATGCAGAAGGATATGAATGCTAAATGCGCAAACATCGCTAAACAGCTTCCCGATCCGGTGAAGGCACAGGAGTTTCTGCTTAAATTTAGTGCTCAGATGCGTAAGGATCCAAAATTAATTTCCGAAATGGAGACCATTCTGAAGCGAGATGTTACATGCAAAGAATGCGCCGAAACCATGGCGGTTGTGCTGAAAAAACTTGGTCAACCTATAATGACCAATACGTACTATAACACGGTGAAGATGTTGCTGGAACGGATCGCATCTGTTATGGTGGACAAGCATTCGATTGGAATTCTCATCGAACTCATTCAGGAATGTATGAATGGTTCTGAAGTGATTGATGAAGTTAGTCTGCCTTCGGAGTCTGCAGGCGAACGCGGTCTCAAGCTGCTTACAGTGTTGGCGTATGTCTTTTCCGCTCACTTCCAGCATAAGGAAATCCTGCGGCATATGATTGGCTTGCTGAACTTTGACGAGGAATACGTAGCACCGTATGTCCTGAAAGCTTACACTTATCTAGGTCGTTATAAGCCACTTGTCGAGTCTCATATGGACATCGCAAAGGAACTTGCACCTATTTGCAAAGAGTTTGCAGTGGCTGGCTCACCAAAACAGGCAAAACATGCCATCCGGTGCATGTATGTTAACACTCAAACCAGCGATCCGAACATTGACCCCAGCATAGACATTTTCCCTGAAATTGTGGAATCCTTCAAACTCACGCTAAATCCGGAAAATGAGCACTACCGAACGGCCATTGTGAGTCTTGGCCATATCGCGTACAACCTTCCGGAGAGATTTCACGTGCAAATTAAAAACATAATCTCACGAAAAATCGTCAAAGAACTACTTGTGAAGGAAACTGTCGAAGGTCGCGTGGATGTCCCGAGTACGGAATGGTGCGATGAGGATGATCTCCCGGAGGAAACCCGCTGCAAGGTGGAGGGTCTGAAAACGATGGCTCGCTGGTTACTGGGGCTGAAGAAGGACGTCGTGTCCGCGCAGAAAACTTTCCGCATGTTGAACGCATTCATCAGCAAGAAAGGTGATTTGCTGGAGCAGGGAACCCTGTCGGCGGCAGAGAAATCCTATCTGCGACTATCGGCCGGTAAGGCGATGCTGAAAATTTGCGAACAAAAAGGCGTCGGCGATCAGTTCATCGTGGAACAGTTCTACAATTTGTCACAGTTGATGGTGAGTTTTTAGTTGATTTTTTTGTGAATCGTATATAGTATTAATAAGTAAGGGGACAATGGGAAGGGAAACAGCATTTCGGTAACGTGCTGGTTGTTGGGGTGTATGCTTTTCAGTAGTTCTTTTGAGGTGCAGCAGTGTCTACACGAGTGGTTTTTAAGGCATCGCATCCCGCTGTGAAGTACGCTTTATGCCCGGTTTGGTGATCCTGTAGATTAGTCTTAGCCTCACTTTCAAAGATTTGCTGATATAGAAGTTTCGGAGACGGGGTATCCTTGCGAGAGAAATTTAGCTAGTTGAGTCTCTCTGTGAATGTATACTAGACTGCCTAGAAAAAGAATGATTTTTTGAAAACTCGATCGGCCCGCACTTGAGTCGATTTCTAGTCCCATCAGGAGTACTGGTATCAAACTAGAAGCAAATCGGACAAGTATAGCTACCGGGGGATGGGATTTTTCGACAATTTGCATGGAGAAAACCCACCTTGCATTTTTGCCGCTAGGTGGCACTGTATGCATCGTATTATCACTGTAAGAGAAGAAAGGAAAGATGATTTAAATGTCTACAACTTTGTCGAAGACTGGTAGTCAATCCGACTTTGTTAAACTTTTAACGAAGTGATGTCTGAGTTAGTTTTGCATGGGGCTCAGCAGTACATGGTTGTGTATCAGTACTCGATTCCCACGAACTATACATTTTTGTGAAATAATGGTCAGATTTAGCTGAATAGTATGTTCAGAAAAATTGTAGCACATGATACGAGTTATGTTTTGGTTTATTTTAGTTCCACCTGTGACCGCATAGAGAGCTCCAACACTAACTTTGCATAGAACAGTGATAGAATATCGGAATGTTCGAAAGAATTACTGAAAAATACCTGTTCCACAACTTTGTAGAAGACACCTAATTTCTATATCTCTCCGTTGAAAAGTTAGTGGCGCTTTCTATGCGATAACATGTAGAACTAAAATTTTCTAACCAGAACATACCTCGTATTATTTATTAAAAATCTTAACATGCTATTGAGCTAATCCTAACCGTTATTTCACAAAAATGTTTAGTTCGTGAGAATCGAGTACTGATACATAACCATGCACTGCAGCATGGAACGCAGCTGGACGTAGAACGATACCGACCGAAGCGGAAGCAAATTACTCGCCTATTCCAGAAGAAAAAAACGCCGTCTGGAAGAAGCAGAGTGCGAGGAAATGGAACAGTTGTACCGCTCTCAAGAAACTCGAAATTTCTATCAGAAGCTCAATCCCGCAAAGGCTTTGTACCGCGAGCAGAAATGTGTATTCTGACGGATGAACGAGAGATGACTGAAAGGTGAAAGCAACACTACTTTGAACACTTCAATAGCAATGAAGAATCAGATCCAGAAGGCCAAGGCCAAGGAGAATATTACATCAGTACGGCGGGCGATGAAAACCAGCCTATACCCATGCTAAGAAAGTTACGGATGCCATTCAACAACTCAAGAACTATAAACCAGCTGGTAAGGATGGTATTGGAGCTGAACTTATCAAACTGGGCCAGGAAATGCTGGTCAGAATCTACAAGAAGGGCGACAAGCTGGAATGTAAGAGCTATAGAGCGATCACCATCCTGAATGCCGCCGTGTGTTATTCCAGGTTATCTACCGACGCCTATCACCTATCACTAATGCGTTCGTGCGTAGATGTCAGACCGGTTTTATCAACGGGCGCTCGACAACAAACCAAATCTTCAGCGTGCGGCGAATCCTTCAGAAATCCGTGAATGCCAGGGCCCAAAGCACCACCTGTTCGTCGATTTCAAGGCGGCATACGATAGCATCAACTGCACAGAGCTATTGAAAATTATGTACAAACATGGCTTCTCTGGGAAGCTCATAAGATTAATTAAAACGATGATAAAGGGGGCGCAAAACTGCGTGAGGATATCGGGTGAACTCTCAAGTTCATTCCGATCCTGCCGGGGACTAAGACATGGTGATGGTCTTCCGTGCCTGTTGTTTAATATTGCACCAGAAGGTGTTATGCGGAGAGCCGGGTTCAACAACCGAGGTACGATTTTTACACGAACCAGTCAGTTTGTATGCTTTGCGTATGGGATGGACCTTATTGGGAGAACGTTGGTTGAGCTTTACATCCGACTGAAACGAGAGCTAAACAAAAACAAAAAAAAAACAAAGTACATGCTGTTTGGAAGAAAGCTAGGAGGGAGTGTTACGATTGACCGGGATATATTCTAGGTAGTGGAGGATTTCATTTACCTCGGATCTCTGCTAACGGCTGATAATAATAACAGTCGCGAAATCCGAAAAAGCATCGTCAATGAAAGTCGTGCCTACTATGTACCATGTACAGAACGCTGGTCCTCTATGGGTGCGAAACCTGGACCATGCTCGAGGAGGACCTGCAAGCACTCGCAGCCTTCGAGCGCCGTGTGTTTAGGACGATCTTTGGCGGCGTGCAGGAAAACGGTGTATGGAGGCGAAGGATGAACCACAAGCTCACCAGGCTGTACGGCGCAGTAAGTATCCACAAGGTGACCAAAGCCGGAAGGATACGATGGACACGTTGCGATGGGCAATAAGATTTGTAAACAAACTTTTGTTTTGCAGACTTCTCTTAGTTTACTATAATTTCCACGCCGAAGACATTTGAAGCTGCCTCTACGAAGGGTAAAGATGTAGATTAACTTAATTTTCTCGTGAAACTTCACTCTGCAGTGGAGTAATGAGCGAAGCAAGTTTGTTTACGAAAATCTTTTTAGTCCTTTCGAAGAATTAATATTGAAATAATAACACATTACCGAATCATCATATTTGACAGAATTAAGGTGATGCGATACCAAGATAATAACATGTTATATTTGGAGGTTGTTTGAGTTACGTTACAGCATCTGTGTGCGGCCAGAACGTACTATACCGATAGGAGATGGCACGCACACAAGCGTATCGTTCAGCAATCAGCTGACTGATTTTTTTACCGCGTGTTTCATTTGTTTTGAAAAACAAAAATGTACAAATTTCCCAAACGATGCAAAATTCCGTTAAGAAAAACTATACACCGGCATGTGGTAACATGTTTACATACAGTGAAACAATTTCTAAGCAATGTGAGATAAGACATTCAAGCTTCAAACGATTTTGTCTTGCGCGCCAATGCAATGTTTTGATTTTGAAGATGAAATAAAAAGAAGTAGAAACGACGGCAGCCATCTAGCTGCCAGCTTGTGGCTCTGTTCACGATGTCTTTAAGAACTGATAGCTGGGAAGTTTTATGTGCAGGGAAAATACGCATTATTCAGTCTGAGTACGAGAATGGATAATGTTTCTTGTTATCAAACAATGGGTGAAGGGAACTTTGAAAGAGTTAAGGAAAGGCTCAAATATTTTTATTGCGATGAGGCTGGTTGATGTTAGACCTGTGGTCTACGAATGGAGTGGCACATTATCGTTGTTGTCGATGTTTTTATGACCATGTGTGTTCTTACTTACAATTGAATTGATCATTTCTCTTGGGTGAAGGTACATATGCTAGTTTTTGACTCTTTTAATCTTGTGTTGGAAGGGTTGACGTAGGACTAACACTTGGGAGTATGTTGATTATTTCGCTTGACGAGTCACTTTGGTTCTAGAGAACGACGAGTCGCTGCGTTAAATCGGTTTTGATTGCTCAAGTTACATGCCCTGTTGGTTCAAATTTCGAGAGGATTAGGTTCGATCATCATCATCGTTTGGGCCGAGCGCTTACAGAGCGTATTTTGGATTTTTGGGTTACTCGATATTAGCAGCCATTCCCCAATCTTTTTAAACACACTGTCGCGCATGCATCTTCCTCGATTGTACACAGCCAGCGAGTTCAGGGGCTGACCCGAAGTCGACGACCTCTTCCAGGCTCTCTATTTTATCAGTCTTCTCATTTCAACATGTTTGTATATTTGGTATAGCTAATGGTTCATACATTTTCTGGGCCGCCGAGTATTGAAGGCAGAATTCTTCTCTCAAACACACCGAGCCCTCGATGGTCTGCTTTTTTCAACGTCAATGTCTAGCCGCACGGAGCAACAGAAAGTATCAAAGATGTGAAGAAATCAAGTTTTGTGTGCGTCTGTAGGTTACGGGAGTTTAGCTAACTAAACAAACCATTGCAAGTACTAATCGCAGTCACATCATGCCTTTTTACCTCGCAGTTATCATCGTCATCAAACGTCACTAGTGTTCTAAGATATATGAATTCGTTGACAACCTCGAACCGTACCGTACCCATCGATTTCCACCTAAGAACCAACACTTCGAATTGCCTTGCTGTTTTTCAACTATCATGTGTTTTGGTTAATTACGAGTTTGAATCCGATGCTCACTCCTTCCTTTTTAAAAGGCAAACATGTCTCTTCCACTGCTCTGCGATCAACTCCAATGTTGTCGATGTTGTTTACGATGCCAAGAACCCCGTAGAATATTTTACCGATGGTTGCGTTCCTTTGAACATCAGATCGTCGAGCGCTATAGTAAACAATAGATTAGAGAGTGCATTTTCTTGCTTCAATCCATCTAACGTCACAAATGAGTCGAATGGCTTTGGTTAATTTAACGCTTGATTTTGCCTGATCCACTGCTATACGAATGAACCTTAGTTTATCGATAAAGAGTATGAAGTAGAGTTTTATAAAAATAAGTATTCGCGAGTAGAATCCGAAACTATTGTTGCAATATTGATATGCCCTTTTCAGATTTAGTTTGAAACCATCTTCATATTGATATCATTTTAGTGTGTAGTTATTAGCTAACAGGAAGTGGAGAGTTCCACAATATTCTTTCTTGTATGGATGGTCACGCAGTACTGTTCAGAGAATAAAGTTAATGTTACCAGTGATAATAGCATTTTGAATAAAAGAATAAAACATGGTATCAGAAGCTATCGTGAGCTTCTAATGTTTTCCCGTGTCATAAGGTGAAAATTTTAGTTGGGAGCGATACATTTAAATCGTGTTTAAACGTAACGAGTCGCAACGGCGGTCATTTTCAATCAAGTGTAAAACGATTGGTTCACGGAATTCCTCATCGACATGGATCCGAACCAATTTCGGATGTTCTTGGATCATTAAAACAATATGATAACCCAATTGATGAATACGGTGAACGTGAGCGTCTCCCAAGCTACTGTTCCGGTGCTTCAACCATCACCGTTGTCGTTGGAAGGTGATATGTCTGCAAACTGAGTTTTTTGAAAGGAATTGGTGCAACTATGTTAACACCATGGGACAAATGGCCACAAGCAGACAACGCCAAAAAAAGGAATGTTTTACTATCAGTCATAGGAGAACAAGCCAGGAGTTAACTGCAGAGTAACAAGTGAATCCAGAGGCTGCGCTTGCAGCTATGAAAGCAAAAGTCGTGATGAAAAGAAATGTCATCGTGGATCGCCTCGATTTTTTCTGCCGTTCAATCCTCCGATGAAAACATTGACGAACTCACTCTCGCTTAAAAGGACTTGCCAAAGTGTCAAAGCTAGGGGAGCTGGAGTTAGAATTTTTTGTATAAAAGATAATTGCATCAAACAAATGGCATCATCGTCGTACCAAAATGTTGACAATGACGGATAAGGCCCTGGACAAAGCGGTCGATTTGTGTCGGGCAGAGGAAATGGCATCTTGGCAGTCGCAAGAGCTGGGCGTTCTTCCTACTACGTCAGAGGTGAATAAGGTTGTCAAGGAAAAGCAAAGATCGAAACCATGCAAGTTTTGTGGAAACTATCATGAATTTCCAAAGGGAACTTGTTCTGCATTGGGAAAGCGTTGCTATCGTTGCAAAAAGAAGAACCATTTTGAGAAGATGTGCACTAGACTGGTTCAGTTTTTGACCTTTAGCTACACCAGGCTCTACTGATTCCTTTTATGGCCCTTAGTAATTGTGCAAATTTTGGTAACGATCGGTTGTGTCTAGTGACCCTCCAAAAATTTCAAAGTTTATATGGAAATTTGCATGGAAAATCGGTTAGAATTGAAAATAAATTCTTAAAAAATCACCTCATCAATCGATTCATGAGGACACTATATATTACTAAAGGTATTCTCCTGAACACATTCGTAGAACATTGTTAGTTTGTGAAAATTCGCTGAGAAAAGTTATTAACTAAAGAAGCAGCATGACTTCAAAACAAGTGGATTTTATTATTAATCATAGCAACCCTGTTTGAATAGCTGCATCTGGCATTAGGTTTTACACCAACCGACATAACCCCACAAAACGAGCCGGATGAATTTCTTTTGACAATTCTCGGTGGTTTGTTTACATGGAAGTTACGTGAGTTCGAATGTGACAGATGAGCACCCGTTTCGCTCGCACTCACGCATCTGACAAAGTAAACAAACCACCGAGAATTGTCAAACATGAAATTCATTCATTATGAGTTCATTTGTGTCGTCATCTTGTAGAACTCAATACGGGAGCGGTGTGTGGTAAGCCTAGTTTACACTTGTATAATGAGTAGTGTAGTAAGAAAGAGTACCTCGTTTTGCAAGTGGTGGACGTCGATCATTGTCCACTTCTGTCAGCAGAAGCATCACGCGAGCTAGGTATCGTCAAGTTCTGGTGGAGCGAAATCATCGGCTTCTACGGAAGAACAATCTATTTAACATTTATAGAGTAAAAGCACAAAATCGTGGAAAACCATCAATCATTGTTCAAAGGTTACAGAAAGTTATCGGGCACGGTATCTCACAAATTTATCAAACATGTGAAAACTTATTTCGTAATCCGTGCCTTGGAAGTGGACGTCAACGGAAGAAAGCGTGTTTAGAAAGGTCAAAACACTAGAGAGCGACCTGAAAATATTACGTTATTACAACATGAATCAACCGCTGACTATAGAGTGCGACACAAGCAGCATCGGTCTCGGAGTTTCCATACTATATGCGCAACGGACCCTTACGGCAACCGAGAGGAATTACGCGTAAATAGAAAAGGAGCTTCTAACCTTGCTATTTGCCTGTGTCAGATTCAAGCAATTGGTAGTTGGGAATCCAAAAGTAACCGTCCGAACAGATCACAAGCCCACCGTATCGAATTACAACGGCCAACGATGCGTGAACTTCGCAGCCTCCCGTGGCGTGGTAGTCCGAAGTACTTTCATCCCCCGCAAAGATATCCACAAAGCCAGCTGGAGATCACCTGACCAACGCACCGAAAACCGTTCTAATCGACGGGCGATTCTTCTCTCATATCACCTGCCGCTGTGCGAATATAGATTCGGACCATTACCACCTAGTTGCAGTGCGCTCAAAATTCGACGGTGTACAACACTCATCGTAGTCGGACGCCAAGGCCCAACATCGCGCAACTTCGGGACGCCGGGGTTGCCCAAGACTACGCACAGCGGCTGGAAGCAGCACTGCCCACGGAAGAGTAGCTGGGCGCAGCTACTCTTCAAGACGACTGGATGGAGATCCGTTCCGCCATAACAAGTACTGCTATAGCGGCACTAGGTACAGCGATTTCGAATGGAGGACACGGCTGGTTCGATGACGAATGTACGCAGTTAATAGAGAAGAATGCAGCACGGGCGAGGGTGCTGCAGCACGGAACGAGACAGAATGTGGGGCGATACAAACAAGCACGGAACAGGTAAACCTCGGTCCTCCGGAAAAAGAAGCGGCAACATGAGATCGCGAAGCGATGGAACAACTGTACCGCATAAACGACACACGGAAGTTCTACGAGAAGCTGAACAGTTTGCGCAAAGGCAATATGTACAGGGACTTAGACGGCAACCTTCTTACGAACGAGTGTGAGGTGATTGAGAGGTGGAAGAAGTACTATGACGAGCACATCAACGGGGAAGCAGCAGAGGACGAAGGCGGCATGGCAACGGATTTTGGAGCACGCGTAGAAGACGATAGGCTGCTGGCCCCTGATCTCCAAGAAGTCTAGGAGGAGATCGGTCGGCTGAAAATCAACAAAACTGCCGGTGTAGATCAACTACCCAGCGAGTTACTAAAATAGGGTTGTGAAACACTGGCTAGAGCGCTACACTGGATAATTGCCAAAATTTGGGAGCAGGAGATTCTTCCGGAGGAGTAGATGGAGGGTGTCGTTTGCCCAATCTACAAAAAGGGTGACAAGTTGGATTGCTGCAACTATCGCGCGATCACACTACTTAGCGCCGCCTGCAAGATCCTCTCTCAAACTCTTTGCCGTCGATTGTCACCATTTTCAAGGGAGTTCGCGGGGCACTACCAAACGGGATTCTTGGGTTCCCGCGCCACCACGGACCAAATATTCACGATACCCACGTACCTACACATCATTTGTTCATCGATTTCAAATCGGCGTATGACGCAATCGATCGAGATAATGCACGGGTACGGTTTTCCGGATAAGCTAACACGATTAGTCAAAGCGACGATGGATCGGGTGATGTGCGTTGTTCGAGTATCAAGGACACTTTCGAGTCCCTTTGAATCTCGAAGAGGGTTACGGCAAGGTGATGGTCTATCGTGCCTACTGTTTAACGTTACATGAGAACGTGTAATAAGGAGAGCGGGGATAGACACGTGTTGCACGATCTTCAGGAAGTCCGTCCAGCTTCTTGGCTTTGCCAACGACATTGACATAGTGGCACGGAACTTCGAGGCGATGTCGGAAACGTACATCAGACTGAAAGCTGAAGCCAGCAGGATTGGACTTGCCATCAACGTTTCGAAGACTGAATACATGAGGAGGTTCTGGAGACGACGATGTGACCCTCCCATCCCGAGTTCAGATTGACGGTGCCGAAATCGAGATGGTCGACGAATTCGTGTATTTGGGCTCACTGGTAACCGCCGACAATGATACCAGCAGAGAAATTGAGAGCCGGATTTTGGTGGGAAATCGCGCCTACTTTGGATTCCGGAGGACGCTCCGCTCGAACAAAATTCGTGCTGCCGCACGAAGTTGGTTATCTCCAAGACGCTGATTAGACCGGTGATCCTCTACGGCCACATGACATGGACTAACCTCGTGGAGGACCAACGCACCCTTGGAGTTTTCGAACGAAAGGTGTTGCATACCATCTATGGTGATGTGCTGATGGAAGACGGAACGTGGCGCAGGTGAATGAATCACGAGTTGCATCAGCTGCTGGAAGAACCATCCATCGCGCATACCGCAAAAATAGGACATTTGCGGTGGGCTAGACACGTCGTAAGAATGTCGGACGACAACCCGCTGAAGATGGTTCTTGAGGGCGAACCCACAGCAACAAGAAGACGGGGCGCACAGCGAGCACGGTGGATCAACCAGATAAAGAACGACCTGGACTGGACCTTTGAATACTGCGAGGCTGGTGACAAGCAGCAATGGACCGAGTGGAGTGGAGACGGCTTCTGCATGCAGCAAGAGACAACAAACCTCTAGCCTGAACGGTAAGGCAAGTAACAGATCATAAGCCTCTTCTGAACGTTTTTAAAAAATCCCTTCTGTCAGCGCCTCGTCGATACAACATTTCTATAGAGTGCGTCACCGGTAAAGAGAATGTTATCGCGGATGCACTCGCACGCGCCCCATTGTCGATCTCGCAAACGATGGAAGAGTACAGAATACAAATACTCAAAGTCTTCGAAGAAATCCAGGAGGCTGAATTATGAAAGTGCAAGAATTGACGAAATTATACGCGAAACCGAAAACAACCAGTCTATCCAGATAGTTATAGACTTCACCCAGCGTAGGTGGCCTGCAACTGTCGATCGCGTTCTCAATGGTGCAATAATTTATTTTGGATTCAGGAACGAGCTGTCTTTTCAAGACGGTTTGGTGTTTCGTAACGACTGTATCGTAGTTCCATATGTGTGTATATTCGCAGGAAATTAATCGGTAATTGTCATACGAGTCACAATGGTGTCGAAGCAACACTCAAACTAGCTCGAGCAAATCTCTTTTGGCCTGGAATGTCTTCGCAGATTAAAGATGTTATTAAGGAATGTAATATTTGCGCTAAATACTGGTTTCAACTGGTTTCTATGGATGTCTTTTGCGAGCAACTAGGTATGAGACGAAAGTTTTTGGATGTGGTGGATCACTATTCGGACTATTTCGAAATAAATAAGCTGAAAGTCCCGAATCGGTAATCGAAGTCTGTAAACAAAATTTCGCACGCTACGGTGTTCCACACCGCGTCACCACCGACAACGGAACAAATTTTGCCAATCACAAGTTTGCAAAGTCCGCCTCAGATTGGGATTTTGATGTCGCTACTTCGGCACCACACCATCAGCAAGCCAACGGGAAAGCAGAGTCAGCAGTGAAAATCGCAAAGCATCTCATGAAGAAAGCGGAAATGAGCGGTATGAATTTTTGGTGCGCATTATTGCATTGTGTGTTAACCATCCTATCTCCCACTAGCTGGTAGTGATTTACAGAAAAAAAATGTTTGCATGTATTTAAATATATCCATGCAAATAACTTGGTTCATGGATTTAGGTAGGTGTTAGCTCAATTGACTTTCCAATGGTCCATTTCGTGTACAGCGCCAGGCATGTTCCGAGGTCATTGTTCCATCAACCCGCCCCGCCTTAATGTAATGTTTGTATTAATTGAATTTTAACATTACAGTAAAACTTTCAATTCCTTTCCGGAAGGAAGAAATCGACGCGTATTTAGTGTATTTAATTATATATCAATATGTGATAGGATAATCATTAATGATAAAATTCACTTACTCGAACGATCTTCCATACTTAACCTTCCGGCGAATGCGCTGAATTGTATGACATTAGTAGTACACATTTAGAAACTTATTTCTCAGCTTTGTTGAATCGAATATTGTGTAGTAAGTGTCTCATTCCCTTTTATAAAACTCGCTTACCGCTCCTCATCTCTTTCGGCATTTCGACACCCTCGGTCGACTGTCTCATAGAAGAGATTTCTTTCATCGAATCCTCAATTTCCGTCGGAACTCGTATATGAGACGCTCAAGAGATTCTACAAGCTCGAATATGAAGCAAAAATAATATATAATATAAATAATTTTATAAAAAATCTGTAATTCTATAATCAACTAAGGTTGTCTGACGATTCTAATGCAGAAGCTAATCATGTGACCATCAAGAATATGACAAACAACCTTAATTGACCCCCCTCGACACCAGTTTGGCCTTACCAAGCCGTAACATGGGTGGCGTTGTGAGAGCTGTTGAATAGGAGTTGAGAGCAGTTTGAAACAACACATTCCAAATCAAATTGGATCCAGTCCAGCAGCTCGATTGCTATCGCGTTCCACTAGGTGCGGAGTGCCCACCGCAACGGCAAATCTGCTTTTATCCATAGAAGAGAATGTATCTGCGAAAATTGAAACCAATCGTAAACGGTCAAAGCTACGATATGATCGTAAGTCATGAATCTTACCAGAGCTGCAAGTTGGTTCCCTAGTGTATGTGCAGCTTCATCCGGAAACCTAAAAAATTTGGATGAAAGGAACGATTTCGGATCGTTTCAATGAACGCTCGTATTTGGTCAACGTAGAAGGAACCGATTATCGTCGCTCGTTGGTACACTTGAATCAGCGTAAGGAACCTGTTACGGTGTCAAGCCACAATTCGCATGCTGTCTAGAAAGCATCCGCACAATTAATGAAAACAGCAACCAACTCGAATAGCCAGAATTAAATTCAACAGGTGACCGAGCAGGGACAGCCAGTAGCAGCAGTGGAAGAAAAAAGTTTGATGCAGTGTGCGCCTACTGCGATGACAGATTACAATCCGCAAACAACTACAGTGTCGTCAGTATCGAAGCCCAAAGGGATTCGGCCTATTACACCGTCACAGACAAACCGTCCCATTACACCGTCATAGATAAAACGTCCCAGAAGATTTTTTTCGTATTCCCGTCAAGTACAGCGATTTTGCACTAACGCAGTGATATCTTTTCAGGTTCAAGTTACCTTTTTTGAGCATGTGTTAGATTTGAACGCTGGGAAGTATGGGTAGGAAAAATTGTGTTCAGCTTTGCCATCAGATTATCCATTTAAACCCTTTCAAAACTATAAAAGAAGAATATCAGCCGATTTATTAGATCATACCGATTCAAATCATACAAAATAGCTGCTGGAAAAATTATCGGTTCCGCTAAATGGTGCTTTTGAAAAAGTGGCTGTGATTTTTTGTCACACTACCACACCGTGCTGGGGTACGCAACACAACTGCGCAATGAAAAAATCACAGCCACTTTTTCAAAAGCATCATTCAGCTAAGCCGATGGGTTTTCCAGCAGGTATTTTGCATGAATTGAATCGTGATGATCTAATAAATGGACTGATATTCTTCTTTTAGAGTTTTGAAAAGGTTTAAATGGATAATCTGGTGGCAAAGCTGAACACAATTTTTCTTACGCACACAACCAAGCCTTGAGGTAACTTGAGCCTTAAAGAACAGTTTCGGTAGAAGCCTTTGTTATCCAGACTCGGTACATAGCTGTCAACGAAAGAACGCACTAACGCAATGATAGGACTTGACGTTACACACTTCGAGACACACAGGGGCAACATTTAGACCTCCTCCCGAGGACCGGTGGTTACTAGGCAGACAGTTGCCACCTCGTCCGATTTGCAAATTTTGTCTCGCGGGACGGACCGAGATCCCCTAAGCTATAAGCTGCAGTCCTATCAGCCGCTGAAAAAGTTCAGTAAAGATAACGATTCAAACGCGTTGTTTTATAGGGGTAGGCAAACTACAGAACACGACTCTCTTCCAGATATACACATAGAAAATGTTCTCATCCCGAGGACCGGTTTTTACATGGCAGACACCTTATCTAATTCCTCAAAATTTGCCTCGCGGGGCACTCCGTAATCTACAAAGCGATATGCCGCAGTCCTATCAAATCGCTGAATAGATTTTTGATACATGCTAAGAAGACGCCGAAAATTAATTGATCAACTTACAATTCCAGTGCGATCCAGTAATAGAGGTGCGTGATACGTTCATCAAGAAGCTACACAAAGGTCTGAACAAGGGAATTCCTCACAAGTGTCTTCCGCTGGATTTCATGGGCTACTACGTACTCTGTGGTCGGGAAACGGACAGAAAGTAAGTCACGATTGTTTCTTCTTCTCATGACAATTGCATTCATTTATTTTATCATTTTAGATTACAGCACCAGGTAAAATCGAACATCGAAACGGACGTAAATCGGCGAAGGGAATATGTAAAAACGTTTGCGACAGGTATGGAAGTAGACTGTATACAACGTTACCGTTCTGTAATAAATTTTGCTGTCTCATTCCAGTGGAGCGCGCCATGAGCCAACTTCCGCATATTCTTCCCGACTATATGTTGGTGTTTGCCGTCCCAGTATTGACACACGATCCTCGCTTCACCCGTCATACGGATCCAGTGCAGCTGCGGCAGATCGAACGCTGTCTCTGGTTGATCCTGGAACCTCTGGTCACCAACAAAGAGTTCTTCTGCTTCGGTTTCTACAAGAACCTAATCGAACGGATGAAAAACCATAAAGACGCTCTAAAACCGGACGATGATGAAATTAATTGCGTAAGTGATAGGATCGAAATCTGGCACGCTTTCGAATTTTGATATTTATTCCTGTCTTGCAGAAATTGTGGGCCATTTGCGACATAGCACTGGGGTTGATTCTTACCAAAGTAAACACCTTCGATGCACGCGATTTCCCGGTAGATGCACGCATTCCTTCGATGTACTTCCAGGCTCAATCGGAGAATTTCCACAATGCACGCCTGTACATACCGGAAGATATGTACAACCTGACCGGAACAAGTTCAGGGAAAAAAATGTTGGCGTTGAATGTAAGTATTTGCTGAACACTCGGCATAATTTTCGAAACTGTTACCGAATGCACGGTATCTTTCAGGATCGTAAGAAAGCTTCTAGCTCAAAAGCCGCATACAATCACGAAGGCAACGGGGGCAGTGAAGAGATTGGCATCGATTCCGGAGCGGACGATGATGAGCCACCAGCAAAGAAAATGCACAGCAGTAGTAATGAGGATGACTAATAGCAGCGGCACAGGCAAGGACGTGAACGCAACTGTTAGTTAAGGAATTTTAGCGTTAGTGACTATTATATGTATATCTAACAATGACTAAGAAAAAGTTGATCTTTTGCTATAAAAGTAAGTGTAACAATATGTAATTTCTATTTTTTCCGCATCAATTGAAAGGTAACCGATTTGAACAAAGATTATGATTTTCGCTGATGTTAAATTATTATTTATGATTTGAGGTTTATGGCGATTATGAATGTGAAATCTGCATCCTACTTTTCAGAGAGTCCAATTTATCGCAAAGAAATTACGTTTTGGCAGATCGAAGTTGAAAAAATGTTCACAATATTGACGATGATCGTGTTAGCGGAAATGAATCTGAAGCTTGCTGAAAGTAGCAATCAACTTTTACGAAGAAAGAAAGGTTCAATAAATCCTATAAAATCAGTACAATTAGTGTATTTATTCGATGTCCAAATGAGTTTTCGTGGTTGCCAATGCGTTACTTTTCGGAAATCCTAATCCGACTGTGAATACTGTGGTTACCATTAGGACAAAAAGAAAACCCAACAGGTAGAAGGTAGATATGATAGTAGACGCGATGTTATAACTGTTGTGGATTTAATCATAAAATTGTTGAATGTAAAGCCGAATGTATGACATGTTCAATTTGCAGTGGCAATCATCCAGAGAAAGACTGCAAATCAGAAGAGAATATTTGTGCATATAGGGATCTTTAGGAGTGTGCGGGTTAAGGCATATTCTGATGCAGATTAGTACCGTGAGTTAATATCTCAGTCCTTTTTAAATTTTGTGGCCCGAAGCTATTGAAAAAAACATTTTTTAGTTTGTTTCCTTTTAGGACAATAACACATCCAAACCCATGCGACTTGCACGACACTATAGGTTGCCTTATCAGATCTACCATAGTTTGCAGATAAAACTTGGGATGGCAGACTGCTAGCGGATTGAAAAAGTCAACTGACAGTTACTGTCAGTTTGCTGGTTGAATTTAATTTGGTTTTTTTTAAATTTAAAAATCATAAAAGAATAATTAAGGTTTAAGAATGATATGAGTGTACTCGTAAGGACACCCGCTATCAATACATATGAAAAACTGACACAATTTTTCCAAATTAAAGATCCCTATTGTCAGAAAGTTAGAAGTGAACATGAATTGAATGTTGATATATACCACACAGCATGGAGCAACCAATGTCCAGCATTCATACAACAGCGTAAGAAATGAACTGAGGGATGTGGTTCCGTGAACTTGTCCAGCCACCAAAAAACTTAGTCTCTGTCATCATAGTGATTACTCGCGACACTGCTTACTTGAAACCGGTACAACCTTTATCATGCCTCACAAACACTGTGCGCTCACAGGCGAGTATTTAGTTAATTTAGTAATTCCTACACTAAATAACCCCATTTTGCAAACAGACTATCATGACGAGAGTACAGTCTGGATATATTATCAAAACGTTCGTGGTTTGTGGACTAAAATCGACGAGATTTTCTTGGTGACGCGTGATTGCAGCTACATCGCATAAACTCACTGCAGTTATTTGGAACATCATTCAACGTCTTCCGTCGTGACCGTAATAGCCTCCTCAAAAGAAACAAAGCAAGTTTTGATGGCACTTTGACTGCGGTTTCAAAAGAACATGCTAGCTCCGAAATCGAAGCGGTGATTGGTCGCTGTATAGCGCAAATGTGTGCTAGTGCAACCGTACGAGGTAGGAATCTGCTTATGTGTGGTGTGTACTGTCCTCCTGACAGAAGTCAAGACGTCGATGTGATTGACATTAAATTTGTTTCGGAGTTCTGTTATAAAGGCTCAATTAGCCACGAATTGTAGGGACTCGCTGCTCAGATGGAATGTAATATTCCTTAATTTTCGCAGCTTCTCTCTACAAGGGGGACGTTAATTAATGGTATGGTCTCGGACGCGTGTTAAACTTAGCGTTTTGTTTATTTGATCACCAATTAGTAGTTGATTGTTGCGCTGTTCCATTGTTACCTGTCGATGGGTACCAACCACCTTTAATTATTTATTTACCCTCAGAATGCAATAATACTCCTCACCGAATGAATACTCCGAATAGAACTAGGGGGTGTTGAATTATTGGAGAATTGATTTCGCTACTCTGACCGAGTGTTTGCAGATTATTAATTGGGCAACTTTGCAAGACATGACACTTGTATGGCTCAGCTTTAATTTGTCTGTTGTGAAACGGCTTATTTCTCCTTGAACTACATCACGTCTGCGCGAATTGATGCAAAATCGCAACGCGCGGCAGCGTAAACACCGTCTCGTCGGAATACTGCCAAAACAAAAAGTAACTAAAAAAAACTAGCGAAGAATATCGTCGATTGAACGCCGGATTATATGAAGCTTACGTCAAGCCTCGGGTTCAGACTGATCTCCGTTGGAACCCAAAAAAATTTTCGGCACTTTGTAAACTCAAAGCGAAAGTGTACATCTATTCCAATAAACGTTTGTCTGGACGAACTAGACTCAACGTCGACTATGGATTCGTGTGAGCTGTTTGCAAAATTCTTTAAATCTGTTTTTGCATCTGAAGTTGAAGCAGAAATCGTCTTGATGGATGTTGCTGAAAATTTAGTCGATTTGAGTATTTTCGTAATCACTCCCGACAGGATTGTTGCCGCGCGACTAAATTGAAAAGATCGTACTCAGCGGGACCAGATGACATATCAGCTACGGTTTACAGTCGTTGTCCAACAAGTCATTTGAGCAGTCCACATTCCCGGTGATTTGGAAACACCTACATGTTTCCAGTATTTAAAAGTGGTGACCGTCGAAACGTAAGAAACTACCGCGGCATAACTAGTTCATCCGCAGCATCCAAGCTATTTGAAATAGTTGTGAGCACTGTCGTACTTTCTCGCACAAGAAGTTACTTTTTCAGCGATCAACAAAAATCTTCACGATTTTACGGCAATATGCATTTCGCGGATGTACAAATTGATGCTGTGTACACTGATTTGAATGCTGTATTTGACCGAAGCCATCACCGAATACTGTTAAGAAAAAGAGACTGGCTAAATTCATGTGTGACAGAGTCCTACGTGTGCAGCTAGATTCTTGTGTTTCCTCTCAGTTTACGAAAAAAAATTGAGTTCGCCAAAGTAGCAACATGCGACAACTACTGTTCGTGCTGTTTTTCAATGATGCTGTTTGGTATTGGATGTAAACTGGTTTACGCAGATGATTTGAAGCTGACATTGTAGTCCGTTCCATCGATGACTGTGCCCGTCTTTAAGGGATTTTATATCGTTGGCTGGAGACGACGAAACTGGCTCATAATCAGCATTCCGAAATGTCCGCATAAATGATCCGATACTTTACAACTACAAGTCAAATGCTCAATACAATACAATGCGACCTCAGCGTCTTGTAGGATGCTAAGCTAACGTTCAATCCGCATCGCTCAACTATACTCTCGAAAGCAATTCGACAATTTGGCTTTATTTCCAAAACCAGTCGGGACTTTAGTAACCGTCACTGCTTGAAGGCGTCTTATTGCTCGCTGGTAGGCCTCGAAAATGCATGCCTGATTTGGACTCCCCCCACCTCCGAATTGAACGCGTGTAGAAACGAACTTCCACCGTACCCGGATCGTTGTCGTCTGATCGTTCTTGACTCACTGGAGCGACGCAGAAAAACTCAACAAGTTGTATTTGTGGTAAATCTACTGAACAAAAATGCAAAGGTTATTTTTGATGGCTCTAATGAGGTGCATTCTTGCGAAGTTACGGCATAAAAATTCAACAAGTTTATTATCAGGAGCCTTCAAGAGAACCACGAAATGATTCCATCACCCTCAGGGTGATCAGTGGTGTATTGGAGAGGTATGCTGTAAGAGAAAATACAAGATGCGTCAACGGAAGCCAAAGTTAAGCTTAATGTTCCACGGGATAATGTACTAGGACCGCTTTTGTTCATCCTATATATTAACGACATGAGAATAATCTTAGAGAAAGCGGAGGTAAACCTGTTTTTAGGTGACACAATTTTTTCAGCATCGATGAATGCATCACGTTAATCAACTGCTGACAAAGTTTATTGATTGTTTGAAGTGGAAAAAATATCAATCTGAACATTTTCAATCTTGAAACGCAGATAGTTTTACCGGAAAACGGCCTGCGTTACGAAGAAATAATCCCGACAGAGATTAGTCGGTTCGAGCATCGGGTCGAGGGTGATATGCTCGGAAATATTTGGAGAAGTTACTTGTTCAAAAAAAAAACTAAGTTTAATGATCAACAGTGGGAGTACGTGTTCGCTTACGCACATGAGAATTAAAGAGCGAGGAATGTAATTGTGTGAAAAAGAGAGCTTGAACATCGGAAAAGTGTACACGAGCATGGATTGTGATCTTGAAGGTTCCACAAAGGCGAACGAGATCTCGGCTTTTCATTCTGTTGGCTATTGTTACCGCGATCGCACGCATTTTGACGAAATGGCATCCATTCGAGAAGGCAAAGGTCATGAGAATCGCGCAGTGGACGCCTCGAATCGGTGAGTATAATGTTATATGGCAAAAATAAAATCCAACCAGCAACAATCCTTTTCCCTATTGTTTAGTGTTAATCCTTGATGTCGCAAGTAATGCGCTGTATAGCGCATGTTGCGGCAGAGCGCAATTTCTAGTCGTCCCATCGCCTTTATACTTTTCTGCATTTAAAACTGAATCTGTGATATTGAGCAATAATAAAAGCAGTTCAGTCTAAGCCAGCCACCGCCGGCGGCGGTCGCTTGATCGTAGTTCATTGTTTCCTTTCCACTTCTATCACAGTCCGTCTTTGTGTTACTTTTTCGTATACGTTGGAGTTTTGTGCGTCGAAAGTTGGATGGCAGGAAATGGGTCCTACCGCTGAGAACGAACAGCGCATCATTGTACGAATACAGCGCACTACTTCTAACGTGATTGTTTAGAACCAGAGAAAATACGATTGTCGCTGGTTGGATTTTCCAGTTTTCAACTGCAACCAGAATATTAGTCACGAGCGAGAGGTTTCTATTGAAATAATTATGAGAAAATAAATTGTGTAGAAATTCATAATTGAGCGAGAGGGTTCAACCTATCGGTGCGAGAGGACTCCATTGGAATTATTGAGCGAGAGGTCTCATACTATATTAGAGCGGAAGGACTTCATAAATGAATTCGACTAAAGAAAAAAAGAAAATAGATTATGTGAACATAAAATTTAGTAACATTAATGATTTTGTGTAAATATGAATTGTGTATTATCAATTTATTAATTGAATCGTTTTATCTCTGATGTATAGAAAGACCAGAAAGAAATACTTTAAAACTCTCTCAACTGGCAAAGAAATAGCTGAAATAAGAGATGAGCACACATAATTAAGCAAGAAGCTGAAGATAGCCGAGGAAACAATTATGTCACTCCGGACGAGCTTACGTTCTCCTGATTTTCATAGCACAGGGGTAGACAGCGTAGCATTCGATGAATATCTGGGTCTTCGAGCACCCAACGAACCACGAACGAGATAGGGAATGAAGTGTCGCGATTTATGTCTTCCGTTAATCAAATTTCTGTTTCCTCCATCAATCTACCGGAGTGCAAGTCTACCGTCGAGGGGGAACAAATTGGAAGGCGGGATTTTGAGGCATGGAAAGACTTTGTAATGGATTCACTGAAGCTAGCTGGTGTAGGTGACGAGGCCATCCAGTTCATTATGTTCAAAGAGAAGGCAGGTCAACACTCCTCGAAATATACAATAACACGAAATCGTCCAGTGCAGTACAGATCGTCCTTTGAAGGCATATGCTACAGCAAAGGCGATTTCTATTATGTCTACCTTCGAAGCCTGTTTGTATGTTTCGAAAGATCGTCCAACCGTGCTAGAGAAATTCGATGTCGTAAAGGGATTCCGCTCCTTGCTGGGTCAAGCGACGGCAACCCGATATGGTGTTCTGTTATTAGGTCTGAATGTATCTGTGATACCAGATAAAACAATCCAATGTATGGTATGAAGCGGGCGAAATTGCATCGATAACTATAGCAAGTGGTGTGTTTTCCCAGTTTAACGTACACCCGGTACAGATTAATTACGACAGAGCAAGGTTACCGTGTCGAAATATCTTCATGAATTTTCAATAGCTCTCAAGCCTATTGTTGAACAGAGATTGCAACAGCTCTTATCAGCGGATATTATTGAGAGAGTGACAGACAATATGGATACTTCGTTCTACTCCTCAATGTTAGCGATTCCCAAAGGAGAGAAGATGTAAGGCTAGTTATCGATTCAAGAGGTCGTAACAGTTATATAACAAGAACGCCATTTGCTATGCTATGCTTGAAGGCAATTTTAGCAGACCTGAACTGCGCTCAATGGTTTTTCCATATTGAGCTACATGAAAATAGTCGTCATCTTACAAACTTCTGCATGGAGTTTGGTATGTTCCGGAATGTTAGTTTACCGTTTGGTCTATGCAACGTACCGGACATTTTCCAAAAAGTTTTGCAGAGGAAAGTTTTGGGAGGTTGCAAGGGGGTGAAGAACTACATGGAGGATATCCTAATTTCCGGCAAAACAAGAGAACACGATGCTAATTTAAAGGCAGTATTGGAACGATTGCGAGAACACAAGGTAAGAATGAATATTTCCAAATGCGTTTTTGGGAGTCAACGAAAACTTCAGGAGACCAATCACAATCTTAGAAGCGAAGACCTTCTTGCGACTCGTTACTTGCCTTACCGTTCATGCTAGATCCTTGTTGTCTCTTGCTGTAGGCAGAAGCCGTCTCCACTCCACTCGGTCCATTGCTGCTTGTCGTCAGCCTCGCAGTCTTCGAAGGGTCCGCAGGCGGTCCTCTATCTGGTCCACCGCGCTCGCTGTGCGCCCCGCTTTCTTGTTCCTGTAGGGTCGCCCTCAAGAACCATCTTCACCGGGTCGTCGTCCGACATTCTTACGACGTGTTCAGTCCACCGCAAACGTCCTATTTTTGCGATATGCGCGATGGATGGTTCTTCCAGCAGCTGATGCAACTCATGGTTCATTCGCCTGCGCCACGCTCTGTCTTCCATCTGTACGCCACCATAGATGGTACGCAACACCTTTCGTTCGAAAACTCCAAGGGCGCGTTGGTCATCCTCGAGCATAGTCCAGGTCTCGTGGCCGTAGAGGACCACCGGTCTAATCAGCGTCTTGTAGATAATCAACTTCGTGCGGCGGCGAATTTTGTTCGAGCGGAGCGTCCTCCGGAGTCCAAAGTAGGCACGATTTCTCGCCAAGATTCGTCTCTGAATTTCTCTGCTGGTATCATTGTCGGCGGTTACCGGTGAGCCCAAATACACGAATTCGTCGACCATCTCGATTTCGTTACCGTCAAGTCGAGCTAGGGATGGGAGGTTCACATTATCGTCTCTAAAACCTCTTCCTCTCATGTATTTTGTCTTCGAAACGTTTATGGCAAGTCCAATCCTGCTGGCTTCAGCTTTCAGTCTGATGTACGTTTCCGACACCGCTTCACAGCTCCGTACCATTATGTCAATATCGTCGGCAAAGCCAAGTAACTGGACGGACTTCCTGAAGATCGTGCCCCTCGTGTCTATCCCCGCTCTCCTTATTACACCTTCTAACGCAACGTTGAACAGCAGGCACGATATACCATCACCTTGCCGTAACCCTCTTCGAGATTCAAAGGGGCTCGAAAGTGTCCTTGATACTCGAACAACGCACATCATCCGATCCATCGTCGCTTTGACTAATCGTGTTAGCTTATCCTGAAAAACGCACTCGTGCGAAAACTGCTATAGCTGATCTCGATCGATTGTGTCATATGCCGATTTGAAATCGATGAATAAATGATGTGTGGGCACGTTGCATTCGCGGCACTTCTGCAGAACCCGCCGAATCGCGAATATTTGGTCCGTGGTGGCGCGGGAACCCATGAATACCGCTTGGCTTGGGACTCGTTACATTTATTGACAAATTTGTACCGCATCACGCCACGAAAACACGTTTTAATGATTTGCATGTGGTTTATTTACAACTAATTCTAATTGCACAGACTATACTCCTACTCTAGTGATTGCTATGTTGTTGTTCTTTGCTGCATTTCATCGTATTGCAACCTTCTACCCTTCTAATTTCAGATCGATCGGTATCCGTGGAAGCGTGACTACGTTTCTCGTGAATGTTCTTCTCGTGTGTACGCATACCCCACTTGTTGTTGAATCTGTATACAAACAGTTTGCCGTAGAATATATCGATAGACAAATTTTAAATTCTAATTAACTTACTTTTTACCGCAATAGCTGCACTTGTGCGGAAATTCACCCGAATGAATGATGGAATGCTGTGTCAAATAACGTTGCAAAGTGAAACCTTTGCCACACACATTGCAGATGAAGTCTTTTTCGGCTTTCTGATTTTGTTCGTGCCTCTGCAGATGGTATTTCAGTGCTCGACTCGGACCTCGAATAGTTTTTCCGCAAACATGACAATTGTGCACTTCAACGCCGTTCTCGCTGTGCATTCGTTTCACGTGTCGTAAGCGATTGTAGCGACCGAAAAATGTGAGCGTGCAACCCGTCACCGTACAGGAGTATGGCTTGATACCTGAAAACAGTGCAAAATTATTGACATGCATACATAAAGTTGTTTTATTTAGCACTAACCTAAATGCTGATTTTTGTGACCTTCGGCTGACTCCCCGCAGACTCGCTTACCACAAAAGTCACATAACTGTGGCATGAATTCAGGCTGTTCCTTCGGCTTACGCCCTCGACGATTTCCACTGTGCACGTTCTCTACTCTGTTGGAACGTCTTTTCCGTTCATTCAACGGGACATCATCATCACTAGTACTAGTCACAGTTTCCCTGCCGTCACCATCCTCGTCAGACAGAGAATAATTTGCCCTTACTTGTTCGTTTGGTTGATCGTCAGAAGCTTCCACTGGAACGACTCCTTCCGTTAGTTCACATACCGGTTCCAATTTTATATCAGGTTCAGAGGAGCTGAGTCCGTCAACAATCGTTTGAGGTTCGAGTTCTGCTCGGTATTCTCTATAAGCCGACTCAATCATTCTCCTGTGATTATGAACCAAATCTCTGCAAAGCGCAACCGCCTCAACACGGTCTTGGCGATACCAGTCGTCACTTTTGATGTTTGTTTTCCCGGCCAGCAGGAGTCTATTGGCTTGTATGGTAGCCGTTCTAAAATCAAGTATGATGTCTAAAAGGTTGGAACAGTTCGAGCAAATATGACGATATTGATCCTTGCGCTGGATTTTCTTCTTCACCAGTGCCAATATTTTTATTTTGTGTTCTTTTGTAATAATTTGAAGATTGTTCAGTGAAGTGTTTCGTAGGCATATTCGGCAGCAGGATATGGTGTCAGGGGTCGATTTAGTTTCGTTACTAGAGTGCTCAGCTTGTTCTTGCTTGAGATTTGGCATCCATGGTTTGAATGCAATCTGACTGCTACAGGCCGTCTCCATTTCGTTTCACGAAATGAAATCACTAAACGAGATCTAAAAAGGCTATCTTAAAACAGAACTTATTGACGTGTATATAATATTTCCATTAGTTGAAAATGTAGTTATTTTTCCTTGATCTGCATTGGTCAAGTTCCGTGGTTCTGAGGAGACGAAGTTGATACACCTGAACTAAATAAAGTTAGGTTTTGTGCATTTCATGCATAAAGACGGTTTTAAACCAATTTTCTCTCTAGGGAGTAATATAGTATTTTGCTATACGTTCGCTTGCTTAGCTAAAAACAAGGTTTAATTTCAGTATGTCTCATCAGCAAACAGAATCGCTTCACTTAGGAGACATCGAATGTAGTGTTTCCAATTTTGGACTAACGTCAGCCCGGTGCATTGGTCAAGTGTCGTGGTTCTGAAGAGACGAAGTCGAAACGCAAACACTTGGATTAATCCTGAAAAATAGTTTTCACTACCAAGTTCTCGTTAACACTAATAAAATTAGAAATTACAATTATTGAAACTTATATTAGATGAAACAAAATCGTAATACGAACTCTGGAAATTATGCTATGTACTTGCAAGCGGAGTGCATTGTACAATCAAACGGCAACAATAACAAACCCGTGTCAAAAAAACGAAAAGGTCCCCTATTATTAACTCGAATCAATACTCGCCGAAATGACAATAATTGACGCCCAAAGGTGATTTACTCAATTTTCTGCTTAGTGGAGAAAAATTTGGTTTTCATTCATATTTTATCCTTAGGGAGTAATGTAGCATAGTGCAAAATAGTGTTAAATCAAACCAAGTTTCGATTTCACTGGTTCTCATCAGCGTAAACAGAATATCTTTTCTTGTTGGACACAACGCTTGGCTAATGGTCGTCGTTATACAAACCTACTTTTGAGCCCATTATCTCGCAGCCTTCGCATACAGTCTTTGTACTGACGTTTAGTTTGAAATTATCCTTGATAGTACGGCTGGTTACACTCGGATTCTTCTTAACTTCTCGAACTATTCGGCGATCTTCCAGATTAGTCGGTTTTCGCTTTCTACCACGACCGGCTTTGTAGGCTACGGTTCCAAGCGCATTAAATTTCCGCGCAATATTCCATACAGCTCCTTCTCTTACTTCAAACTTTCGTGCAACAAATCTGTTGGATAAATCACGTGCATGATCTTTTTCAAATAAATTTCGAACTTGAAGAGAAATTTGTTTAAAAGCCATGATCAAAGCACTTCAACAGACTGCAACACCATACCAACGATGGCAACAATACATTTATCGTGTTGAGACAGGAACGTATCATTTACTTTTGTGTTAGTGAGAGATGTAGTGCATGGGTGCCAGAGTTTTGAACATTCGAACTTGATGCGTATTTTATTTTGTCCGCATGAAATATGGCTTAATTTAATTTAACAGAAATATCACAAATTCTAATTTTTTTTTGTTATCACTCATCATGATATCAAACATGGGTTATATTCTACAAACTGTTGTGATGCAAAAAGCAGTTGTAAATTAAACATGTACTTTTTCCCCAAATATGAGTTCTCCACAAGGTGCGTACTTTTTATTTTGTCGCGTACTGTAGGTTTTGCTTAGGGAAACAAATCGTGTCTTTGTTTTTGGAGCTAGCGTACATCCGGCGCTTGCTTGATCCTGACACTAAGTTAGTGTTGGATTCTGATGAGTCGATCTCGAAACGCAAATTCCATAACTAATTTAGTTATAAGTTTTGTACAACACATAAACGTCTTTAGGGTTACCAACCATTCGCATTTTAAAAGACATGTCCTTAATTTCGAAGTTTTTGCGAATTGTCCTTATTGAAGTAGAATACTTCTAACGTTTCAATATGGGGTCCCGTTTCAAAAATTTCAGTTGATAAATTTTCCCAGGTTTGAAACGCGAATATCTTCCGTTCTACTAATCGAAATCGCAATACTTTTGCACTACCTGATCGGAAATTCGTGCACGTATTTCGTATTAAATTTCGGAATTAGTGCGACTACTATAAATAAACCAAAACAAGGATTTTTAGAAAATCTTTCGAAAACAGCGATGAAAATGCGCAATTTGCAAGCACATCTCACGCAGAGCCGTCAAAAAGGAACATGTAAGCGTTTCATTACATACGGGAATGTTATATATACAGGTCACGCGAGCTTGTTTTGTATCAGTGGGTGCTCGCTTACCACACGAGTAACATGCTCGTCCGGACGGTACAATGAGCGGTATCATGTTTGCGTTCCCTACCAAGCGTTATCGCAAGGTTCTTCGTGATTAAATCCAGGGAATAACCAAATTCGGCGTCTGGCTCGTCGTGGTGGTGTAAAATGCATTTCCGATTTAATCTACGAATGCTGATGGTGTGCAGGAAAATGTCATCCGAGATGCCATGACCTACACTGAACACGCCAAGCGCAAAACCGCAGTGAATGTCGTCTATACTCTGAAGCGGCAGGGACGCACTTTGTATGGATTTGGAAGTTGAAAAGGTAGAACTCACTTGTATCATTATAAAAAAGGCCCTTTTCAGGGCCACCAAAATCATTTCAAAGAATAAGTTTGCATTTTCTGTTTCATGGACTGTTTCTCCCTGGAGAGCAATTTGGGTTAAACCCTAAATTATGATTTATTTCAGTACGCAAATTGCAAATATGGTCAGAAACAAACTGGAGTGAAGTGGAAAACATTTTTACTAGGCGCATTCAAAAAAGGTTTCAATTCTCAAACATTTTACCAAGGTGCCGTATTACATAACTCTTTATCCTGAGTGTTCGATAATCTCCGTATTGGAAACACAATTTCAATTTTGTTCTTGGGAAGCAGTACGGCTTGGATATTTGGCAACACACCGCCCTGACCAATTGTCACTCCGGAGAGTTACGAATCACCAGCTACTGAAGACGTGGGATAATTCGTCTTTTTGTTGTCACGGGCAGCATTTCCTTCCAATTTAAACACTTAAGCAGCAAGGTATTCCATTGCTACTAAGTAAACGGCACTCCGACGCGTTCAACACAATTTTCTTGTGTATCGACCAACGAAGGGGAGGGACTGCGAAGAAGACATATTGAGGACTACACAAAAAAGGACGAGCTTACGTTGTGCTGTAATCAGGTATAAAAACTCAGCATGCTGTTGCTCACGCTCAGTTCGTTTGCAGCATCGTAACTGAAACTGTACATCTACATCTACAAGGTGCTGAAAGAGGTCCATCCAGATACCAGAGTCTCGTCGAGCATCATAAACAGATTTATTAGACATTTTCGAACGCATTGCAAACGAGGTCTCCCGCCCGACTCATTACAACAAGCGCTTGACAATAACCTCCCGCGAAATTCAAGCCGCCGTCCGTTTGCTGCTATCAGAAGAGTTGGCCAAGCCGTCTCAGATGACACCAAAGATGTTATCAAATACACCAGCTCCAAGTAACGAATAACGATCAGCTTCTCATCGCTCATCAAAAACAACAATAGGGATCTTTAGGGGTGTGCGGGTTAAGGCATATTCTGATGCAGATTAGTACCGTGAGTTAATATCTCAGTCCTTTTTCAATTTTTTGGCCCGAAACTATTGAAAAAAACATTTTTTAGTTTGTTTCCTTTTAGGACAATAACACATCCAAACCCATGCGACTTGCACGACCCAGAGGTTGCCTTATCAGATCTACCATAGTTTGCAGATGAAACTTGGGATGGCAGGTTGCTAGCGGATTGACAAAGTACCAGATCATGCTGTGTGGGGTGCTGTCCCGGTTAACAATGAGGCGAACGAGATATTTGCAGATACGTCATTTAGTAGGACAACTGTCAGTTTGCTGGTTGAGTTTAATTTGGTTTTTTTAAATTTAAAAATCATAAAAGAATAATTAAGGTTTATGAATGATATGAGTGTACTCGTAAGGACACCCGCTACCAATACATATGAAAAACTGGCACAATTTTTCCAAATTAAAGATCCCTAATAGGGATCTTTAATTTGGAAAAATTGTGCCAGTTTTTCATATGTATTGGTAGCGGGTGTCCTTACGAGTACACTCATATCATTCTTAACGTCAACGTCAACGTCGGCTCAACCAGCGACCAAACGGATCATCTACTCCGAGATTGCAAGGTTTTTTGATCCATTGGGATTGTTCTCACCGGTGATCGTGGTCGCCAAGATTCTGATGCAGCAGCTATGGAAGACCAACGCAGGATGAGATGACATCCTGGATGAACAATTCCAACAACAATGGCGACTGTTGCAAGAATCTCTGCCTCATCTAAATTTTATTCAGGTGCCACGATGTGTGACTTTTCCGAATGCCGTGGCCTATGAACTTCATGGGTTTGCTGATGCTTCTGTCGTTGCGTATGGTGTCTGCATTTACGTGCGCAGTATTTCCGCCGATGGTTCGGCACAATTGAAACTACTCAGCAGCAAATCAAAGGTTGCACCGCTGCATGAAGTAACCATTCCGAAGAAGGAATTGTGTGCTGCTCTACTGCTAACTCGCCTGCTGGAAAAGGTACTACAAGCCATACAGATGTCGTTCCGAGAAATTGTTCTCTGGTCCGATAGCACAATCGTCCTGGCCTGGCTGAAGAAGCCTGCCGATCGTCTGCAAGTTTTTGTGCGAAATCGCGTGGCAGAGATCCAGAGAACCACCGGAAACTTCAAGTGGTGTTACGTTCGTTCGGGAAGCAATCCAGCTGACGTGGTATCGCGAGGTCAGCTACCGGAACAATTACTCAACAACGATCTATGGTGGAACGGCCCCGTGTTACTTAGATCAACCTACTACGAATTAGAAGATCCAGAAGAAGTTCCTGATCAGCTGCTTCCAGAGATGAAATTGGTCATCGCTACGCCAGCTGTGAAGGTCGAACGCTTTCCGTTTGTAACTAAATTCAGCAACTTTCGCAAGGTACAACGCATCATGGCATATGTTTTGAGGTTCGTCAACAATTGCCAGCAGAAGCATTTCCTCGATCGTATTCTTACTCCTTATTTGACCATCCGAGAATTGCAGCGCTCGACGGAGGTGCTCATCAAGATTTCCCAGCACGTTCAATTGGCAGATGAAATTGAACGCCTTCAGTCCAATAAAAATTGCAAGCGAATTGGAAATCTTCGTTGCCATATGCATCAAAGCATCCAATCATATTGCCCGACAAGGATCCCACCACGACGATGCTAATCAGGACGATGCACATCGAGCTGCTTCATCCGGGCCAATCAGCGCTCATCAACGCAATTCGACAGCGGTACTGGCCGCTCAAAGCTCGTTCTACTGTGAGGCAGATTACTCGCAAATGCGTAAAATGCTTTCGTGTGAGACCGGGAGCCACAACGCAGCTGATGGGGAATCTTCCGCAATCACGAATCGTGCCATCTCCACCATTCGCAGTGACTGGTGTGGACTACGCTGGTCCTTTGTTGGTAAAGCAAGGAACCTATCGTCCCAAACTCGTCAAGGCGTATGTAGCAGTGTATGTTTGCATGACCACCAAGGCCGTACACCTCGAAGCGGTTTCTGATCTGACGACGGATGCGTTCCTAGCATCACTCAGACGCTTCATCAGTCGTAGAGGATTGGTACAGCAGTTGCATTCTGATAATGCAACCAACTTTAAGGGAGCGAACCACGAGTTGAACCAGCTGTATCATCTTTTTCGAGATCAACAGATGCTCCATCAAGTTCAACAGTTTTGCGCAGCACGTGAAATCGAGTGGCATTTCATCCCTCCTGACGCCTCTGAATTTGGCGGACTGTGGGAAGCGGCAGTGAAGTCGGCAAAAACTCACCTGAAGCGAGTCGTCGGCAACGCGCAGTTAACGTTTGAAGAACTGGCAACTATTCTCACGGAAATAGAAGCCGTGTTGAATTCTCGCCCTCTATTCAGCATCTCCACCGATCCAGCTGATCCACAAGTGATTACACCAGCACATTACCTGATAGGTCGTCCGCTCATCACACCAGCCGAGCCGTCTCTGGAAGACATCAAGGCCAGCCGTTTGAGTCGATGGCAGCATTTGCAGCTCATGCGTGAGCACTTTTGGCGTGCTTGGAGACGGGATTATCTCAACACGTTGCAGCCACGGAAAAAGAATCTAGGAATGAATGGTTGTTCTTCTCCACGACAAGACACAGCCACCTTTAAACTGGAAGCTGGGATATATCACCGCTGTCCACCCTGATGCTGAAGGCCTAGTTCGAGTAGTGGATATTTTTGTCGATGGTTCTACTTTCCGCCGTCCGGTCAACAAGCTTTCCGTTCTTCCCATCGAAGACAACTCCATCGCAGCGCCATCAGACGACGAATCTGTTGTCACGTAGTTCCAACCGGCGGGAGTATGTTCCATCCGTCACAGCATATACTGTTTCCCCTTTGCGCAACGATAATTGAGCGGTGTCGCACTGCACTGTTCGTGCATCAGCGTAGCTGTATTAATGTACACTCAAGTTTTTTTTTACGCGGTTTTTTTTTGCGCGGTATTTTTTTACGCGGTTTTTTTTTACGCGGATTTTGAAATTTACGCGGTTTTCATTTACGCGGATTTTGAAATTTACGCGGTTTTCATTTACGCGGATTTTGAAATTTACGCGGTTTTCATTTACGCGGTTTTTGAAATTTACGCGGTTTTCATTTACGCGGATTTTGGAATTTACGCGGTATCCATCAATGAGGTTCCCTTTATCGCGGATTCTTAAATTTAAGTGGTCTTCATTTACGCGGATTTTGAAATTTACGCGGTTTTCATTTACGCGGATTTTGAAATTTACGCGGTTTTCATTTACGCGGATTTTGAAATTTACGCGGTTTTCATTTACGCGGATTTTGAAATTTACGCGGTTTTCATTTACGCGGATTTTGAAATTTACGCGGTTTTCATTTACGCGGTTTTCATTTACGCGGCTCGTATCCCCCGCGTAAAAAAAACCTGAGTGTATTGATGTATTAATAATGATGTGACTTATTTCCTTCCTGCTAGCATATAAATTTGCGCTGCAAAGCAGTAACATCATCAGTTCAATTTCAACCACGAAGCAGCAGCAACCTAATAAAGGAGTAAAATTAGTGTCATCGAAACAAGGTTTTTCATTTAGTTTTTATACGCCACCAGTCAGCGTCATTCGTTCGAGCATCGCCGGAACGGTCCTCAAGTGGCCATTGCGATTGCTCTCAAACATACAGTCCACCCGGAAGGAAAAAGAATCCCAGCTGAAGTCCGCGAAGAACCCAGAGAATTTTTTAACGTGACTCAGCCCTCCACTTTCCACTAACGTTCCCCCAGTCGGAACAGGTTGGATAAAAGAAATTCCAAATTTAATTTTTGGCGTACAGGTTTCGTTTTTAGACAAAATCTAAAGCTTCATACCTTTCTGTAAAAGGTGAAATGAATCCACAAGGCTGTCAATAATGTTTTACTCAGCGAAGGTCGATTAGATTAATTCACATTTCATCTATAGCAACAATTTGTTTATAAGCACATTCAGCAAAATGGTAAAACTAATCATAATCAAATTTCGTATATGGCAAAATATATCACATCGTAACAGGACCGTTTAAGAAGTTCTGTTAGTAGGAAGGAGCTTCACGAATTTAGGATGGACTTCTAAAGAAGGGCTAACACCATGTATTGCAGTCCTAGCAACTCAAGAATTTTAAATCCTCCTCTAATACCCGAGCTTATACCTTTTTTTAAGTGGATCAATGTAAATGTATTACATTTTTCGTATACATCACGAGTCTTTTTAACAACGTAAGTACACAGCTGTCGGAAGTTGCTATACCTGTCACGACGAGGAGGGATGGTCAATTCTAATAACGGATGCATCATCCAAATTCTCGATTTGCCTAACCAACCAGATTCAACGGTTTATATATTATATATGAATGTATTGTATCAAACACACGGCTCACCATCACCGAAAGGCTCGCAAAAACCTCCTCTTAAACCAATTCAAGGAAAATTAAAAGAAAATTTGAATTGAAGTTCCAACCATATACGGTATGCTCCGTAATAATTCAGCTCTTACAATCATGGTCATTCGTAATCAGGGTGGCCAGACCGACCGATTTATCGGTAGTCCTACCGGTTTTGGTCTTCCCTACCGATTCACAGACGACCAAGGCAAAACTACCGATATTTTGTTATCGCTACCGAAAACTACCGATTTTTATTGATTTTGGACACATCCTACTCAACATTCATTTTTTAGGTTGGATTTGGTCTGAGATCTGCGTTTTCAGTATTTTACAATTCTATGTCAACACTACGTTTTTGGGACAACAACCCGGCCTACCGATAAACTTTTAGTGATACTACCGATATCAAGGAATTCTATCTGGCCACCCTGTTCGTAATCATCAACAGTTTATTATTATATGACATGTCGATTTACCCTCTTCCTAAAGTTGATTGTGGCTGGATTATTATGAAGACCAAAATACGTTCCACAAGATTACCGTAAATCGATAGGATAAAAAACGTTATTCGAACTGATGATGGGGGAGGGGGAAGAGGCTCTTGGGTGAATCAGAAAAAAAAACATTTATAAAAGGTTTGTTCCAGTACCAGGAGAAACTGGAAGTACTCCGGAGCAAACAGGGAGAAAATCGTTCCTGTATTATCTTCTTTTCTTTTTCATCTTCTGGTAGCAAATCGGAGTGAAAAGGAGCAAGAATTTTTTGCTCCGGAGCAACAGGGAGTGACTTCCGTGTACTGGAACAAACCTAAAAAGTTTTTTTTACATCTGCCGCATTTGATAGTGTCGATAAAGTAGTTTATTATACACACTCATCACATTTTGCCCATGACATAGTGTCGCTCGAAAACTATAACTGTACTAATCTAGAAATGGTTATCTGTGGTCACAATACACCAAATGATCGAAACGATTTGTGATATGGTACCATGTTTGTTTTGCGGCACGATTTGTCATATTGTAAAAAAACATTAAATGAATTGTGTATAGTGTAAGATTATTCTAATCGCAAAGTATGGTGAAGAAATGTTTATGGTAGAATGTTTAATGTACCTTGTTATATCCAATAACAATGTAGTACCGCAAAAATGGATTATAAGATCACCATTCCCCTTATAATATGCCCTAAAATTTGTTCGAGGAAATCGGCATTTTTGAATGGTGACGTTACTTAACGACCTATTCAGCAAATGGTACAAGTGGCGTTGACAATAAGTGGAATAGTCAATATGATTGCCGGTTGCGTTGGTTTATCGTTTCGTTAATGATAAGAGGAAACTTCAGGGAATGGTTTTTAAGGTCCAAATACAATTGCGGTTATCTTACAGGAATGGTCACCAAATATGCAGGATGAATGCTAACTGCCGCACATTAATTTAACATCTGAAAGGTTATTTTTTATTTACGTGCTTTTTCACTTGAAGTGGACTTATTTTACCTTGAATTTTTCTCCGCGTGTAGCCTTTTATTATTGCAGGCATATCATCGCATATTCATCGCCGTAAATGTCATAACAAAAAAGTACTGTTGTGAATTTCCTAGTTACTTAAAATTTAATTAATATTTTATTGATTTAATCGTCTTCATAGCAAGTTATAGTCAAATAATTTGTAATAAACTTAGTCGGCGCTTCGGGAGAAAATGGAGCTAGTTAACACAACATTATTTGAAGCGGTACAGATTAAGATAGAGCCCGATAAAATTAGTGATTGTCCTCAGTCTTCATTGGACTCTGTTGAGGCAATAAGGTATAAAGTTGATCCTAATAAGATTTTTTAGTAAAAAGCCTTTTATTCATTTAGATCCTTTATGTTTTCAGTAAACCAATAAAACGATCTACTAAAGGCAGGTGCCTAAGATCGCGAACTGTACCGGTACAACCGGAAGAACTCATACCGTATGATGCTAACTTAATGCAAATACCAGGCATGTCGGGTGCTAATAAACCGATAGCACCTGTCTGTGTAGAAGACACCATACCACAGTGTAGATTTTGTCTTCGACGAGTCGCTCAACCAAACCTGCAGATTCTTCGGCCCATTCATAAGACCAAAGCCATTGCCGCGCTGAAAATCAAAATTTTTCTCAACGATGCTTACCCCATGGCATGCTGCAATTGCTTGAACCTGCTAGACATCATACTGGACTTCAGAGAGGCTGCTATCAAAGCTAGGAACTTACTGTTGAACGAGAGAAGTTATCTTAAGGGCGACGAATGGGATAAGCTAGACAATGTGGAGACGATTGCAAACTGTAGAGCTGCAGTAGAACGACATAAAAATCAAATCGGTGCTGCTTATGAAGATTTTTTGAGACGTCGAAATCGTAGGCAAGTTCATGATGAGATAAAACGTCCTGAGGAACAAGAAATTGTCAAACCTATACCAGTGCAATCAACCGATAAGGAAGTTGGAAGTCAAGGTTCTAATGTTATTGAAGCAAATAATGATGAGGATGACTACGTACCGGATTCGGATTCTTCGAGTGAAGATACTGAAGTAGATCGAAGAGAGACGAAGAAATCCAAACGAAACAGTCGGAAAAACAAACCGTTAAATATTCCCAAACCAATAAAAGGGCCGTATGAGCTATGCGATATATGTGGACAGCGGGTTTGTACGCAATCTGCAGAAGGACACAAAAATCGTCATCTTGGTAGAAACACATAGCATTTGGTTCCTAAAGAGTAACTGTTTATTAGTTTGTTCGTGTTTCAGGCATAAAACCTTACACTTGTCCTTCCGTTGGCTGTGGAATGACGTTTCACAGCAGGTTCAATCAAGGATTGCACGTCAAACGGATCCATCCTGCAAGTGGTATACCAACGCAGAAATGTGATATCTGTGGAAAAGTTCTGAGAGGGAAACCTGGAGTTTTAAATTCTCACAAGCGCCAGCACAGCATAACCGAGAAAAGCCATGTGTGTCAGCTCTGTGGAAAGGCTTTCACTCTCAAGCGGTACCTTCGGCAGCATGCCATGGTACACTCGGAGGAATTTCCGCATAAATGTAGTTACTGTGGGAAAAGGTAGCGTTTCGGTTTAAAATTGTCGAATTCTTTCAGCGGTTTGTTGTTCGTTCCAGGTTCAACAACAAATGGAGCATGAGAACGCACGAAAGGAATATGCACGAAAAGCGGAGTCATGTTCCAGTAGTAAGCAATGAAGCGCCGGGAATGTCTACGTTTGGCATATTGTGAGCCCACAACGGATTAAATCCTGTACATCTGGCGCAATTGAGCGGAAAATGATGGATTAACCTTCAAAGGATGTTATATTTCACAATATACTAGTGATTAACAAGCCGAGTAATTTAGTACATCAGTAGCTGTATTTGAGACAGGTTCATTCCACATTTATTTACACATAATCATTACTTCTATCCTGCGCCAATTCGCAATTAGATGATTGTTGTTCCTGTGTCGTTGCGGCAGAGAGTTTCTTTTCATGAACATTTTTCTCATGCGCTAGCATGCTCCACTTTAATTTGAACCTGAAATAAAAAACTATTTCATAGGCCCAACAAAACAGTGACGAACTATCCTACTTTTTCCCACAATAGCTGCATCCGTGCGGAAATACCTCAGTATGCACAACGGTGACATGCTGCTTCAAATACTGCCGCATCGTAAATCCTTTTCCGCAAAACTGACATACGTGCTCTTTCTTTTGCTCATGCTTGCGCTTGTGATAGTTAATTACTTTCAGGGCTCCCCGAATATACCGCCCACAGATATCACACTTGTGTATTGGAACTCCATTTTCATCGTGTATACGCTTTACGTGTGATACTTGATTCGCTCTGCTGTAGAAAGTCAACTCACAACCTTCCGATGGGCATTTGTAGGGTTTAATTCCTAAAACAAAGTTAAAATGTTAACCCAAATTGGATCTGAACGGAGCTGACTAACCTAAATGACGATTTTTATGCGATTCTGCTGCCTGTGCACATACTCGCTGTCCACAAAGGTCACATAATTCGCCACGAGGTGCAGATTCTGATCGCTTCTCTTTATTGTTTGTTCTGGGCTGTTTAGGCTTTTCAGCTTTCTTTAAAACTTTACCAACATCATCTTCTTGCGAATCCGATGATGGCTCGTAATCTGATTCCTCATTTTCATCACCTGAGGAATGCATTATCGAATCTTTTTCCTCGGACACCTGATGGATGAGTTCATCCGGAACCGTTTCTACCCTCAGCGATTCAACACATTTTATAATCGGAATTCCGTGCTGGTGATCTTCAAGATCGTCATGCTGACTTTTCCCGGGTTCATCATGCTGAAGATTCTCCGAATCGTCAAGCTGTTTGAAATCATCTACAACACTGTATTTCAAATCGGATTGTTTTCGCTTTACGTTTTCCTCGTGGATTAAATCGATCTGATTCTTATGTTTCTCCACTACAGTTCTACATTTGGAAATTGCATCAATACTATCCGCCTCGTCCCATCCTTCACTCTCCAGGTACATCCGCTCATGTAGCAGCAAGTATTTTGCTTTCGACACGGTGTTTTTAAAATCCAAAATTATTTCTATTAGGTTCAAGCAGTTGCAGCATGCGAACGGATATGCATCTCCAGGGAAGACTTTTATTTTCAAGGCAGCTAGTGCCTTAGGCTTATGTTTGGGAAGAATTATTTTGAGATTCGCACGTGAAACTCTTCGCAAACAAAATCGACATTGTGGTACGATGGGTTCGCCACAAACTGGGTTAATTGGCTCGTTCTCACCAGACACGCTGGGTACATTCAAACTATCATTCCCGTAATAATTCGGTTTGACTTGAGTGGCTCGTGATTTCATGTATTTTCGTTTGGTTGTCCCTGTGCTACAGACAATTTAAAACGTAAGCAGTGATTTAGGAAGAACCGAGGACGTTTACCTTTTTGCTTCTTGGGAAGTGCCAACGGCCAACGATGAGTAATTGTTCATATCATCGATCTCTAGTGGTTCTAATTTGATGTCTACTATGTCGATGGGTGGTTCTTCTTTCATTCTTCGTGAACTACGTCGAGATCTGTGTCCTGTGTCCATTTTTAGCGAGAGAATTGGAACGATTTTAAGAATAGAAACCACTAACGTCGAACAATCGATTGTTTACTATCCATCGGCCTGAATTTGACAATCAGAATTCAGCGCGCCTCCACACGGTTAAATAAAACAACCTGCAGAAAAGTTCTTTTAACTTACTTTTGAGTTGTGCGTCGCTTTCGCACTTATTAGTGTTGTCGAAAACAAAACGAGAGGTTCGACTCAGTCGAGATCTTCCGTGGGGGAAGTTACTTTTGAGTTGTTTGGGGTGAACATAGGATAGGATCCGCCAGCTCTGTCTTCTGTTTTTGAACCAATTCTGAACCAGCTCGTGATTGGACGAAAGTGACATAGGCAAACCTTCGGCTTGGAAACTAAAAGTACCAAAGGGCTGCTTGGAAGTGTTGTCATATTGTGATATCAAACATAAAACGACGATTGTTAACCGTGTTGATTTTTTTGTTTTCTCGAGATACCGCTTTCTTTCTATAACATCCGTCTGTAATTATGAAGTGCAGGCATTATTTGGCAGACGAAATCAAACATATTATCCAGAACTGAAATTCCCGAGAGATCCGGTAGCGCGGTTATCGTGGATTCTGTTCTGTGTGCGGAGTAATGCGGAAATGCCTCTTTTCGAAATCAACAGGCTGTGTAGCGTAAGTATGAAAATATTTTGAACATCATGTAAAAATTGTCTTTGTTCCAGTACCGAGTAAATTGGAAGTACTGAGCAAACAGGGAGAAAGTTATCCCGGAAGTCGCTTCTTGTTCTTCCTTTGGTATTATCGATACAGTTGAATTGTACAGTTTTCAACTGAATCGATCATCGGTGTAAATAGGAGAGTGTATTTTCTACTGCTGTTTTCTCCGAAACAATCACATGTAAAAACCTATACTTTCCTCCAAAACAAAAATTAAACCTTGCAGAAAAGTAGTTTTAGAATATTTAAAATAAATCCGAACAGAGAAAATTATTCTTGTGACAGAGGTTGCTTGACTCAGAAAGCAACTTACAAAAATGAAGAGGCGTGAAGATATTTTTCGTAATGTCCAACAACGAATATATATTATTTTGTTTTGCTGTATTCCGATGGAAAAAACGTTATGATCGTTTAAATGCGGATATAAAGACTAAATCTTTGATTTTTCCATGAAATTGGTACATAATATAGAATATTTTAATCAGAACAAATATACGACCGAAACAAAACAAATATTTTGGCAACATTGGTCGAGTGGGGGTATGTCGTTTTCAACAGGGATTAGTAAAATATAAGAAGAAGCCAGCTGGCGGATCCTATCCTAGGGGTGAACTCAAAATTAGGTAAATTCAACTTAAATTTGAGTATAAAAAACCTATCAATGAGTTGTAATTTTTGCCGTGGTTAAATGGAAACTACCTTCAACACGGTTTACCTAATTTTAAGTTCCCCCACGATACCACGAGATTGAGTCAAAGGAACTCTATTTTAGGTAGTTTTTTGTTTCCGTGCACGAAGGCTGCTCAAAACCTATCTCAAAACAAACCTTCACCAGATAACTCTTTATCAACTATAGCGCTGCCCAAGCGGCGAACGCAACGCGAAAACTTTATGACTGCGACGCTGTCCAAGTGGCAAGCACTGAACTAAGCAACGATGATTTTCAGAAAATGCTTGAAAATTTCAAATATTCAGCTTTTTGAATTTTATAAAAAATAGATAGCCTCCATTTAAAAACGTATTACGTATGTTTGTGCTTGGTTTCAATTACGAACCTTTCATAAAAAAGGATGAATAAAATTTTTAATTGCGTTAATTGTTTTTTATTGATCGTAGGATAGCCTTGTGTTGCTCAGTCAAAAAGGGCAATTTGCTGGCTAACAGGATACGCACTTGCCCATCAATTTGCCGGCAAATTGGGGACAAATAGAGGGCTATCTTAAATGCCACATTTTGACGATCTGCCTCCGCCATTTTAGGTGCTGCCAAATACTACCCTAACACAAAGCAATATCGAAATTGATCGCAGAAACGTTGAATTTACAACAGTTTTGTTTGTTAACAACAACTTTTCTTGTAACATCGATGTACTTATGATTCAGTCCTTCATTCCTCCAAAATCTTCAACGGAACAACAATATAAATCGATGTTTTTGATTTCAGAATGTATGGGAAAAGATCAAATTTTTCATTGTTACATCCCTTAATGACCCCCCTTTTTCCATGTAAAAATCGAGTTTACAATGAAATTGGATGTGAAAACATCAATAATGTGATTATATTTCCATTGTTACTTTTTTAGAATAACATTGTTTTTCGTTGTAATGTAACAATAAAAAATGCTGTAAGACTGTTGTGCATTTCTATTCGGGTAATATGTATTTGGTGCTGCCCTACGAGCTCCTAAATAAAAGTGTCCATAGAGCGCGCCATTTAATCGCCCAAAATTGCCTATCCTGCTTTTTACTGGGCAGATGACGTAAACGACAACTGTCAAAAAGGGCAATTAAACCAGGGCCTTGCCTCTAATGATTATTTTTTAGTTCAATTTGGATTCGCCAATAAGTAACTCACGGTCCCTCGAATTGTCAAACCCAAGCATGACGTTTTATTGACATCGAAAACACGAGCACTCATTTTTCTGTCGAAGAACCGTATCCAAGGAAAAAGCAAACGAATGTATCTAATGTGGTTTTTGTTTGAAGCGAAACTGAGTCAGTTTCTAACCTCAACTGCTCTCAAAATGTATGAACTGACAGCGGTTGGGATTAGAACCTGACTCAGTTTCGGGTTCAAGCGAAATCGCCATAAGGAAAATACCGATGTTCACATTTCAGTTTTCTAGCCGTGGTAGGATGCCCATAATGGCGCAAATACGAGACGGGAACTGTGAAGCAAGGATGTTTTCATGGACATGTTCATTCAGGTATATGTAGTTTAGCAATGATGTACAGCATTCTTAGTTTATTTCTACTCTTCCAAAGTGTTGGACACCTGTACTTGGAGTATGCAAAAACGTCGGTATGACGGCAGAGCATTCGGGTGCTATTTTTTGTGGTACTGTTGTTGCCACATGGTAGCAACTTTTAGAGCTAAACTAGACTAAGCTCACCTCACTCTATATGACTTTTCTCACCCAATTCTGAAGAGTCACTTCGGGTGACGTGAAACATCCATTTAACCGCAATAGGGAATCTCACCTCACCCGAGTTGACTCTCAGAATCGGGTGAGAAAAGTCACGTAAAGTGAGGTGAGTTTAGTCGTCTCACGTCACACGCCGCGCAGAGTAAGGCCGATTGTGTGTAGGTGAAAATCGTACTGAATATGTAAATGGACATTTCCACCATTATATCGAAGACTGCATATCAAGAAGACTGGAAACTCTATCTAGAATTTGGAGACAGTAACAGCAACGCCACTTGCGAGTGAAGGTGGTACTTCCCATAGTGATGCACACAAACATATACACTTTTACACTGAGCTTCCTACCTTCCTCCAATAGAGGTGCTGTAACCTCTGTCGCTTCTCGTTCACTCAAAAAAAATCCTAACGTTAATTCTATTTTCTTCAAACCACTTAAAATTCATATGAAGAAGAAATGCTAATGTTATGCAGCGCACCCATACCATCTATGCGTCAAATGTATAAACTATGTATGCGCACACAATTTATATGTGCATATTGTTATAGAATCGGGTTTTATGTGCCTAGTTATGAAATGTGAATGTAAGATTAATATTTCTTGTAAATACATTAGGTTTATAAGTCAGCAAATACTGTCTATATACCACCGCTAATAGGGATCTTTAATTTGGAAAAATTGTGTCAGTTTTTCATATGTACAGTTACGAGTACACTCATATCATTTTTAAACCTGTGGCGATTGGGCGATTAGAAAATATAACTGGCAGCTCTGAACAGAACCACGCCAGATGTGAATCGGACTGCACTGAACAAAAGTTGTTGCAATATAGCGTATGATTTGTCATATGAATAACCCAAAATTTAAGTTTAAGCTCAACGTTGACGATTTCGAAAGGCGATCATTCGAAAAAATAATGACTTGAAAATCGAATGACATCATGTCTGTATTGGAATGAAGAGGTTCGTGATTTTCAAATGACTAACAAAACGTCGAATGAATTGCTTGCATTCGAAAAAGGTAAACGATGATGCCTATGATTATCATTTCAAAAACCAGCAGTGTATCATTCGTGTTTCATCATTGTTTAGTATTTGGGCTGAATCAAATTAAAATACATATAATTTTCACTGGAACGCCTAATGATTTTCATACAGCTGTCAGAACTATGAAAAATTAATAATCCAGCAAAATAAAATGGCGATCAACTACTGATGCATCTGCTTATGTAAGAATTTACTAACATATAAATATTTTATTAAAAATGTAAAATAACAATCCTTCGAAACATAAAAGCGGTCGCCTTTTTTTATTTGTACAATGTGGACGTCAACAAACTGCTTGATATTTATTGAGTAAACAACGAACGTCAATATTAGCATTCTGGTAAGTTATTATTATTTTTGATGAAAATCAAATATTTCCAATTATAATTCTAGCAGCTGCGACGCTAATGAAACTACTAGAATGCAGAAGAAATAATCTGGAACCACAAGAGAAGGCGTCCTTGGAGCAAACACCAAAATCCAGCCCAATCCCCATCGGTTGCCATAACAGCGAAGATGAATTTATGTACATATCCGGTAATTTTATGAAACAATAACCAGCTGTTATTTCCCACTCTTCATAATCATCTTCCTGTCTATCCTGATGGATTTTAGGCAAATTAGAGCAAGTCTACATCGATGTAACATCCGTAAGTTATTGGAGAGACTGGTACCGCCAACTTACGCAAAAACGAACGCGCAGGCGTCGTTAGCCTACGGCATACTCTCCCACCAAGCAGGGTATCCACGGTACCAGCAAATGATCACGTGTAATCCTGTGGGGCGATAAAATTTACGGCAAGAAACATTTCTTGGTACACAAAAGTCTCTTCAAATTTGAAGTATTCCGACTAATATCCTTGAATTATTATTTTCAGTTTCATGGAGAACAAATAAAATCTGTGTTAGAATCCAATTTAAGCATTAACAGCGGACACGTGTCACTATTGATGAGTCATTGGTTCGAACGGAAACTATCTGACGAAAGTGACGGTAGTTTATCGATCTCCTTCGAAGTCGTATACCAACATAAAGGCTGCCACCATGAACCACCCAGTGAAGCTCTCAATTTTAGTGAATGTGATGATGATGATAGAAAAACCTTCGTTTTCGATTGATGAAAGATGGTTATGGTAAGGTTTTGCATTATCAGTGGACTTTAAAGAAAATCTTTACGGAACACCGGAAGCTTCTGAAATCTTCGAAGTAGCCCTGATTGCTGGATGTTGGCTGGAAGTAACGAGATGACGTGACGGTAACCGTAAAAAGCATGCAAGTAGCACATCAAAGAGCAACAACACTTCGAGTTCTCCAATCATTTTGATTTGCACATGAAACCAGATCTGGTTGGAAAACCCGATAGCTCGTCATCACCGTAGTTCCCAAACTTAGTAGACTGCGTAACGCAGCGACTTGACTGAGTTCGGTTATAATTGTAGTTTCTGTGAGTTGACTCATTTCAATCAAAGAGAAGGGTGCCAAGATGCAGTGGAATGCAATTGCGGTTCTAATCTTGGTACCCTTACTACTAAAAATACGATATTCTAAAAGTGAAACTAACGACAAAATTCCAGCAGATGAATTCATTCGATTAACACTGCTGCTGTGAATCGTAAAGAGCATGATAGTGGACATACCCGATTGAGCTTTCTATTTATGAAGTCTCTAGGATAGCAGAATACGAGCATTATATTAAGTGGAACGACAAACGCTTCTTGTGTATTTAAAGTCCCTACATTATATAACTAGTAGTTCGACTAACAACTTTCATTTATTTTCAGTCAAATTGAGAAAAAATGCAAAACCAGAGTTGGGATCTCATTCCACTTCAAATTCAGGACTTTGAAAAGCAACAGGCATTAACAATGCCTGTCCCAGCTGGATACCAGATTGCAAAGATCTGCGGAATAGTGAAAGGAGAGATGGAAGAATCTGGCTGAAATGAAACGTTGACGATAGTTTACGGTCTTAATTTTCAGATGAATAACGTCAGTACGTTCAAGGATTCAACTAGAAACGATGAAATTACCCACTATGTATAAAGAGTTTGGTCAAACGGCAGCAGAGATGGATTTTGATTTATCCAAAGGCTTCAACTTTAAAGCAAGATTTACACTTCGAGAAACTCGATCTCTTGATCTAAATTAAAGAAACCGTCGCGGATTAAAATAAATAATCCCCAAGCCACAATATCGCAGAAAACGAACGTGTTGTTGAACGGCACACCGAAGCAAAGCAGCACCTTAATTTTTTTTTTTTGATAACTTCACTGCACTGCAAAAAAGGGTAGAGCTAGGGGCAGAGTATATATTTCATCAGCAGTGTGATGTTTATTATCTAATACTATTATAGATATAGATAAATATAGATATTTTAGATTTAGATTAGATTTGACTGATTATAAAGTTCCATTTGTAATGTACCACATGGCAGGAATATATAAACATAGGTTTCCTAATTTCCTCTGTGACTAAAATAAAGTAAAATAAAATGTTTCGATGAGAAGTATGAATCAGTAACAAAATCCTTGATTTGAACTGATGGTCTACTCAAAAACCAAAAAATATTGTCTTATTTTTCGATCAACTTTCATTCAACTTTTTGATGGCTCGAATGCGATTGAAGAATGGAAATAGTTCAATTGTCCTATTAGTACCATACACTAAATATAAGAATATCTGTTCAAACTCGACATTTTGTTTATTGAAAAACTAATGATTGCATTTCGAACCTGTACAATAGCTCTTTTAAAATTCAAAACTTTTGCTTCTACTTTTTGTATGACTATTATAAGATGCTTGCATACATGGACGAATTGTAGTCGCAACAAAAATCAAATGGCAATCATCCAAAATACATCTGCCAAATGTTAAAGGGCCGGTTCATAAAGAATATCATTCGAATTCACTCGTCCGTTTTGGTACAGTGTGGGTAAGCTTGGACTGCCGCATGGAAGCGGATAACCAGAAGATTAAATAAAACGATCATAAACCGAGTATAATTGTTTCTTGTTCGTCGAACGTCCTTGGCACATAATTGGCGACGAGCATACATATCAGTGTGCCTGAAAGGACATACAGGTAAGTAAAATAAAGGTAAACAAATGACAACGCCAATCCGATTGTCCGCACGATTGGCGATTGTTGTCTCCTCTAGAGACGAACTCATATGGGGAAAGGGAACCGTACATCCTTAGCGAGGAACAAACGTGTACTCGGGGCAGGATTAAAAATATCCACGAATGCACGGCTAATCCTAAGCGGGTAGCGTATCGTTGCCCGGGTCAGGAAGCCAGTTAAGTTCACCTCTGTTGTCGAGGGAACGGGTAATCCTAAGCGAGCAATAAATCGACTGCTCGGGTCAGGAAATAAAAAGTTCACCTCTATTGACGAGGGTACTAGGTATCCTAAGTGAGCAATAAAACGGCTGCTCGGGTCAGGAACGACTATTGACAGTTCAAAAAAAAAAAAACGTTACGAATATGCAACGTATACCATATGATCTCATTCTTTTCAGAAAATGGAAGAGCAGTTGCTTAAACTCCCACCTTTTGAATGCGACAATGTCCCTGTGTCGCAACTGCGACAAAAATGGATTGACTACAAAAAGCAATTCCAGTATGTGGCAGATGCCATTGGAAAAAAGAAAAGGAGAAAACTGAAGAGAATATTCCTGGCACTAGCTGGGCGACAGTTACAACGTGTCTATGAAAGCTTGCCAGGTGGCAGTGGTGAAAACACAGCAGGAGGTGAAGATGATTTCAAATCCATGATAAGCAGCCTTGACGAGTACTTCGCCCCAAAAAGACACGACACGTTCGAACGGTATTCGTTTTGGTCATTGAAACCTAGTGCCGAGGAAACTCTCGACAAATTCCTGCTCCGTGCGAAACAACATGCGAACAAATGTCATTTCGGATCCTCGGAGAACGAAAGCAGAGATGTTGCAGTAATAGACATAATCTTGATGCTAGCGCCTCCGGAGCTCCGCCGTAAAATTTTGGAGAAATCAAACATAGATATGGACGAATTGACGAAGCTTGTGAACACACATTTTACTGTACAGCACCAAGTAAGAGAGCTGAACTTGTCAGATAGTGGATTCGGAAGCGTTTTAAACGCTAGCTACAATCCAGCGTCCGTCGTCAACAGAATATTTGACACTCCGGGAAGCCGCTGGTCACAGAACCGCAGAGGGAACGAATGCGGAAGATGCGGAGGTAAATTACATAAATCAGACGATTTCTGTCCAGCAAAGCACGCTAAATGTCGTATATGCAACTATCAAGGGCACTATGCGAAAAGGTGCAAAACTGACCCTAAGAAACGGAAATTAGACACAGCTTACGTACGCCAACATCCACCGAAAAAGTCAAAAATTAATTCTATCGAAGAGTCAGGATCTCCAGGAAGCGAGATCGAGAGCCAACATTCCTCCTTCATATTCGCGATCAGTGATAATCATGATGAGCTCGTCTGGTTTAAGGTAGGTCAAGCCGTAATCGAAATGATGATTGACTCAGGGTCAAAACACAACATAATTGATGAACGAACATGGGAATACCTACGAGACAAAAATGCACATATCACCAATATTAGACCGTCAACCAAACGTCTGAGCGCATATGCTCAATCCGGAACATTGATTATCACATGCACCTTCGATGCTGAAATCAACGTCGTAGATGAGGCAAAGGAGGCCGGCATCACAGCAAATTTTCTAGTAGTGAAGGATGGCAAACAGAATCTGCTAGGGCGGGAAACTGCCAAACAACTAGGTGTGTTATTGGTGGGGCTGCCAAGTGTCATTGGTTCGACTGTCCCGAACAGCGTTGGAGAGATCACTGGAAAGGATACAGACAAATTTCCAACCATTAAAGGAATAAAGATACGCATTGACATAGATGAGAGCATCGCACCAGTGGCTCAACATGTCCGCCGGGTACCAATAGCCTTACGTCAGCTGGTGGAAGATCAGCTCAGCAAACTACTGAGAAGAGGAATAATCGAAAAGGTATTAGGACCGAGTCCGTGGGTATCACCAATGGTTGTCGTGATCAAAGACGGCGGAGAGGTTCGCCTATGCGTAGACATGCGACGCGTGAACGTGGCAATCAAAAGAGAACATCATGTAATTCCAACACTCGACGATCTACTTTCCAGGTAACAAAAAATAAATAAATAAAAATTAATTTAAAAAACGACGCAATCCTTTGTTTATCTGATCACATATTATTATTCTCCAGATTGAACGGAGCGAGCTTGTTTTCACGTCTCGATATAAAGGACGCATATCATCAAGTGGAATTACATGAGTCGAGCCGTTATATAACGACCTTTATAACGCATCTGGGGATGTTTAGATACACTAGGTTAATGTTCGGTATTTGCAGTGCCTCCGAACACTTTCAAAGAATAATTGAACAAATACTAAGTGGCTGTCCCAACTCATTCAACTATCAAGATGACATCTTCGTGTACGGCAAGACTGAACAAGAACACAATGAAGCTCTGAAAGCGGTCTTAAAAGCATTAGAAGACCATAATGTCATTCTCAACCTGAAAAAGTGCAAATTCAAAACTACAGAAACAGAATTTTTGGGGCACACCATCTCCCAAAACGGAGTCAAGCCAACTGAGAGCAAGATAGCGGCGGTATGCCAGTTCAGATCGCCTAGTAGCGCCGAAGAGGTACGAAGTTTCTTGGGATTGGTAGGATATGTAGGTCGTTTCATTCCAGACCTAGCCACAAAGACTTTCGAACTGAGACAACTAATGTCGAGTGATCAAAAGTTGGAGTGGCTAGCGAAACACGAAATTGCATTCAGCGCTTTGAAGAAAGCTGTTTGCACCGCGCCAGTATTGGGATTCTTTGACAACCGCCGTAGGACAAGAGTCGTTGTCGATGCCTCTCCGGTAGGTTTAGGGGCGGTTTTGCTACAGTATATCGATGAACTCGAAGATAGGCCAACCGTGATTTCGTATGCTAGTAAGAGCTTGTCATCTGCGGAACGCCGTTACTGCCAGACCGAAAAGGAAGCGTTGGCGATAGTATGGAGTGTGGAAAAATTTCAGCTGTACCTCATTGGCAGAGAGTTTGAACTGGAAACCGATCACAGGCCTTTAACGGCAATTTTCAAGCCTTCTTCCCTTCTTCGAACGATGGGTTCTTAGACTACAACCGTTCAAATTCCGAATAGTTTACAAACCAGGTAAGAGCAACATCGCTGATCCGCTATCCAGACTTTCAGCATCAGCAGACGCTAATGAAGTGGACATTTCCGACGACCAAATATACATCAATGCAATAACGGAGTCAGTCGCGATCGACGTTTCGGAGATCCGAGATGCTTTAGACTCAGATCCTGAACTACACTCAGTGAAAAGAGCGCTGATATCTGGTAGTTGGAGCGATGAATGCGATACAGCAACGGCCAAAGAGTATGCACCATTTCAAAAAGAACTCAGCTTACTTGAGGGATATGTCATCAGAGGCTGCAGACTGGTTGTCCCCAGGTCGCTTCGATCCAGGATGCTGCAACTTGCCCATGAAGGCCATTCTGGTGAAACTTCAATGACATCACGACTTAGGGATCGAGTCTGGTGGCCAGGCATGGACAAGGATGCGAAGAAAGTGGTGAAGGACTGCGAGGGATGTCGTTTGGTTGGCAAGCCATCTCTTCCTGAGCCTATGAGACGCCGGCGAATGCCCAGTGAACCGTGGATCGATGTCGCGATGGACTTTTTAGGACCCTTCTGGTGACTATCTATTAGTTATCGTTGACTATTTTAGCCGGTACAAAGAAATTTGCATAATGAAGAAGATCACCTCGGAGGAAACCATCAAGCAAACCGAACCTATTTTTGTCCGTCAAGGCTACCCGAGAACAATCACTCTAGACAATGGGCGCCAGTTCATTAGTAAGGAGTTTGAGGACTACTGTCGCATAAAAAACATTACACTCAACCACACAGTGCCATACTGGCCCCAGGCCAACGGGGAAGTTGAGAGACAGAATAGTTCGCTTCTGAAACGGCTAAAAATCAGCCACGCATTGCATCGGGACTGGAAGGTGGATCTCCTCCAATATTTGTTGATGTACAATACGACTCCTCACTCAACAACAGGTAAAACACCAACCGAGCTGCTTCGGAACCAAACGATCCGGTCCAAGATCCCTTCACTTAGTGACATTGAAACCGCGCCCCCAGTCGATTCCGAGTTTTCAGATAGAGATACAATCCTTAAATACAAAGGAAAGGTAAGGGAGGATCTGAGGCGCCATTCAAAGCCATCTGAAATCAAAGAAGGCGACACTGTCCTGATGCAGAATTTATTACCAGACGGAAAATTGTCAACAACATTTGGAAACACTGAATATACGGTCATGGAAAAGACTGGAAATCGTGTTAAGGTGTCAGATCCCTTGTCGGGCAACTCCTTCCTTCGTAGTTCTGCACACTTAAAAAAGGTTACTCCCATTGAACAAATAACACAAGAACCTGCAGAATACGTCTCGGAGCCAAACTCTCAAGAACTCTCCTTTCACCCGGACAGCGCGATTTCATCTACTCTCGGGGACTCCGCCTACGGTCAAATTCCGGAAACGGCAGACTTTACGACGACGAACGCCGCCGAAACAGCACACACTATCCCAACATCCAGACCTGTGCGGCACGTTTCTAAACCGGCGTGGCAAAAGGACTTCGTCTGCAGTTCTGATGTTATCTAAAAACTAGAACTGGCAGCTCTGAACAGAACCACGCCAGATGTGAATCGGACTGGGTAAGCTTGGACTGCCGCATGGAAGCGGATAACCAGAAGATTAAATAAAACGATTATAAACCGAGTATAATTGTTTCTTGTTCGTCGAACGTCCTTGGCACAAAACCTTAATTATTTTTTTCGGATTTTTAAATTAAAAAAAACCTAAATTGTGTCCTACTAAGTGAATTTTGAAAACGTCTCAAGCTCTATCGTCTACGATTTTAAAAACGCTGACTACGACAGCATCGTTAGCACGCTGTTGGGTACAAGACTGGGACGAAAATCTTAACAATGGACGACGCGAACGAAGCAGCGATGTCGTTTTCTAGTATTCTTAACTACCTTATCGACCGTCATGTGCCAAAACGAACAATTAGTACCGATGAACACCCTCCCTGGTAATCAACCGTCCTTGGACGTTTAAAATCTGCATTTAAAAAAAAATCACGAAGCATAAGACAGTTGCATTACAAAATCAGTACCTACTTTCAACTCAACCACGAATACAAACAACAAAGCAGACTCGCCTTTTTTAGACACCAGCGAAATGTCGAGCGTCAACTGAAATACAAGCCCAAGCCGTTCTGAAAGTACGTTAACGAGCAGCGAAAAGAATCTGGTTTACCATCTTGTTTAATGGAGTTTTAGGCATTTTAGGGGAAATTCGCCAACTGTTCTCCGACAAATTTTCAAGCGTTTTTTTTCCAACGTGCGCCTACCACTACAACAAGTCACTGCCGCCGCCAATTTAACTCCTTCGCTAGGGCGAACCATCAACCGAATTTGCGTCGATAATGCTGCCATTCTTGCAGCAAATGCCAAACTGAAAGCATCTGGTTCCCCAGGTCCAGGTGATGTTCCCTCGATTTTTGTCAAAAAGTGCATCAGCGGGCTTCTTGAACCACTTCGGCGAGTCTTCGAGCTATCACTCACTACTGGTACATTCCCTTCCTGCTTGAAAGCTGCGTACATGTTTCCAGTTCATAAAAAAGGAAACAAATCGAACATTGACAATTATCGGGGAATCTCGTGTTTAAGTGCCGTATCAAAACTGTTCGAGCTGGTTGTGTTAGATCCTATTTTCTTTCACTGCAAACACTACATTGCAGATGACCAACACGGTTTCATCAACGTTCATCGTTGCTATTACTATGGTCGCTGGCAGCTGGGCATTTCATAAAACAGTGCATGGAATAAAAATGATTCCACGAATAATTCTCCAAATTTTGTGAAAGAGTTCACGGGAAAATTTCATTATCATATTGCATGAAATTGTAAATGATTAGCGATATCTTCTAAACATCACCAGCACGCAAAATAGATTATAAATCATGTACCAGGCATCATGCACCAGTTCACGAATAATATTTGATGATTTTGTGAACTATTCTACGAGCACGGCTATTGGATCGTACCTAATATATTAGAGATCATGAATTAGTTCACAAGAATTGAATGGATTCAAGAATAAAATTTTGAATTTCGTGAAATAGTTCACGAGAACATATTCAGAATACAGTCGTGATTCGCTGGTTGGACATTTTTTAACTGGACCACTTTTTAGTTGGACCTCCGCTAGTTGGACCATTATCCAACTAAAAAGCATCTGAACGCCAAAATCCCATGTCAAATTAACTTTGACAATCAATCTGACAATATTTAGAGATGTGAATAGATGAATTTACAATACCAACATCTCCTTGGAAGAGTTTTTGACAATTGTCAGTCGGTCCAACTAGCGAATCAAATTCGTTAGTTGGACAAGGCTGTGGCCCAACCAGCGAATCACGACTGTACTTTGATTTTGTTAACTAAGGCTCCTATATCTATGAAAATCATCATGAGTCAACCTTTGCTTTTATGAATAATGTTAATAAAGTTGCGAACTAGTTCGCGTACTGAAAATCGCATTAGAAATGACTTGGCGGAAACCGTGACTGAAGTTTTCAAAGCAAAAACAAATAGTTCCACTAAAATAAGCGTTATTTGGGCGTTACTGAAGGAAAATTGAACATAATTGTAAAACACATGATTTTTGTTCATGGTCCTGTCTTCATAACGTATAAACGTGATTGTTCCAGGATTCATGGTACTTTATTCACGATTATGGGAACAATTTTTTCCGTGTAATTTGGATAAATAAGAAAGGCACAATTGCACCACTAGATGGATTAAAACAGATTCTTTTCAATAGTTTCGGGCTTAGAAATAGAAAAACGATTGAGATATTAACACACAGTACTAACCTGCATCAGAAAATGCCATAACCCACACACCCCTAAATACTCGACTAACATATGATTAGGGCCGTAAAGCCAAATTCATGTTTTTCGTTTTATTGTATAAATAGCATCCTTATTATTCATTCTTTACGCTATTGTGAGTTTATATTCGAAAAACATTATCAAAATTATGTTATTATAGTTCACAGTAAACGGCGCACAATCCATATTAAACGAATGGTTTTTGTTGAGAGGTACAATAATTACATCTTCATTCATCGATACGCATCCAAGTGCCCCTTGCATTACAGTGACTGTACACCTTTGAACTCCCCCTCGAGCACAACACAGAGAAGAAAACTAATGTGTCATAACTTTCCATGCGGTTGTCGCGTTAACACGTTTATAATACGTTTACCATAAATTTGTTCTTTTTCCAGTTCTCGCGAGTGTTTTCTTTTACCGTTCCTATATCCGAAAACCCACACGCTGTTTCTGCTGTTGTTGACCAAACCTGCCATCAGGTTATGGGCCCAGGTGGATCGGAAGAGATCGGTGGAAAAGATCCGGCCGAGTGCGTCTTTTGATAGTTTGCCGCTGCGTGAGCGAAGAGAACAATAGCTACGGGCTAACGTTCTGGTGTCTTGTGAGAACAAAAGAAAAGAACCGCTAAAGTGAACATGAGTGACGCGAAATTTTCCATTCCGAAATTGAATGGCACAAACTGGCAGACGTGGAAAGTGCGAGTGGAAATGCTCCTATCCCGAGAAGATTTATGGCACGTTATTGCCGAAGAAACCCCGGAAGATGAACGGGATGAGTTGTGGAAAATCGATGACAGAAAAGCGAAGGCAACGTTAGTGTTGTTATTAGAAGATAACCAGCTATCACTGGTGAAGAATAGTGTACACGCCCGCGATGTGTTTTATGCTCTCCGTACTTACCACCAGAAAACAACGCGGTCCGTAAGAGTGTCCCTCCTGAAGAAATTGTGCGCGGCCAACCTCCCGGAACGCGGTGATTTGGAGCAGCATTTGCACAGCATCGACGAACTATTCGACCGTTTGGATGCTGCTGGAACGGAGCTCGACAAAGACACGAAAATATGCATGCTTCTCCGCAGTCTCCCGCCTTCGTTCGATAGCATTGTCTCAGCGTTAGATAGTCGGTCGGACGATGATATTTCTTTAGATGTTGTCAAATCAAAGCTGATGGATGAGTACTGTCGTCGGCTTGAGCGTGAAAATGTTCCTGTGAAGGGAGAGAAGGCGATGCGATCTGCCGAGAACCGTCAAGGTAAGGAAACCAGATCCTGCCACTTCTGTAAGAAGGTGGGCCATCTCCGGCGCAACTGCCGTAAGCTCTTGGCGATGGAAAAGAAGGGCGAAGGTGGTGCGGCAATTGGAAAGGAGGAGAATGTGAAAGCAAAAGCGGCTCAAAGCGAAGGAAAAGTGGTTGCCTTTATCGTCGAACAAAATAAACCCAGCACCTGGATTGTTGATAGTGGGGCGAGTGCACATATGACGAACGACCGTTCGTTTTTTGCATCACTGAATGAGTTCGCTGGTGGTTGGATAACGCTGGCCGATGGGAAGAAAACTCAAATACTCGGCGAAGGTAGTGGTGTGTTATACGGTATCGATGGAAAAGATGAAGTGATAAAAATCAATATGAATGAAGTGAAATTCGTGCCAGGTCTTTCGGCCAGCCTAATTTCAGTCGGTAAGCTGGCACAGAAGAATTTGAAAGTGTTGTTTGACAGTAACGGTTGCCGGATTACGGATCCGAAGGGAACTGTTGTGGCGACTGGAGGTCGTCAAGGTGGTCTGTACTGCTTGCGGCTCGCTGAAGCATCGATGCAGGCGACAGCGGGAAAGCATCTGGAGAACTGCCAACACCAGTGGCATCGACGTCTAGGCCACCGCGATTGGTCGGCAGCAGAGCGAATCAACAAAGAACAGTTGGCGACTGGTATGAAGGTAAGCGAGTGTGGGTTGAAACTTATATGCGAGTGTTGTATGGAGGGGAAATCCGCTAGATTCCCATTTCCGGCGGTTATTGATCGAAAGTCGAATCGAGTTCTAGATATTGTACACACGGACTTGTGTGGGCCGATGAAAAATACGACACCAAGTGGCAATCGCTATGTGATGCACGTAATCGACGACTTTAGCCGATTTACGGTAACTTATCTGCTCAAGCATAAGTCGGAAGCAGCCCAGAACATTAAGGAGTACGTGCGGTGGGTTGAAAATTTATTCAAACGCAAACCACAGGTCATCCGATCAGATGGCGGTGGCGAGTTTGACAACAATGAACTTCGGAAGTTTTATAAAGATGAGGGAATTAAGCCGCAGTACACGACACCATATTCTCCGCAATCGAACGGCGTGGCGGAACGCAAAAACAGGTCGATCACAGAAATGGCTACCTGTATGTTGATCGACGCAGGTCTTGAGAAGCGCTATTGGGGAGAGGCCGTTCTTACCGCTACGTATCTTCAAAACCGGTTGCCATCTAGATCAGTACAAAAGACGCCTTACGAGTTGTGGTGGGGCCGCAGACCGGACTTGAAGCATCTGCGTGTATTTGGCAGCGAAGCCTATGTACACGTACCGGACACGAAGCGCAGTAAGATGGACAGCAAAGCAGAAAAGCTGACATTCATCGGCTACTCGATGGAACACAAAGGATACCGGTTTGTGGATCGAGAAACTGACTTGATTACAATCAGTAGAGATGCCAGGTTTATGGAGCTTGGCAATGGGACATCGTTTGTGGAGATTCCAGGATCAGTTCCATCTCGCAGTACTTGCCGTACACCTGCTGAAGACGACATTAAGCTCCTTCCTTTCAAGAAAGAAGAAGATGAAATGGAGGATGTAGAAAATGACAGATCCAATTGCGATGAGTTTTTTGAAGCGACCAGTCAGGAAAATCATTCCGGAGGAATTCGCCGTTCGGATCGGCAGAGCCGAGGTGTAGCACCTCGCCGCCTGGACGACTACGTGCTGGAGTTCGCTGTAGGGATTGCGGCATGTGCAGTAGAAGAACCGTCGAATTATAGAGAAGCCATGAAGATACCGGAATGGCGTGACGCGATGGAGGACGAGCTTGAGTCTCATCGGAAGAACCAGACTTGGGAGCTTGTGCCCCTTCCCCAAGGACAAAAACTTGTCGGTTCGAAGTGGGTGTACAAGGTCAAGCGCAATGAACAGGACCAAGTGGTAAAGTTTAAGGCCAGAATCGTGGCGCAGGGATACACACAGCGATTAGGTGTCGATTACGACGAGGTATTCGCACCGGTTACTCGACAAGCAACTTTACGTACATTTTTGGCTGTTGCTGCGAAGCAAGGCTTAGTGATTAAGCATATTGATGTTAAAACAGCCTATCTCTACGGAACGCTGGATGAGGAGCTCTTTATGCGGCAGCCACCGGGGTACGAAGCTATAGGAAAGGAGGAGCTAGTCTGCAGACTTCAGCGTAGTATCTACGGCTTGCGACAGTCTGCACGTTGTTGGAACCGAAAGCTTCATGACATTCTCGTTAAACTTGGATTCAAACCATCATCAGCCGATCCGTGCATGTACATCAAGGATACTGGGCAAGTGAAAGTATTTTTGTTAGTTTATGTCGATGACATGTTGATCGGGTCACCGGATGAGAGGGAAATTAAGACAATTTTCGACAGTTTGCGGAATGAGTTCGATTTAACGTGTCTAGGTAATGTTCGACACTTTCTGGGCATGGAGATGGTACGTGAGGCTGGTGTTTACAAAGTTCGTCTGCAGAGTTACATTGACAAGCTAGTGATGAAACACGGAATGAACGAAGCGAAAACAGCTAGGTCACCAATGGATCCTGGATTCCTGAAGGATAAGGATGGTGGAAGAGTCCTGGAGGATGCAACGAAGTATCGCAGTCTGGTTGGTGGACTTCTTTACTTAGCCGTTGTTGCACGGCCGGACATAGCCAATAGTACGGCCATTTTAGGGCGAAGTTTTTCGGCCCCGAGGGAGTCTGATTGGACAGCTGCGAAGCGCGTTTTGCGCTACCTGAAAGCTACCAGGGATTTATACCTCTGCATGGGTGGGCTCCTTGATAAGCCACTCATCGGCTATTCGGACGCCGATTGGGCCGGCGACATCGATAGCCGACGCTCAACTTCGGGATTCGTGTTTTCATTCGGAGGTGGTACTATTTCGTGGGTAAGTCGGCGACAATCATCCGTAACATTGTCTTCTATGGAAGCTGAATATGTGGCGCTCAGCGAAGCCTGTCAAGAGGCCATCTGGCTGAGGCAGCTTCTACGTGATTTAGGCGAAAACCAGGAGAAGCCAACTGTACTGAAGGAGGACAACCAAGGTTGTCTGGCGTTCGTGAAGACCGAACGATGCAGCCGTCGATCAAAACATATCGACACCAAGGAACGTTTTGTTCAAGAGTTGTGTGTTACGAAGCAAATCGTCCTGGAGTTCTGTCCGACTGATCTTATGGTTGCGGACGTTCTAACAAAGCCTCTGGGACCGCAGAAGCACGCGATATTCTGTGAAATGCTTGGTCTAGTGAAATAGATATGAAGAAGTCGCTTATTGAGGAGGAGTGTTGAGAGGTACAATAATTACATCTTCATTCATCGATACGCATCCAAGTGCCCCTTGCATTACAGTGACTGTACACCTTTGAACTCCCCCTCGAGCACAACACAGAGAAGAAAACTAATGTGTCATAACTTTCCATGCGGTTGTCGCGTTAACACGTTTATAATACGTTTACCATAAATTTGTTCTTTTTCCAGTTCTCGCGAGTGTTTTCTTTTACCGTTCCTATATCCGAAAACCCACACGCTGTTTCTGCTGTTGTTGACCAAACCTGCCATCAGTTTTCACGCCCTTTGCTTCAGTTTACGGCTTAGCTGCATTAAGCGCTTGAATTGGCATCCGGACCTTTACTTTTTGTCCTTATATAATCTTGTGAGTTATTTTAGGAGGATTTTGTTATTGTATAGGCTTTATTGACTTTATTGATGTCGATTTCCAACCAAAGAGTTATCGTATCAAATGTAAAAAATTTAATATTAATATTTAATATGTCAAATTTGTCGTTGGTCGTTTTTTCCAATTTTTGTAAATAATTGTTATTGCCTGATCCTTCAAACAATAATGGACTTCTTGCATCACTATTTTCTTTGTAAATAACCTGTGCAACATTGCTAACAAAAACAGTAAAACCAAGTAAAACTTTGTTATAATATTATATATTAAAAGACTCAAACGTGCTTACGTTATATTTGAATGTCAGTGAAGGACTCAAATTAACGGCTGCAAAACCAACACAAAGCAAACATGTTGAGGTAAACGGCGCAAAGCAAAGGACTTGAAAGCCAAATAATAAAAATGATTTGATTTGGCTTTCAAGTCCTTTGCTTTGCGCCGTTAACTTCACATGTTTGTTTTGTTTTGGCTTTTCAGCCTTTATCTTGAGTCCTTGACTGACTTTCAAATACAACGTAAGCGTTTTTGAGCCCTTTAGTTCAAACCACCTATTAGTAGATCCCAGTGACAAAGCTTTTTTAAATAGCTTAATTTTTTTTACAATTTAACAGTAAACGCTTACGCTATATTCAAAATTCATTCAACGGCTCAAAAACTGTACGAAAACAAACATAAACAAACAGAGTGAACGGCAAAAAAGCAAACCTCCCGAATACTACTGATCGATTTACGATTTGTAATAATGTTCTCGTCAACAGGATTCGACTTACTTCTTCGTAAGTATTACCTCAACTTACTGTTTTGTCTATACACAAAGCAATGTACTATTTTCTTTTTCAGTGGCCGCTGGTATTTCTGACCCTCCAGTTGGGGAAGAGGTGGCAAGTATAGTTGCTGATACTCCCACGGTTGCAAATTTCGAGGAAGTAGAATTTGTAAACAAAACTACAAACAACACTTTCCTCGAAGGTGTTTCGATGATTATATCGTCAACGCCGATAAGAAGAAGCGGAGTCATAACATTCACTGATCCCCGACAAACACTTCCACTAGATCTGTCAGTATCAATGATTGAGAACGAGCAACCTTTAAATTTGACGATACACTCTAGCGATGTTCCATTAGATCTGGCTATGCCGAAAAGTAATACTCCGAAGAAGTTAGCAACGGAAAAGACGATAAATTTGTGTGGCGATACCCGAACAGAATCAAAGCTTAACCATATCATCTCTTCCGTCCACTCATCAAGGGATTCTTCCCGAATCTGTCGAATATCTGGAAAAATCTTCAAACGCTCGGTTTACTTTGCCGGTGATTTGGACAAAATATTCAAAAAGCCTTCTCCTGATAGTGATGGTAATGGTTTAAGATTTCAAAAAATTATGTGCTTCAGGTACCAAACGACACTTCCCGGATGTATTGAGCTCAAATACGATATATCAAATCCAACCTGGTCACAGTTCATATTTGGGAGTGCTAATATAAGAACTGTTGTTTGACCGGATCCAATTAACAGAAAGCCAATCGCTTTGCCACAAGCTAAGTTGGATGATTTGAGGAAGCAATTAAAATATATTAAAAACAAACCATACTACGAAACGTTCCTCAAAGAAATAGTTCCCAAAAAAAAAGAGGTCGGATACCAGTGAATAAGCTCCCGATAACTTCGATATAGATATGGACATGGAACTTCATGAAGAAGAAATTGATGTAACCCTTTGTTTAACGAGTGTGATCCTCTCATATGATTGTTTGTGTATATGCTGACAATAAAAATAAAAATGCAACGTTTATTATTTTACATAAAATACAACAGTATTATATATATTTCAACGGTAAAAGGCTTAAACGTGCTTACGTTGTATTTGAAAGTCAGTCAAGGACTCAAATTAACGGCTTCAAAACCAAAACAAAAAACATATGTTGAAGTAAACGGCGCAAAGCAAAGGACTTAAAAGCCAAATCAAAATTTTTGTTTTGATATGGTTTTCAAGTCCTTTGCTTTGCGCCGTTTACTTCACATGGTTGTTTTGTTTTGGCTTTTGAGCCGTTAACTTGAGTCCTTGACTGACTTTCAAATAAAACGTAAGCGCGTTTGAGCCCTTTAGTTTAAACCACTTATTGGTAGATCCCAGTGACAAAGTTGTTTGAAATAGCTGAATTTATTTACAATTTAACGATAAAACAGTTCTACTTTCGAATAAAACATTTAATACTAGATTTTGGACGCTACCCAAAATGGTCAGTAACGATATGCTTTCTGATTTTTCGTGCCATTAAAAAATAATCCAATTGTAATTTGAAATTTATTAAGCGAACGAGAGTCTGGTGGATGAACTATTTGTCAGGGGCAGGACAAGGAGAGATGTTATGGAAAGTTTTACATTAAAAAATTAATTACAAACTAGAGAATCGGTTAACGAGAAAATATAATCATAAAATTCTTACACTATCCCGCTAGGTGATTCCCTATTTCATCACAAAACTCCTTCAACTCTTCGTTAGATTTATATTCCACGGCTAATATCGCTTTGCCGACCGCAGTAATTTCCATTACTGTTTCGCCAGCACTTGAACTACGAGTTTTCCGTACCAAATTGATGCTGCAACCAAAAATGTATTTCTCGCGAAGTACACCAATTTTGCCTTTCTTCCGGCGGGAATCAACACAAATCAGTTCCGGTTCCAAATCCCGATTGGTTATTAGCAGTCGCGCACATATGGCATCTCCTACGTTAACATACAGGCGGCTCCTCGATGGCGCCCTCGAAAGCCATGGTATTGTAGAAACATATCATCCATTCCCATAGTCGATCAGTCTGTTCCCTCTATTCAATTGTCACACTATAACTAAAATGAAATTCAACCAATCAACACCCATTCCGTTGAAGATAAACCCGTAAGCCACTTACCTCTCCCTACGCTACACCTCCAGTTCCAGTTACTCCCATCCCCGGGCAGCAGATTGTTCGTTATTAATAGCACGATATCGACAATCCACCAGATTCCGACGCCTCCCAGCGTGAGCAATTTTTCGACGGCGATACCGATCTGACCGAGACAGAATCACTAAATGCCCAGAAATTCCAACAGTATACTGTACAACAGTGTGGTCACGAAGAAAATGGTCCGTGTACTTGACGCAGGGAAACCCGTCCCGCATAAACTCCCGCGGTTCGGCACATTCGATATTGTGGACCACTACATACTAAACTTTGGTGGTCTCCACGGCATCGTAATAGACACCGTCAAAATTCACAAACCCGTGGCCCAGTTATTCTTTGACTGTACGGTTTCACTTGTGATCCACCGGGCGATTTGGGCCGTTTCCATAATCAGAATGCTCGTAATCAGAAGCAGGAACAAGCAAATTTTTTATAACTTTTGCACCGTTAACTTGCGGCTCAAAAACCAAAACAAAACAAACAAGTCAAGTAAACGGCGCAAGGCAAGGACTTGAAAGCCAAAACAAAACTAATGCATTGATGTAAACGGCGTGGAGCAAACGGCCGATAATCCACCAGGGATGCCAGTAGTGCGCAAAAAGGACGTAAATTGCATTTTGTTAAAAAAAGTGGTGATATGTAATGTTTTGTTTCTATTTTGTATTTTGACGTGAAATAATAATGTTTTATCTACCAAATAGCGATATTTTTTCATTAGGCATAATAGACCACTTTAATTAATTCAAGAGTGCTGATTCAAATGGACCTTAGTGACAAATGTAAACAAACTGAGTTATTTGCAGCACATAATGTGATTACAACATAGCTAACGAATACCGAAAACCAGGATTCATTATACCCAGTATTTATCAAAATAACAAGCATTATATAAAAAGTCGCAAAGTTTTCATGATCATATTTTGAAATTTTGCACTTGAGACCTTTTAAAATGAAAGGACCTATGCGCGAAATATTTCAAAACCTCTGCAACTGTTCATAGGCGCCATGCAAAAACGACGCAAGATTCATTTCATTCCATGTTTTCCCCACTGCACATAGGTACCTAGTAAAAACGTCCTAAGCATCAAAATAAAAGAAATTATTTTCTTCTGTTCATGCGACTTATTTTCGAAGTTGAATTTAGTAAGTATAATAAATTAAATGATAATTGGAAAGCTTAGTTACTCTAAAGTAACATGCCATTTGTTGGTTTTAACCACTTCCAGCCAATGATTTGTTAATATAAACTAAGGTTTCCCGCATTTTTTTTCTGCAAGACTTATGTTAAATCCAGTGCAACTATTTACCATAGTAATGAAGAACATTCGTATTCCGGTGCTCATTTTGTCGAAAACTTTGAAGAAATTCAATATTCGTCGTAAGAGCTACCTTTGCTGAAAAAAGCCGTATGTGCAGCGTCGTATGATTCTTTGGCCCGAAAAAAGACCTATGTGAAAGGTCCTATAATTTTCAAAAGGACGCATCATTCTTAAGCGCTTAAAAACTACATTAGCACTAAACATTTCATGTTTTTAGCATTATTTACCTAAAGAGCATAGTCCTTAGACTATATTGGCATAATTGTTCCATCAAAACGCATATTTGTACTCTAATAGGGATTTGTTTTAGGTCCATGAAACTTCAGCCTCGTTTTTCTCAGTTCGAGCTCAATGTCACTTAGGACCTTTTGAATAAGTACTCTTGATTTAATAAAAAAAAGTTATGCTAAACTTCATTCCCCTTTTTCTCGGTTTAACATCAATGGCTTTACGGCCCTAATCATATGTTAGTCGAGAATATCTCTATAGCGATTTAACCTGCCTAGCCGCCTTTTAGGTTACTGGGTGCTATTGAAAATGGCAATGGAAAATGCGGCCACCTTTCCATTCTTTCCTGAAACTTATATAGAGAGCATCATCTCTGGACGCTCTATGCACAACAAACAACAAACTCCTAAAAGTAAATAATCAGCTGTTTTGCTGACTGCTCGACATTGTTCAGTTTCTGTGAAGCGAAATCAAACAAATTTTTCTCGCTGAAGATGAAGACAGTACGCAGATCTCGACGAAATACACGAAAAATTAAGAGTGAATCGTCCTTTGATCTAGTAGACGCCAACTTGAAACCAAGAAAGCCTGACATCACCTCATCACTGCCTGCGGGTAATTCCGAGGAAACAATCAGGTAAGCGTCCGTCGTCCTTTGTAAAATACTAGCTGCTTACATTTTAAACCGCCGGTAGCTCAAACAGAACAAAGTGGAAAAGCAGGAAATCACGAGCTATTCAAGTTACCCCGGATGATATTGACGAAACTGACACTACCAGTCCTGGGGTACCTATAGTGTCTGGTGAGAACGAGCCAATTGACCCAGGTCATGGCGAACCCATCACACCACAATGTCGATTTTGTTTGCGAAGAGTTTCGCGTGCGAATCTCAAAATAATTCTCCCCAAACATAAACCCAAGGCACTAGCTGCCTTGAAAATAAAAATCTTCCCCGGGGATGCATATCCGTTTGCATGCTGCAACTGCTTGAACTTGATAGAAATCATTTTGGATTTCAAAAGCACCGTGTCCAAGGCAAAATATTTGCTGCTCGATCAGCGGATGTATCTGGAGAGTGAAGGATGGGACGACGAAGATTGTACCGATGCAATTTCCAAATGTAGAACGGTAGTGGAGCAACACAAGAATCAGATCGATTTGATCCATGAGGAAGCCGTGAATCGAAAAGAATATGAATTGAAAAATGACAGTTTGGCGGATGGCTTCGATCAGGTTGACGATCTTGGGGATCTTCAGTGTGAAACTACGATAGGAAGTGGTACGCCGGAGCAAATGGTTGAACCGGTTCAGGATGTACCCGCTGAGGAGGCAACAGAGGAAAATGAATCGACAATGCATTCGTCTGATGGCGGTAGTGAGGACTCAGATTACGAGCCACCGTCGGATTCGCAGGATGAAGATTATGGAACTGCCTTAAGAAAATCGAAGAAACTTAAAAAAGCCAATGCGAAAAATGATGAGAAACGACCGGAGTCAGGGTTTCGGGGGGAACTGTGTGATCTTTGTGGACAGCGAGTCTCGGCTCAGGCTGCTGAATCGCATAAAAATCGTCATTTAGGTTAGTGAGATCTTTTCAAATCCACTTCATACTGGTATATGAAGTTCTTGTATTTTAGGTATTAAACCCTACAAATGCCCCTCGGAAGGATGCGAATTAACTTTCTACAGTAGAGTCAATCAGATATCGCACGTACAGCGTATTCATGGTGAAAATGGTGTGCCGGTACATAAGTGTGATATCTGTGGGCGGCATATTCGAGGAACGCTTAAAGTAATCAACTACCATAAGCGCACGCACGAGCAAAAGAAAGAGCACGTATGTCAGTTTTGCGGAAAAGGATTTACGATGCGGCAGTATTTGAAGCAGCATGTCACCGTTGTGCATACTGAGGTCTTTCCGCACAAATGCAGCTATTGTGGGAAAAAGTACGATCGTTCGCTTTTCTTTTACTATCTCATTAAAAGAGCTGTATTTTTTAGGTTTAAATTGAAATGGAGCATGCTAGCGCATGAGAAGAATGTACATGAAAAGAAATTTTCTGCCGGATTGTCGCAGGAACAACAATCATCGAATTACGAAACGCCGCAGGATATAAGTATTGATTATGCCTAAACAATAAATGTCAAATTAAGTGTGTGTCATTTGTATTTAAAATAGCCGTATATATGATAGTTCATGAATAGTCGTTCATGAATCAAAAGATAGTGTTTGTGAACAGGAATTGCAATACTATTTCATATATTTATTAAAGTGATGTACGGTAAGTTTTCGACGAATGCTAGTTATACTTACATAAAGTCTTAAGCTCTAAGAATAAACCTACAGATTAGTCACGTAATCATAACTGGGTTCTTGCTGAATGCCACAATCCGAAACCTGCTGTTCTTGTGCCGAGGCAGCTTGATACTTTTTTTCGTGGACATTTTTCTCGTGCGCCAACATGCTCCATTTCAGTTTGAACCTAAAATGCGTGAAAACTGTTATCGGCGAAACGCCGAACATGCTTACAGTACGAACATACTTCTTGCCACAGTAGCTACAGGCGTGCGGGAATACCTCCGTATGTACGACGGTCACATGCTGTTTCAAGTACTGTCGCAGGGTGAAACCTTTTCCACAAAATTGGCATACATGTTTCTTAGTTTGGTCGTGCTTACGTTTATGCCAGTTTAACACATTCAGTGCTCCTCGTATATTTCGTCCGCATATATCGCATTTGTGTGATGGTACACCACTTTCAGCGTGGATACGTTTCACGTGCTGTAATTGATTGAATCTGCTGTAAAAGGTTAATTCGCATCCTTCCGACGGGCAAGTGTAAGGTTTAATGCCTAAAAAATACGGTGTTATTAACAATTCACCACGACGAACTAGAACTGACTAACCCAAATGACGATTTTTATGCGATTCTGCCGCTTGAGAACAAACCCTTTCCCCGCAAAGGTCACACAGCTCCTGGCGAGGTTCTTGTTCTTTGTTTGATGACCTGTTGGAGGCTGTCTCTCGGGAGGCTCGAGTTTTCTTCACCTTTTTAGACTTTTTGGATTTTTTGATGGCCTCTTCGAACTCTTCATCCTCCGAATCTGTTGGTGGCAAAAAGTCGGACTCGTCACCAGCATCTGCCGAATCTTCTTGTTCGTCGTTTTCTTCGAGTGAATTGGCGAGAGGTTCTTCCTGCACAGTTTCACTAATCGAAGAGTCCAAACAGGTACTTTGTTCCACAAGAACAGATACGGCTGATAAAACCTGCGCACTATCGTCTTGGAGACCCGCAGCTTGCAATCCCTCATTAGCATTATCAATCTCTTTTTCTTCCTTCAGGGTGCCGGCAACTCGTCGCTTCAAAAACTCTTCATAGGTCGAATCAATCTGTTTTTTGTGTTGTTCCACCACAGTTCTACATTTGGCAATGGCATCCATACACTCGGAATCATCCCACCCATCGCTCTCCAGGAAAGTTCTATCTCCAATCAGCAATTTTTTTGCCTTCAAAACTGCTTCTTTGAATCCCAGAATAATGTCCAGTAAGTTCAAACAGTTGCAACACGCCAATGGATACGCATCGCCAGGAAAAATCTTTATCTTAAATGCAGCCAATGTTTTTGGCTTATGCCGGGCGAGTATTATTTTGAGATTTGGCCGCGAGACTCGGCGTAGGCAAAATCTACACTGCGGCACAATGGTTTCGCCGTACACAAGGTCGATCGGTTCGTTCTCGCCCGGAACCATTGATGCATCCATGTTGGTGCCAGCAAGTCCATCGAGGTCTTCCGGTTTCACTTGAATTGCTCGTGATCTCACGTATTTACGCTTGGAAGCCCCAGCGGTTCTGAAAGAATGAGACAACAACGGGTTCAAATGTTGATACAATTATTATTGCTTCGACCAGCGCAAGTAAAACTCTGGGTAACCTACATTTCCTCTGTTTTTGTCGAGTTTAGCAGATCGTCAGGTTCCAGCTTCACGTCAACCAGCTCAAATGACGGCTCCACCTTCACTTTGCGTGTACTTCGCCGGGATTCCATTGTCCTACTCCTGGATCACCACCGAATTGTAATTCTTCGTAAAACTTATTAAAAATTGTAAAATTTTTGAATTTGTTTACAAGTTATGTTGACATTATAACGTGAACGTCAAATTCATTGTAATACATGACAATCCTTCGCGACACAAAAATGAGTAGAAATGAAAAGAAACCTTTGGATACACCCAAAATTCGAACAGACGACATTTTTGCATTTGTTTTTCGTTCTGCTTGTTTGTTTTTGTTCTGTTTAAAATGTTTAGGAGAAACTGGGGCCAGTTGATAGATATTTAGTCTTCTATGTAATATCATAAGTCATATCATACTGCTTTTTTCTTAAAAAAACTAAATATATTGAATTTTTTTTTTTTATTTCGATTATAGAGGTGTTAACCTTAAGGTCATTCGCCTCTTCGGGTTCGCCTTGGACTGCGTACAAGGCAACCGATTTACCAACTACGCTACACCCACCCCCATAAATTGAATTGAAATTGGTCAAAAACAGGTTTTCATCATCATTTTTCTCTTCGTTTACACAGGATTCAGGATTTTAGAATTACCCAAGCAAATACATATTAAATGCGCAAAGGTCCCATTAAAATCGGTTATCATTTTTTGGTTCTTCAAATAGCTAACTCCGACTACCAAATTTGTTTGTTTAATCGGGCCAGGTTACATTTACTGAAAATATTTGAAACCAGAAACCAAATCAACCTATTATGCTCATTATGCAGTCGTGATTTGTTGGTTGGGCCAAAGCCTATCACAGACTAACAGACATAACACCCCAAAACAATGCTTCGCCCGCTTTAACAGTCATTTTAAATTTTGTAGCGCACCTGAGGGGCAAGCTGTTTCCGCGCGAAGGAAACGGAAACGAAACGATTGGCAGCTGGCACCTAGAGACGTCCTTTCGTGGAATTGGTTCTTCTACTGAGATAAACTTCTATAGACTTTAGGCTAGTGCTCTACGATATGAGAGCCGGCGCTTCTTAAGTGGAATTGTTTTACATCAATATAAGAACAGTTTTTTTTAGCGCTGAGATAGACGTTGAAACCAAAATAGACTAGTATCTCACTGCAAGTGGAGACCTATATTATTATTACGGATTTCAGAACGGTTTTCGCAGCGAAAGAGCATTCAAAACCCTATAGGGGAGAATTTCGGTGTGTATAGCACGACGCATCGATTAAGACTAACCGAAAAGTTCTAACTTTATTAACAATCTTTGGCCTTATATACTAGTTCCTAGCCTAACCAAATAGACCTCTTGCATTGATTACATTATTTGATAGGCAAACATTTCCTGTATGCATCTCATGCTCTGGTTCTATTTTATTTCTGTTTTCTTCACCCACACATGGCTGAGGGCTAGCGCATGGTTTGTTTTTGTTTATACATTTATTTGAGACGTTGCACATTGCAACGTTTGACTCGTCGCGCAGTAACACAAGCACTAGCAGGTTTGAGTGCGTCGTTTTTTTTTTATTTGTTATTACATCTTCGATATATATCGTACAGATTACACTTAATGCTATTGCTAGTGTCAATGTTAAAAATTTCTAATTTCTAACTTATAATTAGATTTAGTGGTATGGAAGTCATAAACTAAAACAGTTTCGTTGAATCTGCTACAACATCTGTCTAGCGGATTATTCTGGCCATATGCTGTGCAGTGCCTGGGCATCCACAGAAGCGGACGATTCCTTATATCACGAGGGGGAACAAATAAATGAATCCTTGAGAGAATATCGGGACAGTAAATATTGTTCGACAACATATCGAAAATGAGCATTCTTTGGAAGAACGTGCGGCGAGACTCCAGCGTTGGCAAATCTAGCAACATGCATCTATTATTATACGGCGGAAGACGGATAGGGTCGTTCCAAGGCAATTTTCTGAGAGCAAATCGTACAAAATTTCTCTGAACGCGCTCCAGTCGGCTACTTTGAACGGTGTTGTATGGCGCCCATACTTGTACAGCATACTCCAAAGTGCTCCGGACCAGTGCGCAGTATAAATATTTCAGTGCGTAGAAATCCACAAAATCGACAGCGTTACGTTTTAGAAAACCCAATGTTGCAAAAGCCTTCGCCTTTGTTGCAGTGATGTGGTCGCCGAAACGAAGCTTTCTGTCGAATAACACTCCCAGGTCACGGATAGAATCCACCCGCTCGATGACACAGGCTTGGAGAGTATATTCGCAACGCCTTATATTTGCCGAGCGTCCGAAACTTATCATCTTACATTTATCAGTGTTGATCTGCATACCGTTCAGCAAACACCATTCCTCTATATTGGCTATATCGTCTTGGAGCACAGCAGAATCGAGTGCTGAAGCAATTGAACGAAAGATTTTCAGATCATCAGCATAGAGCAGTTTTTCAGAGTTGATGCAGGTGCAGAGGTCGTTGATGAATAAGAGAAAGATCAGTGGCCCTAGATGACTTCCTTGAGGCACACCGGTTGGTGTTACGAATGCGCTTGAGCATGTAGTGCCAATTCCAACGAAGGCAAATCGTTGTGAGAGGTAAGAATGCAGCCATCTGGTAACCCACTCAGGAAAGCCTTCCAGCTTCAAGACAGCAATGTTGTGGGGCACCTTGTCGAATGCTTTTGCGAAATCAAAATATATAGCGTCCACTTGTTGACGCTTCTCTACAGCTGGAACTAGAAGGCTCGTGTACGTCATCAGGTTCGAAGTGACGGAGCGTTTTTTCATAAATCCGTGTTGTCGTTCGTCGATTATGTTGGAAGAAGCAGCGTACATCGCATTGTACACAAACTTTTCCAGAACTTTAGCTAGGCAGTTCAGCAGCGAGATTCCTCTGTAGTTTTCAACATTGTGCCTATCTCCAGCCTTATGAATAGGAACTATAGCAGCTTCTTTCCATGCTGTGGGGAAAATATTTTTCGAGATTGAACGCTGGAAAATAATACTTATTGGCGCAGAAAGTGCTCGGGCACAATGCTTTATAAACACAGGAGGCAAGCAATCCGGATCAGGCCCTTTCAAAGGATCAACGCTGGACAGAGCGCTCGCTACATCAGAATCATTTACGTTAGGAAGAGGAAAGTTGATATTATGCGTTGGCAATGTTTCAAGGTACTGTTGCGATGGATAGACAGGAGGGCTGGAAAATACATCTCGGAAGTGATCTGCAAAAGTGTTCGCCGACTCGGCAGCGGACTGTGAATTTTTGTCTCGAAGATAGACATTTTCTGGTACACCCACCGAACGTTTTCTGCTGTTTATAAATGTCCAGAATGTCGAAGGATTATTTCGAAGGCTGCGCTGAACTTGGTTTAGATATTCACCGAATGCACTGTTCCGGGCTGTTTCATATTGCAGTTCAGTTTGACGAAGAATAGTTTTATTGTCGTCGGTCCTATGACGTAAATATCGCTTTTGGTGTTTCCGGAGTACGTTGCGTAGGCGACCAAGCTCAGCGTTCCACCACGGAAATTTATATTCTGCTTTTCTGCTGACACGTTTCTTAGGAACATTACGGCGAAGAATCTCATATATGGCATCATAGAACGCCACAACTGCCTGATCTAAGTCATTTCCAACCAGCACCTCACGTCAATTGAGTGCACCAATGGCCATTGAGACTTCATCGAAGTTGCATCGAGTAAAGTCAAAGTTGAAGTCGTCGTTAATTGTATCAAAAGCTTCACCGTTATCAGAACGCATATCAAGTCTTAAAACGAAGGGTTTATGGTGAGCGTCAACCTTCAGTATAGATGTGGGAGGCTCAATCAGTTCGAACACGTCCGTGTCATTGACGAAAGCTAAATCGTGGGTCCGTCCATTCACGTTGCTAACAGAGCAGATTTGATACAAGCCACCAGCAACCTAAGATTCTGTGGTGGCCGTCTCTTGTTCCGTGGTTGCATTTTCAGAAAGGTAGCACTTATAATCCTCATCAAAAATCCACCGAAGATTAGGAAGATTATAATCACCTACAACAAGTACATTGTCGCGCTTATTTTATTTGTCCAGGATGCTTTGGACTGCAGAAGAGTGAACGTTGTACAAGTCAGGATCACTGTTCGGCATTAGATAAATGCAACAAATTTATAACGATCGACCTGGCAGTGAAACGCGTACGACAACTTGCTCCAAACATTCACATCCAGACATTTTTAGTATAGTCCCAGTTAGATGTTTCTTTATCGCTATGAGAACACCACCTCCGCTACGTAGATGACTGGTAGAAGAGTTGCGATCGCATCGGTAGATTGCGTAGTTCGTCGTTAGCTCGGTGTTTAATATATCATCATGTAACCAGATTTCGGTGAGAACGATAATGTCATAGTCGCAGGAAGTGAGCGCAAGCAAGAAAGCCTGCGTTTTTGTTCTCATTCCACGAACGTTCTGGTAGTAGACGGACAGGAAATCTGGAGTTGTACGCAACGGCATGCTATGAACCAAGAGGTTTTCAGAAAGCGAACTGTCATGTAAAGCAAAATACTCGCCTGAGAAGGGAGTTCGGAAGACCCCCTCACGACCTCCGACCGCAGGACCGGGACAACTAAGCTAAGCATTGAAAATACCAACGTATTTTGAATATAATTAAAGTAAATACTGAAAGTAAAATTACTTCTGTTGTACAAGGTTGTTGCCGCGCAAACGAGATTGTTATTCATTGCCAGCCTTGTGTAAGAAATTCATCGCTGCATCGCGTAGGGAAGGTTGATGTTGATCTTAAAATCCCGAAAATGAAATGAAAAGAACACAGAAAAAGGGATCACTCTGTCTATTTACCAACATCCCGCACCTAATTTACATAAGTATGCAATATACAGTCCGACTAGCTAGCTTTGGTTTTTCCTTCTCACTTTCTTTGCGGACTGTATCCAACTCCGAGCTGCCAGATGATTTTGTTGAAAATCTGTATCCTTGTTATGAAAAAATCTGTATTTGTCTGTATTCAATAAAGAAAAAGAATTATGATAATTGAGGAACATTTAAAAGTTTGAAGTATTGTCTACTATAAATTCAAGTATTAAAACAGGAATTTTAAATGAATGATTTAAAGTTAATAAGGTAAAGTATCTGTACTGTATATAGGGATCTTTAGGAGTGTGCGGGTTAAGGCATATTCTGATGCAGATTAGTACCGTGAGTTAATATCTCAGTCCTTTTTCAATTTTTTGGCCCGAAACTATTGAAAAAACATTTTTTAGTTTGTTTCCTTTTAGGACAATAACACATCCAAACCCATGAGACTTGCACGACTCTATAGGTTGCCTTATCAGATCTACCATAGTTTGCAGATTAAACTTGGGATGGCAGGCTGCTAGCGGATTGACAAAGTACCAGATCATGCTGTGTGGGGTGCTGTCCCGGTTAACAATGAGGCGAACGAGATATTAGCTGATGCGTCATTTAGTAGGACAACTGTCAGTTTGCTGGTTGAATTTAATTTGGTTTTTTTAAATTTAAAAATCATAAAATAATAATTAAGGCTTAAGAATGATATGAGTGTACATATGAAAAACTGGCACAATTTTTCCGAATTAAAGATCCCTATTCCCCCGTTCAAATTTTTTTAGCATATTAAAAGTGTTTTGGTTCATTTGGCAATAATTTATTGAAGAAACAGCCATTGTTAATGAAAACGGCTGCAGAAAGAGTCCGCCAAAAAAACCTTACTAATTCAAATTTTAAAAAAATCTGTATGAATCTGTATTGTGTAATGAAAATCTGTAATACATTTGTATTCTGTATCGGGTATGTATCGGCGCTTAAAAATCTGTATAATACAGATAAATCTGTATAAATGGCAGCTTCCAACTAACGTATTTAATTCGCTAATTGGACCGACTGACAAATGTCAAAAACTTTCCAAAGAAGACATTGCATTCAAATTTATTTTTCGCCAGTCTTTCGGGCCTAAGTGTCTGTGCTGAGTACTCTTTATTTATTTAAAACACATTTCTAAACGTGTTTTAAAATCAGCAACAAATGGAACGGCATCGTATAACAGTTTTAAATTTTAAAACAAAACTGCTCGAAATTACAAAACACAACGCTCTGCTCGGGATGTGAATGTTTCAGTTCCAGTTCTACTTTGAAACTCCTATACCAAATAAAACGCTCCTGAACATGCCCTAATCACAGAGAACAGACGTCCATCTTCAGCATTCAACTTGTGTAAAATCTCTAACGGTTTCGAAGGTAGTTTGGATATCTAAACCAGGTGCGCTACTGTCGTTATGTTTTTTTGTGGCTGAGTGCGACAGAATTGACAGCGTTTATTCTTCTACCCAGTCAAACTAGTCCGGAACCGATTCGGACTTCCAGCATGAACTCCAGCTCAAATGCGTCAACCGATAGAGTCGGAATCGGTTGTTTTCTTTGAGCTAGATTCCATGCAGAATCCATCCAGGATTTCGAACCGGTTTCGGAATCGATTTGACGGATAGTTGGGATAGGTTGGTGTGGCGGCGCTAGTGTTTTTAGTATATTAATTCAAATGTTTACACACGTTTTTTAAATATTTTTGTTCGATCATGGATGTCTGTTCTCTGTGCCCTAATGCTCTGCAAAAGCTGGATAGAATTTTTCAAACTGTGTGTTCACCCAAAAAAAAAAATACGTAGAGTAGAATGGGGTTAAGTTGGTCAGTTTTTTGGCGAGCTCGTGCGATGGTATTTTTGCACTGATTTTGACAAACAAGTATTCGTTGGAAAGGTTATAGATGTGGCAACGTTTTGGTAATAATGATTTTATGCCTGGCTAAATATTTTGTAAGCTAAATCCAATAAGGCGAGGCACTTATTTTTCGATGTTTTCAAAATCTGGGGATACAATAGGTCACAATAGAAAATCAGTAGTTCATGATGATGAAACCGCGAAACGAAATGTTGAAAAAAACATGTTTTTTCAGCAGCTGCGCCTGATTTTGTACTTGCGAATTACTTCTTCGGTGTCCCCATCGTCGTCAGAGTGTGGAATTGAAGTTGTGCATTATGGCGATTCGTAGCATTTTCTTACATTCCTTTTCCCTTTCTTTTTCGATTATGCTTTTTTCTCGATTATCTACTTCAACAACATATTAAATTATTATATTGTTAACTCACGCGAAATATCTGATGCGTGAGTGAACAATACACGCACGAGATGTTTTGAACGGACCCTTGGTTTGTTTAGAGACTGATCGAATATTGGCGTCATCTTGAACAGATGGAATTGTTTTCTTTATGCCCTCTTGAGTTCGTTTTGGTGTTTTTCACATTATATTACGCAAACATTTTCCTGTCAAAATAATAGGGATCTTTAATTTGGAAAAATTGTCAGTTTTTCATATTTATTGATAGTGGGCGTCCTTACGAATACACTAGAATATTATTTTTAAACCTTAATTATTCTTTTCTGACTTTTAAATTAAAAAAAAAAACAAATTAAATTCAGCCAACAAACTGACAGTTGCCCTAGTAAATGACGTATCTGGAAATATCTCGTTCGTCTTATTGTTTACCGAGACAGCAACACACACATCATGATCTGGTACTTTTGCAATCCGCTAGCAGCTTAAAATCCCAAGTTTCATCTGCAAACTATGGTAGATCTAATGAGGCAACCTATAGAGTCGTGCAAGTCACAAGGGTTTGGATGCGTTGTTGTCCTAAAAGGAAACAAACAAAAAATGTTTTTTAAAAAGTTTCGAGCTTAGAAATAGAAAAAGAATTGAGATATTAACTCACAGTACTAATCTGCGCCAGAAAATGCAGTAACCCGCACACTCCTAAAGGGACTATCCATAAATAAGGTAGCATGTTTTGAGTGATTTTTAAAACCCCCTCCCCCATCGTAGCATTTCGTCACAAACCTTTAAATACCACCTCCTGCTAATTACGTACCTTGACGGTAACCCTTCCCCCCTCCCCTTGTTCCCGCAAAAATTCAAAAAAAAAAATTCAAAAAACCGATGTTAGTTAGAAGAAACGGATGAGATTGTCGTGACATCAAGTCAACCTCTATTCTCTTTCAGAAAAGTTATGTAGCATGACATGACCCTCTACGGCTGTCATCACAATATACAAAACTCCCCCTCCCCCATATAATGTTACGTCAATTATGGATGGTCCCAAAGATCCCTATTCTAATTTACATTAAAGTAGTTACTTATACCACAGACTAACAGACATAACACTATGAAGGGATTCCCTAAAAAAATTTCTCCGGAACACTAGCTCCACCTTTTATTCACGGTCCCAAGCAATCATTTACTGGTGGGTTACCCCTCAGGTTTGAGAACAATTTTTCACTAGTGGCCACAGTCTAACGAAATATATTTAAAATGATCGTTAAAGCGGGCGAAGCATTGTTTTCGAGTGTTATGTCTGTTAATCTGTGCTTATAATGCCGTTTTATGCATAATTGTCCCATGTATATAGGGAATCCCATACAACAGGGACAAATATGCGTATAGCGGCAGTATAGTGTCCCCAAACTGCTGACCTCTCGTGCCACCAAGCGTATGTTTCCTGTTGATGTCTGTATTCCGCTCAAAAACAAAAATATTGAAACACCAACACAAAACTCGTGTTCAGTATTTTTTTACGTAAGAAAAAACGCACTTTACATTTACATTTGTATTGAGGACAAAAGATAATGCGTTTTCGCAGAACAACTCATGAAAACATGAATGATATACAGATACGTAACTAATATAGCTGATCCACAGTAACAGCCGAAATGACAGTCGCCAATGATCTTCTCTACCGTGTATCTAATTCACGCAACATGGGCGACCTCTGCAATAAGATAGAATAACGCCCTATACCTATTGCACTCCCATAGCTACTTCACCCCATTCTACTCGACGTATTAAGTTAATTAAGGTAATAAGGTATTTTTGTGCTACAGTTTTAAAGAACCTTTGACAGGTAGTGATGCATCGAGGAGACCGAGGGGCTTATTGACCTTTTTTATGTTTTGTGTTTTTTCATACTCCGCACCAGCCCAAACTAACAGCCTGTGCACACTGGCGTGGACGATTGCCAGGTGGCCTTGGATTGACTTTTTCTGTAGGCTGTGTTTGCAAACATTGTTCATTTCATTCGATTTATCGTTCGACTTCGTAATCATGCACAGGCTAATTAAAAATGTAAATGTAGAAGCCTATTAGTGGCTGTGTTATAATAATTGTAGTTTTTAGTGCTTGTGTTCAATTGTTATGTACTAGTCGTATGTATATCAGTGTATGTGTTTGTCTCAGTATTAGTGATAGCTGGGTTAGGGAATGGATGCAGAGCTGGCATATATGATAAATTAGTGGGTAATCCTTCCTAGGATTCCTTGGGTACTTTTTACCGGTATTCAATTCGTGCATTCGATTTGATTCATTCGGGAAGATCGGATTGGATAAATTTAGCTACGATTAATTTACCGACGTATGTGAAGCATCCATTCCCGGTCAGCATAGTAGTAGTAGTAAATAGTATAATTTGCTGGCATTTAGACGAGTTCAAGTAGTTTGATTACATGTTACATGTGTTCTTTTCTTCTACTTCATTAGTCTGTTTTTGATGTACTTCTAGTAGTTTTCTTTTCCAGTACTCATGTGTACCAAAAATAATATCGATCAATTTATACGCTTCAACTTGATTTCTTTCATTTTTTCTTTATTTGGTCTGTTATTTCCCTTTTATTACCATATAATAAATTAAATTCATACCAACACTTACTAATACATTGAATTTCTCTCATATACACTAACAATCTCTCTCATTCCATACTTACAAGCGTGGCCTTCACGATAACACAATCATCAACACACGCAATTATGCGAATGGACACATGGTTATAAAATCGAATTTATATACGCGAAGTCAAATACACGCGACAAACACGTGAACATACAAATGCTTGAGCCCTTTGCGATCATCCACGCATCCTACACCAGCGATCTTGCAAACACGATAACATCCTGGTGCTAAGGTCTCAGCACTTATAAATTGTTAGACGCAGCTTCAAGCGTGAACCTAAAAAACTCCTCCGCTCACGCGATCATGAATCACTTCCGGAAGTCTCTGTCCTCGGTACCAGCTGTCTAGGCCCATGCCTTCATTTAGATCAATTAAAAAAGCTCTCATATCCACTGGATAACACGTTCCATGGCGACATGACCGGGAACTCTAGTGATATGGGGTAACTCACTTTCTGTCAGAATGTGAACCGTGCACCGAAAACTAAATATCAGAATGATGGTCCGTATGACCATCCAAGAACACACGCGAATATGTGAATTATCATAACGGTTACAAAATCGAATTTATATACGCGAAGTCACATACACGCGAGCACACGCGACAAACACGTCAACATACAAACGCTTAAGTCCTTCCCGATCATCCACGCATATCTACGCCCACGATTACGCAAACTTGATAACACCCCGGTAATAAGGTGAACGTTTTAGCACTTACGAAGTTACAAACGCAGTCTCAAAAGCGAACCCAAAAACGTCCGTGTTCGTGCGATCATGAATCGGTCACGTCCGGAAGCAGTGTTTTAGTGGGTGACATTCCCCGTCTCGTCATCAATTGTAGTGAGTGATTCTGAGGGGGACTCCTTCCGAGAACTTTCGAAAAAAGAAGAATTAAAGAATCGATCACAAATCTCAGCCCGACACCATAAACTGCTTGAATGTTTCAAACGCATCGGAATGCATTGCTATACCGATTGGCTTACGCACTGGATTTTTATCGAAGTCAGTTTTTCGAAAATTGGAAAAAATGGCATCACCCTGAAAGCAATTTCGCAAGCATCTGGAAAACCCTCAACTCTCTCATTAGTACAATGGAAAATAACTCGGAATCGTGCAGAATCCCACTGCTTCGGTCAGGGATGTGGCCAATAGTTGAATCTGTCCAATTCTTTCGTTCAGAGAGTCAAGGACCGGTAGGGACTGCATACGTACAAAGTGCAGAAGGCTCCAAATCGTGACGAACGGGAGAATCGCGGATCCGGAAACTGTCAGCACCCACACGCTTACGAAGCCTCATTGTCTCATCATGGATGATGGGACTTACATCAAGGCGCACTTTCGCGGGGAAGCAGAAACTTTAAATGTTTCCCAATAAATACATGATTTGGCAAGCGATCTGCTCAGGTGGCAAACAGTGTTCCCCGCTTGTGACTATCGGTACTGTAAACCTCAAGGAGGTTCGTGCCACTAGTCAAATGTTGTCCTGGAGTGGTACGAAGCCAACAACCCAACTTTCGTATCCCTCCCCCCAGCACACCGGAACTGAGCCCCATCGAAAAATACTGGGCAATTATGAAGCAGACAATACGGAAGCATCCCAATATGAGGAATATATGAAGAAATAGTGGGTTTCCATATAAAAGAAGCAGTTGTACAAAATATACCTTTGTCAATGTTTGGGAGTATTGACAATAATATTGATTATTATGGAAAACAATTGGATTGACGTATTGATGGAGATTCCAAAAAATCCGTCAATGCGTCAATATATTGAACGCATAAGGCTCGACTTAATACTACAGTAATTTACAGAACCACAAAGATTTTCTTTTCCGTTCTATGAAAAAACAAACTCATCCTTTGATATCAAAAATAGGTACAAGATTCGTAAATTTTGATTCGTTTCCAATTTATCTTTTCAACGTTTCACAAAAATAGTATTTGTTTACCCTCGGCGGATATCTAAGTCTGAAAAAAGATCAATTGAATGATAACTAATGTTTTATTTGCTAGATTTACAAACTGACGACAGTTCTAGAAATACTTTTCGTTATTTGTTGCCTAAATACCATTGCATGAAAAACGGGAAGCTGCCTGTCGGTCCTCAGTCTGATTTTATCAGTAAAGACTGAAGTGCATTGCTGAACTATCCCTAGATGCGCATATAACTCGCATGTGCCTTCGACTAAAAAGTAGGAATTTGTTTTCAAAGAACAGAACTAAAATTCTCTAGGTAGTTTCCGATTATGATATAATTTGCTAAGTCATCCGGTAGACTTTTTCTTCTTCTTGTATGGGTGACTTCATTTGAATTAGAAACTTGGGCTCAGAATTTCTAATTCAAATGATTCTTTCGTTTAAGGTGGTTGTTTGTCTAGGTATAACAACATGAAACCTTAGGTACTTGCACACTATTTTTTTTCGTTAGAGTGAGAGAGAGTGTCACATCCTTGAAGCTTAAATTAATCCTATCAGAGTACGACATATCACGCTGGTCATACATGAGCAATCCAAGTAACCTGTGCTCACTTACAGTTACAGTACAGTCTCATTCGTGAACGTCCGTGGACCATTGACAAGGGAGTACCGCGAGGAACCACAATCCTTCTTGCTGCCCGGTATCTGTTTTGCCGATTTGACAAAGATCTCCTTGAATGTTTCCCTAAACTGACGAGACATGCCACAGTAGATGGCAAAATTGATCGGATAGCTAATGATGAGAAAGAAATTCGCGAACAGGATAAACATGTTCGCTATGTAGTAATCGAGGAACTCGTAAATCAGCGAGGAAATGATGTGTAATGCCGTTATGACAGCGAGTGGTATTTCGGCTACTAGGAAAACCGTTACCACCACTATCAGCATCAGCGTGGTACAGTTGGAGTCTCGAACTCGTTTGCATTCCCGCTTTTTGGCGTTGTCCTTGAAGAGACGTTCGCGTTTCTTCTGCGCCTGACGCATCGCCTTGAACAGCAGCACGTTTAGTGCTACTAAGCTAACACACGGTATCAGGTGTACGAACAATATCCGGAACGAGTAGTACAACGTGTAGTAGATGTCCACACCGATGTAGTTGTGCACCCAGCTGGCGGTGTCTGTGTGACACACCTGCGTGTAGTTGCCGTTCCATTTGATCTCCACCGGGCTGTAGGATCTGCGGGTAATGAAAAAAAAAAATCATGAAATGTTATTAGATTATTATCTTTCCATTGTGGTTAGTAGCAGGGAGGCTCTCAAGATTTTACTATAACCCATTATGCGCAATGCATCTCAAACAACGAAAACATTGTCTTCATTGCTATCGTTACTGGTGAAGTTGTCGAAAATACCCTGCTCCAATCTTTGTGCTACTCCGCTGAGGTGTAATATGTTCTAATGGTGAAAATGGAGGTTTTGCTTACGGAAATCGTCTTTATTCAGTTACACCACCTACGCTATTCAGTACATATATTGATAGCATGATAAATAATTTCAATTCATCCGCCTGTTAGACGCGCACAGGGAACATAATTCGTTGCTTCAAAGAACATGAAAATTCAACTAATAGTGGCATTAGAACCCGAAAAACGTCTTGCTTAAAATTAGATACCGTCAAAAAAGCTCAGTTCCGACTATTATGATAACACAAATCCGCGACATGACCGGGAAAGCAGGTGCGGACAAAATGGAATCTGTTACACCTGATACTTGCAGAAACTTCTCAGGTATTCCTAACATCGATTTTTTGGGCGAGGACGTAGTTCAAAAGAATTATTTCTACAATTCAAAACACGCGGAACTAGAGCCACACAAATCACGCTATGCACCTATCGATTGTGATAATCATAGAGAAGTCATATTCATTTCGACAATTTTGGTGAGAATTTTTTAAACTGATTGGTAAAAATTGTAGAATTACGTTCATTACACTGTAACCCTTCAAGGTAACATGTAAGTAGCGGTATATAGGGGTTTGCCCACTACTCGGGTTCTTGTTTGCCCGGCGGACCCTTCTTTTCAGGGCGACCTAGGTGCCTCTACAGAATTTCGGATTTTCGCAACAACAAAAAGTAAACAAATAAACTAAATTTACTGTTTTTCCTCAACTTCTCCAATTCACTGCTGCTGCTGGTGATTCACTGTTGCAGGCGGAAAGGCGAGTGGTTTCTTCCGACCGGCCGGGACAGCAACGGCCGAGTTCTCCTGATTTTCGTTGACTGCTCCGGCAGCGGTCCTTGACTTTTAGCTAGGGAGGTGAGCTTTGCTCCTTTGTTGGAACCTCCCTAGCGACGTTGGCGACGAATCGTCAGATCGTCTACTCGCCGTAAACGATCCCGGAAGTCAGTAAACTTCCCAGGGGGAACCTTTGTCCGCCCTGCTTCGTTCTCTTTGGCAATTAACTGTGGAGGAGAGCTCGGCTCGTTTGACTGATCCTCCACAGTGAGAATGGACGATGCTTCGGATCTTTAACAATTAGCCGGGAATGCGAGTGGCTCCTTCACGATTAGCGTTCCAGTACGGCGATCCTGCACCACACTTGTACGTGTGCCCGAACCACGGGCCGGCACTCTTCGACGGATTTAATGGCCGTCACACGCGCGCACTTTACTTCACTTCAACAGTGGCGGAAAATTGTCCCGAAAAGGTAAACGGACGTCAGTCTCTCACCGTGGTTCGTCACATACTATCTATCACCGCGATGGCCGCCTTCCACCCGACCAAAACAAAACCGACAAACCGCCTCGGTGCATAGCTGTCATCGCTCTTGCAACTTATCCAGTAACCAATTGAACAGCAAATGGAGAGCGGTGACCTATCTAAGCCCTATGTTATTTATACAGATATATCGAACAAAATTATCTAACCTAGCTGCACGAATAAAACCGTTCACATACGCGAAAATAAACAAAATTTACATGAAAAAGTGAACGGTATCGAACAGCGGTGAGCATAATTTTACATGTCAACAAATACACTCTACGGAGTGTATACCCACAAATAGGTATATTTCCACCCAGTGTTAAATTGACGGGTTACAAACAATTTAGCACTGGGTGGGAATATCCTTATATTTGCGTACTCTCTCCGTAGAATGTATTTGTTGTGACAACATTATGCTCGCTGTTCTGTTTCTTTCAAATTTTGTTGAATATTCTTGCTCGATTTTGTGTATGTGCAGATAGGTTAGATAAATTTTGCTGCATGTTGGTGATAAGTAACATAGGGTTAGGTAGGCCACAATTCTCCCTTGCTACCGAAAAATGTGCTGAATTCGCGGAACGATGGGTGACAGCGGCGTTAGTGGAGGAATGGAAGGCGGGCGGTTTGTTGACACCTTGCGGAAGGCGGCTATCGAATTTAGATATTGTAAGACCACCGGTGAAGCGAGTTGTGTTCGTCGGGACCCGTTTTGTTTCGGAAGACAAATTGATTCTGCTGAAGTGCTCATTAGTGTCGAGTGGAAGGTGTTAAAGTGCCGATCGTATGACATGTATGGGAGTGGATCGCCGTCGGGGAAAGCTCAATGTAAACGAGTTTTTATTTCCGCGGCTAACCGGCAAGGATCCGTTGCACCCGTTCCTCTCGCTGTAGAGGATCAGCCGAACGAGCTTTGCTAACAGCCAAGGAGAGCGAAACAGGTAGGGTAACGGCTCCGTCTGGGAAAAACACTACAGTGTCTTCCGGGAATCCATGTGAGGGGCAAGCGAATCCGGTTAATCGTTACCATCGTTAGAGAGGATCCTACAAGGGAGCCAAGCTCACCTTCCTAGCTAATAGTCAAGAACGCGACCGTTACAGTCTCTGCTGGTCGGAAGAGACTACTTGCCTTTTCGTCCAGCAACAGCAAACGAACATAGCAGCAGCAACAGTATGGAGAAATCGGAGATCAATTGTTTACTTTGTTCATTTATGTAAGAAAATTAGAAATTAAGGTAGAAGCACCTAGACCGCCCTAGCAATAAGGGTCTGCCGGATAGGTAAGAGTATAGTGGGGAAACGCCTACTTACAACACTGAACGCTTGGAATGTTGTGTTATTGTTCATCAAATTTTGAAAATAAGCTCCCATATTCAAAGGTTAGCCATTAGCCGCTTCAAAAAACGAAGAACCGCAAAGAATTTGTACTGAATTACGTTTTATACTAGGACTATCCTAAAATTTTTCTATAGAAGAAAATGTTGGCTGAATGTCTTGCCAACGACACGACCTGAAACTTCATGAAAAATTTCGAAGAAAAAGTGTTCACGAAGTTAACCGCCAGTTACCAGAACATTGAGCGACCCCTCGATAAAGATGAAATATGAATTTCTCACGCAACACTGCCTGAATTTTCTTAATGTTTATTTGCATATCCTAACAACCAAAGTCCGTAACAGCTAGGATTGTTTCGTTTGCCGCAAGAAACAAATGCGAGTTCGGAAAAGGGAAGCATTTATTGGATTTGGGTAAAATTTGCTTTTTTCGAAACATTTTAGTCTAAAAGTGTCCAAAACGTGAAGTGATAGTTCCAATTATCAGTCAAGAAAAATGTCTCGTAATCCACACTACGCTTGTTTATGTTTATGTTGGAGAGCTAGGCAACAACGCCAGCAAGCAAGATATTGAGGATGCCTTTTCTTATTACGGTCCGCTAAGAAACGTTTGAGTTGCTTTCAATCCACCCGGGTTTTCATTTGTAGAATTTGAAGATGCCCGGTACGCAGATGATTCGGTGCGTCGTCTTGACGGAAGAACCATTTGCGGTCGTGCTCGTGTGGAACTGTCTACCAGCAAGGGCTTGGCAAAGGAGGTCGCGGTAACTTTTATCCGAGATTCTACGAGTGTGTATGGCGAGGTCATTATGCCCGGGATTGTACTAAGGGACGCAAGAGATCTCGGAGCCGCATTCCACGTTCGCGCTCTCGTGAGCTGTGAAAGATCTTTTAGAAGAAAAAGATGTACCAGGTAATTGTGATGTGAAATGTTATAACCAGTAACCGTATACTAAGCTGGCGCTTCCAGATCTTGCCAAGCAGTAAAATAATACGAAAATTTGAACTCACGATCATCAGTCCAGACAGCGACATTCTCCGGATTTTTTGCAGTAGCTTCGTAAGGGATGACATTTTTTTAAAATGCTTTCTAAATTGTTTACGTTTGGAGCAGGAGTTCTCATAGCTCAATCTGTGCGGCCGACACACTCGAACGACATTTATATAGCAGTAGCGGCTGTCGTCGCCTTTGAAGTAGTAGTTTTTTTTATAATTTTTTCTACGAACTCATGCGTCCCGCTACTACTGTATGCAAGGATCGGCCGGTATGCGGAAGTCGCGCATGTGTTCCCGCCACTTCGCTATTCAAGTACATTCCGACGCAGGCACGCTCTTTGAAGCCAGGATCATTAACGAAACTGTATGCTGCCGACTCGTTAGCGGCAGAATCAGATCACGAGGAAGGGTTCTCTGAACAGCGGCGCTTGTTTGGATTGGATGCTGCTGGAAAATCGAATAGATTGCTAGCAAGGCCGCCATTGTTGAGGAGGAGGATGCGTCAAACGGTGCGGGTAAATTCGGAGACGAATATATTAAATTATTCATAACTAATTTCCTTTTATTTTAGTATCGTCCCCCGCTGGGCTACTGACCAACGTGTAATTGTTCCTGCTGTCCAACAAGAAGATGGAATTCGCTCGCTCAAAGGCACCAAACGGAGGATACCGAATCGCTAGCGGAACCAACGCCAATTCCACTGATCGATCGTATCATTTGTGCTTTACCACGAACCGCTATACTCTCAACTCTGGGCTGATCGTGGTCCGGGCAAGATGCTACACCGGATCGATGCTTGCACGGGAAATTGTTATCCTACCGAAACCGAATGAGTCAACGTCCATCTGTTTGTAGTGTTTCCGACAGCAAACTCGTAGCAATACACTAGCACTAATATTGGAAAATGAACGCGAATTAGTGGGCGAGAACTTTACAAACGATTCACTCCTGTTCAGAGTATACAAGCAATAGAGAAACCGAAAGACTACTAATCCTCCTGCACCCCGGTAAAAGTCAAGAGGGAGCCGCCCAACCTTTGCGGTTTGAACTCATCATAAAGGAAACGCTTCCAATATCAGTCGTCCCATATGAACAGAATCCGCTCGAGTTGCCGGTACAGATCAAGGAAGGGTTTTCTGAACGGCGGCGGTTATCGTCCAGATTGGATTCTGCTGAAGCAAAATCAAAGGTTTTACCAACACGGCTACAATTGTTCAAACGGTGCGGGTAAGCTCGATAACGAATAAATGTAAAAAATCATTACTGACTTCCGCTCATTGCAATATCGTCCCTACTGGGCTACCGACCAACGAGTAATTGTTCCTGCTGTCTGAAAAGTCGACCGGATTCGCTCGATCTAGTGTACCAAACATTCCGCTATTCTATCGATTCGTGTCGTTTGTGTTTTATCACGAACCGCTATACTCCGCGCTGATTGTGGTCCGGAACGAAATGCTACACCGAGTCTACGCTTGCATGAGAATTTTAATCGCACTGAAACGGAAAGAGTCAACGTCCATCTGCTTCCAGTGTGCAGAAATGAAATTACAGCTTGCCGGATACCCTACGGCCACAGCTCCTTGTGACTTATGCTTATCATAGAGAAAAATGTTTTGATTTTCGAAAGTGTGTTCCTCTATTTTGTTTTTTAACACGTAACGTCACCAGTTGTGCGTAGGTGTACAACTATTGCAGATCTAAATAGTTTTTCGCAAATATTCATGAGTTGACTCGTACTAATAGTCGACAAAGACACCGTGCGAATCAAAATAAATTGGCTTAGGAACCACTACTCAAAACCTTCAATGACTGTTTCGTACAAAATGAACGCATCATACAAATATTTTCGAATAAAAATCAACAATGGAAAATGTAGGACACCTGGTCATACAGGATAAGCTCGTTTAATCTGGGACTGTCCCGTCTAATCCGCACAGATAAAAAATAAAGAACGTCTGCCGAGTCGAGGCACACGATTAAGTTTAAAGGTTTTTTATTTGTGACATTTCTCTGGTGCAAAATGGTATACGACATCGGCAGGAATGTTTCATTAAGGTGCACGTAGACGTACTGGACCATCACGGGCCCTATTTTCACAGTCACGTCACCTAGTGATTCTGCCAGGCGTGTTCACTAATACCTTGGCCGTAAAGAACAGACTTCTTTCCTTGAGCACATCGCTATTCCCCAGCTATCGTCGCATGATATTTCACTTGTAGATTCACTTCAGGAAAGCTCTCTCTTTCTGGTCGATTTTGCGCAAATAATTGCTCGGTCACTTCACCGTTTTTGGATCCTTCGATCATATTCAGCTATTTCACTGCTTGCTACAAAGAACTTTTGATTATCGACAGTTTGGACGATAACATGCATCGGGTCTAACAGATTGGTTTCGTCGTGCTGTATCAGGTACATGATTATTTGTTTGCTGAAATAAAAATAAGGTGTTACTTAAATCAATTAACACTACAATCGAAATTTGCTCACATTTCGATTAAGGCTCAAGTTACCTCAAGGCTTGGTAGTGTGCGTAAGAAAAATTGTGCTCAGCTTTGCCACCAGATTATCCATTTAAACCTTTTCAAAACTCTAAAAGAAGAATATCAGTCGATTTATTAGATCATCACGATTCAATTCATGCAAAATACCTGCCGGAAAAGCCATCGGCTTAGCTGAATGGTGCTTTTGAAAATGTGGCTGTGGTTTTTTCATTGCGCTGTTGTGTTGCGTGCCCCAGCACGGTGTGGTAGTGTGACAAAAAATCACAGCCACTTTTTCAAAAGCACCATTTAGCGAAACCGATAGTTTTTCCAGCAGTTATTTTGTATGATTTGAATCGTTGTGATCTGATAAATCGGCTGATTTTCTTCTTTTAGAGTTTTGAAAAGGTTTAAATGTATAATCCGGTGGCAAAGCTGAACACAATTTTTCCTACCCATACTACCCAGCGTTCAAAACTAATACATGCTCAAAAAAGGTAACTTGAACCTTAAGTCAATCAAATTCATTGCTTCTTTGGTAAAATTTTCGGTTTGTTTTTATACTCATTATTTTCCTTTGCGTAACCAGAGGTTGCTATGGTAACTATGGGCTAATTGGAAAAAATAATAACAGATTCATAAGTGTTGCTAGTTTCACGCATTTTCTAATCAAAAAGCAAATTTAACAGTATGAGTTACCTGAGTCACTGAGGGGTAGTCCGATTTGCGATACACTTTTGGAATGCAAGTGTCTAGGCGTGTCGTTGGTCTTGCTATCCCGAATGCTTTTAAGAAATATAGGAAGGAAAACCTGCCGCGCACTAGACGCAAACAAGGGACCAGATAACACTAAACCGCACAACAAAATCGAACAAGCTTATTCCGAACGAGATTCGAAACTTGGCCAACAAGTTGCAATCACGAAATGTAATGTCGATCGTGCTGGATAAGAACAAGAAACAGAGGCAACCGAAAGCAAAGTTCTAAACAGTTAACCTGTGTAAATATAAGGGCACGAAAATAGCGTGACATAACCGTTTCATAATATTGGACTGCGAAACATTTGTATGTTTCATTTCACATCAAAACTTTTCCAGGATCCCGATACAATATCAGAAAGGAAAAGTCGACAAAGCGGAAACATCAACTCGAACTTCAAAATTTGGATAAAAATTGGCAGTATGGCAAGCAATTTGCAAGTGTGGCCTAGTTTTCAATCCAATTCCATCTTTGCCTTGACATATTTTTTTGTCTCCTATTAGCCAACATGATTAACAAAACTTATTGTTGTCATTATGTGAAATTGGTCAAAGATATGGTATGAAATGAAAAATGTCATGTTACTTGATCTATGGTACGGGAAAAAGTTACAGCCACTGAATTTACTGTTTCTTTCCGAAATTGGAATAATCATATTTCTGCTTATAAATATGGATAATATGAAAAATTGTGCAAATATTTTCATAGCTGTTGTTGGCATGTGTCAAACATTTTTCCGAATAACCTTCACTTGAGTAACGACCCCACCTCGCCATGGCCGAGAAAACTTACACAGCATTGATCCACCCATTCTGTCCGGTCGTGTGCCGGTCATAAAACGAGTGTTTACTGCTGAGCCAAAATAGGAAATTAAGGTGGTTTTTCGAAATGGTTTCTGTTTTCAGTGCGACCTGCTTCCAATGTAGGCAACCCGGAGACGGCGCGAAAATCTGCAGGTGTGAGAAAATTTAATGGCGTGCAAATTTGTCTGAATTAGGTGAAAATGGCACTTGTTATGATGGCTCAAGATGACACGACAATGAAATTTCGAGGGCGGTTGAAGTAGGCATTCTATTAGTAGCGTTGCGGGTTCTCGTTGGCAGAACGTCAGTCTTAACATTAAATGTCTTGCCGTCAAGGGAAACTTGAAAGCGAATCATGGCTAGTGTGATGAATATTTATCATCGTTGTCATACTGGAATGTGTGGTTTCGTTTCGGGAGTGGAAATAAATTAAAGCGTTTTGTGTAGGGTTACCAAATGGGCTCAGAGCAAATTAAGGACATGTTGAATCTCGTCCGAGATAAGTTGGAATGATTCCGAATGGAAATTAGTTTGTAAGTGTACCTTGCATTTTTAAATTTAAGAAAATAGGTATTTGATGAAAAAGATTTACCAATCACAATCACATAACTTCAGGCCTTTTCATTTATCTATGTGTTCCTGTTCATCTCCATCGTATTCACTCAATACTTTCAGCTGGTTCAACCGAATTTCGTGTATTAACTTTTTAATGGGTCAGCCTTTTCAACGTCACCGAATTTAAATTTTCATGCATGCGGAAGATGTTCCAGCCTCAATTCATGCCCTGTGCTGTATTCAAATCGTCTCGAAGCTGCTCGTTACTTTGCTCGTTCGTACGGTGCAGTGCAGTCATTCAAACATTTTCCATTCATTTCCAATTTCATCTACAAATTGAATGCCTCTTCGCGCTTGCTCCGAAATAGATATTCGGGCAAAAATGTCCTAGGAATTGGGCAGATTATTTCTGCACGAGAAAACGTTCGAAAATAAAACGACGACTTTTGAGCTCTACCTGGCATGATGATACAGCTGAACGCTTTGGTAGGTTTCTTCGTGAGAATCATGTCACCATGAAAATAAATGAATAAAATTGGGAGCTTTAAAATGAAATGGTGGGTGCGGTGAGCTTACGTGGGTATTGACATTTCAAATTGAGAATTCGCATCACTGGAGCTGATGGAAAAAATTGGTGTGCGATGGCCTACTTAGTGAGGGCGGGCGAACGGAACGAGACCAACTTTTGTACTCGGAAATAGAAAACAGATGGCATCTATTCAACTGCATGCTACACGTATTTGACAATTTCACTTCAGTTGCATTGCATCGCTTTATTTGAAACGACAGGTGATTACACACATTACGGATTGAGCTTAAAAGTCTGTAAAATGTAATTGAGATATTATATACCCAAAAACATTTTTTTTTCTTTTGTTGAGAATATAAATTAAATATTTTTTGTCTGTGATAGCTCCGGTATGTTTTATCTATCGCTTGCTCGTATAAGACGTGGCCAATTTTAAAAGAGGAACCGACCTTAACGGCTCTGGTGATGCTTTTGTCAGTGTTAAGGACTCATGAGCAGGCTTCCGGAAATATGACATTTTTGTCAGTGTTCCGTGTCTTCTTTCAGGTAGATGGGGAACCTTCTATATCTCACTGGGTGTGATTTCTGGCAGTTGACACATTCACTGTTCTCTTTGCAGGGGGCTTTCTTAGACGAGGGGACCACTGCCATTGAGGCAAGTTTCTAGCTGCCCACAGGATTGACTGTACATAAAGTTGCCACAATTGTAGTATTACATTGGTACGATTGGTAATACCGTCTCACTCGAGTTCTGAACAAACCTAAAGAGACGTTATCGTGAAGGTTAGAGCTCGAGAATAAGAGAACCACCAGCAGTGTATTGACTTCCTTAATCGCCTTTATTAGTTTGGTAGGAGCCGTACCTAGATCTTCTTCGACCGACTTGTGGATCATAAAGCATCGGATGTCGTATGCACTCCACCAGCGCGCATGAGCAGGGTACGTCTCTGGAATTCATAAAACCCGATAGTGGTCAAGGAACCGTCTCCCCAATCAGGAGGGTCGAATCCCATCTTTCTGCGTCCTCCGCTTATCTCTACTAGCGCCGGTCTATGAAATTTGTCTGGCGTTTTGGTAGCATTCTCTTCGTACTATTTTTATCACATTTTCCTCCATTTATTCTCTATAAGGGTTTAGGAAATTAGATACCGAAAGCCTGCTATTGCGGTTTCCTTCGAAATAATCCGCAAAGGTTGACGGCCAACTATATCACACCTCAATCCGAGACTCGTGGGTTAGAAAGCGCGGCGGCAGCAACAAACCAATCATTGGAGTTGTTCAAATCGAACTGAAGTTCCGACGCTTTTGATCGGTTCGTAAGTGAATCGCCCATCTTTTTTTGAACTGAGTATTCCGTCATCTGGACCCAATATATCGGCCTATCAACCGGCCAATTCTAACATCTTTAGACATAAAAATATCTTGGCTGCTCGACCTTCTTTGAAACTATATAAGGAAGCAATGTTGTCAAAGCGAGAACGACATTTTTTGGCTAGAATATCGCGTTTACATTCCTTCTCGTAGTGTGGAGATCGACGGTGTTGTAAGCGATGCAAGTTTGACTGTCGATGATCTGATGAAGTGTGTTTACTGCGGGGAGAATTCGCATGAACTTTTGACATATCCAGCGAATCAATGTATTATGAATCAAGAATCAAGAATAGAGAATCAAGAATCAGTAATCAAGAATCAAGAATCAAGAATCAAGAATCAAGAATCAAGAATCAAGAATCAAGAATCCAGAATCCGGAATCCAGAATCCAGAATCCAGAATCCAGAATCCAGAATCCAGAATCCAGAATCTAGAATCTAGAATCTAGAATCCAGAATCTAGAATCCAGAATCTAGAATCCAGAATCCAGCATCCAGAATCCAGAATCCAGAATCCAGAATCCAGAATCCAGAATCCAGAATCCAGAATCCAGAATCCAGAATCCAGAATCCAGAATCCAGAATCCAGAATCCAGAATCCAGAATCCAGATTCCAGATTTCAGAATCCAGAATCCAGAATCCAGAATCCAGAATCCAGAATCCAGAATCCAGAATCCAGAATCCAGAATCCAGAATCCAAAATCCAGAATCCAGAATCCAGAATCCAGAATCCAGAATCCAGAATCCAGAATCCAGAATCCAGAATCCAGAATCCAGAATCCAGAATCCAGAATCTAGAATCCAGAATCCAGAATCCAGAATCCAGAATCCAGAATCCAGAATCCAGAATCTAGAATCCAGAATCCAGAATCCAGAATCCAGAATCCAGAATCCAGAATCCAGAATCCAGAATCCAGAATCCAGAATCCAGAATCCAGAATCCAGAATCTAGAATCCAGAATCCAGAATCCAGAATCCAGAATCCAGAATCCAGAATCTAGAATCCAGAATCCAGAATCCAGAATCCAGAATCCAGAATCCAGAATCCAGAATCCAGAATCCAGAATCCAGAATCCAGAATCCAGAATCCAGAATCCAGAATCCAGAATCCAGAATCCAGAATCCAGAATCCAGAATCCAGAATCCAGAATCCAGAATCCAGAATCCAGAATCCAGAATCCAGATTCCAGATTTCAGAATCCAGAATCCAGAATCCAGAATCCAGAATCCAGAATCCAGAATCCAGAATCCAGAATCCAGAATCCAGAATCCAAAATCCAGAATCCAGAATCCAGAATCCAGAATCCAGAATCCAGAATCCAGAATCCAGAATCCAGAATCCAGAATCCAGAATCCAGAATCTAGAATCCAGAATCCAGAATCCAGAATCCAGAATCCAGAATCCAGAATCCAGAATCCAGAATCCAGAATCCAGAATCCAGAATCCAGAATCCAGAATCCAGAATCCAGAATCTAGAATCCAGAATCCAGAATCCAGAATCCAGAATCCAGAATCCAGAATCCAGAATCCAGAATTCAGAATTCAGAATTCAGAATTCAGAATTCAGAATCCAGAATCCAGAATCCAGAATCCAGAATCCAGAATCCAGAATCCAGAATCCAGAATCCAGAATCCAGAATCTAGAATCCAGAATCCAGAATCCAGAATCCAGAATCCAGAATCCAGAATCCAGAATCCAGAATCCAGAATCCAGAATCCAGAATCCAGAATCCAGAATCCAGAATCCAGAATCCAGAATCCAGAATCCAGAATCCAGAATCCAGAATCCAGAATCCAGAATCCAGAATCCAGAATCCAGAATCCAGAATCCAGAATCTAGAATCCAGAATCCAGAATCCAGAATCCAGAATCCAGAATCCAGAATCCAGAATCCAGAATCCAGAATCCAGAATCCAGAATCCAGAATCCAGAATCCAGAATCCAGAATCCAGAATTCAGAATTCAGAATTCAGAATTTAGAATCCAGAATCCAGAATCCAGAATCCAGAATCCAGAATCCAGAATCCAGAATCCAGAATCCAGAATCCAGAATCCAGAATCCAGAATCCAGAATCCAGAATCCAGAATCCAGAATCCAGAATCCAGAATCCAGAATCCAGAATCCAGAATCCAGAATCCAGAATCCAGAATCCAGAATCCAGAATCCAGAATCCAGAATCTAGAATCCAGAATCCAGAATCCAGAATCCAGAATCCAGAATCCAGGATCCAGAATCCAGAATCCAGAATCCAGAATCCAGAATCCAGAATCCAGAATCCAGTATCCAGAATCCAGAATCCAGAATCCAGAATCCAGAATCCAGAATCCAGAATCCAGAATCCAGAATCCAGAATCCAGAATCCAGAATCCAGAATCCAGAATCCAGAATCCAGAATCCAGAATCCAGAATCCAGAATCCAGAATCCAGAATCCAGAATCCAGAATCCAGAATCCAGAATCCAGAATCCAGAATCCAGAATCCAGAATCCAGAATCCAGAATCCAGAATCCAGAATCCAGAATCCAGAATCCAGAATCCAGAATCCAGAATCCAGAATCCAGAATCCAGAATCCAGAATCCAGAATCCAGAATCCAGAATCCAGAATCCAGAATCCAGAATCCAGAATCCAGAATCCAGAATCCAGAATCCAGAATCCAGAATCCAGAATCCAGAATCCAGAATCCAGAATCCAGAATCCAGAATCCAGAATCCAGAATCCAGAATCCAGAATCCAGAATCCAGAATCCAGAATCCAGAATCCAGAATCCAGAATCCAGAATCCAGAATCCAGAATCCAGAATCCAGAATCCAGAATCCAGAATCCAGAATCCAGAATCCAGAATCCAGAATCCAGAATCCAGAATCCAGAATCCAGAATCCAGAATCCAGAATCCAGAATCCAGAATCCAGAATCCAGAATCCAGAATCCAGAATCCAGAATCCAGAATCCAGAATCCAGAATCCAGAATCCAGAATCCAGAATCCAGAATCCAGAATCCAGAATCCAGAATCCAGAATCCAGAATCCAGAATCCAGAATCCAGAATCCAGAATCCAGAATCCAGAATCCAGAATCCAGAATCCAGAATCCAGAATCCAGAATCCAGAATCCAGAATCCAGAATCCAGAATCCAGAATCCAGAATCCAGAATCCAGAATCCAGAATCCAGAATCCAGAATCCAGAATCCAGAATCCAGAATCCAGAATCCAGAATCCAGAATCCAGAATCCAGAATCCAGAATCCAGAATCCAGAATCCAGAATCCAGAATCCAGAATCCAGAATCCAGAATCCAGAATCCAGAATCCAGAATCCAGAATCCAGAATCCAGAATCCAGAATCCAGAATCCAGAATCCAGAATCCAGAATCCAGAATCCAGAATCCAGAATCCAGAATCCAGAATCCAGAATCCAGAATCCAGAATCCAGAATCCAGAATCCAGAATCCAGAATCCAGAATCCAGAATCCAGAATCCAGAATCCAGAATCCAGAATCCAGAATCCAGAATCCAGAATCCAGAATCCAGAATCCAGAATCCAGAATCCAGAATCCAGAATCCAGAATCCAGAATCCAGAATCCAGAATCCAGAATCCAGAATCCAGAATCCAGAATCCAGAATCCAGAATCCAGAATCCAGAATCCAGAATCCAGAATCCAGAATCCAGAATCCAGAATCCAGAATCCAGAATCCAGAATCCAGAATCCAGAATCCAGAATCCAGAATCCAGAATCCAGAATCCAGAATCCAGAATCCAGAATCCAGAATCCAGAATCCAGAATCCAGAATCCAGAATCCAGAATCCAGAATCCAGAATCCAGAATCCAGAATCCAGAATCCAGAATCCAGAATCCAGAATCCAGAATCCAGAATCCAGAATCCAGAATCCAGAATCCAGAATCCAGAATCCAGAATCCAGAATCCAGAATCCAGAATCCAGAATCCAGAATCCAGAATCCAGAATCCAGAATCCAGAATCCAGAATCCAGAATCCAGAATCCAGAATCCAGAATCCAGAATCCAGAATCCAGAATCCAGAATCCAGAATCCAGAATCCAGAATCCAGAATCCAGAATCCAGAATCCAGAATCCAGAATCCAGAATCCAGAATCCAGAATCCAGAATCCAGAATCCAGAATCCAGAATCCAGAATCCAGAATCCAGAATCCAGAATCCAGAATCCAGAATCCAGAATCCAGAATCCAGAATCCAGAATCCAGAATCCAGAATCCAGAATCCAGAATCCAGAATCCAGAATCCAGAATCCAGAATCCAGAATCCAGAATCCAGAATCCAGAATCCAGAATCCAGAATCCAGAATCCAGAATCCAGAATCCAGAATCCAGAATCCAGAATCCAGAATCCAGAATCCAGAATCCAGAATCCAGAATCCAGAATCCAGAATCCAGAATCCAGAATCCAGAATCCAGAATCCAGAATCCAGAATCCAGAATCCAGAATCCAGAATCCAGAATCCAGAATCCAGAATCCAGAATCCAGAATCCAGAATCCAGAATCCAGAATCCAGAATCCAGAATCCAGAATCCAGAATCCAGAATCCAGAATCCAGAATCCAGAATCCAGAATCCAGAATCCAGAATCCAGATTGAAATCTGGAGAATCCAGAATCCAGAATCCAGAATCCAGAATCCAGAATCCAGAATCCAGAATCCAGAATCCAGAATCCAGAATCCAGAATCCAGAATCCAGAATCCAGAATCCGGAATCCAGAATCCAGAATCCAGAATCCAGAATCCAGAATCCAGAATCCAGAATCCAGAATCCAGAATCCAGAATCCAGAATCCAGAATCCAGAATCCAGAATCCAGAATCCAGAATCCAGAATCCAGAATCCAGAATCCAGAATCCAGAATCCAGAATCTAGAATCCAGAATCCAGAATCCAGAATCCAGAATCCAGAATCCAGAATCCAGAATCCAGAATCCAGAATCCAGAATCCAGAATACAGGATCCAGAATCCAGAATCCAGAATCCAGTATCCAGAATCCAGAATCCAGAATCCAGAATCCAGAATCCAGAATCCAGAATCCAGAATCCAGAATCCAGAATCCAGAATCCAGAATCCAGAATCCAGAATCCAGAATCCAGAATCCAGAATCCAGAATCCAGAATCCAGAATCCAGAATCCAGAATCCAGAATCCAGAATCCAGAATCCAGAATCCAGAATCCAGAATCCAGAATCCAGAATCCAGAATCCAGAATCCAGAATCCAGAATCCAGAATCCAGAATCCAGAATCCAGAATCCAGAATCCAGAATCCAGATTGAAATCTGGAGAATCCAGAATCCAGAATCCAGAATCCAGAATCCAGAATCCAGAATCCAGAATCCAGAATCCAGAATCCAGAATCCAGAATCCAGAATCCAGAATCCAGAATCCAGAATCCAGAATCCAGAATCCAGAATCCAGAATCCAGAATCCAGAATCCAGAATCTAGAATCCAGAATCCAAAATCCAGAATCCAGAATCTAGAATCCAGAATCCAGAATCCAGAATCCAGAATCCAGAATCCAGAATCCAGAATCCAGAATCCAGAATCCAGAATCCAGAATCCAGAATCCAGAATCCAGAATCCAGAATCCAGAATCCAGAATCCAGAATCCAGAATCCAGAATCCAGAATCCAGAATCCAGAATCCAGAATCCAGAATCCAGAATCCAGAATCCAGAATCCAGAATCCAGAATCCAGAATCCAGAATCCAGAATCCAGAATCCAGAATCCAGAATCCAGAATCCAGAATCCAGAATCCAGAATCCAGAATCCAGAATCCAGAATCCAGAATCCAGAATCTAGAATCCAGAATCCAGAATCCAGAATCCAGAATCCAGAATCCAGAATCCAGAATCCAGAATCCAGAATCCAGAATCCAGAATCCAGAATCCAGAATACAGGATCCAGAATCCAGAATCCAGAATCCAGTATCCAGAATCCAGAATCCAGAATCCAGAATCCAGAATCCAGAATCCAGAATCCAGAATCCAGAATCCAGAATCCAGAATCCAGAATCCAGAATCCAGAATCCAGAATCCAGAATCCAGAATCCAGAATCCAGAATCCAGAATCCAGAATCCAGAATCCAGAATCCAGAATCCAGAATCCAGAATCCAGAATCCAGAATCCAGAATCCAGAATCCAGAATCCAGAATCCAGAATCCAGAATCCAGAATCCAGAATCCAGAATCCAGAATCCAGATTGAAATCTGGAGAATCCAGAATCCAGAATCCAGAATCCAGAATCCAGAATCCAGAATCCAGAATCCAGAATCCAGAATCCAGAATCCAGAATCCAGAATCCAGAATCCAGAATCCAGAATCCAGAATCCAGAATCCAGAATCCAGAATCCAGAATCCAGAATCCAGAATCCAGAATCCAGAATCCAGAATCCAGAATCCAGAATCCAGAATCCAGAATCCAGAATCCAGAATCCAGAATCCAGAATCCAGAATCCAGAATCCAGAATCCAGAATCCAGAATCCAGAATCCAGAATCCAGAATCCAGAATCCAGAATCCAGAATCCAGAATCCAGAATCAAGAATCATTTTCCCTTTTCCCGTTTGACGCCAGGTATTGCAGTTGTTGCTTGTTAAACCTCATGCAAAGACAGAGATCTTTGTAGTGAACGTGTCCAGTGGAAAACAGACAGAAAAAGAATGACCCGAACGGTGAGAATGAAGAAACAGTGAAAATTCACCTTTTATTCGAAACACTGAGAATAGATATCTCCTCAAGCAGGAATCGAACCTGCGATCTCCCAGTCTCTAGTTGGGTGCGCTAACCACTCCGCCATCGAGGAATTGTGATGATGTCACCACATACTCCCAACTGTATCGTGATAACCGCTACAGCCTCCAATACCTCCTAATTGATCTATCGACCCCCAATATCTCCTATAAGCAGATCGTCACCTCTCCCCCTCATCGATCGGGCCAAATCTCTCTCGTTATCTACTTTTAGGTCCAGTGGACTGCGCTTAGGCTTGAGAGATTTAGTATCACTGTTTGACCCCTTAGCTAACTCAGTAGCCGCCAGAGGGTACAGCTATGGAGGGGCATGTTGATGTCTGCCCTCAAAGCCTATCGGCAGATGCTAACGACAGATCCAGTCGTTGATGGAATTTATATATTCCATCAACGACTGGAGTCGTGCGTCTTTGTTTTTTTCCTTTTTCAAGGATTTTTTTGAACGTGTCCACTCCACCCACTGCCAAAGTCTGGCGGCGACTGTGTTAGATAAGGGGGCAAACAGTGATAATAAATATCTCAAGCAAGCGTTCAAGAAGTCTACTTGACCTAAAAATAGATAGCGAGAGAGATTTGGCCCGATCGATGAGAAGGAGAGGTGACGATCTGCTTATAGGAGATATTGGGGGTCGATAGGTCAATTAGGAGGTATTGGAGGCTGTGGCGGTGATCACGATACAGTTGGGAGTATGTAATGACATCATCACGGTTCTTCGATGGCGGAGTGGTTAACACACCCAACTAGAGACTGGGAGATCGCAGGTTCGATTCCTGCTTGAGGACATATCTTTTCTCAGTGTTTCCAATAGCTTAGTCCTGTCACTAAGTTAGTGTCGTATTCTGATGAAACGAAATCGAAATGCAAATTCCGTAACTAATTTAGTCATAGATTTGGTGCTTTTTACGCGCAAAGATGGTTTATAAACAATATTCTCCTTAATGGAGAAAAAATAGTTTTTTTTCTCTATGGCATAGTGCACTTTACTGTTTGAGCATGAACACAAGTAGTGTTTATTGGAATTAGCGTCGCCTATGTGGCGGTGAAGTCGGTATGTGATAACACTGATGAAACGAAGTCAAAGCGCAAATTCCTCGACTTACTAAAGTTAGGTACTGTATTATTGATAAGCAAAAAGTTTCATTTCAACTTTATTCTTAGAAAGAAATATAGCATAATGCTTCTTCATAGTTTTAATTAAATCATGCATTTTAAAACTAATAATATATATAGAGCTAATATTGCACCTCGCGACAATAAAATTTCCAACACGTATTCCCAATATGAATTCCATATTAATAAAACTTGATCGCAAAAAAAAAAAAAATCCGAGGAAAAATCATCAACTGACTTCTCCACAAAAAAGACCACAAACAATAACAACTGGCACTTTTGCAAGAAAGCCAATGTTTATCGGTAAATTCGGACAATTTCCAGTGGGACGGCCACAAAAAGTGGTCAAAGTTTGTCGTTTTGTTTTTCCACCTTGCCATACTTGCATGACCGTGTAAACTTTTGCTAACGGTGCCATATGTGGGGATTCCAGAGAATTATGACTGTGTGTGTGTGGGTGTAGCTTGCGGGTGGAATTTTGCTAAAAACATTAAATTGAATATAAATTGAGATTTGTTTCCGCTACAAAATGTCTCTCCGGTTTTTGTGGTGAACGTGCTGTCCTTATCCGAATTTCGGATAAGGAACACCTAGATACAAGATCGAAAAATTGAAAAAACTATATTCCAAGTTGAAGAAGCATGCCATGATTTGGTCTGTCGTCAGAATGTTGTTTTGTCAATGTCACAAATTACTGTGATTCGAAACCAAAAACGAAACCAGCATTTGCAGAGTTCTGTCTATTTCAAATTACATGTTAAAGAATAACTCCATCAGCTGGGCAAAAAATGTGAAAGCTATTCAACGAGTAAAACAAATATGTAGCTTCATGAAACGTATTCGCTCACTAGCTAAAATGTTAAAAACCCTCGTTGATGCACGGATAATCTCCCAGTGGAAATACCTACAAAGCAAGCGTAGAATATTCTGCCGATGGTGGTTGGGCTTTCCCAACCACACAACCCATAGTCAGTGTCGTTTGCATGAAAATGTACTCACTGTGAAACCGGTAAAACTCATTCCAGTCAGTAGCCTCCGAATGTAAATGTAGTGGAATCTATTTTTTTTTGCAACTATGTGATGGGAATTCATTTCACTTTATGCCTACAGTAGGTACATACATACATACAGCTTGCCCGTTGCGTTGGAGTGAACATGTACATGTCTGGAAAACGATCTGGCAGCTCCTTAGATGTACTTCGTTAATTCCATTCTCCGGCGAGGCGGTTAGAAAGTTATGGCTGCGATGTGGGCTGCATACTGAGCGATTGACACCATTCGAATGGAATTGAACCACCGACCATACTACTGTATGAAAACTGTTTACACTTTAGAATAACGCTTTTTTTTCATGGCCATGTTATATGGCCGATGTCGGAATTGGGACAGTTATGCGTGCCGTTCAGAATTGTTAGCACAACAGTGTAACTAAATAGCCATGCCCCATCAAGTAAGAGACCGTTGTTATGACTCTCTTTTTGCGAATTTCAGCATGCTGCGATTGTTATTCAAATAAGCGAAACCATTTGCAGTAAACTAGTGGTAAGCTTAGGTACTTGCTTTTTTTCAATTTCAATCGGCTTTCAATCGGATGCAAAGATGTTTGTCGCTGCTTTGCGAATTGATTCTCGGAGTAAGTACTATACTGAACGACTTCTCAAGTGTGCTCGAATGGAACTTGAGGCGATTTATAAAAAAGTTTAAATTGGATTAAGAATAGCTTGGATTTACGGAGCAAAGTAATTGATTTTATTGCACAAGTTTAAGAATTTTTTGAGTGGGTTCGAAGTTTGCCACAAAAATGTTTGGAGCTGGCCCAATGTGGCAATTTAATTCCAAATAATCTCCAAATCGACAATGTGAAAGAAAAAGAAAATAATACATAGGTTCACAACAGGCGTGAAATCGTGAAGTATATGATCCATATAGGTCCGTACCTAGCAGAAATTGTTTATTTACTCCACAGTGAAAGCCCAGATGGCGAAATTCGGTTTCCACAAAATAGTGAAACCCATCATCAATATGAATGGCATTTGAAACGGGGTGAACAGTAGATGTCGAAAACTGACGATTAGCGCCATTTTTAAATCGAAGATGGTGACTTCCGGTTACCATCAATATGGATGTCATTGGAAAGGGGGTGGTCAGCAGATATCGAAAATTGATGATTAGCGTCATTTGGAAATCCAGGATGGCGAAGTGATGTGCATAGATACAGCAGTAGAACGAGTGTGATTCAAGAACAATACCCGAGTCAGCCCATTGTACCTGTACGGAACAGTTGTAACGATATTAATTAACCCACTATGCATACGACTGACAGCATTAGTTTCAGTGCCATCTATCCGTCAAAGGGAGACTGTCTCGCTGATGGAAATTTAAATCACCGAGATCTGCTCCACGCACTCCCCTTCGTTTTTCCCACCCGCAGAAAGGTCAGTTACAAATGCCGATGGGACTGAGCGAGAAGGAAAATGCTTTTGTTTTCCCAAGATCACGCCACCAATTGTCTCAAAAGAAAGACTGATCAGATCACTTAAGTGGAGACTGTCGATCCCTTTACACGGCGGTCAGATAGAGTGAAACCATTAGCCATAGAATTAATTAAATCAATTTCGATGTGATATTTTTCTTACGGTACGGCTAAACTTGACAATATTTGTGTAGAACACGGTTACGGTGCAAAAGATTACTGTTTCTGTAAGCCGTTCTCATAAGAAAGCTTAAACCAGTGAAATAGGCAAGCAAAGTAGCCAATCAGTCCGAATTGTGCGGTCTGTACCAAGATAGTCAGGTAAGACATGAGCAGTAAAGTAGGTTATCTCACCTAATCGATCACGTTGACCAGGTTGAAAACCCGCGCCAACGTGGGTTTTTTTTGTTGGGGCTCGTAGAACCGACAACTCGGCGCGTACGCTTCAGAGCGCCCCTCGTCGGAAAATACAGTTGCTACATAACACATCGTCGCATAGAAGGTCGGCAACATAACCCACCCGCCGAGCATTACGTGCAACGTCGGAACTATACTCTCCACGTGCCACCTGGCGGCACATAGCAAACCTGTCACGAAGCTATCGGAGACACCATCACCCACTCGAGCTATGTTTTATGGTACAAATTCGGGGATGATTGCTACGAATCGAGCAGCCTACTGAAACATTCTGCGTAAGTTCATCGAAAATCGACGCACGCGGTCGCTCACGCCTGCCGCCCGTCAACGTCACCAACCAGTTCCAATTACCGCCGTCACCGTCACCAATCAGTTCCTGTTACCGCCGTCAACGTCACCAATCAGTTCCAGATACCACCGCCAACGTCACCAACCAGTTCCCGTTACCGCCGTTCACCAACTGCAGGTCAGATCGATGCTAGGCTAATGAGTTAGCATAAGTGTAGGAGTAAAGCTTGTCCCGGGACCTAGAACAAATGTAAACCAACTGAAAATACACAATGTGATCATGAAGTGAAACGCTACTCCTCTCAAGCTTAAAGGTCACCGGCAATCTCTCCCTAAGGCGAACGCGTAGATTTTAATTTAGTTTACCCGTGTTTATTTGAACCCGCGATTAGCTTACCTTTTCGATCTCCTACTCGGATTTAGTCTTCTGCTCTTTTTTGCGTTCGGGAAAGTCGAATGAGACATTGTGTTTGAGCCACTTTCATTTACCCGCCCGTGGTTAGAGTCTCTGGCCGGACTACCGTCTTGCGTCGGCAGCCTTCCTTACGGAAGTGGCGCTGAAGTTGCCGACGTTGTGTGCACGAACAAACCGTTACACAGTAACGTACGATCTCGCGTATTTTTGGTTTTATTGGCGATATTTCGCGGGTGAATCACAGTGAAAACATTTGAACAGTATTAAAAAGTGATTTAGATGCGAGAGATAGTAAAGATTTGGTGGAAATAGTGTTACAAGTGGTTAAAAACGGTTTAGAAAACTTAATCAGTGACGCTAACGAAAATAAACAATCGCGCGCCATTGCTCCTGGCGAGAGTGTCTCGTTCGGCAGTGCAGTTGTAGGCCAGTGTCTATGCGATAATACTGTGGGCCGAAGCAGACAACTTATAGTCGAAAAATAATAGTGCGTCGGAAGATCAAAAAAATAAGAAAAGTTTTTTAAAGTGTCGGCAGCGACTAACCAAGAAGGACAAGTGTTTTTTTAGTGGCAAATCCACCCTGCAGGGCTTAAAAACTTTCCTTTCAAGGCCCCTCTTTGGGAAAAAAAAGAATTGTTGAAACAGTGTTGTTTCGCCTTACTGTGCGACGTAGAGGAGACAACCATAAATAAACCGGCACGCCCTAGATATGCCACCACCATCCCCCCCTGACTGGGGCGGGGATCCTCCCATCAGTCATTCCCTCCCGAGTTACCTAAATTCCGGGGACGTGATCGATCGACGAACCCTGCTGATGAAGGCAGCTAACGAAGACGGACAAGAAGAACAACGCTTGCCATCGGATCCGTTCTTGATCATGCGTTCGGTACGAGATGTCCTTCAAGCCGACCCGACCAAACTGGTCAGCGCCACCAAAGAAGCACGAGGATCTAGATATGTACTCCGTACTATCTCTAGAAAGGTTTACAACGCCCTACTTTCCATAAAGGAGCTAGCAAATGGCCAAAAAGTTAAGGTTATACCTCATCCTACACTTGATATAGTGCAAGGGGTTATCTAGGACCCTGATACAATCAACATGAGTGAAAGTGACTTTCTAAAGGAACTGCAAGATCAAGGCGTAGTTCGGATCCGTAGGATCACTAAAATGATCGACAAGAGCCCTACGAACACGCCACTCGTAGTTCTCTCTTTCGCTGGTTCCAATCTCCCAGAAAGCATTTACCTCGGACTTCTTCGCACCAACATACGCCCTTACTACCATGATGTGTTACAACTGCGGATGCTTCGGACACGGTAGTCGGTCTTGTCCGAATCAGGCGGTCTGCCTCAATTGTAGCCAAGCCCACGAATCCAGCAAAGAAAACCCTTGTGTCAACACCAGCAAATGCGTAAATTGCGCCCAAGAACACCAAACTCGCTACCGAAAATGCCCGAAGTATGTGGAAGAAGAAGAAGTCATCAAGATCAAAACCAACAGAAACCTGACATTCCCCGAAGCCAGGGCGTTGCTAGCTAAGAAAATCTCCGGCATGAATTTTTCCAATGCAGTCCGCGGAGAACCCAAACCCGACAACCGGGACAAAACCATCCAACTTCTTCGTGAGGAAATCCGAAAACTGAAACAGGTCAAACAACAACAGACAGAGGATGAGAAGGACAAGGAGATCAAGTATCTCAAACAACAAGGCGCGAAGTTACAAAAACAGTGTCAAGCCACCCTTGCCGAATTGCAATCCCTCCGTCACGCGTTCAATGAACTCAGCATGAAGCTCGACAGTGGTTCCCGTGACCCAACCCCCCCCCCCGGGGGAAATCGGCCTAACCGGAACAAAACCAAAAAAAAAAGGAAAGTTCGCTGAGCCTACACCCCCGACGCAGATTCTAACCAGATCATCTTATCAAACAGAACCCCGCCGGTCCAACAGAATGAAGGAGAGGGAGACTAACGTCGACCGCCTGAGAAAATCCCGCAGCCCCATCCAGAAATACTCTCTTTCGACCTGCATCAAAGTCAGTCTTTGCTGGCTAGGTCTAGCTCCACAAGCTCCATCAGTATGTCCAGCAAAGATATCAGTTCAGACACAACAACGCAGGGCATAAACATCGAATAAAACAATTACCCGATCCAGAACAACAGGCCAGTCAATCCCAAACAAGCCAGCACATTCAATAGTTCCAAGGATAAACCAAACAGTCCCCCCCGTACCGGCCCTGACCGGGGATGTTCCGAGTAACACCGATGCTCCCCCGGCGGCTGCCGGTACGGGTCTGGGTATCCCCCAGGCAAGTAACACCCTCCTGTACAACATAGAAAACAGACCACTGCCCATCACTTTTTACAGCAAAATTGTAAACGCATCTGAAGAGCAACTCGCCAAAAACTACGTCGATACAACCCCACCGATCCATAAGCAGAAATCTCCAGCACGAATTTCCCCACAAGTTTCGACAGGGAGCCCTGTCGAAAGGAGGGATAGCCGCGACTCCAGGGCCCGAGGCTCTTGCCGTGCCAACCGCAGCCAAACAATAGACAGTGACATTACTCCATCACTAGTGAAGGACCGAATCACTCTCGCTCTACAATGGAACATGAACGGTCTTAGAGGCGGTTTAGGGGACCTACAGCTGCTGATCTCCCAGTCCCAGCCAATCTGTCTAGCCCTGCAAGAAACGCACATACGAAACAGCATTGATCCGGGTCCGTGGTTGGGAAACCGCTACTCCTGGGATGCCAAAATTGGAAACAACATATTCCAGACTATCGGGCTTGGAATCCGGACTGACGTTCCATCAGACTCGGTCCAGACACGGAACTGATAGCCGTCGCGCGAATCATTTCTTATCCGGTCAGGTGCTCAGTCGTTTCATTGTACCTCCCAGCCGAAGTACGGGATGTTGGTACGAAACTAAAAAACATGCTGGAGCAACTCGAAACTCCTTTTCTCGTGATGGGAGATTTTAACGCTCACCACACCTTGAGGGGATCCAACAGATGCGATCAACGGGGTAACCAGATAGCCGAGGCTATCGAGGATTGCAGGCTATCATACTGAACGATGGAAATCCCACCTATATTCAAGGCCAATACATGTCGGGTCTGGATTTATCCATCTGTTCAGCCGATTTCGCGGGGACATGCAAGTGGACCGTCCTTGCCGACCCCGGTAACAGCGACCATTTTCCAATTCATCTGTGTTGCACGACCACTCTCCACCAACTACTACCCGACGTCGCCGCTGGATATACGACCGCGCAGACTGGTACGGATACGAAGACGCAATTTCCGACGCCCTAGAGCAAGATACCATACACCCCTGACCAGTTAATGGAAATCTTCGCCCTTGCAGCCGAACATAATATACCTCGAACTAGTGGCAAGCCTTCTCCTCGACCCATACATTGGTGGAATTCAGAGGTCAAAGCGGCTATCAGATATCGCCGCACGGCCCTAAGATCTCTGAAAAGGACACCTTTAAATCACCCACTGAGAGAACAGAGAGCAATAAATTTGCGTATCGCCAGAAACGCAGCTAGAAAGTCCATCAAAGAAGCAAAAAAGGAAGAGCTGGAACGCCTTTCTCGAATTGTGGAGGAGAGTCAATGCTCTCAGTGGCAAGAGAAGGCAAGATGGCTTCTCACTCATTGTCAATGGGAGCACTATGACTGACCCGCTGACGAACTCGGTAGACACTTCTGCACTATGTCTGCCGACACTGCTCTCCCGCCAACCTTCCTAGCACGACTACAGAAACGAGGTAGAACCCAGATATCATTTCCACCAGACACCGAGCAAAACTTCAACAGGGCATTCTCAGGTCAAGAATTGACAGCAGCCCTCGCCGCTGCCCACGGTCAAACTGCTGGACTCGATGAGGTCGGGTACCCCTTACTGCGACACGCTCCACCCGCCGGGAAAAGAGCTTTACTAGAGTGTCTGAATCGTATCTGGGATGGCCAACCTATTCCATCATCTTGGAAAATGGCCTTGATAATTCCTATCCCTAAGGGAGGGGGAGGACCCCGAACCCTGAACGACTTCCGCCCCATAAGCCTACTTTCTTGCCTCGGGAAGGTTATGGAACGGATGGTCAATAAATGCCTTATGACCTTCTTGGAGGAGAATAACCACCTGGACCAGCGCTAGTTTGCCTTCCGCAAAGGAGCGGGGACCGGATCCCATCTTGGAGCTTTTGGAGAGATACTTCGTCAAGCTCTAGCCAACGACCAACATGCAGACATCGCTATTTTAGACATCGCCAAAGCATACAACACGGTTAGCCGAGAGGAAGTTCTTAGACAGCTGGCCAACTGGGGAGTTACCTGAAACTTAGGCAGCTTTATAAAGGACTATCTCCACGATCGCACATTCCGTGTAGGAATCGGTGGTCAGCAATCTAGAATCTTCACTGAAGAAAACGGGGTCCCCCAAGGATCCGTGCTTGCTGTTTCACTGTTTTTGGTCAGCATGAACTCGCTCTTCGCCACCCTCCCAGAGGGTGTCCATATTTTTGTCTACGCCGATGACATCATGATCGTAGTAGTAGGGAAGTCAACGACCCGAGTGAGAATAAAGCTGCAGGCTGTTAGTCGGTGGACCGAAACAGTGGAGTTTAACCTGGCAGCTGCTAAGTGCTCCATCGCACACTGCTGTAATTCGCATCATGTTGCCACTAGTCGAACTAAATGGCACTCTGATTCCCTTCCGTCGGGAACCGAAGGTCCTCGGCATCACACTGGATCGGCGCCTCACCTTCATGCCGCATTTTCGATCTCTCAAACGAGATTGCGAAAGCAGGAAACGGCTAATCCGGACCATCAGTTACAGGCATCCGACCTGGAATAGGAAGACCGCCCTCAGCGTTGGAGGGGCTCTGATTCATAGCAAGATCTACTATGGACTCGAGATTACAAGCCACAACTGGGACGGTTTCATGACTGTATTGGCTCCTCTGTACAACAGCACGATACGACTGGCTTCCAATTTACTCCCAAGCACCCCAGCGGAAGCTGTTTGTGTCGAGGCCGGTATGCTTCCCTTCCGGTGGGCCGCTGCCAACATTATGATTCGATGTGCCCTAAGATATCTGGAGAGGACATCGGGCAACGACTGCAGCTTACTACAGTCCGCCCAAAACATATTTCGCGAGTATACCGGTACGGAACTTCCCCAACTGGCACGTCTTCATAGACTCCGGGACCGTTCCTGGTACGAAAGTCGGCCGTGCACGAACACCAGCTTATCTAGGTCACTTGGCGCTGGACCCTCCCCAGAGGTAGCCCGAGCTAAGTTCTACCAACTAATGAAAGATCGGTTCACAAACCACGTCCGGATCTTCACAGATGCGTCCAAGCTAGTCGACAGAGTTGGAGTGGGAGTCCGGGGGATAGGCACAGGCCTCGCCTTTCGCCTCCCTCCAATCTGCTCCGTATTCTCAGCAGAAGCCGCAGCGATTAGCCTTGCGCAGGCCAACAAAACAGATGGCATCCCGACCGTTATACTATCCGACTCCCTGTCGGTAATCACCGCCTTGGAAACTGGTACATCCCGCCACCCGTACATACAGGCTATCGAGAACTACTGCGATTCGCTGACTACAATTTGTTGGGTTCCTGGTCATTGTGGGATCAGCGGAAATGAAGAAGCCGATGCGCTGGCAGCGCGCGGGAGACGTACCGTGAAACTGCTTACCAAATTGGTACCCTCCTCAGATATAGTCACAGAATTCCGGAGGAAAACAAGAGAACATTTCACCACCCATTGGAGGAACCAATACGGTCACCCCCAGGAGGTTAAAGGGGAGCTAGCATGTTGGATTGACCGCCCCACAAGACTCGAGCAGAGAGCCCTCTCCCGATTGCGAACTGGCCACACCAAGATCACCCACGAACACACAATCACCAGGGTCGATCCACCTGTGTGCCCTATATGCCAAATAAGGCTTACTGTGGAACACCTCTTGGTGAACTGTCCGGAGTTCGCCAACCTCCGTATCCTCCACCGACTCCCACTCTCCATCAGGAACATCCTAGCAAACGATCCAGTGAGCGAAGACACTTTAATCTCCTTTTTAAGAGATGCGAGGCTACTCGAACGCATCTAGTACACGAAGATCGAACGCACTAAACATCTCTTGCAATCTAATTTGTACAATCCCACAGGCCCTCCGCCTCACTCGGACCGAATGTAGGGGGATTTAACCGCGGCTCAAACAACAAACAACCACGACCACCCGCAACATCCATGATAACTACACACCATGCGGGCCCTCCGCCTCACCTTTAGCGCGGGTGTAGGGGAGGTTTCCCGCGGACCATCAACACTACCGAGCATCGACCCATCGAGCTGAAACCAATGCGAAAGAAGGATGAAACACTGCGGACCCACCGGTCTTAAGACACACAACTGCACCGAACAAGATACGACACAAGCAATAACTAAATGACATACACTTGTTAATGCAATGTAACATACCTTTTCTTACCTAATGGGCGAATGACCTTATGATTAAAGCCCAAATAAAAAAATAACTAACTAACTAACTAAGAACAATACATTTTTAGTTCATCACAGAATTTCTTGTTATAGGAATGAGGTTTTTTTTAATTCGATTCCTAGATAGATTAAACATGCAATACCATTGGCGGAGTTCAAAAGACTATTTATTACACACGTAAAATCTGTTTTGTAGTCCGATTTTTTGGTTTTTTATATCTTAAGGTTATTTGAATAACTATGTAATACCATGAGAAGTGTAGTTTTTTTTCTCTTCTTTTAATTGCATTTAGATACGTTACATTACGTTGGATTTTTGTTACTTATTTATCAAAGTAATTAAAAAATGTTTAAATATGTCCACAGAAGTCAGAGCCACGCGCGCACTTTTCATATCAAAATATTTGTTTTTATTTTGTTGGCACCTAGGGTGATGAGCCTATGTTTTATTGGCACTCACGTTTCATATTTCGGATATACGTGATGCGTTTTTCTTCACTGACATCTGAAAACATGCTTCTGTAGGTGTTTCTAAAGAACGGGCAGACTCAACTGGGTTTGCGCCTACCGCAAGGCAAGGGAGTAGCTGGAGATTTTGGTGGGTGAGAAGATTGAGTTATGTTAGAGCAGTTGCAGTTTTCATATGTTTTCAAAATGTTGCGAAACTAATCTGAAGCGATCCTTGGTAGTCAAACAAAGAGTAACGCCGCCTTATTGGAAACAAATGTTGTCAAGACTACTGGCTTCTTGCTCGAGCATGAAATAGGCTATTAACATGATTTTAAACCTTAACTCTTCCGTAAAACACGCCAACTTGTTGAGAAGGGTGTCAAATAGATTCTTCGCGATCATCGACCACCGCCGCTACATTTTCTTCACTACATACTGGATGTGGTCGATTTGGTCGTTTATCATCCAATAACTGCGATTCTAACATGTGGATTGTTTGGCAGATAGTGGATTAAATAGGTCGATTATGTCGCCAATACATTGATCGGAGTGCACGAAATACATTCCTCACAGAGCACTGATTTTCGTAATACCGTTGAACAATTTGACGACTGTGAGCCGTTGTAAGTCATTCCATTTTAAAATGGCAAACAACACTGAACAACAATAGCATGGCAGTTTGTTGCACCCGTTAATCACTAAAAAATGCCATGTTAAAAACTTCAAGTTGAATCACCCTACACAATACAAAACTGAAAATTTTAATACTAGAACTTATTTTCCCCAGCAGCAGTTGGAGCTGGGGTTACTGAAAATTACTGAGTGCAAATAGAGATCATGATTATTAAGATTTGATAGAGCAACGAAAATCGCTATTTTTGCTATTCATTTTCGTAGAATCGAAAAAAGAAAGACGTTTTACGTGAGTTTAATTTGATTTTCATTTGTCTCGTAAGATGGGGCTTTGTCTTTCTTGTTTTGTTTTGCATGTATTTAGTGACGAAGACGACAGTGAGAAGACGAAGGTGAATCCACTGAATTTCTTCATAGATTGACATGAGCATTTTAGACCCTGCTCAACTACTTTATGCAGAGAAGAATGACTAGATTCATATAAATAAAACAAAATGACTAGATTCCTCTGATTTCTCCACGCAACACAAACACAGTTGGGACTGGTGAGCAGCATTGTCACCCTTTCGTCCCACCCTCCCTATAAGGCAAAGAGCTTATAACTACTAGAGGAAACCTACAGCTGTTAGCAAAGACGCTTCATTACCTCACTCTTACATATGATGAATATGTAACGCTTGGTAATATGCGTAGGAAAAATATGTTCGGCTTTGTCATTAGTTTTTTTTTAGAGTTGTTCTATTGAAGCTATAGAGTTGGGTTCTCGGAAGAGCTCCCTATCAGAATCACTCACTACAATTGCAGACGAAACGAGAAATATCACCCACTAAAACGCTACTTAAGGCCAATTGTAGCGGACCGTGATTCTGATTGTGATGTACACATTGTACGGTTCAGATTTGTTCGCGCTTGAGACCGCGTTGATCAGATTATAAGTGTAATAGCGTTCACTCAATCATCCTGGCGTTTGTCTGCTTTTGAATTCATAGTTGTAGTCGTTCGTTGACGATCGCGATTACCTGTTCGCCTTTATGTATCATGGCGAGGGGCTCGAGCGTTTGTAAGTGAACATATTCGATTGTGCGGACTTTTGCATCTCGCGTGTGCTAGCGTGCAACTTCGCGTGTATAAATTCGATTTTATAACCGTGTGCCCATTTTCATTTTTGCGTGTGTATATGGCACTTAATTTTCAGTATTCGCTTCAGGTGTTAGAGAGAGTGAGTTTCCCCGTATCACTGATTTCCGGTCGTGGCGCCATACAGCGTGTTGTCTAGTAGATATGAGCGTTATTTTTATTAGTCGAACTGAATGTTCCTAGCAACATAATTGCTGGAAAAACTACCGACCTAGCCAAACTACGATTTCGTGGCTGTTATTTTTTGTCGCATTACCACACTGACCTGGGACACGAAACGTTATCCATTCATATCATATCATGTCGCCCTATGTCCGAGGACACCATAAGGAAGGATCCATAGTGTGAGTAAGATCGTAACGCTATCCATGTAACATCCTGTGCACTAGGGATCGTTACGTACTGGCCACCCTCTTTCAAATGATACACATATTCTCACTCCTTTGTGGTGACCAAAGGTCGCCATCTTGGATTTCAAAATGGCGCCAATTATCAAATTTCGATGTTTCCTCACCACCTCCTTTCAAATGACACCCATATTGATGATGGTTCTCACTATTTTCTGGTCACCATTTTGAATTTTAAAATGGTGTTAAACATCCATTTCCGATGTCTGATGACCACCCTCTTTCAAATCACAACTAGATTGATGATGGTTTTCATTGATTTGTGATAAATAATTTCTGAAACCATTCATAGTGTAAAAATGGTATTTCTCTCCTTATAGGGCAATAGTGGTATATCCTTTTAACCCATTTTTGCGCTAAGGTTTTTTATCCCATTTCTGCTCTGACTGGTACTTAAACCGGTTTTGCTCTTAATAAAACGTATACCGTTTTTGCTCGCAGTGAATTTTTAACCCACTCTTGCTCTCAGCCTCTCATGTATAGCATAGCCTAACCGAATCTCATCTTTTTTAGACTTTCTATGGATGGCCAGCTTCCTCCAAAGAAGAACCAACCCTGAATCGACCGAAATATATTTGGGACATTTCACCACAAGCGAAATGGTAACGTAACCGAGTGTACAACTATTCAAAAGCAATAATGAAAGCAACACAAATATGGATACAAAACACAGGGGAATTGTATCCACACTTGTCCTAATGGAGCTATATTTGTCCGGGTTTGGTATTCGCCACCTGATGCCGATAACAGAGCTTCGTTCTACTTCTTGTCGACTGCAGTACCACCGATAGAATAGAGCTACATCGTCTGTTACCTAAAAGCCCTCCGTAATTTTTGGCAGGTTTTTTTTGCTACGGTTAGGACACATACCAATCTTGGGTAACTATTTTCCACCGAAACTTCAATTTATTTTTAGCGTTTCCGTCTTTTTTCTTTGTTTTTTTTCTCAATTTTCTGCTTCTGGAAAGGAGTGCCATGTTCAGCTTCCGGATCGAAAAGAGGGAGTATTTGAACCTCGACGACAAACTGAGATAGTGCGGTTTGTTCCCGACGGGCGCGGGCGGTGCCGTGAAGGATGGCGGTCGTTTGTTTGAACGAACGGTTCGCTGGTTGCACAAGGAAAATATCTGAGGCTGGATTTAGCGTACCAATGTTGTAACACTAGGAGGAGCAACCCCATCTATCATTCATTATCATCATCAACGCAGCAAATATGGTTCTACTTGTCGACACTGGGATGTTGGGATGTGTTAAAGGTTGGTGCGTGTCCCGGAGGTGTACCGCCGCTTACGCCACAAGTTTTCGGTACACTGAAGCTTAGCGAAAGAAGAGCTGTAGGGTGTGAAATGCAGGTGAGCGGAATAAATTTGAAGTTGACACAATGTTACGGTGGTTATTATGGCTGTGTACTTGGAATGCTTTATTATTTGTTTAGCTTGATAATTCAGCTCAGAATCGTATTAGCTCAGCTGTAGCACTTTGATTTATTTATTCTTGCTTGAATGTTTGGTCGTGTCACTCCAGTGGACATTCGTCCACGAATTTCAATATTTGACTTATATCTTTGGTATAATCACTTAAAAATTTCTTGCCGGAGTTGGTAGTACCCTAGTGGGCAATCTCAGTTGTACAGATAATCTCATTGAATCAAAAAATCAAAAAGGGCGTATGCCGTTTTTTGTTTTGTTCGTTCTCAATTCAAATTTCAAAAGCAGTTTGATTTGTGAACCTGTCGGTCCATTGTAATCAACTTATTTAATGATTAATAAAAAATGGCCAGTACGTATTAGTTTGCCTCGCATTTTATAACCTGTTAGAAACATTTCCATACTAATTTCCATAACAACTTTCAACACGAAGCGCTACTCTGGGAAGCAACCAATCGCTCTCAAAATTTGGGATCCCAAAAGGAACACAAAGAGTGCTGTAGTCGATAATTAGGATAATTATTTATTTTTCTCATACAATCGCGAGCCAACCCAACGGACACCCTTATGCAGCTATTCATAAGAGTGATATTCACGATGAAAATACTAAATCTCAAGGAGTATTTTTCGTAATTGTAAAATAAAATTGTACCTTTCACGGCGTGTTTGGTAGAAAAAGTTTATTCGAAACAAATCAGAAACTTTAGAGTCTTCAGTATGTGATAGAATGAACTTTTCTTTATTATTTTCAATCAAAAGTAAAATAATCGGTCTGCGGCTCCAGAACAACTTTTAATTTTAAAGAATTTTTATTTTAAACTACTAGTTTACAAAGAAACTGTTTCATATTTTTGCCACTTGGTATTGCTATAGACACTCAAATATTACTATGAGTGAGAATCTGATGGACAATTTCATTGTCTACAACTATGTAAAAATCTGTAAATCGATCTGAAATCGCCCGGCAAAGTTATTAAAATTTTATCAAAATTTTAGCTTTGCATGAGGCCTACTGGTTAATAAACCAATTTCAGAAAATATTTTCGTTTGGGAAAAATCATTTGCTTTAATAGAACAGTGTATACAGAAAAATATGACTGCTGTGAAAATCTCATATTAAACGGAAAAATTATATTTTCAGAATCCACGGGTCTTGCGCACCAATGATATTTTATGACCGAGAAGATATAGAGAAGGGTAGATAAAATTTGTATGGAATGGTACTCTTTTCAAAGATGTTGTGTAATGTAGTAAAAACGAACTGTTTTTTTCTGTCAAAAATATATCATTTCATCCCTCGTTCTGGAGGATAGCTGATATAATCTTGAATCAACTCTTTTTACATCAAAATCTTGTAAGATACATTTGGCTTAAATTTAAATCTTTATATTTGAACAAACTCGATTATATATTTAGACATTTGAGAATCCCGATTGACGATTCATCGAACGATATACCTACAAGGCTTTTCTTGTACTCCAATAACACTTTGGCTTCAAAGGAAACAAATTTCATACAATCTAGGAGAAAGGTGTCAAAGCCTACTGTCAGAATTCTTTTTGAGAAGAAATTCCGGAATCGCTATACGCTGAACAGAAATCGCAATAGTCAATGAGAAATAAAAGTTTTGTCTATTATACGAAAATAGGGAGCTCAATATAAAAGTAGATATAGAAAGTACCACCTTTACCCGAAAGGGGTGTTGCTGTTACTGTCGGGTTTTCTTCTTAAAGGAAATTATGAAACTTGATTGTGATGCCTTTTCCTAAGACTTTGTGAAAAGTGTTTCTTTTGGAAATAAGATGCGATTTGAGTGCAAGCGAAACCTTACTTTTATATATTCTGGTGAATGGAATCTGCGCCAAAAGTTATCAAACATATACCTAAAACTCAAAGCTTTTTCCTCTTTCAATTATCTTTATTTTAATATTGAAAAAGACTAACAGGATGTTCAATCAAAACTTGCAATAAAATCCGTCATTTAATACAATGACTTGAATTGTCTGATAAGGTACATTCAAATAGAAAGTTTTGAATTTAAGCCAAATGTATTTTACCAGGTAAGGTCAGGAAGGAGGATAATTCTAGATTAAATAGGCATCTCTATGAATGTTTATGCATATTATAAAGAAGACACGAATATCTAATAGAAAAAAAATCTGTTAACTATTTTAATCGAAATCTTTAAAAGGTAAGAGTACCGAATAAGTCTGGTCAACATTTCTCTATACTTCGATGTTCATAAAATATCATTGGTGCTCAAGAACTGACTTAATATGGGACTTTGTAAACACTTAAATTCATCTGAATACACTATTCAACTAAACCCAATAATTTTTGTAAGTCTTGCAAATTTTTAAACAGTATGCGCCATGCATATCTAAAGATTGATAAAATGTTAATAATTTTCTCAGATGATGTTATATCGATTCATATCTTACTACAAAGTTGTAGACACTACATTTTTTCATCAGATTCTCAATTTTAGTATTATTTGAATTTCTATAGTACCACCTGGCGGCAAAAATGTGAACCAGCATCCTTGTAAAACCTAAATTTTTAAACAAAAATCTTTGCAATGAAAAGTTGTTCTAGACACCCCCGTCCGATTATTTTGCGATCGTTTGTAAATAAAAGGAAAAGTCCATTCTTCCGCATCCTGAAGTTCCGCGGATCCCGATTTTTTTTTTTGAAAAAAGTTGTACGATAAAGACACCGTACTTTGTAAACCATTGTAAGAAAGTATATTTTCTTCACTCATTTTGAAATAATTTTCCTATTTTATATTCAAAACTTTGATGCATAAAAGGAGCTCGAGAAGTTCTGAAAAAACTCTTATTTTTATGTCCGCAAAATAATTAAAATAAAAAATCTAGAAACTATGACGTTCCACTATGGAGGCGATTAATTTTAAAGGAACTTTTTTTTCGAGGTCAATATCAAGAGTAACGATTATATTTAATGTAGTATGCACGGCTATTTTCCTTGCAGTAAAATAAAATGGAGATTTACGATAAGAGAAGAAATTAAAAACTAAAAATTGACGGATAAAGGATTAATGATCAAACCGATGCTAATATTTCTATTGCCTCAATGTGGTTTGTATATATTTTAAAAATTCGTCTACATATGACGTCGCTCGACTGCTTACTAATTATGAGGACGCAAGACAGCTTTAGCGCTAGTAGTGCGTACTCCATAGAATGCATTTCAATGAAGAAATTAATGATTTGAAAATATTAACAAATAATATATAGAAAATATAAATAAATAATTAAGTAAATAAATGTATATTCCAGTAAAATCAATAATGACCGTTGCTTCATTGTGTCTTATTTTATCCAATTAGGATGCTGGTATGGCGAGAAAACCTTCATCTTTCGGTTGACAGCTGCACCCATCGTCGTAATGTTTAGCCTTCCTTTGAATGATGTACGACTAACGTTATCGCCGCGCTTGCCCTATTCCAAGAAATGAACGTGATATTATAAATTATAAATATTATAAAAGAATGTGTTAAATAATTGCGTTGCGTTGCGTAAGCACAGTATACTTCGTAGATTGCAGACTGATGACTCTCATTTCCAGCCAGACTACTTGAGGAGCATTGTTTGGGAATAACAATTGATCCAGTCCAAGCGAAAGTTTCGCCTAAGAGCCACCATTGCGGGCCACGGCCATCTTTACCGTAATTTGGGATGAGAAAGGAAGTGTTGATGTGGTACTTACTTAATGGAAGACCTCGACTCAGTGACACTCCCATAAGTACCACGGATTGTGTAGTGGGTGGGTTGTTAGTCAGGATTCGCTTCAAGCAAGAGATGCAACTGAGAATATATTTTCGTGCATGTTTGAATAGTTTATTGACTGTAGGATTCGAAAAACTTCCAGGCTTTTAAACTCTGGCTAATCGTTTATCGAGATTGTTTCATCGAAAACAACTTGAACTCCGGACAGCCGGCTCTCGGGAGTGTTGTCGACAACGTAAAATGGACCGTAAACAATGAGTTTAAAAGTGGTATGGTGGAACATTCAAAAATTATGTCACGCAAAGATTACCCAATACTAACTAACTCTCTGTCATGTTACCACATTATTTTTCTCCTTGGTCTAATACGAATCAAATTCTTTTAGTTCTGCCTTCATTTTGTAGTAGCACTTTTATGCCGTTACTCGCAAAAGTGTTCATGTTCTATGGAATTTCTTATATACATGGCGCAATCGTGCGTAAAACGGTCGATTGCGTCAAAGCACATGACGTGCTCCCCTCCCATTTATGTCACAATTAGTCGTATCTCTTACTCCTAATAACATGGCAGAATTTATAAATGGTTCTTCATGGGTTACCACAAGCATATTGAGATCCCGTAACTTGAAATTTTCCACCTCGTTCGAGTAAACGTTCCGATATTACAATAAAGACGCGAAACAGAAAAATATAAATGCTGCGTTCCTAAACGATATTAGCATCATGCACGAATCAAGCACCCCCCGTTTTCAAATGGTATGTACTTATTCTTAGCTCAGTATAATTGACTGATGAGTTAATGGACTAAAAGTAAAGCATTAAATATGACCAAAAAACATTTTTTCCTCGTGCTGAAATGATTGCCGCAAATTGGTAATTGGATTTGAATTGATCTTGCGAATTGTCAATTCTCCACCTTCATACATAATTCAAAAGTCATTCACTCAGACAAGACCATGCGTATTTCCCACCCGCATTAAAGGCCCAGTGGATTCGTTTCCTTGTTGGTCAAATAAACACTAAACAAAGAAATAAATTAGTTTGCTCAGTCGAAAGAAATGTCAGCTCGATTGTCTTCAACCGGCGGATACGTGTTCCCTTACAGTGCCATCAAATGAAAGTACATTTAAAATTACATACGACAAAATATGTGCAATTCAGAATATAACGAAATGAAGATTGCTTAATTATTTGCATTTAAAAAAGATCGGAAAAAATTAGTTGCATAACCAAGGTGGTTCATTTTCAAAGATAGCACTGCTGATGAATCACTGTATAAAAATTGGTGATAAGGGACGCGGACGAAAATAGCTGACCACCACCTATAAAAGAATGTGTTAAGGTGAAGATATGTGGAAGCCACGTTGCTAGGCATCGGCTCGCTTGTTTACATTGAGAAAAACTGAAATCTGAAGTGAAAATTTAAACGCACAAATGAGAGTTTCCAAACATTTTCCTTCGGTCATCTGCACATTGGCAGAAAATTTGAAGTTTTGTTAGTAAACGATTAAAGTTTCGCGAGTGTTTTTGCAGTGGTGTGTGAATAAAGTGCATTTGAAAAAATGCAATGAAAACGAGAAGAAAAATAAGAGTGTTTCGAAAAGAAACCCCAAGTAAAGAGGGGTGATATTTTCGCACAAAATAGGAGCTACAGATGGCATTCCGTCATGAACTCGGATTGATTGTATAGGAAAATGTTCTAGCTTCCTTAAGTAGCAGTTTCGTGGCACACCAGCAAGGTTAGTGTGTTGAAAAACGTATTTTTATATTTGCTTATGTCAGATACATGGTTAGGCAGGGGAGAGGGGTGTGTGCGGGGTAGCAGCTATGTTGTGGCTCGCATGTATAATGTCCTTAAATAATTATACATAAACGTTCCACTCATCGAATATATGTTGTTCGATCATAATGAGCCATAACACTTGCTTGAAAGTGCCTGTGAGTATCTCTAGAACAGCGGTTCTCAACCTTTTACGTACCATGGCCCCTTCCGAAATCATCGAACCGGTTTAACATTGAGTTTGTTTGCTAACACTATATTATTTTCCGACATACATCTGGGTAGGACCCCCAGCAACTAACTCACGGTCCCATGGGGGTCCGCAGACTTTAGGTTGAAAATCGCTGATCTAGAACAGTGGTTTCCAACCTTTTATGGTTTACCATCATTACCCTGCCAAAAAAGTAATATTTTTCAATTGGGTGAAAACCAGAATTTTACAATCAGAAACCAGTTCCTGAGCACTCTCAGAAAGCATCTCAATTCCTTCAACACTGAAACAATATAAAAAGACAAATATTCAATGGAAATGCTGGGATAACAAGTTAAAATTTCTCCCGCATAATTTACCCCCTATAATAGTCTAATTTACCCCTGGGGGTGAATTCACCCCCCAGTTGAAAACCACTGCTCTAGAAAATTACTGTCTTTCCTTCGGAATTGAGGCCAGTGTCAAATAGAATGTCGGATGCCGGGTATAAAGTTATTCATAACATAATATTAAAAATAAAATGTAATTCAATATTAAAAGATTGTAGGAAATCAGTATTAAAAATTCAGAATTCAAAAAAATATTGTTGGGATTTTCATTATAGCATATTTAATTGCAGAAGGCGTCACTTAAATTGTACACGTGGATGGTATCGTTAGCAAAAAATATATGGTTTCTATTACTAGGATAGTCTGGACCAATTTCCTGTCGCAGAACCAGTGTTGCTGTCACTAACAAATATATAAATTGATATTACAGCCCTTCCACACGAGCCCAACAGGTTTTTTGAGATGCAGAATTTTATTGAACGGAAGAGTAAAATTGTTCAATGAAATTGGTTTTGATTTTTCGGTGTGTTTTATTTGTGTGATTAGCTCATCAAGTTACCATTGAAGTCGTAGATATTTGTTCACCGTGCCAGTCTCCTGCATAGTGTGGTGTTGGTTTGTGAAATCCATGCGAGAAATCAAAGATTTTCTGTTGTAATTTTTGTTTAGCTCGTGATATTTTTTACATCAATGTGGATTCACCCACAAAATTTTACACACATTGCAATTAGTTCGCCTCGCCATCTGCAGGCAAATTGCAGAAAGTGTTGCCTACATGTTAACAAGACGGATTTGAAAGTAGCTATGAGTTCTGCTCAAGGTTCTACTTGTAAGACATGTAATACTCTTGTTAATGGGATTGACAAAATTGCATGTCGTGGCAATTGTGGATCGGTTTTTCACCGCAGTCAAGTTCCTGCTATGAGCCAAACTCTGAGCGCTATCGATGTCAATGAAACGATGATCACCAGAACTTGTTCTAGGCTTAAATTGCCTTTCAAGCCGGGACCCGACGATTGCACTTCGGTACTTTTGAAAAGGTACACCGAAGTTTTAATGGCTGCGCTTTTTTAGCTTGAGCTTGTGCGACCACCCCTGGCTGCTTCTCCATTATTGGTCTGGACTAGCTGAAGTTGCACAGGGAATCAACAGATAATTATGCCAATGTGCTACTCCTGGTAATCCTAAAGTGTATACCTATGCCGGCGCCGGCCAGGCCCGAACGTAGATCACGGAAGGAAAGGTAAGCAATGTTAGTCCGATACTTGCTTTTGCTAGAGGCCGTATAAACTACTGCGTACTCCTTAAGTATCACGGGAGGAGGATATTTGTTAGTAACTAGATATCGACCCATCAACTCATGAACCGGGAACCAACGGCTTTACTTCCCTTCCGAAGGAAGACGTGACATAGTTGACCGTCCGTGAGTTTCCCGTGATTGATCAAAGCCTGTTGAAATTGCATATTGAACCAATTGTATGATACTTGGGAGTAGTACATCATACTCAACGTGCAACCTGAATAGACTAAGATTATAGTATGATCAATTATGTAGATGTAGAATGTTAGTTCAACGCTTGTGGCTATTATGACCGAGGAATTCTCTGCATCATCTACAAGTGTCACAGGATAGGATTGGTGTTGGTAGGTATGGAGATGAATCAGAATATATCTTGGTAGATATTGTGATTTAGCTAAGTACTCACGCACTTTGTTTTTTCACTTTAGATCAAAGTTTTCAGGTTCCCGGTGACGACAAGGAAAGAAGAATGGATGGGAGAAGAGCTATACTGGCAAATACCGACTACCGTACGAGCGGTTTAAACTCGAACGAGTGACGCAGAGTACTGCACTAGATGATTTTGAAGAAAGGACCGGGAGTGCGATTTTACGAAGTTATAGCTTCCGATGGCCCTACATTTTCTGACAGAGTGAAGTTCTGGCATGTTGAGATTATGAAAGCAAAAGTATTTTAAAGCTGATTTCAGACCTTCATGAGACCTCAAGAAGTCACTTATGAAGGTATTCGTCATTGTAGATTTGTCGGTAGACGGTTCCAGATTTAATAAAAAATGGTATGTTTTGACACATCTACAGATAGCTTGCCACACAAAAAACTTTTTGTGCAATTCGACAGCTTCATCTTAGGCCAATTCAATGAATTTCTTACATAAAAGTTTGCTTTTTTTAAATACGGTTTTTAAACCAATGCTTAGAAAGTTATACCTTGGCGTGGAAGAACCGGTATATTAATATAGGTATGCTGTTACTGTAGAATTAAACTTCATCCTTTACGGCTATTGTACAACCGCCAGAAAATAGAACGTAAATCAGGTGCTATATTACTCCCTAAGGAGAAAATTGGTTTAAAACCGTCTTTATGTATGAAGGGCACAAACCTAATTATAATTAGTCCAGGTTTTTTGCGTTTCCACTTCGTCTCTTCAGAACCACGGCACTTGACAAATGCACCGGGCTGACGCTAAGTCCAAAATTGGAAACACTACTTGTGAACACACTAAACCGACTTCTAACTTACGATGTTCCGTAAGCGAAGAGGTTCTGTTTGCTGATGAGACATACTAAAATCGAACCTTGTTTTCAGCTACGCAGGCGAATGCAAGCAAAATACTTCTGAAGAGATGAAGTCGAAACGCAAAAACTTGGACCAATTGTAAATCAGGTGCTATGAATCATGAACGAACGAATCAGACGAGACTATTGTACTAGGTATCTTGAACCAGTTCACATATACATGAAAAATGTTTCATGATTTTGTGAACTATTTTATGATCATAAATGATATGTCGTGGTTATTATATTAGGATTCATGAACTAATTCACGTATACATGAATAACATTTTATAACTTTGTGATTTATTTCACGGGCAAGCATGATCGTGACTATTGTACTAGAAATCATGAACCAGTTCATGAACTAATGAATAATATTTCTTGATTTTGTGAACTATTTCACGAGAATGGATGTTGGATCGTGAAATATAATATATTGGGAACCATGAATTAGTTCACGAGGATTGAATGGATTCATAAATAAAATTCGTAATTCGAGTTTCGTAAAATAGTTCACGAAAAAATATCCAGAATGTTTTGATTTTGTTACTAATGTTCCTAAATATATAAATAACGTCATGAGTCAAACTTTGGTTTTATGAATAATTTTCATAAAGTTGTGATCGATTTGGTAGTGACAGGACGGAAACCGTGACTGAAGTTCACAAAACAAAAACCAATAAATAAAAGCGTTAGGCTGGCGTTACTGAAGAGAAATTGAACATAATCATAAAACACATGATTTTTGTTCATGGTCTTGTTTTCATAACGTAAAAAGAAGATTGTTCCAGTATTCATGGCACTTTATTCACGATTTTTGGAACAATTTTTTCCGTGTATACTTATTGAACAAAGCATAGATTAAGCTGTTTTTATGTACAAAACATTACAATTCGTTCAACTGTCACTGTCAAAACCATCAAATACAGGTGGATAATGTATTTTTGATACAGTCCTTGCGTCTCGTTAGTGGTGTATCGAGAAGGTCGGGAGGGCTTATTGGCCCTTTTTATGTTTTATGTAATTAGATTATTAGTGGTACTTTTTCTCGTGTTAGGAGAAACTTGCCACTACGATCACAGGTTATTCTTTGTGGATGCTCTTATTTGTTATAAATATTTTAAATTGCCCAGATCCATTGTAGTTAGAACTTTGTTCCCGACGTGTATTATTTCATGCATCGCTAGGTACAATAAGATGCCATCCGAAGTAAGTAAGAAGAAATAACGCTGCAAAATGACAGAGAATCCGATAGGCAAAGTTTAAATTCATCTTACGCTGTGAAACATTCAGATTTATTAATTTTTCAATATGCATTGAACCGGTAACATCTACTGATATATTTTTATTCTGAACACTGTAAAAATGCCGAACAAGAAAAGGTGAGAAAGAAATATCAGAACAACCACTTCCGAACGTCCCTCATATGATCAAAACGTTACAGGAGCATCAGACAACCAAGCAGAACGATGGTAATGGCAGAAGAAGATGTTATCGAATCATTTCAAGCTTCTACCCAAAATTTCGTTTATTTTGTTCAAAAAAACAAAGAAGCGGTTTCAACTACATATTGTATGATGGGACTTACACCAGACCAGGCATTGCATTTATCGCTTATATGAGTAAATGCGCCCGGATAATATCTTACTGCGACAATAAAAACTCACATTTTCACACGAAAAGTTATTGGCACTCACACAACTTCTCCGGATAAATACAACGTGTTATTTCTCCGGATAAATAAAACCGCCGGAGAATGCGCGAATGAGTTTATCACGGTATCCGTTTTGCGCTCGAAGCCTTGCTGTCACTAAAACACGAAAAAACAAGTCTATCGCACTTCTTTGCCGCTTTTCTTTGAAACTAAGTGTATATTTTGACGCTTTTATTGATTTTCACGAAATTCACTTTCTCTGGTGAGAAGGAAAAAATCAAATTAATTTTTTCCGGAAAATTATTCTCACGCTATTTGTGGAGACGGAGAATTTTGCGACTCATCCTTTCTCGGAAAAGATGGACATCGGATAAGCTTCTTCTCGCGTGAGTGAGAGAAGTACAATGTCTGCACCAGACGAATCCCGGAACATGGCCATTTTCAATATCATATAATTATTGGTTGTATTTATTTTAAATAATTAACATTAAGGAATCTATATTTCCAGCTCAAGTTTTTTTATATCTTCATCCACTACTTGCACTGACTAGGCATGTTAATGTCAGTTTGTCTATTCGGTAAAAGTTCCTGTTAATCTACATACTGTTTTTGGTTTTGAGAATAATATGGAAAGCGTGCCAATTGAGTCAATTTATTACGAGGTATCCCAACCTCATGGTTACACCACTGGTCAGGAATGCATGCTAATGCTCACGCTCACATCTGAAATAGCTGCTACATATTTGATTGTCATTTGGATTTTCCACTAAGTCGCTACAAAATAACAAAAAAACAACAGCGTTACTTCTATTGCCGGAGGGATGCTGAAGGATGCATGGTCGATGCAAACGAGAGCGAATGGCGATTGGATTGCCAGATACCTTTTTCTCTTGATTAGCATCAATTTCATTCAGCCCTAGTCTCCAGCTTCAATTTTCAGTCCAACACACGAAGCGACGGTATAATGGTGGTATGTTGTTACATCTATATTCATTGGTATTGAGAAATGAATACACAATCGATATGAGCGCTTTTGTTGAAGTGAAAAAAATGCGGTGGATCGTCCGATTTCGACCAAAGCCTACTTATATCCACTCTACACTAATATGCTACGCTTGGTTTCGAAATGCAAGCAACACAATTGCAATGATGGGAAGCCTGGTTGCGCCCGGCTGCTTTGATAGCAATTGTATCTCCCATTTCCTTCCAGGGCGTGTTCGACAACACTTTGCTTTGACATGAAGAAAGAGCGGCTTTGTCACGCACAGAAACGGCATAAATGGCTCCATTACGGATCGCATGATAGAATTGAATTATTTGCATTTCGAGTCATTGAGTACTTGGTGAGGGGTAGTAGTAATGTTTTGAAACACACACACAGTGTTATGTCTTTGGTATTATCCTGATTATTATTTAGTGTGAAATGTAATCTATAGCTCTGGGGGTGGTGAAATGTCTATTGTTTATTGGGGAATATTACCGTTACAAATATTCCATCAATGGAGACGCAAGTAGATTGTTTGCAATCAATGGAGACGCGTGGTACTGCACAAATTAAGGCACCTAAAGGTACTAAAATCAAAGAAAACAAACACAAAATCTAACAATATAGATTCCAACACTCAGATAGTGTCTCGTTTTTTGGGCCACCTCAAAAATACTTGTAAATTCGTCCCAGGAAATTGCTCGTTCGACCCCATTTATTTAACATCACAGCACATCTTGATAAGGTTTCCTGCGTTGTACGTGTGCAAGCGTAAAAGAACGATTGCATGCTTCCGTCTATCGGTCTGTCCGTTCGTTTCAGAGTCATGCAATCACACAATTATTTCTGCTTCTTGCTTTTGCTTTTGTTTGCCTCCCTGCTCTGTCCTGCCCTGCCCTGCCCTATTGAAAGTGGAAACTTAAGATGCACTGGGTGTCCGGTTACTTACTTATCAAAAAATCTGGTACTCTGATGAATTAGTGCAGCTAGACAGATGTAGGCGATACACCTTTTGACCCTCGGTATCGTACACCAGGTGCGGGCGATGGGTGCGTGACAGACGTAAACGTACCTGAAAAAAAAATGGATCGTAATTGGGAAATCGGTTAGATGAAAACTTCATGGGAGAAGGATATTTGTGTTGTATGATACGGAATGAAATGTTTGTAACTTTTTCAACTTGAAATACAGCACCAATTTGTTACGTTATCCAGTTCAAGCTTTCGATTGAAGGTAAGTTTAACAATTTACTGTGAAAAAGAAACGGATGTAAACTTTTGCTGTTTTGCGTTCAGGTAATTTGTTGTAATTTTCTTAGTCAGTGAACAGCTTTCCAAGCAATTATACAGAACGTTTTCAAGACTAATTAGGCTACGGTCGTTGATGGGATGGTAAAAACTCAACTTTGCCAACTTTTCCTATCCTTTCTAGTTGGAGAAAAAAAACTGCATCTAATTAAAAGGTTCAGCAAAGAACAACATCGGAACAAATAGCCCATGTTGACAGGGCCGGTTGGGCGCGGACGTGAGGTGAAGCACTGCAAATGTTTGTTTATGAAGTTAAAATGTAGACAAAGTTGATAATGTGCTTTTACACGATGCATTGCTTGTTTCGCAGCTATAGTGGAAGTCAGAGCGGAAGCATAAAAGCTACAAAGTTGTTGCTGATTGGTAGTGAGCTGACTGTCGGAGCACTTATAGTCAATTAAACACTCCACTTGATTTGTGGGTTTGCAGCTCTAGTTTCAATCGCCGAGCTCCATTAAATCCGGTGTGGGGTTGTGCTTGCATTATCGAGGGCATCCCGACGGGGGGGTTTACATTTTAGATTACTATCGATTCAATTAATTATCCCAGCAAGCGGCATATGTTGCCAAGGAAGCAGTGTCATTGAATTGAACGATCATCGATAGGGTCGATGATAAGATAACGGATTCCGTCCGGGTGGGAAATGTTGCCGCTTCCAATCAATTTTAATTATCCTAATAGAAAATGGTTGTTGGGTTGAAGGGCAAGATTTCTTTATTTTATTTCATTTTATTGTATTGCGTCAATCGGTTTTTTTTGCTGTCGGGTGTGAATTTATTGCGTCCATCTTTTGGGATTTATGTGATGTGCCCTGTTACTCTTAGTAGACTAGCGTTGAACTTTCGATCCGTTTGCCATTAATGAGTAGGAGTCACTGGCGGATCCAGGGAGGGGGGAACGAAATTTTTTAATTATTAAATCCAGAGAAAGCACTGATACAAATAAAATAGCACCGACATATTGTCGCTTCAACAGAAGGGATTATCAAATCAGGATTGCAGCATATTATACAACATTTTTCCTAGCACCATGGCCAGACGGTTAAGTCATGTTACATACGCCACATCCGCGGTAAACGAAGGATATTATCGGAAATAAGCGTACACGTAGATTTGTGATTGTTTTAATATACTCATCATAGCATGCCATGCGTTTGTCATCTTTCGCTTGTTTACTTTTTTATACGTCTTCAATTTTTCGTTTCCAAAATGTTGCGCATTGAAAATGAAGTGAAATTAAAGGTATTGGACATCTGGGTAAGTGAAAAGGGTGTAACTGTGCGTAAAATGACGAAAGCACTTTGGAATTCATCACGCGAGTGTAAAATCCACCATCAACAAATTTGGGGAATACTATTCTTCGGATTGCTAGGAAGGGGCAGAAAACCGGCTCTTCCAACCCGAAATTGGAACGGAAAGTCATATCTCAGATGAAAAAGAATAAATCAATGTCGATACGCGATTTCGCCAATGAAGCGGGAACGGATTGATCCAACGTTTCAAGAAGCGAAAAAATCTAGAGCTATAAAAAGTAGGAAATCGCCGAACAAAGTGCAGAATAAAAGCAACGTGTTGGAACAAATTGTAGTCACAAATTTTGCAGTTACCGGATGCATGTATATTGATGGTCGACAAGACATATGTGAAGAAGGACTTAACAACCCTTACACACCCACAATATTATATTGCCGTCGTAGGAGAGGATGTAGGCGATGCGGGCAGGAACATTCATATGGAGAAACTTGGTAACGAAGGGCTTGTACGGCAAGCCATATGTATTTTGTAGATAGAAATCTGTTTTAGTCGATTTTGCGTTGGCGCTTTACGCCGAAACAACTCTCAATTGGCTTAAGGAAAATGGTATTGATAGTGTTCAGAAAATGACCCTCAGCTTAGGACCATCCAAAGTTCGGTGGCTGGTGTTTTTTTTTGGTGTGGAAGTACTATAGTTCTCCTCCGGAGTAGTGGTGAATCGTTGGACATCAGGCCAGTGTTCTTCGACATTATGAAGAAGGCTTTGTCTGTGGAACCACGGATTGTTGGACTGAAGATTCCACGCCATGTTTAGTTGAGTGGGGGCGGTCGCAACTTTTAGTATGCAGGTGTAGGTATCCAACTACGGAACGAATTTTGTCTATAGTATCCAGCGTTCGCAAAGTTACCATATTCAGTTTAGTGGGGCCTTTTGGGTCCTTCGAAAGCTATCTAGCATGTCAACGATACAATTACGATAGCTACCCTGTGTGTATCCGCCATTGGTTTGCATTTAAATTTGTCTCCAAGGGGAGAAATATATATAAAAAATGTATTAGTCTTTTGTAGGCTGCCCGCATTTGTTATTAGAAAGTAGGGGTTAATTGACAGTTTTTTTCTCGCTGTGCATTTTGCAGTTGATGAATGTATGGTACAGTACGAAGTTTTCTTTCTCGTTGACGGGTGTGATCCGTGTCGGAGAGTAACTATTCCAGTATTTTCTCGCAAATGAAATCGTGACAATTGGCTTTAACTCCCTTGTCCCAGATTACGCGATATACGTTCTTTTTGAAAAACAAAATGTGCTTTGAACACTGCAGCTATACTCTTCGATGTATAGAAGTCCTCGAATTTATTTAATTTTTTTTTATTAATTACGTTTTCAAACAAAAAACTTCCAAAAAACTTGCTCTGGCACTCCTCGGGGCCCCTATAGTTAACACGATGAAGACCCAGCCAGCCTTTTGGAGGGTATATGCAAGATGCAACTGGATAATATATACACATATACCACCATAATAATCGCAATAACTGCAGAAAAGTAGCATATACGCACTAAACTGGAGGCGATATATGTGCTTCACTGCTAGTCTAAATGATTTCCTTGAACCATATACACGTTTAACGCGATCATTTATAGTGTTAAAAGTAATTCTAAAGATTCATTTTGAATATATTTACGATAGCATAATACAATATATGCGACTCATTCCTACATAAGAGTTTGATGATATGATATGCAACATTTCTTGTGAATTACTACGACTACTATTACCATGGCATGCGATTTCCATGAGTTCTTTAAGATTTCGGGTCATTCTATACTATATACTGCAATTTGTCGGTAAAGAAGGCAACCACGCATAAAAAGCATTATTAGCATATCATACGATTACCCTCAATCATTTACGATTTCGGGTCACTATATATCATAAATATCAATTTGTCGGTATAAAAAAATACGTGTAGTACAAGTCTTACAGTAGACGTAACGATACATTGATGTATTATGATTTTAAGTTGGTATTCAATTACTAACATTTTTTTACCTTGAAATGAGTTTCGAGCCTCCGACGTTTGGATTAGATCACAGAAGTTTCCACACTGAACCACCTAAAACATAGCGAATAAGATGATATTTGACAATCATGTCATATCTATCAGTAAAGACTTTTCTTATCCGATATTTATCTTTATATACGATACGCTCAATCCTAACAAGAATGTGTTCCAGATAAAAGACAACAAAAGCACATAGGTACGACTTTAATATACACCAATACGACTGTGGAATATTCTATTCACCTAGTTCGTATTACCAGTATAGCCAATGCCAGTGATGCAAGATAAACCATTTTTAGTTTATTCATCAAGTTTATCTAACTCGTTATTTTCGTTCAAATTTTATGAGATAATATACTAATATTGAGAATAAAACGTGGTTAACTACCAATTAAAAGTAATAAAATTATTTATAAAACAGAACTAATATCATTTTTCCAGAATGAAGTAAACAAAAAACTTTTATCTTTAAAAATACCCACTTACTAGCAGCACTGTCAACAAACGTCAACGAACAAAAGCATTTGCGCGCATCAATTTGTTTTTCTGGCTTTAGTGCAGGTAGTGTAAACACAATGTTTAGCGTAGTGCAGTTTATCGAAAACCGAAAATTTCAAATATTGACCGTGCCATCTTCATGGGTGAAGAATGGGATACTTTTGTGGCCAAAACTCTCAAACGAGAAATGCGAGCAATTACGTGTTAGCGGCACAGAATTCAACGGCCCAACAAAACAAATTTCCACGATCGTGTTAAAAAAATTTCGCAGTCTCCAAGCAGCAGAAAATGCCGCGGAAGAATTGTCTCGGGCGGAGGTTTCAGATGCAGACGGGAAGCGGAAATTGTTGAAACAGAAAAAACCTAAATTAGCGAAGTCTCAGGACTATAACGCATTGTGTGAAGGTAAGTTTTCTTGTAAGTTATTTAAGGATTATTGCGACGAAAAGCTGATTCATCTTTGTTACAGCGCTTCAACAATCGAAGGACACCAATCATCAGCAGACTATGCAGCAATCGAAAGTCCCAGTAAAATGCGAATTATCACATCCAGAGACACTGCGGCTGAATCCGCCTAAAAATTCGATGTTACCCGAGTTCCAGTTACAACAGAGTGCTTCACAAATTAATCAGGATCTTTCCATTCCGAATAGCACAATTTCGAGAACGACCGTGACAGCAACAGATGTAATCGAAGGTAAGCAGTGTGTAGCAGTTTGCAACCGTCATTAATCATTAACCTATTTTGCATGATTTTCCAGGTACATTGCCATCGAATGTCATGCAACAGGAACTGGAACCGATATATTGTACTGACGAAGGAATTTATTATCTACAATCACATTTAACAACAAACCACCCAAATTCTGATAACCATCTTGTGGCAGGTTAATGTTATTGATTAAAGTAAGGCAACGTTTTCTCATCACAATTAAATAATTTCAGGCAGCGATGGTGTTGTCAAATACGCGGAGCTAAAAGAGGATTTGAAGCATTTTATTCAAGAATCAGTTACTTCCACAGTCGATAATTGTTTTCAAAATCATTTTGCTCGGTTGACAGCACTCATGGAAATGAACACGAAGTGTACAAAGGAAATTTTTGATACAACGGATGATCCTGTAGAAAATCATAGCCGTATCAATAACGAGGTTGAGTTGCATGAATGGAATGTTAAGCTGAGCAATGAGAATTTGTGCGAAAAATATGTAAGCGATTTCCGATTTAATTCTTCAAAATAACTTGTTTTTCTTGTTGTAGCTAAAATATTTCACCAGAATTATACCTCCAAATTCATATACGGAGAAGGGAGATAATGCTTGCTACACAATTGTAGATTGTTTGTTCACAAGGGATTTTTGGACATGCTTCACTTGGACGGGAATAAACCGTGGACAAAAATCCAAACGTGGGTTCAGAGAATTTGGCAACGTTTTGCAGCTTCTACTAAGACTTGTACGTATCGGCGATCCTACATATTGCTCACAGAAGCTGGAAAATTTTTGCAGAACTCGATTGTTCAGGTATAGTAAATCACGTAGCTTGAGCAAACAGTTACGCAAATCTAGCTGTCGCCCAGCACGGCAACGTAAAAAGAACGCGAGTGCAGCGCAGGACCACATAACCAACACGGTCAATAGCACAGGTATCGAGCCAGGCGGTTCGGGTACTATGCGAACTGATACCTACGGAGAAGCATCAGATCATGATGTTGATGAAGAATTCATATCAGATTATGAGGCGGATGAGGCAGACAATGAAAATGATGAAGAGAATGAATGCACCACGGATACGAGTGACGATTTTTCAATTTAGTTATGCTTCTCACTGATGAAGCAATGTGTATCTTTTCTTATGTTGAACTTTACTGAATAAGATAATAAGAACTGAGAGCAAAAAGAAATAAACATTTACTAATGAATTGCATTGTGTATTTTTAAGACACTTCAGAACACTTAATGTAATTTCACGCGATAGTATGCATAAGCGGAATGAATACTATTCCGTCTGATCTTGATATTACAACTAGTTTACAAAAAATACAATTTATATCAATCAGCATTGTTTCCGATAAGGTAAGCTTTGCAATGTATATATGTAGGTAAGATGATTTAAAGGGTTTATCAAAATAATCACTTTTGGATAAAATTGTTCTTCATTCAACAAAGTATTTAGAGTCTTTGTGCACCACTTTCAGAAAAGAAACTATAGTTAAGTCGGGCGTCAAGAACCATTTATCCTTAAAATTACCGCTTAGTATAAATTGTGACAGTACTAACTTACACTCAGTGGTTTTCCTTTCATCCACAACTCTCAATTCCTGGTTGGATTTAGTATAGACAGGTTTATACGATTGCATATATTCTGTTACACGTCGGGCTATTTGAGCTAACGGATTCGGACCAGTTTTTACCATTTTCTTTAGAGAGTGTAAATAATTTTCAAACGGATAGGCAGAAAGCGTTTGAAGAGGGCCAAATTTTTCAACTTCGTCTACTACGTGGCATAGATTATGTACATTACTTGTGATAAATTCAATACCGTACAGAGATTTAAAATCAGTTAAAAAATCGTTAATTAATGATCGTGCAATATGAAGTAATTTTGAATACTTTTGTACAGAGCAAATTCTAATTGCACAAAAAAGGAAAAGGAAATGTAGGAAGTATCTATCGGGCAAAAAATCTTTAAGCACTACAATTCCAACGTAATTCAGAAAATTGCGGTATTCCAAGCCCTTCCAGAGAGCAATATAATCTATAGCACGCATTCTACGGTGTATCTCTACGGGGAATCGTACATCAACCAGTATTCTAGACAATTGTTGTTTTTCGAAAGTACTCCATTTAGCTTTCATTGACATTGATCCAGTGCACCATCCTTTCAGTAGTTTTTTCATCATACCCAGTTCCAGTAAGTGTAACGAGTCCGCAACTACTATGTCTTCAATCATATCGATCGGAAGCCTTGTTAATGGTGAGTAATAACGTTGATGATTTGAATATTCATTCGCTCTGAATGATTCATCAGTTCTTTTGGGGGCCTTGAAACGGTAAAAATCATTGTCCTTGCTATTTGTGAATATGTGCCTTTGGTAGTGCATTTGATACACCCGAATTTTCCATTAAAATTGATCACTCCTTTAATGAAGGCGCGTGCTGGTGTGTCACAAATGAAACAGCGAATTTTAATTGAAACATGTTGACCTCCTATTTCTACACCAGAGTCTAGTACCAGTAATAGTTCATTTATGAATTTGCTCAGATATTCAGTTACATCTTTTGGTTTACCAGTTCCATAGTATATGCCAATAACCATTGGTGTTAGATCTGGGAGCTCATGGATGTTGAAGAGTATGGGCCAAAAGTTTTTGGTAGAGCTTTTGTATATTGGCAAACCATCGATATTGAAATTCAGTGAAATTGTCATTGGTTGCGGAATGTCCATTAATGATTTTTGAAGGCAATATTGTAATCCTTGATGCCAATACAAACCATTGTCTTTCGTGCACTGTATGTCCAATCTTCGAGGGGTGAGCATTATTGTGCGCGGATCTTTGGCAATATTCAAATTCAAACTTGTATTTAAGATTTGAGTTAGGGATTGCAATGCAGATTGTGAGATTTGAAAATCAGTTGCCCATTTTCTGATGGAACTGATTAAGTTTGCTTGGTTGCCTGAAAATATAAATATTGATTCAAAACATAGAGAAGTAGCATGTAATGAATAATTTACCGTGATTATTTGTACATTCTGTGGAGTTTGTTGTTATAGCCTGAATATTTGGAATGTTTTCAAACCAATAATCTTCAATAGAAAGAACCTCCGTATCAGATTCTTGGATTGTTCTATTCTCGCGAATGATCTTGCATTGCAAGCGGTGTTTTCTTAGTAGACGACTGTATGTTCCACTTTTCCGCATCTTTTTCAATTTGTTTCGTACGGCCAGGACTTTCATGTTTATTTTCTGCTCTTTGAACGTATTAAAAAGTGAATTAAAGAAAGCGAGAGAAGAAAATCGACAAAAAAATTCCATCTGACGCTAGTGCCTATTTAGTTTTGATATTAAATTATATACGATCGAAGCTTAATTGAATGAACAGTTAATCTGCTGTTAATCCGGCATATATTCAACAATAATACGATCTAACGCGACCGAAAATACCGTTTTGACACATGTACAATGTTGGTACATATATCAATATATATTGTAAGTTTTACGCGACATTGTTTGATTTTGGTCGATTTGTTTTCTACAGAAATACGATTCTGGGGAAAAGTTCGTATATTGACCGTATTTTTATAATATACGGTTAAGAGTATACTTCTCCCGATTAAAACTAAATGTTTTAACGATATTGAATTTATTTGTACCTTTTTACGATTGTTTTCGTGCATTGATATACGATTGATGGTTTGCTGGGGAGTAACATTCGATGATTATGATTAAGCGTCACATCACAGAGATTAAATTAGTATATCGTATGACTTCATGGGATCCAAAATGTGATATTTTGTTAAGGCAATTGAAAACATAAGAAAACAATTGAAGGCTAGAAATATGCGTTTCCTTTCTCTTAACAGCATCTATGTAATTGAATGTGAAGTTAGCAGTTCGCCAAGAAGGAGGAATAATAAAGTAGGGCAGACTTACATTTCACCATTCGAACTATCTTGTCCAGGCCAGCAAAGAATTCTTCGTACTTCATGGTGAGTTTCAGGTTGTTTCCGTAAACAATGCGCTCAGCTATGTATGACGGCTTAAATATTACAACATCTACTATATACGCTATTCTATGTATTCTATGTATAAGTATAACACTTCTTGATACATTAAATGCGAACAATGTTCCGTGTTTATCTATTTTGATTCCTTTTGGTTCACGCTATCATCAGATTTTGTAAGTTTCTCGCTCTTAATAATATCCGCGATATCCTTCGAACGACGCAGAATTACCAAATTTTGTTGTAATGTTCGTATTCTGTAAATTTGGTGAAATTTCTTTGTATAGTTTGGTTACTTTGAAAAGATTTCTGTTTATAAAACAGAACAAAACATAATCGGATGAGTGAGAAAATTCAAGAAAATAGAATTCGCAATTATCCAATTGCAAACTTAGAAACGACTCGGAGCAGGGAACGCCACGGTATCGAGAGTTCCTCATCTTTACCGTCAGAGATTAATTTCATATTGTGGCAATATACAAACAATAAATCGAAATTGGTCAGAATCTTTCTGGTTTGGCCGGCAATCTGCAATTGCAGCAAACGAAGTCAGATGTATGTCACAACCGGGATTATGAACCAGGAAAGGCACCCGATCAGAAACGCGCAATGCAAAGATTTATTTTTTTTGTATTTTGTTATAATTTTCTGTTATTTTAACTATTAACGAAACCGAATTTACAAGGCAACTTACTAAGAAAATTTCGTTCTGTTATAATTTTGTTATTGCATTCTGATCGGGAAAACTACCACAAAAAGTGCCTTCAAAAACATCGACTACCTGTTTTAGACTGTGGTTCTTCTTATTATGCCGGATTTGGCACCGTTTCGTCATGCAAAATCAGTTCTAGAGTTGTATAGAGTCATCAAGATAAATTTTGTCAAATACTGCAAAATCAGAAGTTGTGAAAAATGAACATGGTAACTATGTACGAAAACCAAGAAACAATATACCAATAACATTCAATTTTTAAAAATATATTGTTATTCTTAACATATTGAACGTAAGCAGTACCTCGTTTCTTATGTGATTAAACTAAGCACAATGTGGAAAAGCCACATTTTAATTTCGAATCCTGCTGTTCACTTCGCTAACAGCAGGCTTTAAAATCAATTAATATTGTGTTGGCGAATACCCTTCGGATGATTAAGAATCAGGATGATTCATTTTCAGAGCTTGATTTTTTCTTACACTACCACACAACTGCGTAGTGAAAAAAAACCACAGCCATTTTCAATATTCAGTGGCGCAACTGAAAACGTCATTCATTTCCGATTATTAAGTTCTAAAAGATGACGACACGAATGAACTCATGATGAATGAAGTTTCATGTTTGACAATTCTCGGTGGTTTGTTTACTTTGTCAGTTGCGGAGTGCGAGTGCAACGGGTGCTTATCTGTTACATTCGAACTCACGTAACTTCCATGTAAATAAACCACCGAGAATTGTCAAACGAAGATCATCTGGCTTATTTTGTGGGGTTATGTCGGTTGGTGTAAAACCTGCGAACATGCAACAACATATCAAACGCATCAAAGTAGGCCTTGGCACAATGTAAGCGATGATAATTAATATTTTTTATGTTGTAGCAACATTTACTTGGAGAATTAGTGAAATGAATGTTATTGTACGATATTAGGTTTTACACCAACTGACATAACCACACAAAATGACCGGATGAACTTCGTTTGACAATTCTCGGTGGTTTATTTACATAGAAGTTACGTGAGTTCGAATGTAGCAGATGAGCACCCGTTGCACTCGCACTCACGCAACTGACGAAGTAAACAAGCCACCGAAAATTAAAATGAACAACAAACATGAACTTCATTCATCATGAGTTAATTCGTGTCGTCATCTTGTAGAACTCAATTCAACTGAATGAATAGTTTTTGGATTTTTGGATTTTTGAATGAATATTTTTCTATTCATTGAATACTTTACGATGACGTTACAAATGAACTCGAGTTGACAGTTCGCTTATACTGTTTACATGGACTTAGAAAAATTCTTTGCGATTTGCTTCGAGCAAATCTAGTCGTCCGCAAAAATTTTCTAAGTCCATGTAAACAGTACAAGTGAACTGTCAAGAAAAGTGAGATTAACTTTGTCAGTAAAGAACCTAATTACCTAACTCAGGTTCATTTTAAGCCGTCATAAAAGAGCTTCGAGTACACATCGATATTAATTAATTAATTAATTACATTTAGTACAACAGAAGAATACTTTCATTATTTACTTTAATTATATTCAAAATACGCTGGTATTTTCAATACGACGCACTCAAACCAGCTAGTGCTTGCCCCTCGGATTTCGCCCCCTTAAATATACCACGAATATACCCCAGGTTTCCTTCAATAAGCCATGCAAGAAAGATTCTTCATGTCATCATATTGTTCCCTTTAGTTTTTTTTTAAGTGAACCACACAAGAGTATACATGTTGACAGTAAACAATTTATTCATCAATAAATTGTTTATTGATGGTATGAGGGTGTTTTTAAAGGTGCGCAACGTTTGGAATAAATACGTTAGGAATAAGTACGTTAGGAATAATGGACATTAGGCATAAGCGACGATTGGCATAATATACGTTAGGCATAATGCACGATTGGCATAATGTACGTTAGACATAATGGACAATAGGCATAATTCACAAAAATTGGCTTTCGTTATTATAGAGATTTCGCTTGTTTTTGTCAGATTGGAAAAAAGGACGCTTTGCTATACCATACATTCGCATAACTTTAGCGAGATATTTAACCCTTGCAAGTGTAGCTTTTTTCTATTTTATACTGAAGACGAAACAAAGAAAATATCCCTTCATTTAAGTGAACAGTTTTGGTACAAGCACATTTCAAGCCTCTTAGATTTATTACTAATACAGTTGCATCCAAATATTAAAAAAAAAAAACAAAATAATTAACAGACATTAAGTATTGGATCCTATGGAAACTGACAGTGTCATGTACAGGATCAGCATTAGGAATCCATAGCCACACTTGTGACGATACCTTTTTCGTTTCGGTAACTTGTCACAGTACAGGATTAAACTTTCTCTCATATCAAAGAGTTTCCGTAGTTCTATTTGTGATGGTCTCGAGAATACAATCATTTTTCTTAAGAATATGGGAGACAATCAATATAGCACCAGCAACATTCGTATATTCGTTGATTGAATAATAAAATTCATCATTCTTTCTTTCATGAGTTGTTCTTCAAGGTTATATATTTTCTTCTTGGACAATTTCATCTTGCATGCATGAAAAATTAATCTAATTTAACCCTTACATGCTCAACTTTTTTATAGTGTTCATAGAGTTCAAGAAACACGAAAAACCCGCTTTGAAAGATGCTTCTTTCGCAGTGCTGGAAGCTGCTCAATATTTACCTCCCGGTGCTCAACACAATTCTCCTGGAACATTTTCAATATTCTATATGCTAGGAAAAGATAGTCGAAGACGGTCCAAATTGATACGTTGGAAAATAATGAAGATATATAAAAAATTTCATTTATCAACGCTAACTGTAAATATCGCTGGTAGTACTGCTTTAGCAGAGTTATATCAGACTAATAGCAATAACTTCAGTTCTAAGTTCTAATAGTACCAGTTACTGGTCTTACTTGTGTTTTTGAGTAAATTCTGCCTAAATCAAAAGTTTTAGCAGTTTAAAAACGTTGTTTACATTGTTGCGTTATTCATACCTTAATACAAAATAGACCGATTTTAAGTAAGAGTATTAAGCCTATTGTATAGATGTGCTATTTGTTTATTCGTTCATTCGATGTGCATTCGTTCTGCATCTTTTGTTTGAGTTAAGCTTTTTTGAGGTATTTACAATAGAATAAAATGTTGATCTAGTTCTATCAGCTTCCAGAGTAATTCTACAACATCAAAAAATTTCAAACATTTGCGTTCTTACCACCCGAGGCTTTCACCACCAAAAAGTTATTTTCGTAATGGATACGTCAACATGATAATTTATACCTAACGTCCATTATGCCCAACGTCTTTATGCTAAACGTCCATTATGCCTAACGTACTTATGCCAAACGTCCTTATGCCTAACGTATTGATGTCTAATGGGGTACACCCGGTTTTAAACCCGAGCAAATGCTCAATCGTTACGTTCACGCGAAAACGCCATCCGACTCAGTTTAACTACCATTTCTTCGGCGCTCAAACCACATACTTCTAGGGTGACCATACCTCCTGGTTTCCTAGGACATGTCCTGGTTTTGCATTGACTGTCCTGGTGTCCTGGGAAGTCGAGGAAAATGCTTGATTTGTCCTGGTTTTTCTTCTGTAAGCCTAATATATTTCTATTTATTCAGTCTTCGATTTTCACTATGCTCCAGACCGCAGTAACGACCGACCGCAACCATAACTGCAACGTATACGCATCCCCAATCGGAATGCGACAAACAAAACTTAATATAGTCGAATCTCCCAATTGTACCTTCCGATGGTTATTATAATCTCTCAAGAGTGCCTCGTCAATATCGATGAAACAATTGGATTGCATGACGATTTAAGCGCTTCTTCTAGGCTTAAATCGTCATTCAATCCGGGACCCGAAGAATTCCCGTTTGTACCTCTAAAAAGACACATCGGCATTTTCGTGCTTCTACTTGAGTTCTCTTGCTAGTGGCTTTTTTCGCCTTACTGGAAATCCATTCCATAAAAAGAAAAATAGCACCTAATCAGTCAAACGAAAGTTTCTACCTAAAGGCTACTGTCTATATGTAACGTGCCAGTACTATAAACAAGCAAAGCAATCGGATAACAAATTTCGTCCCAAGCCAGTGTGAACAATAAAGCACCGTTACTTTTACCGATGCGATATCGATCATTCATTTCAAGATGTTTGAAACTCAACAGCAAAATTCAACAGCAAATTTGAAAATGCAGTATAGACTGACGGAAGTCGTCGTTATACAAGCTAACCACACTCGATACTGATAACGTTTAAAACTTTGGTTATAACGGATAGCTACGCTATGGAAGACAACATGCAATACGTCATTGAGCATGAAAATGTTAGGACCAAGATACCTGTTTATATTGACAATGATAAGATTGATATGCGTCTGCACGATCTTCACCTGGGTACCAATAATAAATTTATTACAACCATCATGTCGGAACACGTAACGGTGGAATCCTTTAAGTTAGAAACCTGGAGAAAATTCAGGTATTTCCAACGGTTTTTGTTTCGTTAGCATGCGAGTGACATATTCCTTCATATCTGAACTTTCAATTCAAAGCAAAACGCGTGACCAAATCTCAAAGCACGCTGTGCACGTATGAAGGACAGATCCCTGTGTGCCCTACGTTGTTACACCAGAAGACACATTACGAGAAACCATGTACACAAACCTCTAACGAAGCAATATCAACTGCAAGCATGCAAGCATCACACAGCCCTTCATCAACATCAAGTAAATCACAAACCACCGGAGTTGCAGCTCAGGCACCAACGTATACTGAAACAACAGAACGTACGCACAGCGTGAACAATCATTGTGATATGCCTACTACTTCCCAAACAACTGTCAGCACCACCGATAATAAAGTAAATAACACAGAACACGAATACGCGATCGTGACCCGTAGACCCCACAAGCAACTGAAACCAGATAATTGTGAAAGCCCGTACAACATTAACAGCGAGAATAGCATGAAAACGATAAACCTAGAGAAAGCAAACTAAGTGATCCACAAGCAACAAGAGACAATAAAATAAATAGATTTTCAACAAGAAATAAGATCTTTACGCAAAAAAACAAATCGAGTATACAAGATCCGATGGATATAAAATAAAATTCGATTTATATTTATTTACACATTGATAATATTAAAAGTTCCACGGCTCAGGTAATACATTGAGGAGTGTCGAATAAAATGTGTGTGAAATATCTAATGGACGATTAACATGCCTTCACGCCAGGACGCTGAACAGCGACTAACCGCCGAGTCTAGCATTCTACCCCAGTCAAAAAAATTCATCGCGACGGGCATGGATTGAATTTTGTTTTCTTTCAAGTTCACGCAGGGATGTCAATTTTTTCAAGCTCGGGCTCAAACTGGTATTATTTACACCAAGCTATCCGCCAGTTTTCATATAACAATCGATTAAACGGATAAAAGATTTTTGGTAACAACGGTAGGGTTTGCAGCTCTCAAATCGAGTGATAATGGTTGTCAATGGAGATTGCCAAGCATAGCGCAGGGAAGCTACTTGGGATCACTGATGTTTCTGATTTACGTCCATGTCGTGTTTTTAGTACTGAAAACTTCTCGCCGGTACTGCACAGACCACTGCCACAGTGGAATTCCGATGAAAGACTTTCTGGCAGAGCTCTTCCTCCCAGACTCCCATAACTTTTTTACTATCCAAGCTCTGCCTGCCAGACCCCAGAACTTCAACTGCCGAAAACGTGCGGAAAAGGCAATGTCGATTGAGAGGTATCGGGGGGAATCAGTACCCTTTCGACTGTCCTGGTTTTTTACTCGTCTGATATGGTCACCCTACATACTTCATACATCGTGAACAAGGCATCAGGACAAATTGGGTTCATCTTCCGAATAGCGAAAAACTTCAGGGACGTATACTGTCTTAAATCGCTTACTTGCTTAAGTCGCTGTCTTACTTGCGCGTTGGTCCGCTCAACGTTAGAATATTGTACTGCTGTTTGGAATCCTTACTACCAGAACGGGATTGACAGAATCGAGACTGTCCAACGCCGGTTCATACGATTCGCCCTTCGGCATCTCCCATGGCGAAACAGATTTTAGTTGCCGAGCTATGAAAACCGTTGCCAGCTGCTACACCTCGATACACTCAGCATTCGGAGGGACTGCTCTCGAGCCCTGTTCGTCTCGGACTTACTCTCTGCCAGAGTGGATTGCCCTGCAATCCTCGGACGTCTGGATCTTCAAGCCCGCGTTCGAGCTCTACGTAATAACTCTCTTCTGCGAGTTCCGTTCAGGAGAACCAACTATGGTCGCCAGAGCGTTGTTACCGGGCTCCAGCGAATTTTTAACAGTGTGGCGACGGCCTTTGACTTCAACCGGACGCGGAATGCGATAAAAGCGAAAATATTGGCAATTTTAAATGTAATTAGTTTAAGCAACCACCTTTGGGGCCAAGGGAACTGTTGGTAAAGGTAATAAACATAAACATATTGCATAAAGTACAACGCGCGAGTGCTCGTGTTACAAAATTTGTGCCGGGGGGTTCAATGAAATTCATGTGAGCCTTATATTGTTCAATTGGCCCAGCCATCTCTGAAAATAAGTGACATTTGATACATAAGCGGGTTCAAACTAAATCATTGTGAAGAAATTTTTGAAAAAAAAAATGGAACCGAACACAGTTTAAAACCAAAGTTTTTGTGAAATTATTGAAAATAACATCTTTTAGGTGAAAATGGGCACCCAAAATCTCTACCATCTTTTTATTTGTTCTGCTTCCAAATTTCGATCAAAGATGCACATTTTCAACCAAAAGATGTCATTTTTTTAAAAAAAAATTTCACAAAACTTTGGTTTTAATCTGTGAAGTCCCGTTCCAATGTTTTTCAAAAAAAATTTCACCAGGGGTTTCCTGGGACCCCAAATTTTCGCCATTTTTTTCGTTCTGTTCCCAATTTTTTTTAATGTAGAATACATTTAAGCTTTCAATATAGGGGTCCCGTTTCAAAATATCGGCTGCGGCGCCGCGTCAGATTTTGAACGTTAATAACTTATATCATACCTAACAGAATGATTTGATTTTTAGGCCAATTTGTTGCAAATATGTTCCTCTATGCTGTATTAAAATTTGAAGTATGTATAACATGCACTAATAACAAAAAATTGTGTTTTGAAAAATCTTTCGAAAACGACTCGGAAAAGTGAAAATTTTCAGCCCATCCCGCACAGAGCCGTCAAAATGGTGGACCAACCGAACAATAAAATAATGAAAAGTTTATATATAGGTCCACTACATGTTTGTTCCTATGGTTATTCGCATTGGGTTGCTTGACGAGAGCAGTTGGTGGGGGAAAGACGGCATATTCCTTTGGTTAGGCCATTAGAAGCCGGACGGAACGGAAAGGCTCATGCACGGCACGAGAACGAGCGAGGAAGCGATAGTAGTGCATATTAGCGCGATTATATAAATATCTGTCGGTCGGTTTTTCTCATCATTCGTATTCGTTCAAGCACTAGCAAGCAGCCAGTCCACCGAAGGAAAGCAGTTGGCAATGACGACGGCGGAAAAAGTGCCCCAGCTACTGGTGACTCATCGCAACCCGATCAGGAACTGTCGACCTGCTAGAATTTCGCCCCAACTAAAGGGCAACAGAGTAGGCTATCGTTCCAGCGTCTGGGTCGTGAGATTGTGCAGGACTGCAAAATCGAGCCACGCTTACAAAGCTCAGTCGTAATGATGCCCCGAGAAGCCAACGATGCCTACTTGGTCGGTTTGTTCGAGGATGCAAAATAGTGCTTTGTGGCTCACCGTGTCCGCGGGGAGTGCGTCTGAATTATGCTCCCGCAATAAAACAATAAACGGTTCTTTACAGGACCAATTAATTGTGTTCTAATAAGAGTTAAACTGAAATTTACATTTTATGGTGTATAACAAATAATTTTCAGAAAGCTATATAAAAAATACGATGTGTGGAAAGAAAGAAAGAGAATTTAAATTATCCTCTCTTGCTCGTTTTCGTGCACTGCTTTTCCTTTCCTTTCTGCTGCTACTACCATCATAACTAAAACGAATGTGCGTGTTCCCCCAGCCAGCAATTGGCCAGTGTTGCCACAATTGCATGTCGCTATTACAATTTGAATTATTTTATTGATCCTCTCTAGTATTGATAAAATATAGAACGTGCAAAGTACACTAGTCGCATGCTTTTATTCGAACTTTTTGGCAGCCTCCGTTGATTAACTGCATAAATCGATTTGTTTGTGCAGCTCCTTGCTAGTAGCAAACTAAATAGCCTTTATCAGCGCTAACAAATAACACGAAAGAATTTAAATTTGTGAAAATCTTTTCCTTCTTTTCAAATCTGCAGCATTCTTTGAAAATATTGTTTGAATGTTGTTATTGAAAAACTGAACATGCAAGTTTGCTAGCACTGGCCACTAGATTGAAGGCGATGGAAAGACAGAATATTCGTTTTGGTTATGCTAGTATTGGTAGCCGAACGGAAAGGAAAGGCACAGGAATGGCACGAAAACGAGCGAGAGCGATAGTAGCGCTTTCTCGTGTGTTCATATATGAATATTGGTCGGTCGGTTTTTCTCATCATTCGTATTCGTTCAAGCACTAGCAAGCAGCCAGTCCACCGAAGGAAAGAAGTTGGCGATGACGACGGTCGGAAAAAGTGCCCCAGCTACTGGTGACTCATCGCAACCCGATCAGGAACTGTCGCCCTGCAAGAATTTCGCCCCAACTAAAGGGCAACAGAGAAACTAATCTGTGTTCTAATAAGAGTTAAACGGGCTCACCGTGTCCGCGGGGAGTGCGTCTGAATTATGCTCCCGCAATAAAACAATAAACGGTTCTTTACAGGACCAATTAATTGTGTTCTAATAAGAGTTAAACTGAAATTTACATTCTATGGTGTATAACAAATAATTTTCAGAAAGCTATATAAGAAATACGATGTGTGGAAAGAAAGAAAGAGAATTTAAATTATCCTCTCTCGCTCGTTTTTGTGCACTGCTTTTCCATTCCTTTCTGCTGCTACTACAATCATAACTAAAACGAATGTGCGCGTTCTCCCACCATCTCATGGCCAGTGTTGCCACAATTGCATGTTGCTATAACAATTTGAATTATTTTATTGATCCTCTCTAGTATTGATAAAATATAGAATATGCAAAGTACACTAGTCGCATGCTTTTATTCGAACTTTTTGGCAGCCTCCGTTGATTAACTGCATAAATCGATTTGTTTGTGCAGCTCCTTGCTAGTAGCAAACTAAATAGCCTTTATCAGCGCTAACAAATAAGACAAAAGAATTTAAATTTGTGAAAATCTTCTCCTTCCTTCTTTTCAAATCTGCAACATTCTTTGAAAATATTGAAAATGTTGTTATTGAAAAACTGAACATGCAAGTTTGCTAGCACTGGCCACTAAATTGAAGGCGATGGAAGGACAGAATATTCGTTTTGGTTATGCTAGTATTGGTAGCCGAACGGAAAGGAAAGGCACAGGAATGGCACGAAAACGAGCGGGAGAGCGATAGTAGTGCTTTCTCGTGTTTTCATATATGAATATTGGTCGGTCGGTTTTTCTCATCATTCGTATTCGTTCAAGCACTAGCAAGCAGCCAGTCCACCGGAGGAAATCAGTTGGCGATGATGACGGTCCGCAAAAGTGCCCAGCTACTGGTGGCCCATCGCAACCAACTACCGATCAGGAACTGTCGCCGTGCTAGTATTTCGCCCCAACTAGAGGGCAACGGAGCAACTAATCCGCTGGCTAACATTCCAGCGTCTGGTTCGTAAGGTTGTGTATTACTTCAAAGTCGAGCTACGCTTACAAAACTCAGCCGTAATGAAGCCAGTGATGCCTACTTGGTCGGTTTGTGGGAGTGGGCGTAAATTACAATAAAAGCAACGGTTCTTTTCAGGACCAATCAATTGTGTTCTAGTGAGAGTTAAACTGAAACTTTCATTTTAAGGTGTGTAGCAAATTTTCAACAAGCAACATAATACGTTGTGTGGAAAGAAGTAGCTTGCACACGGAACAAAAATTTAAATTATCCTCTCGCTCGTTTCGTGCACTGCTTTTCCATTCCTTTCTACTGTTATTATCAGTATTACCAAAACGAATGTGTTGTTGCATGTGTTTAAGAGAAACGTTGAAGTCGCATGCTTATATTCAAGCTTTTTGGCAGCCCCCGTGAACTAACTGCATTAAATGGTTTTTTTGTGCAGCTCCGTGCTAGTAGCAAACAAAATGGCCCTACTAGTGTCTGATTCGTGAGATTGTGCAAGATTTCAAAGTCGAGCTAAGCTTATAAAGTTCAGCCGTAATGGGACCCGAAGAAGCCAGTCTTGTCGTTTTGTTCGAGGCTACAAAACAGTTCGCCAGGCACGTAACTATCATACCAAAAATATCCAACGATCCAGCGCATCACCATCAACACCAACGCCGATACCAAAGGTTCTTTTCAGAACCACCATTATTACCATAGAGAATTATTTGAAAATTTCCCATTCAAACGTGATTCTGTTGAATATTATTAGATTTAAATTAACGTCTCGAATTGAAATCACGACGCTCCGGTTATGTGACAGACATTACCCACCCATCTTTTTTTATTGTGACCACGACTAACGGTTTAATATAGACACCCCATTTCAATATTTCTGAAGGAACAGAAGGTCGAGTTTGGAAAGTTTGTAACTTTCATTGTACTTAACCAAATTACACAATGTTCGCACTAATGATTCAGAAATATGATCAGGAATCTTCTGTTAGATTTGTAAGTATGTATAATTTACATGAATAAAGAAAAATTGATTTTCAGGAATCAATTATTATCTGTTCTTCCATTGGCCAGTACTACGCGACTTCCTCATGCTAACAATTAATTTCATCGTTAGCCATCTCCCTCACCAAGGCCAACAACGCCAACAAAACTGGTCCTTTTCAGGACCACCATCATTTTTGTAAAGAATAATTTGAAATATTCCTCGCCCAAATCACCTTTTGTCCGAAAATTCCAATGAGTATCAACATATTTGAAGAACGTGTTCCTTATGTATTCTACATCTCTCCGGTTATGTCGCAGACATTACCCACCCATCTTTTTGTTTCGCAGTGCTATCGTTAGCTTAACCTGATTACCCCAAAATTTGCAAACTAGTGCAGTTTGAAATAAGCTTTGTCGAAGTCTGACTGACCAGAGCCGTAGCAATGCTGTTTTGCATGAGGGGGCGCATTTTTTATTGAATTTAACGTCTATTTAAACTTTCTATGTTGTAATGACATTCATTTAGCAATGGACTGGAGCACAAGAAGCATTTTTTAATATTAAGAGCCATATTACTCAAGGAAGAGCGAAACGTTCCTGACTCCTGCAGTAGAAGACAAAGGGTTAAGTCTTTAGCAAACTCTAATATTGCTCATATTACCCTATTTCACGCTTTTCTAAACATTTCGCCTTCACCGTTTCGCTCGTTACAGTAAAAAAAATTAACTCACTCTTAGTCGTTAATAAAAAGGAACAGAAAGAAAATCATTGCCATAAGACCCACTCCTTGATCACCAGCTACTATGCGATTTGGTCTTCAATATCGACGAAGCGGTTGCGCAGTATCGCGGCATGGACCCAATGTCGCGCCACAGGATCCCGAAGCTGCAGTATTCTTTCAAGTTGACCTGTGAAGTTCAGATCATGAATGCTAACGTTCTTCCGATGCATCTGGAATTTGTGCAGAACCTGGAAGATCTGCAGCTAACAGTATTCTGGGCTGCAGTGGTGTCGATGTTTAGGATACCGACTTACACGTAGAGGCGAATCGTCTCAATATCACCGAGATCTGGAACAAACGTGCCGATATTGAAAGGCTATTCGCTATTAGCGTACAGAGACAGCAAAAGATCGGCGAAATTATGTCGTCATGTGGCTGCGATCATTGCACTCACCAGCTGACGGAAAAACTCAACATTTTAGAACAGCAATAGAGTGTCTTATCAGAATGGCCGAGGCGATACACTTCTATGACTAAATCAGCCGTGAGAAGCCCGAGGCGAAGGTCTACCGGATATCGGCGATGTCACTAGCTTTTGTGCCACTATTTGGGCGACCCCCGTACAACATCGCGAAGGGCAACCGCGGCTAAGGTGCGAGGAGGAATGAGCAGGTAAAGATATTGACGAGATGATGACTTTTGGTACTTGAAGCTGACCGTTGCACATCCCACGATGGCTGCAGTTTCAACAGGGCTTTACGCGAACCACGCTTATTACCGGATTCAATCACCCGTGGTACTACAATGCTCCTCCCCAATGACCCAAAGTACAGACCAAGCCCGCATTATATCATGAGCACCTTCATCACCTCATACGTATGGGCTCACTGTAATCAGAATAGCACCCTAACAGAGGAACATATGGGATACAAGAAAAACACACATGACTGCAAAGATCAAGCCATAATAATGTGTAACCAACGGAACCTTAGTATGGCCCATATTGATTACAAGAAAGCATACGACTTCATACCGCACTCGTTCCTCATCAAAGTATTGGAGATGTATAAAGTTAATCCTGTAACCGTGAGGTTCCTGCGGCAGGCGATGGAGAGGAAGACGACGACTCTGCAGTGCAGAAGTGGGAAAACCATGTTGCAATCTTGAACGTTCAGTAGGGAACTTAATCGAAACGGGACGGTTAAGGTATGAAGAAAGCTCCATACCTACCACATGGACGATTTTTGAAGATCTATGATGACTCGACGGAACGACTGGGTGTAGTCATCAAACTAGCCGAAAGGATTAGTGGCGTCATCGGCATGGCGTTCGGCCTAGAGAAATTCCGATATGATCAGCTACTACCAGTACCAGAGCGATTAGTCTACACTAGAGGCTGCGAGATCGGCGAAGGAGTAATGATTCGGAACATGGTTCTTTTCTGAAGGCGGGGAAATAAGATCAGAGCTATCAACACGTTTACTGTCCCCGTGTTTCGGCATCATCAAATGGAGCCGGACTGACCTGGAATATCTTGAGAGAAAATAGAGGAAGGCTTTTAGACAAGCGGGAATGTGTCATCCGTAGTAGGCGCTGGAGAGATTCACATTGCCAAGGGACAAGGAATAGTCGACATCCAGACACTATGCGTAGCGCAGGTGCTGCGATTGCGAGAATACTATGTGGAAAGTGCAAACCGACATGGACGATATCAAGCAGTTTGTGCTGCGGTCCGCAACTACAGCACACTTTACCTAGCGTAAGCGAACCACAACCTTAACTGCTGAAGGCAGAAAGCACGGTGCCCACTAGAGTTACAAGAAAAAAAATAATAACCCCCTTCGGACCACCCCTGAGTCGATTCCTTTCAGAGTTCGGATAAATTTACATGGAGGAAGCCCACTAACTGGCGTTTCCATCGCTAGGTGGCACTGTAGGAATCATTTTATCACTGAAAATGATAATAAAAAGGATAATTTTTTTTTGTCTACAACTTTGTTGAAGACTACAAATCAATCCAACTTCTTAGGAGAAGTTATTGAATTTTTAATGAAGTTATGTGTCTGAGTCAGTTTTGCATGAGACCTAACAGCACATGGTATCAGTAGTCGATTTCCACGAGCTTTTTATTGCGGAATACTGGTTGGGTTTTCCTAAATAAAGTATTTGAATAAATTTGAGAACATACTATTCGTCATCTTTTAACTACAAAATTTTAGTTCTACATTTCACCACCTAGAGGGCGCTAGCACTTATTACTTAGCGGAAGGAGATAAAAATTAGGTGTCTTCTTTAAAGTTGTAGAACAAATAATTTCCAATAATTCTTGTTACCATGTCCAATTGCCCATATTATATTTCTCTTCTTTTAAAAGTGTTGGCACCTTCTATGCAGTGAAATTTGCAGCTGAAATATTGTGGTCAAAAGATGACTCGTATGATGTACTAAAATAGTTCCAAACATACTATTCAGTTAAACCCAACTATAATTTCGCAAAAAAAGTACGTAGGAATCAACTAATCATTCACCACCTTGTGCTGTTAGGCCCTATGCAAAACTGACTCAGACAGCATTTCATTAAAAGTTTTATAATTTCTCCTAAGAAATTTAAATTGATTTGCAGTCTTTGGCAAAGTTGTCGGTAAAAAATCTTTCTAATTTTCACTTGCAGTATTAAAATGATTTATACAGTGGCACATAGCGGTGAAAATGCAACTTAGTACACTATTTCCAGGTAAACTGTCGAAAAATCACATATCACACGTTGAACATGTTAGTTAGACTCTTGATGGGACTAGGAATCGACTCAGGATGAACTGACTGAATTTTGAAAAAAAATTAACTGGGCAGTCTAGTGCCCAACTCCACCAGTTGGAGCAGCCGTACGTTGATAAAGCTCATTATGTTAGGCTGCTGCGTACTAGCTAACGCAGCCTACACTGATCGTCACAATTAGAGCTGCAAAATTTCACCAGGTTGCGTTCTTAGTCGACCGTTACCGGTAGTAGACGTAGTTGAACGGCGCTACGCTACAAGTATTTATTTGATTAATTTAATTCAAGCCGCGCGCGATTTTCGAAAAAAAATAGTCAGCATTATGTCGTGCAGTGTTCGATCGTGTTCAATTAGTGATGATCGTTTTTTATGGAAGTGCGAGTTTTGCAACAAATCGTATCACGCGGCCTGTGTAGGAGTGCAACGGCACCAAGAGCATCACATCACGTCTTTTATGATTCCTCTATGCTCGGATTGTCAGCATAATCTTAAAACGGGGATTGACACTCGTAAAGTGCTTTTCCAACAGGAGCAGCTCTTTAATTTAATCAAGACGCAAACGGATTCCAATCTTCGAATGGCTGCTGACATCAAAAAGTTGAACGCATTTGGTGAACTGTTCGATAACATTGATCACCAGCTAAAAGAAGCGGTGACTAATGTAAATAATATCACCTGCGCGAAAGTTGATTATGCGGTGTCAACATTATCGCGCACTATGGAAAACAACGCGGTCAATAAGGCCGATGAGCTCGTTGTTTTAAAAAATCATATAACGTCATTATTCAACATATCTATGGAATCCACAAGGAAGCGCTTTGAGGAGTACGTGGTGGAGCTCACAACTGACCTGACTCGTGAGCTAAAAAAAATATGCTGCGAAGTTCAAAATTTAAGCGTAATAACCATTGACATGGCGTCTCAATGCAACGAACATACCGGTAACCAGTCGTTTTCTGCTCGTGATGCTCTTGACGAAATAAAATCACAAGCCAGCGCTGTTGGCGACGATATTTTAGACGAAGTAAGGGCAATTGCCGCGACAATTAGTACCCTGGAAACCAGTGTTAATAATGCTCGTTTGACACCTGCGGTGTCTCCCCCCAGTCTGATGGACGAATTGGCCGTCGTTTCCAACAAAACTGCTATCTCAGGTTCGCAGCATAATCAAGTGGCAAAAGATGGATGGCGCACACTTGGTTCGAAAAGAGTGTGGCGTCGCATTAAACAACAAAAAGAGAAAGATAAAGCAGCAAAGAGTAAAAAATCGAGAAGAAAACAGGGTACAAGATACAGCAATACCAACAGTAATTACAATAACAACTACAACAACAAAGATAGCAAGTGCAATAAGAACAGGAACCGCAATAAGTACAACAATAACAATAATCACAACTACAACCAAAATAGAAACAACAACAATAGCAACAAAAACAACAGCTACAAGTCCAATAATACCACCAACAATTTCAATAGAAACAGGCACAACATAAACAATAACGACCACAACGGAAACAGAAACAACAACATTAACAGCAGTAACAACAACAACAACAACAACAATAATAATCACAGAATAAGCAACTACAACAAAAACAGCAACTACTACAGAAATAACAACAACCACAACGAAAACAGAAACAGCAGTTACAGCAACAACAACAGAAACAGCATTTACAATAGAAACAACAATGGTCTTAACAACAATCACCATAACAATAAACATCATTGTTCATCTTGCTCCTGTGAACGTTCGTGTTTTCGCCAATTTTAACGCACTTCTCAGAGGCAGACCAGGACAAGCATGACGCAGCTGGTAACAGTACAATAGTTTTAAACAATATTTTTACGAATAACGAATCACAACCAACTTCTTCGAAAGCCACTGAAATTTTGGTTTACTGTCAAAATTTTAATAGAATGAGGAGCGCCGTAAAGATGAACGAAATCCATAAGAATATATTAGGCTCCTCATTTTCGATAATTCTAGGTACCGAAACAAGTTGGAATGAGGATATAAAAAGTGAAGAGGTTTTCGGTAGTGACTATAATGTTTTTAGAGATGATCGTGATTTACGACTAACCCAAAGAATGTCAGGCGGAGGAGTTCTCATCGCAGTTTCATCTATATTTAATTCCGATCTTATTGTCTCACCAAAATTCAAAGAATTTGAACATGTATGGGTTAAAGCACATATCGCTGATGAAATCCACATTTTTGTCTCAGTGTACTTTCCTCCGGACCTAGCTTGCAAATCAACATATGAGATTTTCTTTCAAGCAGCTGAAGAAATAATCTCTAATTTTCCTCCAGAATTCAAAGTTCATATTTATGGTGATTTTAATCAGCGCAACTTAGATTTTATTCCTGACTCTGAAAATGAGAGCATTCTACTTCCTGTCGTTGGTGATAACGAAACATTACAATATATGTTTGAGAAAATTGCATTGCTAGGACTCAATCAAATAAACCATATAAAAAATCAACACAATCGTTATTTAGATCTGCTATTAACAAACATTAATGAAGATTTCTGTGTTGATGAATCTCATTCTCCCTTATGGAAAAATGAAACGTTTCATACAGCAATAGAATTCTCTATTTTTGTGCACAAGAATCATAATTTCATTGATTGTGACTTCGAGGACGTTTTCGATTATAGAAAAGCAAATTATGAAAATATTAAATATAAATTAAGCAGTGCTAATTGGCAGTCCCTTTTAAAGAATCAAGTGAACGTTGAATGTGGAGTGGAGATCTTTTATAATATTTTATGGCAAATAATACAGGAGGAAGTTCCACTCACGAAAAAACGACGAAATCATGCATCCAAAAATCCAGTTTGGTTCAACAAGGAAATTATTAATTTAAAAAATCGGAAGCAAAAAGCTCACAAAATTTACAGAAAACACAATAATCAGGATAATTTGGAAAAATACCTTAACATTCGTGACCAACTAACTTTGGCTATTTCTTCGGCACTAACTGTATATAATGCAAAAACTGAAAATGAGATCAAGTCATGCCCAAAAAACTTTTTTAATTACATCAAAACTAAGTTGAATTCATGTAACTTCCCATCAAAAATGTCTTTAGATGGGAAAGAGGGTGAAACTTCAAAAGATATTTGTAATCTCTTCGCAACATTTTTTCAAGAAACTTATTCTAACTATTCAGACAATGATCGTGACTTTGAATATTTTTCTTATTTTCCTGATTATTCAAGGGATGTTGGTGTCAGTCACATTAATGTTCAAGATATCTTGTCTGGTCTCAATGATCTAGATGCCACTAAAGGCTCCGGACCTGATGGAATTCCACCTGCTTTCATAAAGAATTTAGCAACTGAGCTTACGTCACCTTTATTCTGGCTGTTCAATAAGTCACTAGAATCTGGTATTTTCCCAAAAGATTGGAAAAAATCTTTTTTAATACCTATTTATAAATCGGGTACAAAATCTGATATTCGCAATTATCGTGGAATTGCCATTCTGTCTTGCTTTCCCAAACTTTTCGAATCCATCATAAATAAAACCATTTTCAACCAAGTCAAACATAAAATAACAAATTCACAACATGGGTTTTTTAAAGGCCGTTCAACTAGTACAAACCTTTTAGAATTTGTTGATTACTCGTTAAATGCCATGGATAAAGGAAATCATATAGAAGCTCTTTACACTGACTTCAGCAAAGCTTTCGATAAGCTGGACATTCCCATGTTAATATTCAAACTTGAAAAATTGGGAATCGAGATGAGACTCCTCAATTGGATTAAGTCGTATTTAACAGATCGTCAGCAAATAGTAAAATTCTATGAGATGAAATCTGATATAATTAGAGCTACTTCGGGGGTTCCGCAAGGTTCACACTTAGGACCTCTTCTTTTTATTTTATATGTCAACGACATCTCTCTTATTTTAAAAAACATTAATATTCTCATATATGCGGATGATATGAAGCTATTTTTAGAAATTAGAAATAATAATGACTATAATGTTTTTCACGATGAAACACAAATCTTTTATACATGGTGTTGTAAATGTTTACTGGAGTTAAATGTTAAAAAATGTAATCTCATGACTTTTAGCAGAAAACAAATCACGGCTTCCGTGTCAATTACATTAGGTAATCAAACCGTTCAGAAATGCGATAAAATAAGAGATTTAGGAGTTATCTTAGATAAAAAATTAAAATTTGTGGAACATTACAACACAATTGTTCATAGAGCTAGTAATATGCTTAATTTTATAAAACGCTTCGGATATCACTTTCAAGATCCTTACACAATTAAAACTCTTTACGTAGCATATGTTCGGTCTATTTTAGAATATTGTAGTATTGTTTGGTCACCATTCATAAAAAAACACGAAGTGAGAATTGAATCAATCCAAAAACAGTTTCTATTATATGCACTACGCAAGTTAAGATGGACAGTATTCCCTCTTCCATCTTATGAAGCACGTTGTATGTTAATAGATATTCAAACATTGAAAGAACGTCGGGACTATGCTATGATCTCGTTTCTAAACGATATCGTCATGCAGCGTATTGACTCATCTTACATATTGTCAAAATTAAATTTATATGCTCCTACTCGTCAATTACGCAATAGAAATTTGTTCGCGATAGGTCATCACCGTACAGACTATGCTAAATTCGGACCACTAAACCAGATGATGGCTGTGTATAACGAGCATTGTGAAAGTATTGACCTTACCATGCCCCGAACAAGTTTAAAACAGTTTTTCAACTCTTTACGGCATCATAGTACATAGAAATAGTTTACAGGATAGTATATAAGCAATTAATATTTATATAATGTAGTCTACATTTGATTGACGAAATAAATAAACAATAAACAATGAACTTGAAGGAAGAACAAATTTCAAATCATGCCCTACTATGTTCAATTCGCAGTTATTCGTTTACATCATTCATTCAAACAGTCGAGCTGTTCAATCATTTTCCATTCATTTTCGATTTCATTTACCTTGTGAATATCTCTGTACTGGGATATTGACTAGTTTTTTTTCAAGCAAAACTACTCTGAACATACTTCTTGCTGTTCACGTAAGCTTGAAAACGCAAAATATGTCGATTTTTAACCTAAACTGGTCTCTACAGAGCAGATGACAGCTTTGGTTGGTGAATGAAAAAGCATCAATTTGAAATGAAGACTTATACGGTTATGAAAATCCCGCCAACTTGAAAGTGAACGATTAAGGGAGGCTTTGAATTTGAATCATGGTTGGATTTGATTGAGCTGAACGTTGGCATTTTAAAATGAAAATTTGCACCACTGGTCACAATAGCGTTGCTAAGATTTTGCACTAGCAATTAGCGCTGCAATATGGACTTTTGAAAAAGATTGTGACGAACTAGCGATATCTACTGTGCCTGTTCTGGGAAATGCCCATTTCAAGGTGTACTGGGATCGCACTGTTCTATCGAACCAATTCCTGTACCAAAACCGCTCAGTTATACTGTTCTGTGACAAGCCTCGACGTCGCCGTTGCACGGGAACACAATCTGGTAGATACACACGATGGTAAAATTGCCAGATATCGCCCAATGGCCGGTTACTGGGTAGAAAACCGCCAACGCATACATCCACAGGATCGCGTTGTGTTGTGATAACGGCGGTGAAATTTCGGGTCATGACTAATTAGCACAGTATAAACTATACAAATAGATCACTTTATTGCTTTTTATTTAATAGTTCCCTAATTTCTTTCCTTTCTTTCTACTATTTAATTCAAGTATGAGAAAAATGCGTGGTGCGTCGGAAAACGCGTGGGGGGACAAAGCCCCCTCTTGCCACTTAAGTTGCTACGGCTCTGCTGTCTGACATGTTTACGATGAAGTGGAGATACTTTTTTTTAATACGGAAAATGGGAAATCTTAAAAAAATGTTCAGGATACAGTTTACTGTAATCTAGTGGCATATAACGAAATCTCACACACTCATTGGTTTCGCGAAAGACAGAGACATCATTGGAGTTGATCGTAGTACAGTGGAAGAGTCGTTTGTGCATTTTAAAAGGAGGCTGCGTGAATCGAAATGACTCTGGCAAAACAAAGTACATAGTTGCAGGTGGAAATCGATAGGGTACGGTATAAGATTGTCGTCAAATTCATATATCTTAGAACACAGGTGAAATGTGATAATGGTGTTAGTCGGGAGGTAAAAAGGCGTGTTGCTGCTGCGAGTAGTTGCGGCTTTCGTAGTCAGCTGAAGTATCCAAGGCCTACGGATACGAACAAAATTTGCTTCATGAAAATCGCCGATGCTTTCCGTTATTCTATACGACCATGCCGGTCGTTGAACGAGGACCCGCTTGTGTTTGACAGAAGAATTCTACACTCAATACTTTTCGCTATATTTAAAATGCCCGGATTGATTGGCAAGTGATGGCTAAACCCCTATAAAGTAAGCATAGCTATTCAGTAGAATATTATGTTCGAATAATTTCATCCACATAAATTGGAATCAGACTAATGATAACCCGATCAGAACATTATAACAGAAAGCTATCAAATTTATATCTCATGTTGATATAAATTACTCTCTGTGTTATCTTTAAGATATACCGATCAGGAATGCATAAAGCTTATATCAAGATTATATTTTCTGGTGCTATCATTGGATTAATAATATGATATTAATGTACGCATACAACGATGATGTTACAGTAAGTTATATATTCTTTCACAATTATCTTTGAACGCTAACGGTTACACAAATGACAGTATATTTGCTTATACACTGAGGTCTCTTTTTATGCGTCGTAATTCAACTTTTTAAAGTGAATTTTCTAAGTTTTTGATTTTTTTGATTTGGATTTTCAAAATTTCGCGTTTTGAGTATGGATAAGTTTTAGATGCAATTGGTCGGAGTCGGAGAACTTGTCAGTGAGGTGTTTGTTTGACTTACTTGGTTACAGTTGGATTAAGAGATGACATTGCCTATTTTCTGAGACACTCGTCTGACACATAACTTCGAGTAGGAGGCGTATGATTTAAATGTTAAAGCCATTATCATAACAAGCTTTGGAATCGTGAAGTTATCAAAGAACTTTTCTAAAGATTATAATTTTCCTATAAAACTTATTTCGAAGAATATGCAGGAAGTATCAAGCAGTCCAGATGAAATAAAGATACGCGAATTGAAATCAAAAAGCATTTTAAAACTAGTTTTCATGGCTTAGTCTAATGAGTATATAATTAATTTTCCTCTAATCTATGCTGCATATTGCGAAAACGAATTTTCGGGTCACAAAAAACTATCTGATATATTATACTGATCTCCAAAATTTTCGTAGTGTATTTTGAGGATCTTGGTAAGACTTTCAGTGCGATTTCTCTAATTTATGCAGGTTTTTATGAACACTTAAACCTTATCCAGTTTGTGGCTTTCTAGTTTGTGCGTTTTTTAAATTTCTAAACTATCGCGACTTTTTTATTTTATCCTCCGCATAAAAAGTGTTTGAGTTTACTTGAGTATATTTAATGGTTGAACTGACAAGTGATTTGAATGCGTTTTAGATAATCCTTGAAATATCTAAAAACTTTAATGTTTTTGTTAATTTCCTCCTTAAAATTTAATCAAATTTGAAAAAAATGTGTAACAGAAAAAACATGAAATATTCAAGAATCCGTCTCATCGAACAAACATCAACAATTTCTCGAATTTTCTCATAAATCTGTTATATTGGCAGTTGATAGATATAACTTCTGTGAAAGATTTACATTTCTAGCAATTTATTGGGTGCGAGATAATTGTACTGGTTTGTTTAGTCTTCCCCATATCAAAAATGCCAGTAACAAATCCCCAAAAGAGATTTATTTTGAAACCTGAAAACACATTTGTTGCTTTGAATCTATGCGGAATCCTAAATAAGATTTCTCGTATTCTCCGTAAAATAATGTACGAAAAATATCCGCTCAATGTTACCATGTCGCATCGACATTATTTCTAAAAACCACGTAAAACACGTTAACGTACAAGAGAAGCGCCAAAGCGCACTATTTAGAATCTAAAAATAGCCCCTCTTTCCTAATCTGAAAAGATATTATAAAGCTATTCAGTCTATCGTCATATAGACAGCTGTATTGGTGAGTAAAACTTAATAAAAACAAAGCGTATGGCACCAGGAAAACAAAGAGCGCTTAGGCTTGGGCAAAGTTCAATGTGTGCGTTTTGGAAACGTCTTCTGCATCTATAATCGTTTTGCCCTTGACGGAAGCGTGGCATATTATGCAAACTTTAAACATCAGTCGAAAACAACGTCGTTGGATCATGCGGGAAACTTCCCCATCAAACTCAGAATACCCAGGTTCAAAGCGGCAATATCGACAAATAATAATCTGCGTGTCATATATCACAATAACAATCAGCCAGCAGGTATGCAATCATTTGGCAATGCTATAAAACCTTTTGATGCATGAAGCTTTTTGCTCCCAAAGCAAAAACCGCCTTAATGTATGCTTTATTTTTCTCGTATTCTATTTTTAGACGTGCACGCTAAAATCGTTGATATTATACAATAAGTAATACAAGCTATGTTGGGGTCAATTATGCTATCTCATGTTGTTATGATCGTGTTATATTGCTATCAACGTTTGTTATAAATGTGATATTCGTTGAGAATTTTTTGTTGGAATTTTTGTTATTTTAACACCTAACAGTTTCTGCTTTATAACAAAATTTGATAGGAAATTTTTCGTAACAAAATATCAGCATGAGTTATAATTGTGTTATTTCCTCCTGGTCGGGATAGCTAGTATATTTCGGACGGGAACGTGGCCGAAGGGATTCGTTTAATGGAGATCTGGCGCTAGGGTACTAGGCGCACAGCCAGACAACATGTTTAATGTTGCGATAATAACTGAACATGACCTAAGATATCATCCGAATGAAGTCACGAATTTTATCCATCCCCTTGGTCCAAGGCTTGTTTGTGCCTTTGGGATTCTTAAACTTCCATTGTTCCACGAAATTTGCCAATTTCCCTTTTCCTAGAAAATGCAAGGAGTGCTTTCCATGCTACATCGAATGAAGAGCATCTTTGGAACTGTAACGATGTAAACATGGTCGTTGGTGAATAAATATAAAACCATCAGTTTTGTGGATAGAATGTATGCAACACGCCGTCTTTTATGATCGCCCTCCTACTGCCACAATAATTAGCATAGAAGCTATGCATAGCTGTCAACATCTAACGAACGCTAGAGTGATATGCACACTACAATGCTTAGCGCGAGCATCTTTGCTGTCAGATAAATTTGTGTGTTCAAAGAGCAATCATTACGTTTAAATAAAGTATTATCATATCATCGAGAATTATCAAATGTTTGAGTGTAGATCTCTATGGAATGCTGTTGTCGCCGAATTCTTGGTTCCGTGTATTCCGATCAACGGTTGAATAGAATACACATCGTAGGACCTAGCCATCAGATGAAGCATTGTTTCTCTCGTTAACCCGTCGACAAACCGGTGCCAATAACTATGCTTTCAGCATTCATTAAGTTTTTCATTTGCGTTTCTAATGTTGCGCATATTCGGCAAAAATCGGGCGATCCGACATTCAAAAAGTGCTAATAGGACCTTTTCGCGTACAATTTTGAGTGCTCTCTAACCACCACGAAGTAGGAGACCGTGCACTGCTGTTTGTGCCGGATCTTGTTCCGTGTGACCTTTAATCGCAGTGTCGATAATCAATCCTTGCATGCTTCCACCGGGCGATATTCTTGTTTTGATTCGATTGTTTCGAATATAGTGGACGCATAGCTGTTTTTATCAATTGGCGCTCTAATTGAAGTCGAGTACAATGATAAATCCAACGCGCTTGGCCACGGTTGTGTTGTCATGATCATATTGAAATTGTCGCGAATATCATGCAGTAAGATAGATCGGTTATCAACGTGAAGACAACCCTATGGCATACCGTGGGAGTTGAAGTCTTCTCAAATCAGCTGAGGTATGATGTACAGGGGAACAATGTCTGCCTTTGATTCGGACTTGACAACAGACAACTTCAATATCTGGTGCCGAGGATTAACTTGGCCCTGACGAATACTGTTAAAATTGTGGAAGATCTTCGTCGGAAATTAACCAAATACTTTGTATTAAACCTAAAGAAATCATAGGATTGAAATATAGGGACACTTGGGGTTTTTGATGTCTCATGAGGAAATTCCTGTTAGTTTCTGATACGAGGAGCCACTTACTTCGGTTTTGTAATGGCACCCATCAAAGGACACTCCTTTACGAGGCAGTTTAGGGGAAAATGATTTTCTTTTTTTCAAAAAATTATAGGCACATTAGAACATGTTCCCTCAATGGGATTGCCAGATTCTCGCTCTTTAGTGGACAAGAGAGTGTAGAAATTAGTCGTGGTCTCTACGTTTCTAGATTGGATAGCTGTATGGCGCAATTGTTTGCAATCACGGCATGCCCTGAGGCACAAAAAGGCGAACAGGCAGACGAGCCCTGTTCAAAAGAACAAAGTTTGGAAGAGTAGATCCGGCGAAAGGCTCGACATAAGACTGATTGAAAATATGTTCTTATACTCCTCGATTTATGCTGAATGTATGTGCTTTCAAACCAGAATTTTCACTGACTGAAGCAAAGGGTTCTGGAAGGAGCCAACCCCATATTCGCAATTAAGGCCCCTGTCGAAGACTACACCACCAATCTCTACTTCCTAGGCGGGTACGTAGACAAGATACTTCTTCGTACACGGCCGCGTGTTGTTTAGTTAGTTTACGCGATATATCGATGATGTCAAATGAAGAAAATTAAAAGAATAGAGTAATTGGTACTTAGCTGTGGAACATTTGTAGTATAAGAAATCAACAAACACATTTTCACTGAGCTCGGTCACACAGCCCGTTAACAAAGTGCATTTCCAAATAGCCACCAGGTATTATCCGGAAATTTTCACTTTTACCTATATACACCATGTCTGAACTTTCGTCACTACGAGTAGAAATCATTCCGAATCTTACTACCCACTCGGGAAAAAAAATTGTTTCGCCGGCCCTGAAATTATTGATAAGTTATCAAATGATTGAATGATGTGTAGGACACCAAATCGTCGTTTTCTGACAACTGCTTCTAGGACAGATATACATGCAATCAAATGGGTTTGAAAACTTTTCAATTTATTCTTTTTTTTCAAGAAAATCAATCACCTTTTTATTTTTCTTCTGTATTTCCGGGATTTCCCGGAAAAATTATTATTTATTTCCCGAATTCCGGTAAGCTGAAACTGTTGGGAAATGAAAGCTCTATTAAACAGGTGGCAAACACAAGTTTTCCTACGCATACTACTAAGGGTTCAATTATCATGCATGCTCAAAAAAAGGTTTCTTGAGTCTTAACGAATCATTTCAACTTAGTGTGCTTCCTCCATGTAAATTATCGAAAAACCCCATACATATTTCGAACACCTTGGTCCGCTAGCTAGTCTTGTCCGGATTGATTGAATATTGGAGCAGAGGGTCAAAATTAAAAATTACATTGTATAACGAGATCTCACATCCCTAGTAACAATTTTAGTTTTATGATAGTTTTATAGCCCCTCAAAAAACTTACATTGCACTTGTAGCATGCTATAAAAATTCAATTGTTACTTGGAATGGCCCTGTGGAAGACATAGACATCATTGGAGTCGATCGCAGAGCAGTGGAAGAGTCGTTTGTGCATTTTAAAAGTGAGGCTGCGAGAATCGAAATAAAGCACATAGTTGCATGTAAAGAGTGTGACAGTCTAAATAGAGTTGGCTCCGAGGTGGAAATCGGTGGGTTACGGTATAACATTACTTAATGTATTCAGTAGAATATTAGGTTCGAATAATTTCATCCACATAAATTGGAATCAGACTAATGATGAGTTTTGTATAAATTGGCATAATAAATTGAAATCAAACTAACCCACTCAACTTATGTTCGTGGCAATGCATTCTAATCTGCATTTGAACAAATGCCTGACTGACTGAGAAGAGCAGACGCGAACCATAAATCGATCAACAATTCATTTAGCAGTGTACAGCACAGAATTGGTTCCGCCGAAGAACGACAACGCGCTGTGTGTAATGAAAGGTATCAGATTACGCTGATGATGCTGGACTCAATATGCTGGCACGGATCCTTCCGAGTCTACATACGGACCGGATTGGACAGCAAATGTGGTAGTTTGGTAATTCACTTACCTCTGCACTGCCAGTGCTAGCGTTAGCCAAATCGATGCTGTGTGGAACATGGCCGGTATGACCTGGAATTTCATAACAGAGAAGAACGTGCGTAGATTAATATCACTCCATTTGTGTTGTAGGGGAAAGTGTTGTACCGTTGTGTGTATGGTTTTATTAGTTAAAAAATCTTATGAATAGTATTTTGAATGAATTTCGAAAAATATCGATACACGGAGAACCAAAATTCAGCTCAGAAGCGAAAACCTTAGTTGATTTTCTGAATTCAATTAGTTAATATTTAGGACAACTAAGAAAATTCTCATTTTGCTGATTTTGATTAGTTGCTCTCGATCCTCCTGAATATAGCTAAAAAGCTAGTTGAAATTTCTGATTTTTCTGTTGATTTGGCGAGTAAAAAGATGCTGTCACTTTTAGCGGAGACACATTCTCCATCTTCTCAACTACAGTTTTTGCTGAATTTAGTACTATTTCCTGTTGGTTTCAACCAATATATCCTCTAAATTCAAAACTTTTTCGCTTTAAAATTAGCTATTTTTTAGTTGAATTCCTAATGCAAATATGCTAATTTTAGGAACTTGTTTTGTTATATCTAGTTTTTTCTTCAGTTCATTTCAACAAATGTCAGTTTTGAATTTAAACCATTCTGTTTAAAAATTTAAAATCTTTCGTATTTAAATTTAGTATGTCAATATTTTGAATGTAAAGCAGCTTTCGTTGAATGTAGCGTTGTTTCTAGTGATTTAAAAAAATATTCCCGCTTTTTAGACTTATGTTTCAACAAAGATTTTATTCCGTTGATAATCAAATTTCCACCAAGAAAATCGATTTCGAATTGTTTTAAAAACAGGAGTTACATTGTTTAAAATCAACAGTAAAAACATATAGGACTGAAACAAAGCTGTTGTTACCTATTAAAACGCAATCCGTTTATTGTTCGTTTAGTTATCAATTAAATTGTTTAACATCGTAACTAATGAGAAGAATAAGGGCTCATCTGCCATATATATAGTTTGGTCGAGTATGTATCCTCCGCACGAACATTGTTTATCCTCCGCACGAAACTATCAAAAAACATAAAACGTCCTTAATCGATGATATCGTTTATATTAAATCACATGAAGAACAAAAATTAGGTTCAAAAGTGAAAACCTTCAGATCATTCAAATGTTCCAAATTTTCCCAACGTCCATACACTGATAAAAATTTGTAATTTACTTATCAGCAGAACGAAAACTTGTCAGTTACATAAAATCCAAACGTTGATTCTATTTGCTTCAAACCAATTAACATTTATATGAAGAAGAAATGCTAATGTTACACAGCGCACACATACCTTCTATGTGTCAACTGGATAAACTATGTATACGGACACATAAGTTATATGTGCGTGTTGTTATAGAATCGGGGTTTATGTGTCATATAGTTATGAAACGTGAATGTAAGATTAATATTGCTTGTAAATTCACACATTAGGTTTATGTGCCAGCAAATAGTGTCTATATGCCTCCGCTAATTGCAAAAATCTACGTGTAAAATCAATAGGCATAACGCTTAAATTTTTTTAGTGTAGGTCCACTAAACATTCCATAGGATTCATTCCTATAGTTGGAAAATAAACTTTAGTCACGGGATCCCTACCTTGTACTCGTATGAATGCGCATAGTTTTCCAGGTGATCCAGCAAAAACCGGATCACCTACTGCGGAACGTGAATTTGTGAAATTACTCTATCGAATGTTTTTTGAAGATGAATAACCTGAATAACATTGCGCGTGGATTGTCCAGAGATGATTAGTTGCAACTACATATCGGATTGATCGAAATAAACTGACCGTATCAACAAGATTTGCTGAAAACAATAGAAATGTTTAGGAGAAATTGTAAATTTTGATTTGCTGAAATCAACTTACTCAAACTCAATCAGGAAAAGATCCGTATATATAGTGTCTCAACAGTATATGGAGGATTTTTTCTCTTTTTGTCTTATCTATTGATTTTAGTCGAGATTTCGAAAGCACTTGAAGCCTAAACTGTTTATTGAAAACCTGTAACATTTTACATTAGTTCGGGAACATATAAAACACAAAGGTCTTAGTTTTAAGGTACGCAAAGAGTGTGCATGTCTTTTTTTACTCGATTAACGCAAATAATCGATTAATTTCTAAAATAATCGGAAAATCAATAATCGATTACAAGCTTTTGAAATAATCGAGCAAATCGAGTAGCTACTATCAATTAATCGAGAGCATATTTAATGAAGGTTATGCGTTGAAAATGAAAGTCACAGAACAAAAAATATGACAAGACTTCTCCAAATTGTTCGAAATGTTTCTAGCGACCTTTTTTTGGTTGGCAAACTAAGATTTACTAAGTAAACGATTGTTGATTTTAATCGATTATCTTGGGCGATTAATCGAATGAATTAATCAAGCTCTCAAAAATCATTCGATTAACGGATAATCGATTATTTGTGAAAATCAGACATCATTGCAGAAAGTGAAGCCGAAAAAAGTCTACCTATCGAGCAAAATTAGAATTCAACTTTGCTACAGAGGTATCAGAGATGGATTCCAATTGTGCTCGATAGGTAGACTTTTTTGACTTCACTCTTTGCGCAACTGTTCGATAAAGATTGCCATAAAACACTGAAACCAAAACTTAGGAATGGGCGATGTCGATGCGATTTTTTCAAAATCATTTTATTGTCTCGAAACATCGATTTTTTGTGTCTGATCTTTCCCTCTAAGAACGGTTGGTTTCAAAATCGTCCAATGAAGGACGTTCGTTAGACCAATTCGGACAACGTCCAAATAACCGTTCAACAAACGGCCATCGTTGGATCCGTGTTGACCGTTTTTAAAACAATTTTTTGGACGTCTCAGTGGGTTACGGTCTGCATTTGGCAACATTGATTTTGTGAACTTGAAAATCGATTTTTCTTTTATAATTCCCATTGAAAAAGATTCGATTTTCTTGCAATCGATCCATTTATCTCGAAAAATCGATTTTTTTCATCCAATGTTTCTCGGTCCGATGTTTGACAGCATCGATTTTTATTAATCAAAAGTTCCAATCGTACCTAGAGTCTGTATATACCCAAAGAGTCACGAGTAGAGGATTTAACAACACAAAGACAATGTTTTAAATATAGACACGCGGAGAGAAAATAATAAATTTGACTGTACGGTTTACTAGAAGTTTTGTGTCAACATCAAGTGAATTGTAATTTAAATGAATGTGTGACAAATTCCATTTTTGCAGTATTTTACAAAATCAAGAAAAATTACACCGGAAACGCCTTGATATACGTTACTGAGTCTGTGTACATGTTTTTCGTTGCATTAGAGAGAATATTTTTCATACTATATCGGGCATGCAGTTGATGACTAAATTGGAACCGTTGTTTTTATGACTAAATTGGAATTTTTGGTTTCTCGATATAAGCATCATATCTGGCGCAACACGGTATATATTTTTTGTTTCCAGCAACTAGAATGTTCGTACAATAAAAGTTTAGTTTATCAAACCGTTACTTTTTTCAAGGTTTGTAGCAAATTAGGGATCATTCATAAACTACGTTACACAAATATTGCTCAAAATAGATTCCCCCTCCCCCATGTAATAAATTGTCACACATTTCTCTATCTCCTCTCTCCTATTACGTAGCTAATTCCATGAAACTATTTATTTTCAGTTAAAATATGTTACGTACCGTTCTAGCTTACTCCCTCTCTCACAATGTCACAATTTTGTCTTAGAACACCCCCTTCCCCCTTCTAAAAGCGTAATGTAATTTGGAAATGAGCTGGAAATGGGTAGACGAGTCCTTATTCATCTTATTTTTTCTTAAGCGTCCCCTACACGAGACAGAAATATTGTCAATAATTATATTGATAAGATTGCTTCAATCCATCAATCCCATTTAAATTTTACAGAATCGATATGTTCAAGACGACCTTGCACCATCAATGTATTGATCAATATATGATATATTGTCAACATCTCTACTCGTGTGGGGACACTAGGACCCTATTAGGAGAAACTTTGCCACTGCGACTACTATTCAGGTTTTCTTTTGTGGCCTATTTATCTCATTAGTCGGAATGTCACACTATTTCGATCGTAACTCGGCTTACTGATTAGTCTGTGCTTAAATAGACGTCAGTATCCTTGCCTCGTTCCTACACAGAAAAAAAAAATGTTGGTAAAAATAAGTTTTTCACTCTTAGCAAAAAACAACCAACACATACTCTTAGTTTAAAAATAAAACTTTTGTTTAGAGTACTATTCTTCATTTGCTTAAAAGGAAAACTTTTACTTTGATTATTATTCTTGATTAATTTAAAAGTTTTACTTTCAACCTAATAGTTGGCGTTGGTTGTTTTTTGCTAAGAGCGGAACACTTTTACTTTTACCAATATTTTTTTTTTCTGTGTGTAAGAAGAAGTAGTATTAAAAAATCTGGTTTGGAAAATGTAAAATGCTCGCGTTTGAGCGAAACAAAAAGTCGAGTGCAACGCAAACTCATCATCATACCATTTAACCCAATGCGTTGAATACAGCTAGCGGACACTACTCTAACTAATGTATTCAAATGGTGGTATCAATAAAGGAGCTAAGATGAATTAGGGCACAGTTACCCTTGCTTCCAATTGCCTTTCATTTCTCAAATATAGTTGACGTTAAATCCAAAATACACTTTGCGGAGAAACTCTGGATGAAACGTAAATCGCATAGTACATATCACAGCAGTAGATTGAAGACAAAACAAGTTATCTATATTTTTTTGTCTATTTATGTCTACATCCGAACGCAAAAAATGTCAGTCCGATAAGACTTGTACATAAATAGTAAACAAAGTACTAAGATAACGTCAATGCAGTTCCTTGCTTGGCATGTTGCATTTTTGAAAAGGTTAACTTATTTAGTTAAAATCTATTCGTCTCTCTTCATTCTCTCTGACTATTCCTAATTCTTCCCAGTTAAACACAGTCCGGAACTGGTTCGGAATTCTGAATGATTTCAGTTTGGATTTCAGCGCAAATGCAACAACCGATTCCAACTCCATCGGTTGTTGCATTTGAACTGGAATCCATACTCACTCCATGCAGAAATAGTGGGACTGGGTTCTGGTTTTTTCCCATCCCATCATCATTTATCATATAGAGACCTTGTAAAACATAAAACTGTTGTTTTATGCTGAATAATATAATATAATTATACATACCTACCTGTAAAAGTACAAAAGGATCAAGATTTAGTACGCCGTTTTATAGAATTTATTCCTTTAAAAGGAAAACGACAGCTAGTAAGTTTTAAGAAATGTTTAAGAAGATTGAGATGTAACGAGTGCCAGATTCATAACCAGGATACTTCTCTGCGTACACTAGTGGTGCGATGTGGCAAGACAATATAAATAGTAACTATAGCCAGATCTGGATCATCATTCCGTCTTACTGTAGTGTTGAGTCGATGCATGTTTTGCTTGAAATGTAAAAATGCAATAAAAGGAGTTAGGGTGAAGCAAGAAGAGCATTAGTGTCAGCGTCGGCGTTCGAATTCAAACTTGACCAACGACTTACTCTGTTGCGCAGATGAGAATCTAGAATAGAAAATAATCCGTATGATAAGAAAAGCGTCAGTACTATTTTAGGTGAGTTTGTTGCGGGATAACTCAGGCAATACTTGAAATCGGCGGAACGTCCGAAGGATATTATTGATTCTTGTAATAATTTCGTTGACCTCTACAGGTAACTTCAATTCATGATGAGTTTGAGGTGCCTGACTTCATAAGATGGTGTTGTCTCGACGGATTATTTAGCATGCACTATACTGCCGTTAGAAGCATAATTGTCCCATATGTATAGGGATTCCCATAGCACATGGGACAGTTATGCTTCTAGCGGCAGTATAATGGATTCACAGTTCCACATCTTTCGTTCAGAAGATTATTGCTTTAAGCACTATTTACACCTATCCGATCCGGGCCAGTGCCTGTTCAGTTCCGTACACGGACGCCAATATTCTTTCATACAACTCAAATGCAAGCATTCACACTTGTCCGGGACGGTACCGTACCGGACAAGTGTGAATGCTCGCATTTGATTTGTATGAAAGAATATTGGTGTCCATGCACGGAACTGAAACGGATCGGAAAGGTGTAAATTTGGCTTTAGTCTTGCGGATGCTGGAAAAGAATAATTCTTCATTGCCCAACAATCTATCTCATTGAAGTCAGCTTTGCCCATTGTTGATCTCGCTTATCTTGCCAGGGACGAAGAATTGAATGCCTCCCCCTTGCAGATGGTCCTTGTGCTTAATAATGTTGGTCAGGCACTTTGGGATCATTCGGAAATCGATTTGGAATTCTGACCGGTTTCTGTATGGATTCTAGCTCAAATCTGAAACCGATTAAGTGGGAATCAGTTGTTGCCTTCGAGCAAATACAATTAAAAAATTCATTGAATATTTCGATCCGGTTTCCAAATGGGTTTGACCGGGCGAAGAAGAGTAACCGAAATTAACCCGTTGGTTTCAATTGTCCAGGAATGAACTTACAAGCAGTGTTGAAGAAACCTAATGTCTTCGTATATTTCGCCTCCACCCAGCAAGCTTTGTCAGACATAGCAGGACCTGAGTTCTATGAGGACAGTTACTGTGCATTTGGCATGTGTAAAGATATTGAGAGTTGGCTTTTACTAATGCCGTTGTGCTGTGCGCTTTTCTATGTTTAGACTGATTGATTAATTGAGAAAATAATCATTACAAACATTTTTTTAGATGGAAAGCTGGGATGGATGGTATGTGAATGGGTAATTACTTCCAAGGGATGAAGTGAACCTTGAAGATCGCATGAAAAGGATGAGCCAAGGTCAGCAGGAAACTTTTGAAATAGCGGATCGAAAGAACTGTGGAGTGTTTCTGCGATACTATTGTTATGTCATATAGCAATAACGATTAATTATTTCTTGAAAAGCAAGGCCATAATAATTTTGGTTTTATGCAAGCCAAGCAACAGCATTTGCATATTAATTTTGATTCTAATTCACTGGTACTATTATCTTCCTAATGTTTACTATTGTGCCTGTGAAAGTTTTATATTTTTTGAACTCATTTTTATCGATATTCAATTTCATAACACCGAACAAATAATCCTACTACTTACTACTAAAATGGATGCATAATGCATGTAATATTAACTACATTAACTACTGTCGGTGCCATCAGTTATTTATGAGAATCATATTGCACTGCACCTAAACAACGTTTATGCGAAAAAGCAAGTTTTCAACAGCACCAACAAATTATTGTATGGGTTTAACTTAATTTGAAACGGACGTCTGCGTTTTAACACTGTTTCGTTAGTCGTTGTACTGAATTCTTACAGCACATCTACACAGCACAGAAATAACAGAAGAGCATTTTTCATCTTTTTAGTTGCAAATGCTATTTTACTTCCTGAATTCAACCATAAACAAAGTTGAAATCGCAAATTTCATGTTAGTTTTTGTTTTGCTGCCTTGTGTCCAGGATTTTATTCAGCTAAAACTTTCTTTTAAAAACAAGAAACATTTTTAGAAAAATATGAGTTGAATTTTAACAGAACAATTGGTTGTTTTTACAGTTTGATTGTTGAATTCAACTAATTCGAAAACAGAAACAGGATTTAGCACTAGAGCAAATTTTTGTCTTTCCGTGTACAATCATTTAATGCATCGATTGACTCTTTTTATAGTTTGTAAGCATGTTTTAGGAAAGTCTAATAAATTAAATTAGAATGTGGTATAAACTAACAATATAAATATAATAAATCAATATATTTATAAAACTTTACAAAACCTTCCGAAATATTTTAAGAATTAGAAAATATTTCAATTTAGAACGAAAAAAACAAAGGATTCCCCTATAGCAATGAACACCGACATAAAAGGAGCATCACTAGCAGCTGATTTCGTTTATTAGCACACTTCGACCCGGTTTCACCGGAATCCGATCGAGGCAATAAATCTAACTTGACTCATAGCTTTGTATCACATCATTCGCTTGTGTGTGCACGTATTCTATTAGAACAAATTCGATCAAACTGCTCCTTTGCTCTTGTGCTGTGCTGGGGCTCGTTCACGAACGAGACTAATAAGTGATTCGAGTTCCATAAGGCTGAAGCATTGCTAACTAATGGGCAGACTGGTCATAATCGCAAGTCGGTCTACTGTCAGTGCGTGGGAGGAATCTCTTGAAACGTTGGACTGATTTTCTATTATCGACGGAAACACTGTGTGTGCGTGTGTGCAGCAGAACGGTTGAGTTGATAAATTATGTTAAGTTGTCATCAATAATGTTGCAAGTACTTGCGTGCAATCGGAAGGGGATGAAGATGAATATCATTACTGTCATGTAAATTGAAAATGATGCGTGACGTTATGACTTATTATGTAGTTCGCACGTTATTCAACCAATGCCGATTATTACTTATTATTATTCATGTTTGCTCACTTCCATATGCTATACGTTGGCGTTTCGATGATTCCACTAATCCTGAATTTATAAGTTTCGGATCGCAAAAAAAATGACATCTTATGTAAAATATGTAATCCAGCCCCCTCTAATAGACGTTACAGCAAACCACTACAGAACGGAAAGGCCAAGGTTAACATCAAATGCCAGACGTTCTGGAAAGGAAATTCCAATATCACTTACTTCCCGCAGATTATTTTCACGCCGAAGACGTGCAAATGGCTGCCAGCAACTGACGACGATGTGCCGGTGGCCAAATACATATTAATGACGAGGCGAAAATTACCTTTTCTGCTGTCCCACGTGCCGCAGCAGATGCTGGCCGGATGGAACGCTTGAAACGTGTTTTAGCTGGCCAAACGAAAAAGGCGTAAGGGGAAAAATCTTGCTTGGTCATTTTTTTTGCTTTTGATACTTAGCATTTTAAACGTTGCCGTTTTGCCAGTGTGCCATGCACTGACGACCATTGATTCGAAGAAATTTCGGACAGATTACTCTTTTGAATTACTCTTTGTGTGGGATTTTGAAAAGAACTTGGTAAGTGACTCGCGAATCGATCGAATGAATCGACTGTTGAAAAAAAAGAGAGTGAGGCATGATTCTTTTTTTTAAGTTCTTCTCTGCTGTTGAGCGGCTTAAGGGAATGTATAATTACAACATTTAGTTCGGAATTTTCTTTGTAAAAGTTGCCTATTTATGCGTGCATTTACCGAAGCCAGCATGCGGCTTCAACGCCTCCCTCATTCATTGACTTCCAAGCTTACTGGAGTTTCACACCGAAACGCATACCTTCAGTTCAGAGGAACTATAAATTAATTCACAAACAAATGCATTTTTTTATATATATATATGAAGGAAAAATGCGGCGCTTTTTAAAATTTGAGAGCATAAATAAACTGCGTAATCCGTGTCTGATGTTTTTTCGCTCGAACCAGTACAGAAACAAATGTCAGTTTGACACTGAGATTGAATTTGAACCGAAAATAACTGAATGAATGCGCTGCACCGAACTAATGAAGAAGGATGACCCTAACAAGATGCTAGTACATGAAGTCAGTTAGCTGTGGACATGAATCACATAATAAAAATAAGCTCAAGATCAGAAGTCGTTTTTTTTCGAGTGAATCGGACACAAAAATTTATTAGTTATATCAGTTCTTGCTACAGTAGATTGTAATATCGATGAAAACGTAGCGTATTAGCGTGTTTAAAATACCTCTTGTAAGTAAATATTTGGCCACTACTCGGGTTCTTGTTTGCTCGGCGGACCTTTTTTTCAGGGCGGCCTAAGTGCCTCTACAGAATTTCGGATTTTCGTAATACTAAAAAAATGTAAACAAACAAATTAAATTAATAAATTTACCGACCGGGACTCCGACGGACGCAGCGGTCCTTTTCAATTAGCCAGGGAGGTGAGCAAGACTCTTTTGTTGGAACCTCCCTAGCGACGGTGACGAAATATCGTCGGATTCGCTTGCTTCCCGCAAGAAATCCCGGAAGACACCACAGTGCTCTTCCCAGGCGGAGCCGTTGTCCTACCTGCTTCCCTCTCCTTGGTTCATAACTGTAGAGGAGAGCAAGGCTCGTTCGGCTGATACAACGTTTAGATGATATACAACGAGAAGGGCGGATGCTCAGGATGTTTAACGATTAGCCGGTGAAGCGAATACTCCTCGGCACTTTGCTGTTCCACTTCGGCGATCCAACACCACTCTATTGAGTACCCGGGCCACGGGTTGGCACTTTTCGGCAGAACTTTTCACTGTCGCACGCGCGCACTAAACTATCTGTTATGGTGGCGGGAAACTGTCCCGAAAAAAAAAGATTTTTCCGTCACTTTCTGTCCAAAAACTCGATGGCTGCCTTCCGTACTCGACCGAAACAAACACCAAAAAACGCACCGCCGCATAGCTGTCATCGCTATGTGTAGGATAACCAGCACACTTATTGCAGCAAGAGGAGAGCGGTGGTCTAAATAAACCCTATGTTACGTATGTACAAATGTTTAACAAAAATACTACACCTATCTGAACTACCTAAATCGTTCACAAACAAAAATATATACAAAATTTAACGTAAAAAGCGAACGATCATATGGAACAGTGGTGAGCATAACTAACGTAAACAATACACTCTACGGAGAGAGTACGCATAAATAGGTATATTTCCACCCAGTGCTAAATTGTTACCCTGACGGGTTACACTCTTCAAAATAATTGTCAATTGTTTATAATTATTCGGGTTTTGCGTGGGTTTGTTTAGGATTTAATGTCAATGATTTCAACCAAAATTCTGATAGGCGTCATGAAAGCTCACTCGGCTTGATAGATCAAATTACTACATTGCTTTAATACATTGTCATCCTCCGAAAATAATTCGTTTCATTTGTTGCTTATTCTAGCCTACGTTTTCTTCTGATACAGAAAGTGGTGAAAAGTGTATAGAATGAAAATAAAATAAATTTAAAGAAATACATAGAATAACAACGGTATATGAAAAAATAAAAAGCAAAATGGAAAAATTAATGAAATAAAAAAAGATGGGTGGGTAATGTCTGCGACATAACCGGAGAGATGTAGAATACATAAGGAACACGTTCTTCAAATATGTTGATACTCATTGGAATTTTCGGACAAAAGGTGATTTGGGCGAGGAATATTTCAAATTATTCTTTACAAAAATGATGGTGGTCCTGAAAAGGACCAGTTTTGTTGGCGTTGTTGGCCTTGGTGAGGGAGATGGCTAACGATGAAATTAATTGTTAGCATGAGGAAGTCGCGTAGTACTGGCCAATGGAAGAACAGATAATAATTGATTCCTGAAAATCAATTTTTCTTTATTCATGTAAATTATACATACTTACAAATCTAACAGAAGATTCCTGATCATATTTCTGAATCATTAGTGCGAACATTGTGTAATTTGGTTAAGTACAATGAAAGTTACAAACTTTCCAAACTCGACCTTCTGTTCCTTCAGAAATATTGAAATGGGGTGTCTATATTAAACCGTTAGTCGTGGTCACAATAAAAAAAGATGGGTGGGTAATGTCTGTCACATAACCGGAGCGTCGTGATTTCAATTCGAGACGTTAATTTAAATCTAATAATATTCAACAGAATCACGTTTGAATGGGAAATTTTCAAATAATTCTCTATGGTAATAATGGTGGTTCTGAAAAGAACCTTTGGTATCGGCGTTGGTGTTGATGGTGATGCGCTGGATCGTTGGATATTTTTGGTATGATAGTTACGTGCCTGGCGAACTGTTTTGTAGCCTCGAACAAAACGACAAGACTGGCTTCTTCGGGTCCCATTACGGCTGAACTTTATAAGCTTAGCTCGACTTTGAAATCTTGCACAATCTCACGAATCAGACACTAGTAGGGCCATTTTGTTTGCTACTAGCACGGAGCTGCACAAAAAAACCATTTAATGCAGTTAGTTCACGGGGGCTGCCAAAAAGCTTGAATATAAGCATGCGACTTCAACGTTTCTCTTAAACACATGCAACAACACATTCGTTTTGGTAATACTGATAATAACAGTAGAAAGGAATGGAAAAGCAGTGCACGAAACGAGCGAGAGGATAATTTAAATTTTTGTTCCGTGTGCAAGCTACTTCTTTCCACACAACGTATTATGTTGCTTGTTGAAAATTTGCTACACACCTTAAAATGAAAGTTTCAGTTTAACTCTCACTAGAACACAATTGATTGGTCCTGAAAAGAACCGTTGCTTTTATTGTAATTTACGCCCACTCCCACAAACCGACCAAGTAGGCATCACTGGCTTCATTACGGCTGAGTTTTGTAAGCGTAGCTCGACTTTGAAGTAATACACAACCTTACGAACCAGACGCTGGAATGTTAGCCAGCGGATTAGTTGCTCCGTTGCCCTCTAGTTGGGGCGAAATACTAGCACGGCGACAGTTCCTGATCGGTAGTTGGTTGCGATGGGCCACCAGTAGCTGGGCACTTTTGCGGACCGTCATCATCGCCAACTGATTTCCTCCGGTGGACTGGCTGCTTGCTAGTGCTTGAACGAATACGAATGATGAGAAAAACCGACCGACCAATATTCATATATGAAAACACGAGAAAGCACTACTATCGCTCTCCCGCTCGTTTTCGTGCCATTCCTGTGCCTTTCCTTTCCGTTCGGCTACCAATACTAGCATAACCAAAACGAATATTCTGTCCTTCCATCGCCTTCAATTTAGTGGCCAGTGCTAGCAAACTTGCATGTTCAGTTTTTCAATAACAACATTTTCAATATTTTCAAAGAATGTTGCAGATTTGAAAAGAAGGAAGGAGAAGATTTTCACAAATTTAAATTCTTTTGTCTTATTTGTTAGCGCTGATAAAGGCTATTTAGTTTGCTACTAGCAAGGAGCTGCACAAACAAATCGATTTATGCAGTTAATCAACGGAGGCTGCCAAAAAGTTCGAATAAAAGCATGCGACTAGTGTACTTTGCATATTCTATATTTTATCAATACTAGAGAGGATCAATAAAATAATTCAAATTGTTATAGCAACATGCAATTGTGGCAACACTGGCCATGAGATGGTGGGAGAACGCGCACATTCGTTTTAGTTATGATTGTAGTAGCAGCAGAAAGGAATGGAAAAGCAGTGCACAAAAACGAGCGAGAGAGGATAATTTAAATTCTCTTTCTTTCTTTCCACACATCGTATTTCTTATATAGCTTTCTGAAAATTATTTGTTATACACCATAGAATGTAAATTTCAGTTTAACTCTTATTAGAACACAATTAATTGGTCCTGTAAAGAACCGTTTATTGTTTTATTGCGGGAGCATAATTCAGACGCACTCCCCGCGGACACGGTGAGCCCGTTTAACTCTTATTAGAACACAGATTAGTTTCTCTGTTGCCCTTTAGTTGGGGCGAAATTCTTGCAGGGCGACAGTTCCTGATCGGGTTGCGATGAGTCACCAGTAGCTGGGGCACTTTTTCCGACCGTCGTCATCGCCAACTTCTTTCCTTCGGTGGACTGGCTGCTTGCTAGTGCTTGAACGAATACGAATGATGAGAAAAACCGACCGACCAATATTCATATATGAACACACGAGAAAGCACTACTATCGCTCTCCCGCTCGTTTTCGTGCCATTCCTGTGCCTTTCCTTTCCGTTCGGCTACCAATACTAGCATAACCAAAACGAATATTCTGTCCTTCCATCGCCTTCAATTTAGTGGCCAGTGCTAGCAAACTTGCATGTTCAGTTTTTCAATAACAACATTTTCAATATTTTCAAAGAATGTTGCAGATTTGAAAAGAAGGAAGGAGAAGATTTTCACAAATTTAAATTCTTTTGTCTTATTTGTTAGCGCTGATAAAGGCTATTTAGTTTGCTACTAGCAAGGAGCTGCACAAACAAATCGATTTATGCAGTTAATCAACGGAGGCTGCCAAAAAGTTCGAATAAAAGCATGCGACTAGTGTACTTTGCATATTCTATATTTTATCAATACTAGAGAGGATCAATAAAATAATTCAAATTGTTATAGCAACATGCAATTGTGGCAACACTGGCCATGAGATGGTGGGAGAACGCGCACATTCGTTTTAGTTATGATTGTAGTAGCAGCAGAAAGGAATGGAAAAGCAGTGCACAAAAACGAGCGAGAGAGGATAATTTAAATTCTCTTTCTTTCTTTCCACACATCGTATTTCTTATATAGCTTTCTGAAAATTATTTGTTATACACCATAGAATGTAAATTTCAGTTTAACTCTTATTAGAACACAATTAATTGGTCCTGTAAAGAACCGTTTATTGTTTTATTGCGGGAGCATAATTCAGACGCACTCCCCGCGGACACGGTGAGCCCGTTTAACTCTTATTAGAACACAGATTAGTTTCTCTGTTGCCCTTTAGTTGGGGCGAAATTCTTGCAGGGCGACAGTTCCTGATCGGGTTGCGATGAGTCACCAGTAGCTGGGGCACTTTTTCCGACCGTCGTCATCGCCAACTTCTTTCCTTCGGTGGACTGGCTGCTTGCTAGTGCTTGAACGAATACGAATGATGAGAAAAACCGACCGACCAATATTCATATATGAACACACGAGAAAGCGCTACTATCGCTCTCGCTCGTTTTCGTGCCATTCCTGTGCCTTTCCTTTCCGTTCGGCTACCAATACTAGCATAACCAAAACGAATATTCTGTCTTTCCATCGCCTTCAATCTAGTGGCCAGTGCTAGCAAACTTGCATGTTCAGTTTTTCAATAACAACATTCAAACAATATTTTCAAAGAATGCTGCAGATTTGAAAAGAAGGAAAAGATTTTCACAAATTTAAATTCTTTCGTGTTATTTGTTAGCGCTGATAAAGGCTATTTAGTTTGCTACTAGCAAGGAGCTGCACAAACAAATCGATTTATGCAGTTAATCAACGGAGGCTGCCAAAAAGTTCGAATAAAAGCATGCGACTAGTGTACTTTGCACGTTCTATATTTTATCAATACTAGAGAGGATCAATAAAATAATTCAAATTGTAATAGCGACATGCAATTGTGGCAACACTGGCCAATTGCTGGCTGGGGGAACACGCACATTCGTTTTAGTTATGATGGTAGTAGCAGCAGAAAGGAAAGGAAAAGCAGTGCACGAAAACGAGCAAGAGAGGATAATTTAAATTCTCTTTCTTTCTTTCCACACATCGTATTTTTTATATAGCTTTCTGAAAATTATTTGTTATACACCATAAAATGTAAATTTCAGTTTAACTCTTATTACAACACAATTAATTGGTCCTGTAAAGAACCGTTTATTGTTTTATTGCGGGAGCATAATTCAGACGCACTCCCCGCGGACACGGTGAGCCACAAAGCACTATTTTGCATCCTCGAACAAACCGACCAAGTAGGCATCGTTGGCTTCTCGGGGCATCATTACGACTGAGCTTTGTAAGCGTGGCTCGATTTTGCAGTCCTGCACAATCTCACGACCCAGACGCTGGAACGATAGCCTACTCTGTTGCCCTTTAGTTGGGGCGAAATTCTAGCAGGTCGACAGTTCCTGATCGGGTTGCGATGAGTCACCAGTAGCTGGGGCACTTTTTCCGCCGTCGTCATTGCCAACTGCTTTCCTTCGGTGGACTGGCTGCTTGCTAGTGCTTGAACGAATACGAATGATGAGAAAAACCGACCGACAGATATTTATATAATCGCGCTAATATGCACTACTATCGCTTCCTCGCTCGTTCTCGTGCCGTGCATGAGCCTTTCCGTTCCGTCCGGCTTCTAATGGCCTAACCAAAGGAATATGCCGTCTTTCCCCCACCAACTGCTCTCGTCAAGCAACCCAATGCGAATAACCATAGGAACAAACATGTAGTGGACCTATATATAAACTTTTCATTATTTTATTGTTCGGTTGGTCCACCATTTTGACGGCTCTGTGCGGGATGGGCTGAAAATTTTCACTTTTCCGAGTCGTTTTCGAAAGATTTTTCAAAACACAATTTTTTGTTATTAGTGCATGTTATACATACTTCAAATTTTAATACAGCATAGAGGAACATATTTGCAACAAATTGGCCTAAAAATCAAATCATTCTGTTAGGTATGATATAAGTTATTAACGTTCAAAATCTGACGCGGCGCCGCAGCCGATATTTTGAAACGGGACCCCTATATTGAAAGCTTAAATGTATTCTACATTAAAAATAAGGAACTAAATTACGGCGAATTATTAGTAAAAGAAAAAAAATTAAAAGGATTTTATCAGAAATGTAGCAACCTCCATCTTGAGGGTTCGGATCATGCAACGGCCTAGACCTGGAACAATCTAACAGAATATGCTGGTTTCATATATGAACCAAGTCAGATTGTCCCCGGGCTGGGCCGTTGCATGATCCGGATTCTTTCCTAAAATTACATAAATTTCCACGATCATAAGGAATTGATCGTAAAAATATTGTGTGCTCTGTTCAAGCCATCAGCGGATTTGTAAAAGTTTGGTGTCGTTCCGAGAACTCCATTGGAGATGGCTAAGCATCTCTACTGGTGCGCAAACCGTACTAGCTAATGATGTGACCTCAAGAACGCATCAGAGAATCTTGGTTGACACCCAACCAGTAACGCGGGTGACGTCGTGTAAACTGTTGAATTCAAATTGCCAGTCGACTTAGCTTATTTCAATACATGTAAGAAATTATACAAAACTACTCTTCCAGGAATGGTTTCAAATTAAAAAATTAGAAATTTTGGTTAAGTACGACGAGCAAGGTTGTTTGAATCTGTCATCATTACGCCTTTTGTTTCCCCTTGCGTTAGCCGCCGATTTATCCTACTTTCCGGTTAAGATATCGACGATTAATTAAGTTTCTCAAGACATTACAAAAACAAAGAAATACAAATGATGCCAACGGGTGTTCAATATAAAATGAGAATTTCTACTGAACACATTCAGGGAACATTGCAAGTTTATGAAAATTCGTTGAGAAAAGTTGTTAACTAAAGAAGCAGTATGACTTCAAAACAAGTGGATTTTATTAGTAACCATAGCAACCCTGTTTGAATAGCTACATCGTTATACAACTGTAAACTAGACTTGCCACCCAGCTATCACGTATGGCAGATACAGCTATTCAAACAGGGTTGCTATGATTAATAATAAAATCCACTTGTTTCGAAGTCATGCTGCTTCTTTAGTTAATAACTTTTCTCAGCGAATTTTCATAAACTTGCAATGTTCCCCGAATGTGTACAGTAGAAGAATACCTTTAGAAATATATAGTGTTCTGATTAATTGATTGATGAGGTGATTTTTTAAGAATTTATGTTCAATGTTAACCGATTTTTCATACTAGTTTCCATATAAACTTTGAAATTTTTGGAGGGTCCGTAGACACAACCGATCGGTACCAAAATTTGTCTAATGTTTATTCTTCAAAAAAAACGTCAATACATATTGGAGAAGGGGCCCTGGTCAGCCATACGACGCAACTTAGTTGCGAAGCTCGCTCAACAGCGCTGGACGGCACTGACGTCCATCTTCCGGATAAATTCCGGATCCTGGTGGTCAACTGCTTCGTATCCTTGGCCCGCCAATTATTTTTGTACGCTAGGGCGCTGAGGGAGCCGAAAATATCCTCAATGGGACGGCACTGGGGAAAGTTGGTCGGGTTCCTTTCTTTCGGCACGTACGGTATTTTTTTCTGCTAAGGCACAAATCTCCGACTACGTACGGGGAACGTACCATCTATGCCTATATATTCTGATTCTGCTCATACTCCAGCGTCTTCTTGGCGTAATGGGAAGACGCCTTGTCCGGCCAGAAGACGTATCGCATCCGCATGATGCTCCTTTAAGAACGGCAGAAGAATTTTCTCAGGACACTCCTCCTGCTACACAACGATGGCCAGACCGCTTGGCTTGAACCACGGCTTTGAAAGCCCTCTGTCCGATATGGCGATGCACAGAATAACTTTTTTTCAAATTTATGCTTTAACTTATACTTTACTTTTAGTACCTGTAATTTCTTGAAATGTAACTTTCGTCGTCCAGCACGAACGACTTTCCGCGGTAGTTCTTCGTCATTCACCGGCACTGCGATTCACGATCGAGTCTTCTTCAGACAGATTATGTCCTCCATCTTGAGGGTTCGGTGAATCAAGGTATGGGAGCAGTAATATTTTCAGCCGACGTCACGCAAACTCGTTCCGTCCTTGTTTTCGAACAGCTTTTTCAACGCTTCCTTCTTCTTCTTCTTCGTCACTATCTTCGCCGGATGGCCGCTACCGGCCTTCCGCTTCACGCTCAGGGATGCCAGAATCCGGTAAACTGTACTCACGGACACGTTTTCGTCTCGAAAGTGATCTACCGTAAACTTTTTTTTTTCACGATGACCATGCGTTATGTAAAATCGAACAACATTCCTCGCGGATTGCTTGCTGTTTCGACGCCATCTTCGATTGAACTGACTGCACCCGAAAGAAAAGAAACGTGCCACCTATTTCTAGGGAGACCAGAGAGCAATTCTCTTGAAGAGAAAAAAATTACGCTCTTTACTTGAATTACAGAAAGTTATTGAAATAATTCTCATTTTCGTTGAACACCCGTTACTTCAGGTTTGAGGGATTCTATAATTCTTAGATGAGCCTTGGATCCAGTTCGGGTGCCTAAAATTAAACATTCTCGGGATCTTTGGTTGATTCTCCGTATTAGTCCGGTTCAAATCGGGTTTCTCAAATTATAAATTTTCTGGTTCGGGTCTTTAAATTTTGCAATTATTAGGTTTGGGTCGGGCTCGGATTTTACAATATTGTCATTCTCGGGTTCGGGTTTTTAAAATGTACGGCCTCGTGTCGGGTTCGGGTTTTTAAAATTTGAAAATTTCGGGCTCGGGTCGGCTTCGGGGTTTTCAATTTTCAAGCTCGTATCAAAATTTGAAATATTCAAAAAAATATAATTGTCACTCAAATCGCGTTGTAGCGATATCGTGCTCAATGCAAACGCTAGAATAAATAAGGGCAGAGGCTTTATTAATATGCTTTTAAAAATTACGCAAAACTACTGAACTTACCAACAGCTGAATATTTGATTTTGATTTAGAAACAATGCGCAATAATAATAATCACTTACATCAGAAACAATATGTCAGTAATAAGAACTTGAATGCGGCTAAATGGATTAAAAAATTTCATTGCCTGTTGAATATGTGAAAGATTTTGGTAAATAGCAGTTTTTGCACTTAAGTTGCTAAAGAAAGTTAAAGTTAAAGAATTAGCATAAACATAAGTATAAGAGATCGTCCGTGGTTACCACTCCGTTATTGACCAGAGACGATTGAAATTTCAAAATGTTCATTGGAACAACATGCTTGTGAATTACATGATTAGCCATATTTTGCATGCGTGTTCATCAATACCGACGCAGGCTACGTCTGAATGCAAATATCCTGGGAAAAGAAGGAATGTTAGTCCGATACATATCGCTGTTAGAAACCGCCGAATCCTCATATCTCCATAGCATCTCCATATGTATCACAAGAGCAGGAGATTTGTTAGTAAGAGTGCCAATAGCGTTACCATGCAATAATTGCTCTGGGCAGCCGGTTGCCGAGGATATGGGATATTAATCATTTTTCGTATTAATACGGGTGGCCAAATAAGCAACTTGAACTCCAGATAACCGACTTTGAATTGAGTATTGCTTATATTTTTATAAATCGGTAAAGCTCAATTTTCTATAACGCGACGAATTTTTTGTGGTTTCTATCGTGACGGTGTTGATTTTACCCGGCGATCTTGTGAATAAAATGCGGATTGTAACACAAGAGGTATTTGAGTGCGTCCTAATTTTTTCTTGTGTCAGGCCAGGTAATGGTTTCGTAGTAAGAAGGACTGATCGCGCCAGTGATAGGTTCTACGTTGTTTTTGGTTGGTTCAGGTATAACGCTAGGATTATTGTTCGATACTCCTTTGTTCCGCTTTACGATGCAGCAATTGCGAAGAATAGCGAAATATGCTAGGTACAATTCTAGGCGGCTTAAGGACACATCGCGTTATTCATTCGAAACGGTTTCGTACATATTTAATATTACCTAGATGTGAGTAAAGCGCTGACTGTCAATTTCGATGATATTAGAAGGCGAGCGTCCACGATGTAGGTTGCGCCGCAACAGGGGCTTTTATTAATATTAAACTGCAAAAATAATATGCAAACTGGAATGGAAAACTGAGTTATTTCCGTAGCATTAGTATAATAGATTGCCGATTCCAAGCAATCACTTCAGCGCGCGATTTATTTATTGTTATGATAACTACTGGTTATATCAAGCAAGTACTAAAGAAGGATAAAATCATGAGATAGTCGACAGTACTACAGTTCTGAGTGAAGATATCGATTCCAGTTATTTCAAACATTATTTCAACAGAAGACAAACCAGCAAAAGTAAAAGAAACAATAACGATCTGGGGTTACAACTAAACAATATCGACCATTTTGCGAAAGGGATATGAACAAATTCTTCGTGCTTATAGTACTGAGGAAAATCGATAACTGGCCTTTGATTCCTCTCTCGAATGGTCATTGACCATAGGTCAATACTCAACCTCCATACATGACTAAAATCATCACTCAACTCAGACAAGACCATACGTCCTCCCCACGCATACCTAATGCCCCGTGGATTAATCCCCTAGTTGGTCAAAGAAGTACCAAATAAACATAGAAATTAGTCTACTCAGTCCAAAGCAATGTCAGCCCGATTGGCATCACCCGGAAGATACGTCCTCCTTAACAATGCCATCAAATCAACGAGCATTTAAAATTACATGCGACAAATTGTGTGCAACTTTGAAAATGATAAAATGAAGACTACTGATTATTTGCAACAATATATGAGCGGAAAAAATAGTTGAAGAACCAAAGTGACTGGACCAATCATCGAACAAAAATAGTTGACAAGGGACGCGCGAACGATAAAAACTAACCATCGCCCTAATCCAAAGCAAACAGTTAGTGTATTTGGGCACATACTGATGGAATCAACACATATCCTATTTAGATCTGCAAAATATTTGATGGTGATGGTCGTGGTCAATTGGTGACCGTATCTGTACGACGAAGATGAATTTCGAATCTTAGGATTTCCCTCAACTACCAACGACAAGGACCGAAGATAATTCAAACTGGCCTCAGCTTGAGGAATGGGGTATGATACTTCACACGGAGAAATGTTCTGAAGAACACTGAGAGAAACTTAAATATTCACGTTATCGTAGACGCATACGATCTCAACAATGCAGCGTCACTGATTCCAATGCAGACACAGGTAACTGGACCATGCACGAATTCAATAAACAAAGAATTACACGTTGGAGATAACCAAAGGGCCAATAATGTGGAGGATGTGGGTTGAGATACCATTCTGAAGGTCAAAACCGCCTGACTAAATTGAAGCAATAATACACAAGGTGATCGGAATGAATTGAAAACAAGTATCGGGACAAGTCAAATGGGTTCAAGCAACGTCTTGAAGAACTTGATTGCAGAATTCTGACGGGTCGCTTCTGAATACAGTCGACGGAGTATGTTTAGTTCAGTAATCTGCGCTCGTTGTTTCGTCCGACAAGAACAATCGTGGATGGGCCAGATATTTGAGCAACGATCCGTTATATATCAACAAAGAGACTGATCATATACATGCGTATTCCAAAAACGCGTACGATTCCGTGAAACAAAATAAATCACGGTAGAGTGCTAGAACAGAAGTATTTATTGATGATGTGCTGTACGTTCATACTGGAAATTAAATTATCCTTCAGAAAACCCTAAATGTTGTGGTTCACCATTTTGGTACAACATCCGGAAGAGCCCAACACGTATTATGACCACCATCAGCGGATCAGAAGAGCTGAACTTGGGACATGTCCATAACTTCAATTCCACAGTCTGCGAGGAAATAAATATCCATTTCCATAGTGATTCGCTAATCGCATCAGAAAGCGCTCCGTGCAACCTGGAAAGTGCGTCAAAAAGATAGTTGAGTACTATATCTTCGCAGGGCCTAAAATTCTCATACCCATTCAATGAACGATGAGATTCACTGAATTCACCTTCGTCTTTTCGCTGCCTCCTTCGTTACTAAATTCACACAAAGCGAAACAATAAAGACAACGCCCCTTCTTCTCTCGATTCTATGGATGCGAGTAGCAGAAGTAGTGACTTTCGTTTTCCTATGACAATACGAAAATTCAATCTCGTTTTAATTTCAAATCAGTAATTTTGATTTTTATTTTAATTTTCATTAAATGAAATTATAGCAATGTGCATCATAAAATGCAACTAGAACGAGTCAAACACAGAAAATACGCACACCACTGCCCCTTCAGTCGTCCAATATCATCGCTAGCTTGTTATTCTCCCAAATCGAACAACGACAAATAAATATCGTTACTAGTCTCTTTTCGTTTGGCCAGCGCTATGTGCAAAATCGAAGAGACTAATGTCGTTCTCAATTTCGAAGCGAAAACGAATGTGTGGAGGAAATAATGAAATTGACTTTACCCGCATGCTTTGTCGTAGGCCGTTGTCTCATTTTCGGTTTCGTAATGTACTAGTGGTTTAGAAAGTAGCATCGCTCGCTCGTCATTTTCGTCGGATTTTGGTAAACGAAAAAAACATTTTTCGACTCTGTATCTTCGTCAGACGAATATTCACCCTTAGGAGTTATAATCAAACTGACATGAAAGTCTTTCGATTTCGAAAGTAATTTATTGAATCTGAGACCTACGACATTTGTGCAGCGGCTTTTCTTACGACTTTGTTCAGAGGATCGAAGATCATTTCTGTATGTTTTGCGAGTCAACTTAAATGCATCCGATGTGTCCCTGTGTCTGCGAAATCAAGCTAACATAACTTTTTGTATGTTTTTAACGACATTCAATTAGCAAGGGACTGTAAAATCAAGTATATTTTTTAATATTAAGAGCCATAGTACTCAAGGGAGAGCAAGGTGTTGAAGGAAGAAAGTTTTTAGAAAAGCGTGGAAAGGGTCATATGAGCAAGCTTAGAGTTTACCGGCGACTTAACCCTTTGTCTGCTACCGCAGGAGTCAGGATCTTTTGGCATCAGAAAAGCAAATCACCTGAGTGTCCGGCATGTCCGGACGAGCGTAAAGTAACTTGTTACTTCATGCAGTCGAATAAGTTCGGTATTACACCGAGGGGTTCCTCTAGAAGCACGCATAACTCGAAGCGAACAAACCTCGTAGTATGGTGCTTGTGGCGCTGCTATTCCATTAAAGACGGTTCTGGTTTTATAAACTCGTTTATTGGTATACGGTGTGTCGGCGAGTTATAAAAATCCTGCCGAATATATCATATTAATCATAATTCAATGAAACAAAATGGCGACTTACATTTAATGCCTTTTAAGTGGACGAGCAGTAGCGCTGGTCGATGAAAAGATAATCTGGCTGTTTTCTAGATATAATGATATCTATAGTTTCATGTACATTAATATGATTGAATTCATTATCTCATACGTCAACGGGCGGCTAATATTGCTAGTATTCCTCCAGCAAAATTGAGTTCAGTGGTTTTCACTTTTAGGTTAACTAGATTAGGAATAATTTTAAGTAATATGCTGCCGTTCTACGCATAACATAGGAAATCCCATAGAAGATGGGACAAATATGCTTATAACGGCAGTATGTAGAAATAAAGTTAAGCATTTTCATCTTTACCAACACCTGTCCCTAGTTGTAAGTTGTAATCTTGGATAAACGTAGAATTAAGTATAGACTAAGATGATTAGGATTAAACAATTAAAAGTGGTTAACTATCTCGCACTAAACTTCAGGCCTTTCAGTGACAATGCGTTAGACTGTCATGTTGGTGTCATGTCGGCAGGTGTCGTGTTGAGATCTTGTTTAGTAAAGGGCGCGCGCGAACTTGATCGCTCACAGTGCTAAAGAGAGTTTTGTTGTATCCACGACTTCATCGAAGTCACTTGGAGATTGTCGGAAAATACCCATGAAAACTAGTAGCCAAACCGTCTTCGTAGGGGTCCCAGTTCCCAGATTTGGGATTACGTACTTATGATCAGATAAGGACGGTTCGAGCTAGTTTAGTACGCCAGTTTGCCAACTTATGCGTAATACCGCCAGAGCAGAGAGTTACATCTAACACCTCTTCTCTGCCAGCTTGTGCAAATTTTGGGCAATTTCCAAAAAGTATAAGTATATTTGTGCTACTTAAGTATTCCATCAATTCGATGCCTCTCAAGTTGAGATCTGAGCTGCTCCAAATTATGGGGTGGGCATTTGCATCACTGCCGATTATGAGAGGAAACCCATTTCTGCCACAGTACGATACAACCCTTTTGAAATCATCAGACGGTGATGGCAAATATGCTGAAAAATCAACGTATTTCCTGTTAATGTTATCAACAGTTATATTGACCCCTACGGCACATATATCGCGAGTGGTGAGGTCGGATATAAGGCATGCGCCAATAGCACTATTCGCAAGTATATATACACGAGGCATTTCAAGTGGATTTATCATGCCATTTTTGTTGAAAGCTACGAAGGCGGGGTTAGGTAACCTTCTAACGTAGAAGTTTCCTTCACATGGAAGTACGGTTCTTGAACCAAAGCTATGGAAGCTTTTCCTTTCTGCACAAGGCGGGCTTGATTCAGATGCGTAGCCAGAGGGGGAAGCCCGCCCCGGAAATTTTTCAAAAATTAATTTAAAAAACGTGTTTTTTTGCGACCTTTAACAAAATTTGTAGTTCATTTGGTTTAAACAAATTCCTGAGAAAAAGTTGGAGAAGGCTATTTCCAACCATCTATCACGAAATTCAGTGTCATTTATGCTTTTGTTGGAGCTAGTGCGAAGCGAACGACAAAAATAATTACTTTTATATTGTGTGCCTTGCCTGAAGAACAAAAGAAAATGTTTAGTAGTGAGTAGTGAGTGAGTAGCAGAAGCAAGAAGTGGTGCTCCGGCCAAATACGGTGATTATAGAAGTATTGATGACTCGTATAGGACCGAGCATTTATAATGTGAAACATTTCCTAAAGATGTAAAGGGAGGTTAAACTTTCGGAAACCGCTTTTATCTAGTTCTACCATGTCAGGCATTCAGCGCTCGTAGCGCTCAGCAAATTAGCCCAGATGACACCATCCTTTTCCAAAACGTATGGTTGTGTGTGGCAGTGCTATAATTAAGATCCTCTTATTTATGAAGGATGCAAAAATGATTGTTTTGCTACAATATCAGACACCACTTACTTGTAGATTCATGTTACATTTGGAAGAAATGGAATCCATTCCGAAGGGGGCGTGTAGGAACTATTTCCCGGTATTTCAAATACCTGTCTACTCTGCTTAAAAACCGCTGAATATAAACAATTGTAAAATTTGTCGCAGCTGCTCAAGTAATCTTGACAATGGCAAAAGCTGCGTCAAGTACCTCAAAATCTACAACCAGCACCGTCATTGAGGAAGTTCACACTCGTGAGGGTGGGAAGCAAGGAAGAAATCACATATTTGCGAACATAAAGGCAGCAACTACGATGATGACACGGAAATGTGCAAGCCGGACAACCACTAGAACTAGTTTTAATTTTTTTATTATTTACATAATGAAAATATATAAAGGACTCACAATTCCGTTTGTTATTTAAATGATAAGTTTTAGAATTGCACATAATCTTGAATTTCTGTATTAGGTCAGTGAAAACTGTGTACTCTGTACTTTCACCTTTTTTATATTGTAACGACATATAATTAGCAAGGGACTGGAAGGTGAAGTATTATTCAAATATTAAGAGCCATAGTACTCAAGGGAGAGCAAGGATTGGAAGTAAGAAAGTTTAGAAAAGCGTGGAGTAGGGTCAATGAACAAGCTTAGAGTTTCCCGGTTACTTAGCTTTTTGTCTTCTTTCAGCGCATGAGTCAGGATCTTTTGGCATTAAATGCGAATCACCTGAGTCTGCGGCATGTCCGGACAAGCGCAAAGTTAATTTAATGACTTATGCTGTCGGAGCCGACTAACGCTACTCCACGCTTTTCTAAACTTTCTTACTTCAAATCCTTGCTCTCCCGTGAGTACTATGGCTCTTAATATTTGGAAAATACTTCACCTTCCAGTCCCTTGCTAATTATATGTCGTTACAATATAAAAAAGGAAAAAGATTGACTCACTATAAGTCGTTAATAAAAAAGGAAAAAAGAAAAAAAAACTGTACTTTCAGTATAAACACCAGGCATCACATTCAAGCGTGCTACAAAAAAATTTCATTGAGAACAATACGGTATAGAAGACTTTGCTAATATGAAGAATCCTACACAGTAGCAATAGAACTAAAGGTAATGATTTTGGTTTTCTCTTTCAATCGGATACCAATTGCTGCTGAATCACTTATTAATCATTCAAAGAATTGATAGAAAATGTTTAATTTCAATTTTTGCTCTTGGGTTAGGTTCACACGATACACTTAATGTTGCAACCAACAGCAGCATTTTAGTCGTTTTGTATGGTTTCTTATTGATGTCGATGTAAGTTCGAAAAGGATGTGACAATACAGAGCGAACAGACATCACTAGGCACTCACGAAGAGCAACTAAAATGTTGTGACTGGTTGAATCTATTAGACAATAAGTTGGGATAAATGCTTCAATTGCATGTCTTCAGTATGTGACAGTCTTTCGTTTTGTTTTTTGCTCGTCATGAAATAAAATGAGAGAGATAATCTTAAATCAGAGAAAAAAAGAATCAACCAATCGAAATCGGTTCAAGAGCACCTCTTCCGGATAATTCTATAGTTTCTAGTTATTTTGGTGGTGTCATCAATGCTACATTTAACAAATTTTACGTAAATTAAAAGCTTTCAGTATCAGTGCTAAGTGATTTTCTTTCGATTAGTGAACAATTTCCGAGCAGTTTCCCTCAGTAGATTAAATTCTGAGTTGTTTCCATTAGTAGATTAAATCATTGAAATATATTTTGCATTGTTCTAAAACCCATGAATACGGAAATAAAACCACAGACTAACAGACAACAGGGAATTCCCTCAAAAACATCGATCCGACAATTTCCCCAGCACACTAGCGCCACCTGTTATTCACAGTCCCAAACACTCATTTACTGGTGGGTTACTCCTCAGGTTTGGGAACAATTTTTCACTAGTGGTCTATCCCCCATATGCTTGTTCATATGTCAGTGGCGCCATAATTTCAAATGTGGCCACAGTCCCAACTACAAATATATTTAAAATGACCGTTAAAGCGGGCGAAGCTTTGTTTTTGAGTGTTATGTCTGTTAGTCTGTGATGAAACCTTCAAATGTTCACATATAAAATTTGCTTAATCTAGCACGTCAAGGCAAGATCGCTGGAAGTCAATGGAGTTAAGGTTTTTATTCTTGTTTTGTAGTTAAATCAGTAGTTTTTTGCACACACTTTACATTTTGACTTTAATCATAATTTCAGGGATCCAGGAATTTTTCCGAACTAGAAAAATCAGTCTGCGATATTTTAATTCGTTAGTCCAATGATAAAAAGTATCAATTTTATAAAAAAAACTACTGTGTGAAAAACTCTACTTAAATAGAAAAATAGTTATTCTCAGTTGTCTGATAATATTGTCGAAGATATTCTTTAAGGTTAAACAGAGAATGGGCAAAAATTGAAAACGAAAAAAGCAGTTTTTCCACATCGTGTGTTAGATCTTTATAGAAATCAATCATCAGTACTGTAACAACATTCTACATAAGCTGATTGATTCTTATGAAGTTCTAACATACGGTGTGGAAAAAACTTCTTTTTTCGTTTTCGATTTTTGCCCATTCTCTGTCCAACCTTAACCCATTCCCCACAGGAGTCAAACGAAAAAAAACATGGGTTTTCTCAGGATTTTTATGATTATTATAGTATCATTTAAATTGAAAATTTCATAAAGTTGAGTTAACGCAAACTTCGCGTGAAGTCACAGAGCTAGTAATAGTAGCGAGACGCCTGATTATGAAAATAGCAGTTGAACTTATTTTCCTCAGCTACAAATCGACTGTTTGATTAGAAGATTTTAAGCAAATTTCGACATTCACTTTGTTCGAACATTCTTTGCAACGGTAAACTCGGATTTCGCACTGATATATTCCTATCCATATCCTTGACGTTGGTTGGATCTGGTGCTCTTAAAAGTTTTTATACATTTATTCATTCGGTTTTGCCAGTTGGTATAAAGTAGCATTCAGTCATACATCGAAAAAAGATAGGTGTTCACATTTTTGCAGTGCTATCACCTGACTCGTCTTTCAATTTCAAGGCTCTAGGACCGTGCATAAAGAAACACTCTTGAAAAATTCCCATTCTAAGGAAGTGGAACAGAAATATTCAGTCGCCACGGGTATCACGCCCAGATAAACTCAGCATTGTGATATTCTATCTAAAGCAAGCAAATGACATAACCAATAATTTTACAAAGGGCTACCATGTCTACATTCCCACCCACAAAGTAGAGATCGATGTCGTTATAACCGATTAGTTTTATGTGTTATTTAAAAGCAGCTTTTGGAAAAATATGCGACTGTATTACTGCATCATTTACTGCTATTGTGAGTTGAAAATGCTGTTTACTAACTAGAAGTTTTCAAATAAATTTTTGAATGGCTATTAACCGCTATGTGTCCGAGATTTCAATTAATGAAATTCTAATGTTTTATCCATGGCTGCAAATTGAAACTTTGTGACAACTTAGAACTTCACTAAGTCAAGCTTTTGGGTTAATAATATTGTTGATATAATAAGAAGGAGTGAGGAGGGGCTCCTAATTTTTTTTACTACGTAACAGACCGATGAGGGCACCGGGTACCCACAAAAATTAAATGTCAATAGCTAAGGTAATTTCCAATCGGTTGTGAAACTTCTGGGTGTTTTGGATTCAAAAACTAATCCACTTTTAGACTCGGTTAAAATGGTTAAAATTCCTGCAGAATATTCACAACGACATAGATGACGATCTTAAATATATTTAACGTGGGTCTTATGTACTGAAAAATAACATAAAAAGATTTGATTGAAAATTTATGATTGTAAACACTGTTGTGTGTTGCTAGTCTCGGGCAAGCCTTATATGATGTCTCATAGCAATCTACAATAATAGTGTTTGTGGTACTAGATCTCAATGTCGAATACCAATTTCCACTAAATTCTACCTTCAATTTCAAAGCCTGCTCTAATCATTCATTCACTTTCAAGTTGACAGGATTTTCACACGAATAATAATCGAACGCATTCATTTCAAATACAATACATTTTCATTCACCAATCAATGCATTTAAACCGCTTGCTACATAGGGCCCGGTAGGGCTCAGAAGTCGGTGTGTTTTGTTAGTTGCAACTCAGAACCAGCATGAAAAGGCATTCAATTTGCAAATGAAATTGAAAATTAATCGAAAATAATTGAATGACTGCGTGGCACTATATAAACGAACGCAATCACAAATAGTATTTAGTGGCATGACAATTTCGATCGCAGCAGGACAGTGGCACTGTCCCCAAGTTTGTTTCCCCCGCAAAGCTGTTAACATCTCACAGCTGTGATGAAGGCACATCTGGTGCAAATTGAAACCATTTTTTAGCAAAAATATGACGCTGATACCGTTCACTGGTACAGCTCGTGCCGTAAATATAGCATAAGAAAATAACGAATCCCCGCAACCCCTCAATGTTGGTTTGTCAACAATTTCGTCGATGGTGACTTGATTGCTGTGGCGTGTGCCGTTTCTTGGATAATGGCGCCATGAAATAATAGGTCACTATGATTGACTGTTAATCGGGAAATGATTTCCATTGTTGATTTTTACCCGGATATTAAAATACGCAAATGAAACGTCTTGAATTTAAGGCTTGTACGAGTGTTCAAATTGTCAGAAATTTATCAGATAGAAATTTTATCGCTAGAAAAAGCAGCATTTTAATTAAATGTCAGTTAAACGCAAGATTAAACGGAAAAAACCATTGCTTTAAATATCTATATATTTAAGCTATTCAATGAAAGCCGCAATTGTGTACGTTTTTGTGCTTACTGCAAATTATTTCACAATAAACTAGTTGGATAGTCGGCTACATCAGTAATGGGAAAACTTTTTTCATTTTTTTGTCCTCTTTAGGTTCCATTTATTCATTTATTAGGTATTGTATAACAAACAAACAACAGCATTCCAGTGTATGTAATGCGGTTCCCGACATATAATGATTACATCCCTCTATACATACTATTCATGCAACATTTATTGTCATAGTACGTAACGGTTTGGCTACTATTCAAGCCAACGTGGGTACATTAACAACACTCATATGCGGCTTGAACAAAAAAATGTTTGCACAAAAGCCATGGCACGCTATGAATAATAAAAATTTCAAGTCAGTAGTCGACAGAACGAGAAGAATCGGTTCTTATGCATCAAACCACCATTTGTCATGTGTCGGGTTTCATTACTAGCGCCGGTAGATGAGCGAAATGGGAACTGATGGAAACCAAGAGTTTTTTTTTTCGTAGGATATATTCACAACATCCGGTATCTAGCAATAACCACACTTCACACTGGTTTGCCCAATTTCCCGTAGGAGCGAAACCGTAAGCTTGATTTATGGTTGTGAGATTTGTTTTATCCGGTGCTGATTGTGATTGTATCATCACATTGGAGAAATGTTTCGCACCCTCTGAGAACACTTTGGGTGGTTTTTGTGTTTTTCCTACCGAGACCTACATGTAGGTATAAAGACAAGCAAAACTGTTCCAAAGGTCACCCTGTTGAGTGCTGACTGCTGAGCCGGTTCACTTTTTGTTATATCTACGAAAAAAAATGCAAGAATCGTTGCCATTTGTCAAACATTTCACGTGCACCATCTTAATAGCCATTCGTAAGATCCTAGTAGTCTATGTGTTCGCTGGCATCAACAGTGTTTCATTCAATGATGCATTGTAATGGTTCTAACAGAATGGGCCTTTTTGTTACAGTGTGGCATTCTTCCACATGGGAAAACCGTGTCAGATCGCCAAATGAATAAATGATGTTGAACCCTTCGAGAGTTTGTAACTAGATTTATATTTTCGGGATTATATGTTTGGAAAGCAGCGGGTTCCAAATATTGTTTGCTTCACAAAATCAACATTGCACATGTTTATTTAGGAATGTTTGTTCGAAAAATCTAAAACAGCATTTTGCTCCCTTTAACAAAATATAATAATACACGAATTTAATGGAATTGGTCTTCTAGCAAGTCTGTCAGATGGGTCAGATTAAAATTAATATTCAGTGAAAAATAGCTTCTGTTGTAGAGATTTATTTTTATTTTAATATATTATGTGTTCATGCATACTGCTACAACTGGTACACTGAACTAGCCATGTCCTTTATTATGCATCGTGCGAAGTAGGCCGTTTTTCCACTGTTTTATTTGTAGCTATACAATTGTTTACATTACACGACTGTGCATCTCACTGCTTAGAAATAACTTTTTAGTGTTTTTTGTGATTCTAAGTAATTACTGTTCAGTTTAATAAACTTTTAAGTATCTTATGAAACAATGAAGTTGTAGTGAAAAATGTACCGTAGAAACAATCAACAAGTGCATTTGGAGCATTGGCGATGAAACGTTTTTCTATATTCATCCGAAAATGAACGAAGTTATTGCTGAATTGGGTCTCGTAACGTCTAGGAAGTGGAATACGCTCCTAGGAAACAGAATGTGACGGAAATGGGTTATTGGCGATCGTTGCTGGATGTATGTTGACAATTTTTGGTATTACATCAAAAAAGTGTCCAATTCCTTTCTTGTGCAGTAAACCGTCTAACTTTCCATGGTTTTCTCTGTGGATGGCTACGCTTCCCATAAAATAATGGAGACCTTTGGTAGGAGTTGGGTATTTATCCAAACACCACTCATATTACGCCGCCGACGGATGTTGTCGTTTTCAAACTGAACAATATGCTTTCGTCTCTTATCTAATACAAGGGTAGGGGACGGCGGGGAGTTGTGAACATAGTTTTGTTTTCGAGGTATAACTATCATAAACATTGGTCGATTTGCAATATTTGAGCTGGTATTTGTAAACGACTCCTGAGTACATCCACAGGCAGAAGCAATTTAAAATAATCAATATCTTGTTATCGCATATCGGCATTTTTTAGTTTGGTGGGTAGTTGTGAACCATCACAAAAAATAGGAGAAATGGAATATTGCTGCGGTTTATTTTTATTGGGGCTAGAGATGAAAAATTTTAAGATATTCTTAAGGTGAAGATATGTGGAAGCCAGGAAAGCACGCTTGTTGCTAGGCACCGACTCGCTTGTTTACATTGAGAAAAAATGGAACACGAAGTGAAAATTTAAACGCATTAATGAGAGTTTTCGGACAATTTCCTTCGGTCTTCTGCACAGCGGCAGAAAATTTGAAGTTTTGTAAGTTTCGCGGGTGTTTTTGAAGTGGTGTGTGATTAAGGTGCATTTGAAAAAGTGCAATGAAAATGAGAAGAAGAAAATTAAGAGTGTTTCTAAAAGAAACCCCAAGTGAAAAGGGGTGATATTTTCACACAAAATAAGAACTACAGATAGCATTCCGTCAAAAGCTCTGGTTGATTGTATAGGAAAATGTTCTAGTTTCCTCAAGTAGTAGTTTCGTGGCACACCGGCAAGGTTAGTGTGTTGAAAAACGTATTTTTATATTTGCTCATGTTATATACATGGTTAGGCAAAGGAGAGGGGTGTGTGTGGCGTAGCAGCTATGTTGTGGCTCGCTTGTATAATGTCATTAAACTAAAGATGAGTCAGAAAAGTGATCTAATTCGTAATGCATAGGTGACAATAATACATAATTATGTTCAATTTCTCGTCCGTAATGCCAGCGTAACGCTTTTATTAGAAATATTTGTTTTTGTTTTGTGCACTTTAGTCACGGTTTAGGCCATGTCATTACTAAATCGATTTGTTGTACTTGAACTAGTACACAACTTTATGAACATTATTCATAAAACCAAAGGTTAATTCATGATGTAATTCATAGATTTAAGAATGTCAGTTCACAAAATAAAAATACTTTCTTGTGAGTAATTTCACGAAAAACTGAATTTTATTCAGAAACCGATTCTATCATTGTGATCTAATTCATGATTCCCAATATATTTGTCACGATCCAATATCCGTGCTCGAAAAATCAAAATATGATTCATGTATTTGTGAACTGGTTCATAATTCCTAGTATAAAAATCACGACTTATCATTCCTGGCCATTAAATAGTTCACAAAATCATGAAATATTATTCATGGATTCGAAAACAAGTTCATGAAATTTTCACAACATTTCACAAAATTTGCAGTATTATTCATAGAATCATTTTCATTCCGTGCAAAGTCAAATATCCGGCTGCTAGTGAACGGTAAGAGACACGAACAGCAGATATAAGAAATCTATTAGGACCTAGAACATTATTATTCATTTGATGAGGCTCAGTGAGATGTCTGGACCGAAAAAGACAACTGCGCTGAGCACCAAGAATACATTAAAGAGCCACAAATCGTGTTCGTAATATAGTCCACAGATCAAGATACCGCGAATCAGTCTCACTTTTATGTTCCTGTTCATTTTGTCGTGTTACCTCGAGTAACAAAACCGATAATAACCGAAAAATAACAGATCACGGTAAGGCGAAGAGAAATTACGAATAAAACTGCTGATATCATGGACAGGAGTCACATCACTCCACTTGTTAAATTCGAAAGAATGCTCTAGAACAAAATATCATGATAACGTGCAAATAAATTACGAAAATCGTAACTAAGATCCTAAAATCAAGAACATAAATCACTCAGACAAAAATATCAAAAATTGAGGCTGAAATCATGACTATGATTGACATTACTCGTGATTAAAATTTTAAAAATTGTGGCTAAGATCCTGAAATCATGAACATAAATCACGTTACTCTGATAGAAAATCCCAATAATAACTCATGAATAAAATACAAAGGTAACTTGATGAGAAATCACAATAATCGCGCCTAAGCTCCTGCAATAATGAGCATCGTTTAGCTGTCGGCTGTGTATTACCAAAGTATGAACAAGGATCCTATCCTAACAAAAACTTCAGGGAACAACCACAGTAACCCAATCAAACATTTGAATGTAACACCATGTATATATTCGACGCGAACTAGTTTTTTGAAAACACAAAGAGTTCAGGAACTTGGTCACTATTTTCGTAAATCGTTCAGTTCAGAAAATCGTGACCGTTTTTCATGAATTTATCAACGCATCAATTTCCGTGTATCAATGGAGACATCTCCATTCCGATACATAACAATTGAATTCTATAGGGTTTACATTATCGACGTTGATCTGCATTTCACTCAGGGACCAGAGATTTTTCAATATTGACTATATCCTCTTGGAGCACATCTAAATCGAGTCCCGAAGCAATTGAGCGAGGATTTTCAGATCATCAGCGTATATCAGTTTTCCAGACTTGATGCGGGTGCAAAGATCGTTGATGAATAATATAAAGATAAATGGCCCTATGTGGCTTCCTTGAGTGATACCGATTGGCGTTTCAAATATGCTTGAGCATGTACTGCCGATTCTAACAAAAGCGGATCGTTCAGAAAGGTAAAAATGTAGCCATCTTGTTACCCACGGAGGAAAGCCTAGTCGCTGCAACCGCAATGTTGTGCGGCACCTTGTCGAATGCTTTAGCGAAATCAAAACGTGCTGACGCTCCTCGATGGCTGGAACAAGAAAACTTGTGTAGCGTTTCTTTACAAATCAGTTCTGATGTGGAGCATTATAAACAAACTTTTCCAGAATTTTAACCAGACAATTCAGAAGAGAGGTCTCTCTATAGTTTTCAATATTTCGAATATTTCCTGTCTTATGGATAGGAACTATAGCAGTTTCCACCACGGAAACTTATAATCTACTTTTTAGTGGTACGTGTTTTAGGAATATTGCAGCGAAGAATTCCATATATGGCCTCGTAGATCGTCAAAACTTCCTGATCTAAAGCGTTCCCGTCCAGCATATCACGCCAATTGACTGCACCAATGGCCGATGAGACGTCATCGAGGTTGTATCGAGTAAATTCAAAGTTGAGGTCGTTATTAGTTGTATCAGAATCGTCGCCGTCGTCAAATCTTAAAACGAAGGGCTCATGGGTAGGGTCTACCTTGAGTATAAATGTCGGAGGCTCGATTAGTTCGAACACGTTCGTGTCGTCGACGAAGGCTAGATCGAGTGTCCGTCCGTTCACGTTGCTAAGAGAGCAGATTTGATATAAACCATCGGAGACCAATGTTTCTGCGATGGCCGCCTTTTGCTCTGGTGACGCTTTTTTTGGAATGTATCACTTAAGAACACCATCGAAAGACCTCCGGAGCTGAGGAAGGTTGTAATGACCAACAACAAGCACATTGTCACGTCTGCTGGCTTTGTCAGAAATGTTCTGAACCGCAGAGAAGGGAACGTTATACAAGTCAGGATCACTGTTCGGTGTCGGATAAATGCAGCAAATAAATTACGACCGACCTGGTAGGGAAACGCGTACGACAACCTGTTCCAAACACGCAATGCTTAGCAACCGACATCTGTGCTCATCGTTAAGACAAGTAGATAAGGAACTGCGGAGTGTCTGCGGATGTCCTCAAGGTGGTGTGCTGTCACCACTTATATAAGTCCTTGTCGCCGATGGCTTGTTGAGGAAACTATATGAGCTTGCGTTTTCGATATATGGTTTCATCGATGTTTATCATGTAATGATCACCATTATTTGCATTATCACACTTTTTGACATGATTCAACAAGCCTCATTCACTTGGTAGATACTGTACCGTATTCCAAGCAATAATCTTTGAGATTCTGTGTGGCTTACTACCGGCGCTTCAATAGGTATTTTGTGGCAAAAGGTTCAGACATTTTTAGTTCAGTCGCAGCAAGATTTTTCTTTATCGCAATAAGCGGCGTAGAAGGCTGGTAGAAGAATTACGATCGCAACGATAAAATAACGAAATAGTTCGTCATAAACTCGGAGTTTAATATATAATTGCGTAGCCAAGTTTCGGTGAGAACAATAATGTCGTGATCGCAGGAGGTAAGGACAAACAAAAAGTTCTAAGTTTTTGTTCTCATACCACGGACGTTCTGGTAGTAGGCGGACAGGAAATCTTCAGAGGTCAAGTTGGTGGTATGAATGGTTCGATGGGAATCGGAGTTTACTTGGATGTTAGCGGCATCTTCACAGTGATCAGGGGTAGAATTGGGGTGACCGTCTCGTCATGTATCCTATTGAAGTGGTAAGGAAAATAACGACACATAATAATTAAAACAGAGCATTCCCGGAACGATGATGAACGATTTAGAATTTTTACTTAAACAGTGAGCGGATATATCAACACCCCCGAGGGGATATTGAGATAACTGAACGACAACACCCTCGAAGAGATATTGTCATTCAAATACGGCTTAAACTACAGCTCTTTACCACCCTGGGTTAGCGACAACATCACATCCTTGAGTTTTAGCTCCCTGTACATAGGTTCATCTTGGTATGCTGCTACTATGATTGAACCAAAAATTCGGATACGTAAATGCATAACTACAGGGCAGTTTCATATCAAATGATATGATGTTCCGTAATCGCATTCACAAATATCACATGAATAATACTCAGCACGCTAAATAGTAGCCATGTGATAATTGAGTTTGCAATATGCAGTCAGTGTCCCGACTAGAATACTGCATTTGTGGTTGGAAAAATGCAACAAATTCTTTGACATTTTTGGACTCACATCCTGTAGAAAAAATTTTGTTTGAACGCAAGTTTGCAAGCTACGCCAATGGTTTGCATGTTCGGATGCAGCCCAAGAGTAAATCTTGTACTTTTTCCAATTTATCGACAGTGGTTGAACTGATTATGAACCAACGTAGTCAGTCGCAGCGCCAGCTCTAGATCGTTTCCAGTAATACCGGAATGACTGAATACGTATAGAAGGTAGATAGCATTTGAAATGCTCAGTTCTTCGATTTGAGTTCGACATGCGATGACTTATTTCGATCTTGAATCTGCCGAACTAAGTACTTTCCAGCAAGCAATCACTATTCCAGTGCAACATTTCACAGCAAGCTGAGCAACCGCCTTCAACCATAAAAGAAGGCATCGTTTTTTCCGCAAAGTCGCTCTGGTCAAAATTTCAGCGAATTGCAAGGAATAAACGACCCGAGGGACAGTACCGATAACTGGGTTAGAAAGGCGGAGGATCAAGAAATTTCTGCACTCGGTAAGTATTGTTTTGTTATGCGGAAAAACCTAGTCCACCGGCAGTAGAACCAAAGCTGGTTACTCCCGTAGAAATGCCTGCACCTGAAGTTTTGAGCTCGGTAGCTACGGAAATTCTGACTAACTGACTTAGCTCCTGAAGAACAACAAGCTGCAAGAGAAAATGGAGAAACAGCTTCCTCCGCTGATGATGCAGAGGCATTCATGTAAGTTGAAATCTGGAGAAAATTTTGATTAGGACTTAAGTAACATTGAGAGCCACTCTTTGTTTACTTTCTCTTATTATGACGTCACTATAACACTGCACTAATTTTCCAGTACATAGCCGATGGTTTTTACTACAATATTAGGCAAAGAGTTGAGTACTAAATATTGAAACGACCGACTAATAAACAGAAGAGAAAGACCCCAAAGAGAATCTCATTGTTGCTTACGTCCTATTCTAAATTTTCTCCCGAAATATTTAGTATCAGCTTTAAAATTATCCATGACTAATCTTTTAGCCCGGCGGATGCAAGTTTGCTAATGAAAGATGTTCGCTAAGGTCTAGTGGAATCAAAGCTGGATCTGGAGGTGCAGCGGAAGGGTTCTTCTTAGCCGGTTGGTTGATTAAAACTTTCGAAGCTTTGCACATGAAGCCGGAATTACTTCAAGGAGTCTATGCGATGGGTTTCAACGCCCCTTCCAAGATTCAGGAGATGGCTCTACCTACTCGGTTGGCCGGTCCGCCACGGAATATAATCGCCCAGACCCAGTGCTGGCAATGCTCAGTTTAGTCCATCAATTAAAAAACTATCTGCAGGTGGTTTGCATTTCCCCACGTATGAGCTTGTAATTCAGAAGGGGGAAGTAGCTGCCAAAATACCAAAGTTTTGTCCGGAAATCAAACTTCCTTACGCCGTTCGCGAGGAGATCGTCAAAGGGGCAAAGCTGACTAATCATATCATCGGAACACCCGGCAAGTTAATGGACCGGGGTATAAAGTTCAGGACGTACGACCTAGAAGTTTTCCCTTTTTGTACTGGACGAGGCGGGTGTTTTGGTCGCTGTTCTTCTTGGCCACGTACGAGCGTGAGGTGATGGAGTTCGCCGAGTACATCGTACCCAATCCGATCGTCATTCGGCTGGCGCGGGAGCAAGAATCACTCGATAACATCAAACAGTACTACGTCAAGTGCCGCAACCAGGACGAGATATTGTGTGATTACCGTCGGACAAGCGATCATTTTCTGTTATATGATGTATAGGACAGTTGTAAACTCCAAGTAAACTTATTTTCAAAACTGTTAATCGATCGAAACAGGTACGCAAAACGGCCGGTTGGTTGACCGGCAGGATGTCCCAGGATGGTCACTCGGTAGCGGTACTGACCGGTGATCTAACGGTGGAACAACGGTTGGACGCTCTGGATCTATTCCGAAATGGACTAGGGAAGGTACAGATTATAACGAACGTTTCGTCCAGGGGTAAGTTCCGCCACTTGATTCTGGTTACAACACTAGGTTACAGAGAGATTCTTTCGCCATAGGTATCGACGTCGAACAGGTGACCATTGTCGTCAACTTCGACCTGCCGATGGATCAGCAGGGACGAGCCGATTGCGAAATGTATCTACATCGAATATGACGTACCGGTAGATTTGGTAAGTGTGACTCATTCTTGTTATCCTATAGATTGTATTTCTTTCCGCTTCTTTAACAGAACGGAATCACCATCAACCTAGTGGACGGTGATCGAAGCATAATGATTTGCAGATCAATCGAAAAACATTCCCGGGAAAAGATTCAGTAGCTAGTCGCGGAGATCTCGGACGAAATTGAAAAAATCGGATCGTAAAGTGTTTTCGACCAGCTACTGGTTAACGGCGTACGAGCTTTTTTGGGTCATACTTGTTTCGATTCTGAATTTATAATTTTATTTAGCTCTACCCAGTTCTATCCCAACATTTGAAAAGGACCTAACTGCAAAATGTAGCAAATTGAATTTTCGTGTTTTCCATCAACAAATATCTACCCGAGCACGTACACAACGCATTAGTTGATTATGAAGAATTTTGGTAGAGATTTTACAACAATTTTTTAAAAGGGCATAATTGATTTTTATGACCAAACTGATTAGGAAAGGACCTAACTGATTGAAAAGTGCCTAACTAGCAATATAGTCTTTTCCATAATTTACATACAGGGCCAATCTGATTTTATGATGTCAGTGGGGTCAATCTGACCATCAAATTAGAATTCAGTTAATTCGTCTAACTTTCGGTGTAATATCAGACTTGATCAGCATTTTTTGTGTGAGGTATTATACAAGTAGTAGCAATATGCGCAATCAAAAGAAATAAATTAGTATCAATTTTCCAAATAGGATTATAATGAATCTGACCTTTGACAATTTTCTCAATGTTTACGTTTTGCAGATAAGCCCTTTTTAAATGTTTGGTAGAGTTGGTTTCCTTACGGTCTATGCTACTTACGACTTCATAAATTTTTTGCCTGAATTTATTCATTAATTTATTCATTAATTTAATTATTTATTGGTGTATTAATTTCTCTATGTGTTTATTTATTATTCATTTATATTTTATCAGTGTAGATGTAGTCTCACAATCCTTTCTGATTATTTAGGTTAAATTTCCCTTAACCCATTATGACTCAGCGAATGAAATTTCATACGCAAAAACAACACATTTCTGTATCATACTTGTTATACAATAAAGGCGTGTTCGAGCTTCTGGTCTTCTGTGAACGTTAATTAATACTCTTTAATTTATAATGTGTAATGCTCAATAATCTTTTTTTTTTTATTAAATTCGATTGTGTTTTCGAATGTCAAAGTTGGCCATATTTCAAATCAAAATATGAACAACACATATTATTAAATTTCTCTTTCAAATCACTAATTCTTGTTTCGGATTGAGAACGAATGGCCATGAGAAGTGTGAAAGATGTGACTCAGTGCGAAAAAATGGAAGAAATTGGTGAAACAATTGCGAAAATTCTCCTGGTAGTTCATGGTATGAAATTTCATACGCTAGGCTGAACCGATATCTTTTTTTTTCCTAAGGCAAAATTATTTCCTCTTTAGGACCCGGAGGGAACTCACAACTTTCTCGCTGATTTTAACGTTGAATCAGTGCATTCAAGGCTAACAAATGCTTAATACGTTGCAAATCATGCCTGGTTCTAACCAGAATATTTTTTATGTAAATTCTCGTAAGAAAATGTTCTTTTTCTTAAAATTATTACAAAGTTTGAGGAAAAGATGGTTTGATGCAACGAACCAACAAAACGGCATAAGAGAGGAGAAAAGTGTTAAAATCATTAAAAAAGCTGCTAAATTTCTCGCAAGGTTGAAGATATTATTCGTTTTTATGCTAAATATAAGGATATTAGCCGATTTTTTCTGTAATAATTATTTGATACCCTATCAACCCAGCGTATGAAACTTCATATGCTAGTTTTTTCGCACCAAAACATTCCAAACGGGTTATTTTATTTTTCCCATACTTAATCCGGCATAATATGAGGGCTCACGAAGCGGATTAGCGGGTCTGACAGTGCAAAATTTAAAAAAATCAGATTGTTATTTTTGCATATTTTGGGTCCCTAAGATAAGAAAAATATGCCCAAGAAAGGATTTACTCGAATTCAACTTGGTTCGACTGCTAGAGCCCGTCAAACTACCAACTATCAATTTTCATATGATGGTGACAAAATCGGGGGCTGATAAAATCGGGTCTTTATTGTATTTAATATATAATATTTAACATTTAATATTTTATATTTTTTATTTTATATTTAATATTTATTGTTGATTATTTAACGTTTGATATTTAATATATAAAATGTAATATTCAATGTTTAATATTCATACTCAATGCGTGATATTTAGTATTTAATGATCAATGTTTTATATTTGATATACAATACTCAATGATTATGAATGCACTACTAGACAAGTCACATAAATGCGCGCATCACATAGCAACGCTTGAGAACTTCGCGATAATACAAACCCGGTCACAAACGTGATCATTCACGCATACCGGCACCCACCGTCTAGCATATAAAAAGCAACCTGGTGATTAAGTAAACATGCTATAGCATATACGGTATTCTTGAAGTACAGCAGTTGTTGATCCGATTGGTTGACGATTCGTTTGACCTTCGGTTTCGTTAAGTGATCAATTTAGTTATATAATATAATCCAGTGATTTGGAATGACGATTCAGACCATGAAACACTTCCTCGGAATTCCTTAAACTTTTTCTCTAGCCTTTTCTAGTGTTTCATGCAATAATAATTACCACGAATTACTTATGGCAATAAATTTGAATTACGATTCTCACAATGGTTATACCAAAATAGGTTTGTATCTGTACTGATTATTGGTAGCATTCGCTGAGACTTCCAGAACTTTTAGTAGTAGCCATTGTTATCATAATCGATTTTTAACGTCACCCAAAGTTTAAAGCCTAGGGTTTAGTTCGACCTGAAACAGATTGAGTCGGAGTTGGTTGTTATATTTGCGCTGGAATCCATTTCAGATTCCGAAACGTGTTTTGAAAGGTAGTTTTCTCGAGACTTGTATGCTTTTTAATGGTCACACGCCGATTTAGACTTACGATTCGGATAATTGCAATAAATTTGGTTTAGAGAATTTCGATCATTTCCCTGGGTCTTCTAGAAACGGTGGAAGCAGCCAATTTAGATAGAAAATGGCCGGCCAATGATTTAAATTTTAGATTCCAGGAATTGTGCTGTCTAAATTATTCAGACTGAACTTCCCTGAGACATCCGGAACCGTCGCAAATAAGCATTATGATTAATCATGCTCGAAACATGATTCACGCTGAGTACGTCACTTCCCTGATAGCTTCATGAATGGCAAATAGGTTTACAATTATCACCGATTACATACACATCAGTGATGAATTAATAAAATACACCATTTAAAACATTCAAATGACAGCAGAAATATAAAAAAGAAATAAACAACAGCTGATGTCGTTTTTCAGTTTTTAAAAGCGACATCTAACAGCAAACACACAGACTAGTTTTCGCGATCAAATGTCAAAATTCCGCATGGTAGAAGGAAAAATATTTCGCGACCTCATTTCGCAAGAGGTGCATACTAAGCTTTAAGGAAAAAAATCCGTTTAAAAGAAAGTTCGTGTGTGTACTCATCCTACCTTCATAAACGGTATTCTCAAAATTCAACCACCAAGTTTTCATCTAATTGGATATTATGATTACTTTTTTATAAGTTAGTTATCGGGATAGAATCCTGTTTTAATTCGTTAGGTTAAAAGTATTCTACGTTCATCAAAAAGTTCATCAAACAATTTTGCTCTCCCCTGGGTAACCCTGAAAAATGGAAAAGTAAACCCTCTATCCGATTTCATTAAGTTTTACCGTAATTATCGTTTCATCTTTTCGCCAATTCGGCTTCGTAGAACTACATAAAGTCCCACAAATTGTCGTCTGGCATATTTTTCGTCAGCGTAGTTAGTCGTAGATTGATATCATTTTCTTTTGCTTGTGCTATCACGGTTCAAACCGTACGTGCAATCGTCCGCATCTTTTAATTTGTCGTTTTTGTTCCAAGACCATTTGTAACGAGTCCCCCTTCCCCCCGGCATAATCCCACTCACTGCTCCCACAATTGGACACGGTTCTCTCTTCCGCGGTCGCCGCTTTTTGGGGTAAAAGTGTCGAACAGACGAGCAATGAATCTTAATATAAATCCCCGCCTCAAAACGGCGAATCGCGAGTCCCTAATTAAATTATGTCATAAATTATACAGCTCAGCTAAACGGAGTCAAATTAATGGCAGAGATAAATTCCTCATCAGGATGTCACCCAAATGCTATCTGACCACCTATCAGTAGGTACGCGATCAGTTATGCAAACTCGTTGTTCGTGGCTCGTTTGGGTGTTTCAACGAGATAGGGGCTAATGGAAGGGAAAGGACCATCCAATCGAATTGGCCACTGTGAACCGTGCTGGCGAATATGTTTTCAATCGCACGTTTACCCTGCACCGAAGCCGAGCGTGAACAGCGCCCGAGTTAACTCGGACCGCTAAGTTTCATAACCATGGCGTATCTCGTTTCCACCGAATCTGCACAAAACCGATGCCGATGCCGATGATACAAAACCCTCAACCGCAAACAATTATTATTAATATTCTGTAGGTTTGGAGCGGCGCGCAATATATGTATGGATGTGTAGCTGCACCAAAACGGCGCCCAGAGGGCAGCATTTTGCAGCGATACGTTCGTTGCTCTAATGTAATCATTTTACTTCTCCCCAGCGATAGTGCAATTTGGTTACAGCAAGTTGCGGATCTATAACATAAATCAGCTGAAGGGGTTGTGGGTGAAAAGGTTTACACGAAAGTGACCCTTGAGTTATTAATACAGATAGGAAAGTGATACTTGAAATTGGAAGTGATTCTGCCTGTATCTGGTTGCAATAAATTAATCAACATAGTGGTGTACGCAATGGGAGAGGTTAATTTCCGGTGAATGGATGATGGATTGAGCTGTGTTATGGAAGAAACTAACGACCATAGTACGTGAGGGAAAATATGTCTAAAATTGACACCCTTTGTGTAACTTATAATTCGTTTAATGACCTTGAGACATTGACTAAAACGAACACACGAAACTTGATTGGATTGCTTGGATAGTAGTTATTGAAACATGCATATTGAAATACGCACACTGGGATCTCGCTTTTTTATACTGCCATTCTCCTCCCTTACGCCCAGAACTGATATTGTTTGTCTTCAAATTAGCCGCATAAACGATTTGTTTTCCTCTAAATTCAAACTTTTAAGAGGAAAAAATAAATTTATTCATTCACGAAAGGATTTGCTAAAAGGGGACAAATAGAATGCTGAGGTTTATACCTTTTACATTTTCGAACAAAAGTTAACTGCGTAATCTATGTTTTGTGCATTTTGAATTCATAATCTCACACAGAGCCAATTCAGTTTGCAACTGAAGTAGATTTTGAACCGAAAATAAATTAATGACCGCGCTGCACCGAATGAATTAGCGATGAGACAAACGACCGAAACATAGCCTTGAATGCAATATGGCATGAATTAAAATATGTTCCTTCAACTTTACTTGTGGATGATATATCGGAGCTCTGTTACGAATCAGAAGGTGTGTGAAATATGATAGTTAGCGATTCAGCGTGCTGATCAACAGCCAGATAATTTGATCTAAGAAGAAATCATTCCACGAATCAAAATAAATAGGCTCTAGTGACACGTACCTCTTTTTATTTGGAGGTTTGTGCCTTGTCATGTCGTTTCATCACTTTCCTGATAGGATTCAAAGGGGGGGGGGGGGGTTTAAAAGGAATGGAAAATGTCAACACAATACAATTACAACAGAACATTCTGCGCCCCCGGAAGTATGCTCGACGATCTGCAGGCGCTACAATAGCAGGAATAAAACTTACAACCCCCGGAGGGATTTAGAACTTTTATTTAAACAGTTAGGAAAATCCATGTGTACCTCCGAAGGGATGCTGAACAATCTTTTCATACCTAGACTCCGTAATCAGGGCGATTTTTTTTTCTTTTTCAAGCAGATTTAGAGAGCAATCATTAAGGACATTATACATGCGAGCCACAACATAGCTCCTACGCCACACACACCCTTCTCCACTGCCTAACCATGTATCTGACACGAGCAAATATAAAAATACGTTTTTCAACACACTAACCTTGCTGATGTGCTACGAAACTGCTACTTAAGAAAGCTAGAATATTTTCCTATACAATCAATCCGAGTTTTTGACGGAATGCCATCTGTAGCTCCTATTTTGTGCGAAAATATCACCCCTCTTCACTTGGGGTTTCTTTTCGAAACACTCTTCTTCACGTTTTCATTGCACTTTTTCAAATGCACTTTTTTCACACACCACTGCAAAAACACTCGCGAAACTTTAATCGTTTACTAACAAAAGTTCAAATTTTTTGCCAATGTGCAGATGACCAAAAGAAAATGTTCGGAAACTCTCATTTGTGCGTTTGAATTTTCACTTCAGATTTCAGTTTTTCCAAATGTAAACAAGCGAGTTGGTGCCTAGCAACGTGGCTTCCACATATCTTCACCTTAACGCTGCAGAAGAACAAACGTTTTCCTGCAACTACTGGATTCCCTCTTGTAGTAGGCTATGATTTGTAGAGAAAATAAAGATTCATTGTCTTCACTATACGAAGTTTAACGGTTCCTTACCGTGTGTTTTCTACATTGGCGACGTGGATTGAATAATTTCAAATTGAAGAAACTGGTGGAATAAAAGGGAACTTCAAAATGTCGGTGGTACGTATTTCCTCATTTAGTAAAAGTTAATTTTTTCATGGCAATTTTAAACAAGTGGTCCTAGCATGGAGACCATGTGATTTTCTAATTTGCTAATGAATAAATAAGAGTCAAGTTGAAATGTGAAAGCGTAGTGAACTAAACGTTCAAGTCCGCTCGTAATAATGTAATAGAAAGAACAGTCCATGTCTTGGATATAGAAACGTAGGGTTTAATCCAGTCCGTTTCCAGTATTTGAACTGTGAAGAGTTCGCGAGAATATAGGATTTTTGAATAAATCAGTCTATTCTCTGGGGAAACGTAGGGATCAATTCCAGTCCGTTTCTGATATTTAACAGAAGAGTTTACATAACGTTTTCTCTGTCTGTTAGGTATAGTTGCCACGGAAAAATGAAAGTTTGTTTGCTATCACCATTGCGACAGAATAACATTGAACTGTATACTGACGTATGAAATTCGGTTTCAGCTCAATTATACGATTCCGTCCTTCTGCGAAAACGGTGATGGACCGACAAGCACGCGTTGGCATATGTGGAAGGGCCAGTTTGTCGCTTATTTAGCTACGAAGGGAGTAGAAGATCACGGCGAAAAATATATAGAGCGCTCATGTGGAAGGTGGCTCAAAATTTATCAGCTAGTGACACCAAGATTCTAGATAACGAATATCGTCTGGCTATAGAAGTATTGGACAATTACTACGCCCCTATGATGTTTATGCTTTACAAAAGGTTTATATTTTGACAAATGGTGTTCAAACCTCACGAAAAGTTCGATCAGTTTGCGATCTCAAGGTTCTGTATGTAATTATGGAGATCAATTGGAAAACATGATCATGGACCAGATTGTGTTTGCTACTCATGCTGATGACAAATCACGAGCCAAGTATTTAGAAACAGATATGTCTCTCGATGAATTTCTCAAGGTTGGTCGATCGTATGAGACCGTTAAATCGCAGGTTCAAAAATTACAGAATAAATCTTCTGAAACTATTGAAGTGAATGTAGTCAAACAGGATAGCGACACTTAAAAGAAGAGGAAACAGCAGGCAGGTGGTAATATAATTGGTCCCGACAGTGACCAGGCAGCTATGAAACCCAAATTAGTGTGGAAAGTTGAGGTCTGGGAGGGAGGAGGTGTTAGACATAACACTTTGCTCTGATAGAATTGTGCATGAACTGGGAAATTGGCAGGTTCCAAATGAAACTGAACCGTCTCTATCCGATCATAAATATATATTTTTCGATCATTTTGATGTCACCTTCAATGTGGTGACATATCGTAATCCTAAATCTACAAACTGGGACCTCTTTTTGGAAAACTTGGCGACTAAATTTCATGGATATTTTCCAACAATTAGTCAACTAGACGACTTAGATGACGTCGTGGATACGACAAACTCATTCATATTAGCATCCTACGAAGAAGCTTGTCCACTTCGTACTGTTAAATCGACTAGGGGAACCCCTTGGTGGAGGGCTGAGCTTGAAAGAATGAAGAAAGTTATGAGAAGAGCTTGGAACCGGCGTCAGCGTGATGACTCCAGGGCTTTCAGGTCAGCTCGTAGTGCATATAAGAAATGTCTTAGATCTGCAGAACGGGTTGGCTGGCAAAGCCTATGCACTAATGTCTCTAGTCTGAACGAGGCTAGCAGATTAAATAAAATTCTCTCCAAATCGAATGATTTTCAGATGAACTCCTTGAAAACCAGAGATGGTGTTTATGTGACGGACGAAAAAGATGTTCTTAATTGTCTCTTCGACACACACTTTCCAGGTTGTATCGATCCGGAGTTGAACAATGTTCACAGATCTCATTCTGGTGATTCGGACTCGTGGGCGTTAGCACGCACATTGGTTTCCACTGAATCGGTCAAGTGGGCAGTTGACAGCTTTGCTCCATACAAATCACCCGGAAAAGATGGAATACTTCCCGTGCTACTGCAAAAGGGATTTGATATTCTTAAACATGTCTTGAAAAAGATTTTGCTTTCCAGTCTTGCTACCGGGTATATCCCGAAAGCATAGCGAGAAATAACTGTTAGATTTATTCCCAAAGGGGGGCGCTCAAGCTATGAAGAAGCCAAGAGTTTTAGGCCTATCAGCTTAGGTTCTTTTCTTCTGAAAGCTTTGGAACGGATAATCGATCATCACATCAGGAACGTTAGTTTAGTTGAATATCCACTGCACAAAATGCAACATGCATATCAGTGTGGGAAATCTACGATCACTCTGCTTCACGATGTTGTTTACAACATTGAGAAAGCCTTCTCGCTCAAGCAATCTAGCTTGGGTGTATTCCTAGATATTGAGGGTGCTTTTGACAATGTGTCCTTCCAGTCTATTCTGGAAGCGACGCGTGGTCATGGGATACCTGCATGTATCTCAGGTTGGATAAACGCAATGCTTAGTAACCGCATACTTTGCTCGTCACTGCGACAGGCTGAGATACGGAAGTTGAGTATTTGCGGTTGTCCTCAGGGCGGCGTTCTGTCACCTTTGTTATGGAACTTAATAGCTGACGGCTTGTTGAAGAAACTCAATGAGCTTGGATTTCCAACCTACGGGTTTGCTGACGATTACCAAATACTAATTACTGGATTTTGCATCGGAACAATCTTTGACTTAATGCAACAGGCATTAAGAGCTGTCGAACAGTGGTGTCGACAAGTTAAATTATCAGTTAACCCAAGCAAAACTTCAATGGTTCTTTTCACGAAGAAGCGAATAACAACCGGGGTTCGTCCCTTGCAGTTCTTTGATTCTGAGCTACTGTGTGCAGATCAAGTCAAATACGTTGGAGTCATATTGGATTCCAAACTGAATTGGTCTGCTCACATTGAGTTCAGAGTCAAGAAAGCGTGCATGGCCTTAGGGCAGTGCAGAGGAGCTTTTGGAAAGACCTGGGGTCTCAAACCTAAATACATCTATTGGATTTACACGACAATTGTATACCCAATACTGTAATATGGATGCCTTGTGTGGTGGCAGAGGGGAGAGGTGATGACAGTCCAGTCAAAGCTAAACCATCTGCAAAGAATGGCGCTCATGGCGTTGACTGGTGCTTTCACCACGACTCCGACTGCTGCTCTTGAGGCACTTTTAAATATCAAACCATTACACATACACTTAAAACAAGAAACATTATCATGTGCATACAGACTGCAGGTTACTGGGCTTTGGAACAGTAATCATGTTGATCATGCTACCAGTCATACACGATTGTGGTCACAAATGGTTACATGGGGTGAAGATATTCTTGCTCCCAGCGATATTACACTCACTTGTAGTTTTCCTTACAGGACATTCCATGTGAAGATTCCCTCTCGAGAGGAGTGGTTGTCTGACTATATGGAAAGACAACAACAAACGCAAGTGGTTTGTTATACTGACGGTTCTCTGATGGAGGGACGTGCCGGTGCTGGTGTCTACTGTCGTGAAATGAGATTGGAACAATCTCACTCACTAGGTAGATACTGTACTGTATTCCAAGCAGAAATCTTTGCGATTATGTGCGGGATGCAATCGGCCCTTCAACTGAGTTTGTCCGGCAGAGTTATAAACTTCTGCTCCGATAGTCAGGCTGCAATCAAGGCCCTTAGCTCAGACAAATCCCGGTCCAAGCTAGTGATCGCGTGCCGAACCCAAATCGAAGAACTAAGCATTGTCAATACTATCTACCTTGTCTGGGTGCCCGGACATTGCGGTATTACTGGAAATGAATGGGCTGACGAATTGGCCAGGGCAGGTTCAGCGATTGACTTCGTTGGTCCTGAGCCCGCGCTGCCAATTTCGACAAGTTGGATAAGGGAAAAAATACGGTCCTGGGCTTCGTCCGAGCACCGCAATTATTGGAGAAATCTACAAACGTATCGCCAAACAAAGGCGTTTCTAGAACAACCATGCCCAGTGGTTTCGAAAAATCTCTTACATTTTTCGAAGCTCCACTGCGGCATGCTGACCAGGGCTTTAACCGGCCACTGCAAACTCAATTATCACATGGCAACTATTCAGCGCGCTGAGTCTTTTTCATGTGATCTTTGTGAATCCGACTACGGAACCTCATATCATCTGATATGCAACTGTCCAGCGGTAGCGCAATTGCGATTTCGAGTCTTCAGCCGTCCTTATATAGACGAAACCATGTTTGGTCGACTGAAACTCAGAGACATACTAAAGTTTCTTATCCAATGTGGTAAAGAGCTTTAGGCTTATTCGCAGGCAAGTTGAACTACTTGTGAGTTTAACTTACCTGTTGTTTATTTTTGTTTTGTGCTGTTATTTTTCCCTCCCTTCCAATTCTACTTCCCCACACCTCCTTGTCCTTTCCTTCCGCTCAGGAAATGATGAAAACACACGGCAAGGCACAAATCCCCGACTACGTCCGGGGAACGTGCCATTTGAGCCAATATATTCTGATTCCTGATTCCTGATGATGTCACGAATAACGTTAAGATTCGTGAACTATTTCACTTGGACGGCAAGCGCACTGTGACCGTTGAGTTAGGAGGAGTGATATTCTAAGCGTAAATGATTGGAAAACTTTGAAGAAAATGGGATTCAGAGCATACGATATTAGAAAGGGTAGCGACAAGAAGTTCCGCCCATATGGTTCAAATAAGCCTTTAACTGTCTTAGGTGAGGTGGATGCTAACGCAGCAATCGGCAAGATAGAAAGATAGAAAATGCTCGTTACTTTCTGGAAAAACCGCGAAGAAACTTAAGGTAGTGAAATTTTTGCGTATGGTGTCATACGAGATACTACCTTCAATTAAAGGTGAGAGTCACAAATTTTAGCATGTAATTATAAACTTGTTATTTAAATATACGATACTTGCACTGGCAGATATGTGTGCTTGTATAAAGATTGATAAATCCATTCCACCAGTTAGACAAGCATTTCGTAGGATTCCCATTTCTTTAGAAGAACTAACCCTTCTTGAATTAAAAGAATTAGAAAATCTAGACATAATAGAGCTTCTGAATGGGTCTCTCCCATGATGGTAAAGAGGAAAAGTCACGATGATGTAAGAATCATCATAGACCTTCGTGAGGCTAATAAAGCCATAGTTCGTGAAGTTTACCCGCTTCCAACCATGGAGAAGATTGCCAGTCGGCTAAGAGGAAGCAAGATGTTTTCAAAATTTGACATCAAGCAAGCTTTTCACCAACTAATCCTTCATGAAAACTGTCGTTACATTACAACATTCATCTCCCCATTGGGATTGATGCACTATAAACGATTAGTATTTGGGTTATCCGCAGCAACAGAATTGTTTCAAAAATGCATGGAGACAATACTCGGAGATTTTCCATGGGTATTTGTTTTTATTGATGATATTCTAATCTATGCCCCAGACGTAGAAACATTGAAACTCAGAACAAATCTGGTGAAAAAGCGATTGCTAGAACGAAATGTGGTTCTGAATTAAGCCAAGACATTAGAATGCGTCTCAGAGATTGATTTCCTCGGATTTCATCTGTCAGAGAAAGGTGTTAGTGTATCACATGACAAGCTCGAAGCCATTCACAAATTTCGCCAACCACGCTCAGCAGACCTTCGTAAACCGCTACATACCGAATTGATCAACCGTTTCACATACATTTTATAAGCTTACTAAAAAAGGCGTACACTTTTCTTGGACAGATGAACACCAAAGGGCGTTTGAAGTTTTGAAAACTCGTTTATCCAAAGACGAGACTTTAGCGTATTTTGATCCTGATTTAGAAACGTTTGTGTTTGCTGATGCTAGCCCATTTGGTTTGGGAGCAGTTCTGTTCCAGAAAGCTACTGATGGGAATTTAAAAATCATTAGCTATGCTTCGAAAACTCTTTCCGAGGTTGAACGCCGGTACGCCCAAACTGAGCGGGAAGCACTAGCACTTGTCTGGGCACCAGAAAATTCCACTACTATTTATACGGAAAGTTCTTCTGGTTAATAAAGGACCATAAACCGTTGGTAACAATCTTTGGTGAACGTTCCAAGCCTTGTGCGAGGCTAGAAAGGTGGAGATTACGTTTAATGTCATATGACTATAAAGTAATATATAGTCCTGGAAAGAATAACATAGCTGATCCTCTGTCTAGGTTATGTCAAGATGGCTATCATTGTTGCAAAAGTTTTGATGAAGAATCAGAACGAATAGTAAGAGTGGTTTCTCATGACTCATGCCCAATTGCTATGCCAATAACACAGATTGTTGAGGCCACCAAAGAAGATATTGAACTTAAGGAGTTTATTAAGTGGATGTCATATCCATCAAATAGATGGCCAAAACCTTAATATAGATACAAATTGATAGCAAACGATCATTCAACTGACGGTCAAATTGTTCTTAAGAACAAGAAAATTGTGGTACCAGGATCACTACAGTCTAAGATTTTAAAACTAGCTCATGAACCACATCTTGGTGGAGAAGCTATGAAGAGACGTTTAAGAGCCAAAGTTTGGTGGACTCGCATTGATCGAATGGTTGAAGAATACATTAAAACATGTAGTGGCTGCTTATTAGTATCTGAACCAACAGTAGAACCAATGAATAGGTCATACTGAAGGCTCCATGGAAAAAATAACACTTGCTTTTACCGAAATTTTTTCCTGTAGTTGATTATTTTTTACGTTATCCCGAAGTTGCGATTATGACATCTACAACTGCTAAAGCAACAATTTTACACCGTTTCAGAATGGCCTAGTGGATAGATATAACAGAACGTTATTGAAAACCATAAAAATAAGTGTTGCAATGGGTAGAGACTGGAAAACTGATTTGTATAACTTTTTATTAGCTTATCGATGCACCCCACACTCTGTAACTAATATACCTCCTGCTCAGCTTTTATTTGATGATGAAGGAAGGAAGGAAAAGACTAAACTATATAGTGACAAACGTAAACGCGCCAGGCATTCTGAAATTGATGTAGGAGACCATGTAGTTAACACGAACTTTGTGAAGAAAAATAAGCTTATGACGAACTTCAACCCTCAACCGCACGTGGTGATTAAGAAGAATGGTACAAGGTTGAAACTGAAAAACCTTTCTAGTGGAACCGAACTCGACCGCCACGTGAACCATGCTAAGCGGATTATATCTAGTAGTCCATTCAAGACCCATGAGGAATTTACACCTTTAATTGATTTAATGCTTCCACCGTGTTCAGCCAAATCTGAAAGTAATGCTTCGGACATAGTTCATGGTAATGATATAGCAAAGAAACATAGAGAACATCGAATTATTTAATTTATCAAATTTTGATATGAAGTAAAAATAAATTTTAAATCTATTTAAATTAGAGGAGAGATGTAGTAGGCTATAATTTGTAGAGAAAATAAAGATACATTGTCTTCACTATAACGAAGTTTAACGGTAAGGAAGTGTTTTCTACACCTCTCAGAATCTTTCATCGAACGGCCTTGATTATCTCGTTTTTCAGATACCGCTACTGAAAAATGTCAGTATCTGTACACTTTTCTATAATAATTATCCACTGCCTACTCGTTCATCAATCCGTATTTCTCCTAACGCCAGTTACAGCTCTTCTCATTCTCCAGAGAGAATCAGACGATGCCATATCCAAAGCCATAGCCTTTGAAATTGGGAATGATCATAGTAGGCGAGCTATTATCTGTGATAGGTAACTTTTTCTATCGCTTTCGGTTTTGTCTCGTACGTCCTAACAGAAAAAGTGCATTTTCCCAAGAGATGAATTTTCATCGCCCACAGAAAAAACGGTCGATTTAAATTATGAAAAATGCGCCATCCCGCCGAGCGGGGCGTGATGCGATAGCCATAATGCATCACTTCGGTTCCGCACGCACTCGAAAACCAAGATGAAGGGAAAGAAAGAAGGGAACATTCGTCACTTTTGAGTGTATTAATTTCATGCATATAAAATTAAACATCCGTGACCCTGGAAATAAACCTAAAGATCCGAGCGAGCATCAGGATTCTTTGGCGCACGATGAAAAGAGAAAATGCCGAGCTCACCTAGGATCTTCCGATTCAAACACTATGACCGCACCGAAAAAGCCCCTGATCCAATTATGACTTCGATAGCAAGGCCGACTTTTTTATAAAAAAAAGGCTACATAGCCCTGTACATATAAGAAGTAAAAGTAAAATTGCAGCCTGGAAAATAAAATAAAAAGTAATCAATGATACGACCAATGATTCATCTCAAGGTGAGATGGAGATGGAAATAAAATCGTCTCCTCGGCTCAAGGTATATCCAGGTTCCTCGACCGGGCCATACGTGATCTTCTTCCGGGTCAAAGACAAAAAGTTTTTAATTCTATTACGAAACGAAATTTGGCCGTGACAGAAAAATCAAAAGTTGGCCCTGATAAGCATTAAGTGGTGGAAAATAGTGTCAAGCAGGCAAATGATATTACTGGCTACGGGCCTTTTACGAAGAAGTGCAGAGTATATGTACCAGCAAATCGGATGGAAATCTGTGGGGTCGTTTCCGATTTCAGTTTGAATCGCGCGGATCTGCTGACGCAAGGGGTTGGCTGTTTTAAAGATCCCATGTTTCAGCCAGTGAAGATACTGGAGTGCAAAAAACCTTTGCATTCAGCATCAGTCGCAGCTGGCGGTAAGATGACATGTGTCAAGTCAGACTGCTATTGGTTGACACTCGCAGGGTCTGTTCTACCCAATTACACCCTCTTTGACCAGATTCGACTATCTTTTCATCTTTTTGTGCCATGTGTCACGAGCTGTATTAATTGCAAACAATTGGGACACACAGCCTCACATTGTACCTATAAAATTCGTTAAAACTTAAGCGTTCTCCTCTGGGATGTTCTAAGTAAATTCTAAAGATGGTTACGCCACCGGTCTCTTAGAATATCTATACTAATTTGTCTAGTGACGAATGCGATTCTGATGACCCCCAGGTGGAAGCATCTTCTGCTATGCCTAGAAGCAATAGAAAAAGGAGAAACATTTTCTCTGCTAAGCTTCGTTGCAAAGGACAGAAGGTATCTCTTTAAGGTCCCCGGAAATAACTGCTCGAAAAAGTACTAGTGCAAAACCGAAGTAAGTAGCTCCTGGGCTCAGAAAAGGTGCCCGAGCACCTTAGACTTGTCCCTCTACTCGACTTCACTGCGGTTAGATTGAATGTGGAAGGTAATTTCTGATTCCTTCCGTAGCGACCATCTGCCAATCTTGCGATTTTATCTTGCGATTACATCATTCTGGATGTATATTTTATAGTTTCATAATTAATTTTGTCAACACTGAACTGGTTTTCTTAGTATATAGAAGAATGCATAGGGTAGCTCGTTATTTTCCGATAATGTAAATAATATCAATAATCGATTGCTCGCCAGAAAAATGTTTCTGTCGATCTGTAATTTTTATTGTTCAAATTTTTCAGATAATACTACTACTAGCTTTGTATTGAATGATTTTTTTCAGTTTTTGGAGTGTAAGGAGAGCAGAAATATGGGTTTATTTATATATTTAATAGCAAAATTAACCTAAAAATTTTCAATATGGCTTTAACTAGCTTTGTCCCTCGATATCCTTCCCGAACTTCTTTTCAAAATGGTCGTCAGGTCCACTTCCACTTAAACTAGGCGTCAGCTGCGCATCTCTGCGCCCAGAATGCCTAGAAAATCTAAGATGTTGTACATGGTTAACGGGATAACGCAAGACGAAAACTTTATATCAGTTTGTCAAATTATATTACGATAATAATTACTACTGATCTCGAAACCATAGCTTCATTATTATTTTCCCAAAAAAATTTATCGATCGAATCATTAGAACTTGAGTTATATTGATTTATTTGACGCTTCTCTTTGAAACACATGTCTCTACGGAATATTCGATGTACGAGGCAAATGTCTCACTCCACTTCGTATTACAATTACGTTCTCAAGTACGTTAAAAAGTCCAAAACGATTAATATTTACCAATAAGCTTTAAATTATAAACTATTTTTCCATTTTGAAATAGCTGGTATGCGGAATTTTTTTTATTATGGGATAATTTTTATTGTAGGAAACACATTTTTTATTCACGAAAACCATAATTGTAAAGGAAAAATTACACGATTTATTTAAAATTCGAGATATTATGCTCACCGAAGACGATATCATAATATTTGCGTTCAGGTGCAAAAGCTACAATTTAGAGAACTTTCAATGAATAACTATTCATTTTTTTACCAGCGCAGCACAACTTGTACTATTCGATACTAAAAAAAAATCTGGAACAAAAAAGTAAATGTGAATCTTAATGTAATAAGAAAGGCCGCAGGCCGTGTTAGGTGGATATAACCGATTTTTTATTGCGAAATTTGAATTCAGCTACCCAAATTTACTATAGAAATGCAGTTTTGCATCAAAATTTGCATTAAATATATTTATGACCGCCTCTCTTAAGGATTGGAACCACTGTGCGATGTTTCGTATGTTCTCACACGAAATAAGTGACACATATGAGTTTCCTCCGGAGGAAGAGTACGGGTTTTTGGTTGGCTTCTCTACACCGCGATTCAACTCAGACTAAACGTATACCAGACACGAACTGTCGCGTATTGTCTACCAACCCATGGTGGGACAAAGACTCAGATGTGTACGCAGAGAAGGCCGCCGCATATAAGGCTTTCCGGGTACGACAGGCTACTCGCTAGCTTTCGACAGTGCGTGACCTTAGAAACGCGAACGAAAAGTTTGATGAAAGCCTAGAAACGTAGTTACTGGCGCCGGTTCATTGACAGACTATCGAGAGAAACATCAATGAGCACTCTTTGCGGCAAGGCCAGAGAGATTTGCGAAGCCGAAATAGTACCAACAAAAACGTGGAATATTCGAACCGAACCAATATTCGATTTCACCGAAAAGGTTTTCCCGGAATCCGCCCCTGCACAGAAAATCTACCACACCGCCTCGCTTCATGATAGCGCGAACGTAACACCTTTTTTGATGATCGAGTCTCTCTTATCATGTTACAATAAAGCCCTGGGACCAGATTAAATAAAATTTAACTTGTTGAGGAATCTGTTGTTGTTGTTGAATTTATTTAATAAGTTTCTTGAGAGTTATGTTATCCCTCATGACTGGAGGCAAGTTAAGGTCGTTATCGTCCAAAAACCAGGAAAACTAGCCTCCGATCACAACTGGTATCGACCGATTGCAATGCTGCCCTGTATCCGGAAGTTGCTCGAGAAAATAATCTTGTTTCGCCTCGACAATTGGGTCGAAGCAAATGGCTTACTGTCAGATGCACAATTTGGTTTTCGCAAAGGCAAAGGGACGAACGATTGTCTTGCGTTGCTCTCAATCAAAATTCAAATGGTCTATGCTAGCAAAGAGCATATGACGGCGCTAGCAAAGAGAAGGGGGCTTTTAATTCAGTTTCTATCGGCATTTTGTCAGAGAAGATGTACTAGCATGGTCCTTCACCGATTTTAAGCAATGTTTTGCTAAATTTGTTGTTTGAAACGTACATCTTGAATGGTAATTTATGTCTTAGCCTCATATTATACCACAACATTGATAAATGTCCTGTATTGATTTCTGTACGTTAAGACAAGTTTCAGTCGACGGTGTGGTTTCTGTTATGGAACCCAAAGCTGTTCACCTATAAGGATCAGTGTATGCAGTCGACATATATGATGAGTCTCGATGTCTTGTTGCGTGTTCTTCTACGGAAAAATAGATTTGCGGAACCTTCATATCGATTAAACATTCTGTGCGATATCCTAAACCTGGTGGTGATTGAACATTTCGAGAGGCTCGTCGAGTTGAATTCTTAGACGCGTTTTATTGCGATGTAACTTGTCTACATTGCGCAGAATATTAAGCGTTCTTCATATAATCACAACCGTCCTAATTTCTTTGATACTAGTGTTTTCTTTGCCACATCCATGGAAGATTCGTGGAATTCCGGACCACATACGACTACGGATACCTATCATTTTTTGATAAATGTCGAGAAATCGACTGCTGTAAGATGTTTTGTACTGACGAATCAAATCTCGAAGGGTCCATATGCTTCGGTATCTTTAATCGAAAGTTCACCTCCTACAAACTCAGTGACCCTGCTTCAGAGCTAACTGCTAGTCAGTATACCCTTGGAGTCATTGACACATTACCCATAGACCATTACTTCATCGTTTCAGATAGCCTCAGTTCCGTTGAGAAAATTTTATAGGTGAAACATGGAAAGCACTTTTTGAGGAAAATACGAGAGAAATTAGTTTTTATCTGACAAACAAGATGATGGATTCTTTAGCTAAGGAGGGGGCTTTAGAAGGGGACATTTATGAAAGACCAATCTGCTTCGACGAATTTTTCAGTATCACTCATTAGAGAACTCTCGAAAGTTGGCAAACTTCGTGAAGCAATGGTGAACTAGGATGGTACCGACGAAACCTTGGTTCAAGGGGATAAATGTGGGTCGCGACTTTATTGATGTTGAAGCATTACACACTGTATGCACATTTTCGACATATTGGGCTCGTAGATAGTGGAATCTGCGTTTGTTGCGACGGCTATCACGATATGGAGCACATTGTCAGGGCGTGCATCGAGTATTGTAACGCCAGGTCTCAGCTAATGGATTCCCTTCGGGTCTGAGAAAGACCATTCAACGTTCTAGTTCGAGATGTTATGGCAAGCCGCTATCTCTCCTATATATTCCTCATCTATCTTTTCCTAAAATCAATCAATATAAGAATACCCCCTCCCTTTCTCTTTTCGCGTTTTTAGAAGTCACCTGTACTGCTTTTTCTCATGCTTTCGCGACTGACTGACGTCAGAAAAAAGCATAGTGAGGAAATATTGGCTCAACGCACTCGATCACAAGCTTACAGATAAAAAAGGTGTGCATAATTCAGAAGTTCATGCAACAGCCGCAGAAAATCTGACATATTCATAAAGGCATCCAACCTGAAATAATTAAAATTTCCCATTACCGTCTGGTGCAATCATTTATCACTGTGCGTTTTTTGCTGACCTATCGACACTACCTGCTACATTTTGCGCTTCCTGATTCAATTTCTTTCTCTCATTTTAGCAGATTGATGCACTTCGCAGTAATATTGAACAGTAGCAATGAAGTTGATTCTTATGATTCATAAGTAACTGATGGATGATAGTTTGCACTTAACACTTACTCATGAGAACTGATGAGGATTGGATAATGATATCCAATCATAAATGTTACAACGCAATACAAGTCAGGTAATTAATCTTAATCTGTATGAGCTCTCAGATCCATGTTGTTCCTCTTTTACGCTGAAAATTCTATCCACTATCCCTCCTAATCTTCTGAAAATCCATTTTTCTATATTTTTTTTCGTGTGGTCCTTTCAAATTGGCTGTAGCTACACCCTATTTAATATTTAATGACAGTAATTCTCCGTCCGGCTCATCTTCGAAATTAGTAATTAGCCGAAGAATCCTTTTTCGTCATTTTTATTTATCGTTTTCAGCACCTTCGAATTTTACGATAATGCTGGATAAAATCAAGAAAATTCCTGTACTACTTCTAAACGCGTTTAATTCCAATGAATATTAATCAAAGGATGATTTCAACGTGATGACACTGGGGTGAGAGTATTCTTAGGTATCAATATTTTATGGTTTGCCAATCAACCCGATCATTTGTATCCAAAGGTCACTGCTATAACAAAGACTGATCCAACCCCTTGAACGACTAAACAATTTGATGAAACAAACAGGTGATTTTTTCCTCAATCAGTATGTTAGCCTATAACCACGTCTCGTTTGATTGAATTAATAAGTAGGGTGAAAATTGGACAATATATGCGGCAAGTGACCCTTCCGTTGTGTCAACAAGAGCTAGCGAAGAAACACGTGCATGATGGGTTATGTGTATCCTGCACGCCTGAAGTGTGGTGATTATGGAAAACGCCCTTCATCTGCTTTGCATAAAGGCTAATTTATTGGCAGGCAATATGCGAGCAGACATCGAACGCTACAAGTTCTAGGATCGATACCATCGGATGATCCGCTTAACACGAACAAAGAGCTACATTGAAACAACTAATTGTGTAATAAAATATAACGATTGATTCCGAAACGAACGGGGTCCAACCTGTATGATAGAATCAAACAATAGAGCTGCAATATAACAATAGAGTATATGGATACTTCACTGACGGAATAGACAAGTTGCTCGCAAACAGTACATGCATAACTTATCACTCTGCATACCCGTAGTCACGAACACACACATCCCCTTCACGTCAACGTTATGAAAGGCCGTCGTTATTCAATTATCGACCTGATGAAAAGGATTAAACCGTTACACCAGGGAGCAGGATAGTAGCAGGAATATCAGGGAAGGGTAATAGCATTAATTAAACCTCGTTGGATGGCTCTGATTTCTCCCCTGTGTCAGTTCGAAACTATGTCAAAATGCAAATCATTGCAAATTCCCATGCGATGAGTGCGTTGTATTTGGATATGTGTTATGAAAGGATACAACAAAACACGAAAAGATTTTTGGTTATTTTATTAAATACCGTACCAAGATTGAAATAATTGAAACTCATAACGAGTTTATCTCTATCATAACGTTGAATATGCTGCAGAGTATTGTTGTTGTATGCTGCAGAGCACCTTTAATGGAGACGCACCGTCCGTTGTCCGTCCAAAGTAGGCGGCGACTCCCTGCAGAGTTCAGGTGTCATATTGAAGGATAAATAAATAAATAAATTATGACAACATATTCGAAGTGGAAAACTGACCCAAAACTTGTTGTGTCCGGTTCCCGGTCGGAACTGCACCAGCGTCAGGATTCTGTACCGTACGCAGGAAAACCGCAGTCAGGTTCGTTGGCGTGTTGCTGTACACCAGGAATATGTTTACATCATGCCATCACGTACGACACGACGACAAACTTCTGTACCCGGAGCAGGAGCTTCCGGTTCGATCCGAGCGATAATCTCATTGCTATATATATTATGACGACGGCACATATTGCACAAAGTGTTGGTGGGTGGTTGGTTTTGTCCATGTCGGCTTCTAGAAGTATTTTGCTCGATATCTTGGATCGAGGCCAAACCGCTTGTTCCGTACGTTGCCAAGTGGATGCTATTATTTTTTTTTTCGTCGAAAAAAAAGCGATTTACTGCTGCCAACCAGTGTGAAGTGACTTTCGCTTTCCAAATCCACGAGGGCACACAAAAGCAGCAGAAAAACAGGCACTCTGTGGAGGCGTCAAAGAATTCGTCCTAAACAACCGTACGTATAGAGCGCTAAGCAGCGGCATTATGTGTTATCCCCTAGCATTACAGCTGCCCGACATGGCCCGGTTTTCCGAAAAGAGCAATTTATTGTTCTGTTTAGTGTTCGTAAAACATAATGCTATTAAATTTACGGCTCCCAGTATTATTGCCGTTTGCAGTATAATTGCTCATTGGTTATTGTTTTGTTTCTTTAGATATTTGCAAAACTAGGTTGAATTTCCTGTGGAATAGCCGAATGAACGATTTTACCAAAAATTTTAAACATCCAAAGAATTTGCTGTGTTAGATATATTTTGACATGGATATGAGCTAGTTAAGTCTTTCAAAACCTTTCTAGAAATACTTTACAATCCAAAGCTAGAAATATCCATTGTTAATTTCGAATACGTGTGTTCGTATACCATATAAATAGATCTAATAGTATTAAGACCTCAATTTTTTATTCAACTCGTTTATTTGATAAGGCACGTTTGCGTTAGCTTAAAGGTGCCTTTTTTGTGTTACATTTTGAATTTCTCAAAACTAGAGATAAACATATTGATATTTTATATTATAAAAATAAGGAGATTTTATAGTTATCTTATACATATACACGATGAAGTAATATAATTTTTGTAAGATAAGGGGGGTCATTTAGTTTTTATTTCTAGTAATACGATTTGACATTTTAGCAAGGATATTATTGGAGCAAATAATTATTAACCGAGGGGGACAAAGTAGGCACAATAGATCAAAACACTGGTCGCAGTGGAATATGTACCCAACAAAGGAAAAAAGGGGACAATTTTTACAACCATCTTAAAACTAAGAGTAACTAGAGGGCGTGATTGAATGTTGTACAGAGTCGGAGAGGTTAATTAGAGCTATTTGTATGAGTAGTAGTAAAGTTGGGCATTTTCAACGAGATTATGTAATATAATAGTTAAAACTAGAAGAGACAGGAAGAGTAATTTGCTTCAGGAGGATATTTGGGGAGGGAGGGTAAGTAGTGATACTTCTGGGTATAAGAGTCAGGGAGGGAGGGTGGACCAAGATGACAAGGGGAGAAAATTATAAACTTTCAGTTTCAGGCATCGGAGATCAACAGCATAGGTTACAGGAAGAATCATGTACAGGGACGCCGTGTCCTCCTCGAGCTGGCAGGGGTTCCTCCAGACGATTTCGTAGTTTCAGTCAGATGTGGATCGGTAACACTTTGAATTGTGCGTGTGATGTTTGTACTGTAGTTCCCGTGTTTGTTGGCTCATTCGACAGAGATGTTTTGTGTCGCCTTGTAGTCGTATCAAACCATCGTGGGTGTACGGTCCAGGCTGAAGAGGACACTTCTGAGAATGATAAGAAAAATGAAAGGGGCAGTTAAATTTGTATATTGGTGGTTTTTAGGAAGGAGTATACGAGGGACATATAGAAGAGATCGCGGCTTGCCAGGTCATCTCAAACCGGGACATTGGGTGGTCTGTCTCGGGCATCCTATAGTTGAGATCTGGCGGAACAGTACTCGGCGCATGCTCAGACAATATGTTAAATATCGTGATAACCGTTGTCACAAGCACAGATACCGCTATTTGCGAGCACAATACGTCGCAGATGAGCGCATAACGATTGGACATGAGCCGAAACATCACACGAATGAAATCCCGACCCACATCCATTCCTCTGAACCAAGGTTTCGTTGGTATCTTCGGGATGATAGAATGTAGCCACCGTCCTAATTCTCCATTGCTCCAAGATGCCTGCCAACTTTCTAGCGTCCTCTGACAATAGATATTGAAAAATATTGAAAAAAAGAATAAAAATTCTTGATGCAATTGCGGGGAGAAAGCGTATTTAAAAAGGGTCAGAAATATTCAAAGCTATAAAAATAAGGGTCCACAATGTCAGAAAATTGTATTAGGCCAGCGCTGGTTTCTCCGGCTGAGATTTGGGAACACTTCGGGTTTTTGAGGTCTCTGGAAGTGCAGGGATGTGTTCACATTTCTGAGACCAGAAGCTACTTGCTTCAGTTTTGCACTAGTACTTTCTCGAACAGTTATTTTTCAGGACCTTAAAGAGACACCGTCTTGCCTTTACAACGAAGCTTAGAAGAGGAAATGTTCCTCCTTTTCTATTGCTTTTACGCACAGCAGAAGATGTTCCCTCCTGTGGGTCATCAGAGTCGCTTTCGTCATTAAACAATTTAGTATAGATGTTCGCATAGCCATCTTTAGCATTTCTTCTAAAGGTCATCTAAAGTGTCCCTGAAGGGAACGCTTAAGATTCTCTTCACGCTGTTTGTACGCCGCACATGAAGGGAGATCATGTGGGTTTCCCCCACAGTAGAAACACTTTTCGACATCCCTTCCACAGGAATCATCCGCATGACTCTCACCACATTTCCCACAACTAGCCTTATTGCTACAATGGGAGGCTGTGTATCCCAATTGTTTGCAATTAGTACAGTTCATGACCCGCGGCACAAATATCCGAACAGGTAGACAAACCTTGTCAAAGAGGAGGTAGTTAGGTAGAGCAGAACCGGTGAAGGTCACCCGATAAGAGTCTGAGTTGACAACGTATGTTCTCGTCCCATCAGCTGCGACTGATGCTGAATGCAAACGTTTGCACTCCAGTATCTTCACTGGCTTAAGCATGGGGTCTTTGAAACAGCCAGTTCCGTGTGTCAGCAGGTCCTCGTAACCCAGACTCGAATCAGAAACGACCTCGCAGACTTCAACCATGTTAGCTGGTATATACACTCTGTACTCCTTCGTAAAAGACTCGTAGTCAGCAATATCATTTGCCTGATTTAAACTGTTTACCACCACCCGAAGCTTATCAGGGCGTATTTTCGATATTTCTGTCACGGCCGAATACTGTTCCGCCAGAATTCGAGGAATCTTCAATAAATTCAAACACTTTTGTCTTTTGCCCGGAAGAAGATCACGAAAAGGTCCGGTGGCCGAGCTTGGATAAACCTTGAGCCGGGCAGCCGATTTTGTTTCGACATCCATCTTTCCTTGATATGAACCACTGTCAGGAGAAGTCATTTGGACACGGGCCTAAGGCCCAGTGCAGGATAATAGAAAAGACAAGAATGGACATGTAAAATAGTGGCGATACTTCACTGAATGTGCGGTTCGCAATTTGCACAGAAGCACCAGCAGGTAGGGAAGCGCCAAAGTCGAAAAAGTCAATCGAAGCAATCCTGGTTTTCTTCCTTGCTGCCTTTTCCTCTTCCGTGAGTAACGATAGGAACTGTTTCGGTAATTCTTTGGGCACAGATTAACAAAACTGTCCAGGTATAATGGATCATCGACGATCAGTTCCAGGGGCGGCGAAACACTTTACGCCCGAGTGGGTAGAAAGCATAGGGTGAGGGGTCCATTAGTAAGGATTTTTTCCCATTTCGCAATGCACACGCTTACATTACATTCAATTAAATCTCGTTCGTTTATGCAAATGGAATTGTGGTACATCGATGTTTTCAAATGTGTGTAGTGCGAGATACATGCGTTGCACATCTAAATTTTTAGAAATGGTTCAAAATTTCGAGTGGGTTATTTTCAAGTGGGTAGTACTACCCATACTACCCATGCTTTCCGCCGGCTCTGATCAGTTCACGATTAGCTGACAAAGCAATATTAACGTATGTGAAAATGCACTTTTTAAGGTATCTTGGATGGAAATGAGTATTATTTTGACAACTTTGGTTTTGATCAAGATAGGTACTGATCTAGATCAGTTCTATCTTTTGACAGAGAGGTTCAATCAAAATACTTTCTTCGGCATCATCATCTTAGTTCCACTAACCATTTGAACACATTAGTTAGAGCTGTGTCTGTTATCTCTATTCAGCGCATTAGCTCAAATGATAGGGTGAATAAGGGTGCGTTGTACTAGACTTTTCGCCTCGTCCATACGCGAGTATTTTACATTTTTCATGCCACATTTTTCTTTGATCTATTTCTTAGGAACGACGTAAAGATGTTGATACCTATTTGAGCGCAATCCATTCACTGTAAGCCGAGTTATCAGCGAAATAGTGTGATATTGTGACTAATGAGATGAATAAGGGCTCGTCTACCCTATGTACCAAAGAAACTTATAATCTATAACCATTTAAAGGAAATACGAGAGAAAATGAATTTGAACATGTTTTATGAAAAAATCTCTTATTTCCAAATCTTCGAAAATATACAATAATAAAAAAAAAATTTCAATGAATGATAAACGCTAACATGACATTTGAAGGGTGTTTTCATCATAAATATTAAAAAACCATGTTCCACAAAATTTGTAATAACCCACGAAGCGACAGACGGCGGCAGCTGTAATTTTGTTTGCGACTAGGGACTTTAGGTTAGATGAAAATGATGTATTTCTACGATAAATAGGCAGTTTTCGAATTCCGCAATCATTACTCAATGGGTGGCAGGAGGCAGCAGCTAAAATTTTGTGTGGTGTTAAAGTGAAGACCCGATTTTATCAACTCCCGATTTGTGTCTACCCCCGATTTTGTCTACCCCCGATTTTATCAGCTTCATATAGAAAATTGATAGTTTGAGGGGCTCTACCAGACGAACCAAGTTGAATTCGAATAAATCTTTTCTTGAGCATATTTTTATTATCTTAGAAATCCAAAATATGCAAAAATAGATATTTTAATTTTTTTTAAATTTTGCGCTGTCAGACCCCTTTAAGGGAAATTTATACTAAATAATCAGAAAAGGTTATGACGCTATATCTAGGGACTAAAGAAAAATATTTTAAGAGCTTCGGGTTCATAAAAAGAAAAAAAATATTTGTCACGATTTTGTCAATGTCCTCATTTTTGAAATGCTTAATGAGAATATCATCAAATCTTGAACTTACATATACATATCAAAGCATGGCCATTAGAGTGCCCAGAAAAAAAAGAATTTTTGAAAACTCAATCGGCCCATCCCTGAGTCGATTCCTGGTCCCACCAGGAGTACTTGCTACAAATTTGAAGCAAATCGGACATGTTTAACTACCGGACCAACGCGCCTGAAGTTTGTATGGGATTTTTCAACAATTTACATGGAGAAAACCCACTAACTCGCATTTTCGCCGATAGGTGGCACTATATGCATCGTATTGACACTGTAAGTGAAAATTAGAAATATAATTTAATTGTCTACAACTTTGTCGAAGACTGCTAGTAAACCCGGCTTTATTAAAAGAAGTTATTAAACTTTTAACGATGTGATGTCTGAGTCAGTTTTGCATGGGGCCTAGCAGTGCATGGTTGTGTATCAGTACTCGACTTCCACTAACTATATATTTTTGTGAAATACTCGTTAGGTTTAGCTCAATAGTATGTTCAGAAGAATTATAATAAGTAACACGAGTCATGTTTTGGTTAGTAAATTTTAGTTCCATCTGTTACTGCATATAGGGCGCTAACACTATCTTTTCATTGAAATGAGATAGAATATCGCGATGTTAAGATTTTTCTTAGACCTTAAGGTTAAAATCTCTATAATCGACATAAAAAAATATTAGCTCTGGTTCTGTGCTCATATTAAACCTATACTTCATATACGAAGTCAAACACGCCTGCACAAGCGTACCACGTGTACGTACACGGTGTGCGTACACATAGGCTTTTGGCACCAGTTTTTTCTTTTTCACTCTCATCATCACTAGCGTTGATTCTTTTTGCCTTATACGAATCGTTCTCGTGTACGCACCCGGTGTACGTACATGGATGTTTGAACTAGTGTTTGCACATTGTTCGCTTGAGTTCGATGTTCGAGTTTAAAAATTGTCAATGTTCATGGGAAGGGCGGGAGAAAACCGAGAGCGAAAAGAAAATGCGACATATCACAGACGAGAACTCGCCTACTATGTTGATTTGCTTCGTTGTTAAGAACGAAGATAATAACACAAATGTCCTGAAAACGGTGAAATGCTCGCGTTTGAGCGCAACGAAAACTAAACTCGAGTGCCTCTATTGCTACTCTACCATTTGACTCAATACGTTGAACAGAGATGGCAGACTAACTCTTAATCCTACAACGGTTTCGTGACCTTTTCTGTACATAAAAGGGTTTGTGGGGTACATTCGTACCTCAGAACTAAAATCCCTCTAATATGCCTAAATTTTATTTTATTTATAAATAAATTAGATAGTTTTATTCTAAAATCATTCGTAAAGTAGCTTATAGCTCTGAGGTAAAAATGCACCCCACAAAACCGTTCTAGGGTTCTAGGGCAACATACCGCATTTTGTGATATAATGGCACAACAAGAGGTAGAGATCATATCCATCCTGAAAAATGAGTACCAATGAAAAATGAAATTCATGCATTTAACGACCGTAAAAGATCTTAATGTTGGTCGCAGTGGTTAATCTTCTACAAAAAACAACAGCTTCAAAGGGGTTAGGGTGATAATAGAAACAAGGCGAAAATTGGCTCATTACCCTACAATATTAGTGTTGTTAATCTTATCAAGAGAATACAACTTACGTTGCAATTTATAAGCGAAAACTTCAGTGTGCTCCGAAAATTGGTTTCAGAAAATGAACCGTGGTTTTGGTCGACATATCAGCACGAATAATTCAACCGAGTGAAAGCTTTGGTATCGAACGGGAAAATATCATGAATCGTGATGTTACTTCTTAGGTCAATCAACTATTTTGGAAGGGCTGAAATTTTTCTTAGCTAAAAACCTTTCCACTTGCACAAGTACTTATGAGTCGGGGCCTCTTGTTATGTGCGTACTTCATAAACAACTCCTAGTTCATATCTGAAATAATATCATATCGATTAGTCTACGTCAGAACGAGGATCACAAGTTCCCTGTCTACATAATACACCGTACTTAAGGAACGCAACAGAACTGGACAAATTAATTAGAAATATTTGAAATCTGATAGATTTCATACACATGAGAACATTTCAGGCTGCTTTCTGGTTGCGCATTTCTCGTGTTGTTCCAGAAAAGCTGTTTTGATTTGGTTTGTTACAACACAATAGCATGTGTATTTTTTCTATACATAAGCTCAATCTTTGAAAACGAAAACATGTATAATAAGTTTTTTCATTGAATAGATATACATTGCATATTTTTTCAATGAAAAATCCTTTTCAACATTTTATGAATTGGAAATGCACTTTAAATCGCTAAGTTCCTGAGAGGCGATAATTGCAATTTTAAATAATGGTGCTACAGGAAATTAAAAACGTGTGAACTTTATACACATAGGGTAAAGTGCCGATTTTGGCCCTGTTAGGGAGGATGCCTCACTATTTAATCATTTATTTGGTCTACAGTCGACGGAATGCGTAACAGAAATGGTTCGAAAACGATGAAATTTCAACGGCGTCAAATGGGTCCGATGAAAATTGGCCAAAATTGGTCCATTACCACCCCTCATTACCTCACGTCGTACTTTTAATTTATGGTGTGCAGTTGTGAATTATGGAATTATCTGGTTAATAAATGCGAAGAACTGTGCATCTGTGTTGGATTACCCTCTTTTAATTAAAATTAAGCGAAATACGTAATTATCAAATTGATTCAATGGCAATAAAACGGTAATTATGTTCAAGGTGCATTCACTTTCAGGCTCATCGTGGTCGTTTTTGTGTTAATAATATTGCCCGGCTACTGCTCTTGTTACGATCAAATGGTTATGTTAAATAAATATAATTTAAAAATGGACCAATCCTTATACGCATGACGCAACCGCTATCGGTGGTCCAAAAACCATTAACAGTTGTTAACTACCGTGTTTAAGCAGCTTAACATTTCCGCAATTTGATTGCCTATCAACAGAGTATCAGCACAACGCGTAAACGTAAATGAACGGTAAACACCCGCTCCCCTATTTGCTTATGTACTTACCTCACCGAAAGCGTTCCACAAATAGCAGGCGGCGATGGGCCATAAAGGCTTATAATGATTGCCGAACGTGTACATGTACAGCAGGCCGGGTGCTGGGAAAAGCAGGGTAAACATGTCACAAAGTGCCATAGCTGCAAAAAAAAAAACAAAACCGACGAAAGTTGAAATAATTAGTTGAAGTTTAAAACAATTGTGCTGTCGCTTCCCGCCATCTCGCTTATCTTTCGCGAATTCACCGCACCATCCACGCTTCACACCTTAACGATTGACCTTTATCCCACGAAAATACCAACCAACTGTGGTGGTCCTGACAACCTGAACGCCATACCAGTGCCAGCTTCCGGCGTAGCTTTTCCAGTGAAAAGCCGGATGCTCTGGAGCGTAGGAAAACGATGATTTCGCTAGCGCTGCACATTTGCTAGCGCAAAGCGTTCAACCGGGCAACGGTTTCTACCCCCTTATCATTCGTTACGGTTGACCTATATTTTTTGTGGAGTTGGTGGTTCACGATACACACCGGCAACAAACTACTACCCCAGGAGCAGCCTGGCACCAGACCAGTGAGGGATCTATCCGGTATGCCACAGGAAGCGCGCATTTGTTTCATGCAATTGAGCGTTTGCGATAAAGGGTTATAGATGGGTTTTTTCCTTTGAGTTGCTGTGATAATCCGCTTTGGCTATTGGATCCACCCTAAATCGGCTGGAGAGACAAGCGGTTCAGCGGGATATTTGGTTGGGGGTTGTTTGACGGTGAAATCACCGTTTACTGTATAGAGCAAGTTTGTCCAGTTCACTTTTCTGGTTGGTATTCCAACCCATTCAGCACGGTTCAACTGCTGCGGAGCTGCATCCGAGCGCATGATGGATCACATCGGCATGAAGGACGTGCGGGAACAACAACTTTGTAATTACCTACGCCGAGCAAATTGATGCACTGCACGTAGAGTGGAAAAAATATGTGAATTTCTCGGAGAAAGAAGAGGGCCGTCCAGTTTTGATTAGAGTACTCGACTTGGTTCGGGAAACTGAACACGGAACTGGCATACTGTTATAGTGCTGTAATTGCTACCGTTGCGTTGTTGATGCACACTGCCATGGAAACAACGAGTGCTGGTCAATTGTTCGGTCTGTGTAAGAGGTGCTATTGAGAGATAAAAGCGGGTCTTGTCCTTCTGGAACAAGGTCTTAGCAAGTGTCAATACTTCATCGTTACCAAGTGTTGTAGGATTGCCTTGGAAACGGCATCGTGTTTCTTGCAATGCTCATTTCTCGCGGGTTTTTTTTGAGAATGGCCAATAAGCATACTGTCAAAATTCACTTAGAGAGAACATTCCGGACAAACCGTAACTCGCCGAGAATGGATGGTAGCATTTAATGAAAGATAAAAGACGACTGTTGCTGTGATTTATAATCGGCGATTAATGGTTTGTTCAGAATTTCCTCTAAACGTGAATTTTGGCAGTAATAAAAAAAATATTAATTCAAATATCCATGTTATTCATTCAGTTGAATATCATACATTAATATTCATTTCACTAATTATCTAGGAAAATGTTTTCAAATGCCGGTAAAGCATGTAAAACAACAATCATCATCGTTTGCATTGTACCAGGACCTACTTTGATGCGTTGGATTCGTTCGCTTCGTGTAATAATCGGTAACGAATGAAAATCGGTAGAGATGAATGGGCGGTTTGCCCGTTTGACGTTTTCAGCTGCGTCACTGTATATGGAAAATGAATGTGGCTGATTATGATCAATTTTTATTCAATGAATTTGATTATTTGTAACTCTGCTATTTATCAAAGAAAATATTTATAGTCCTGCGAAATTTTGTATTATGAGAAAACTATAAATCATTAATATTCAAACCTTGCTTTCCCCTGAAGATGGAGAGTGGAAACGTTGCACTATGGGAAGGCATGTGACCAAAATATCAAAAAATACATAAACTCCACTTTAATTCATTTCTGTACTGCGCGTTTATATTCACTAGAATTAAGAAAAACCTTGCGAATCTCAGAGAAAATGTTTGACTTGACTTGGAAATATGGATGTTTGAAGATAAATATTTTGAAACGTGCATTTCTATTGAATTTTGACATATTTATGTTCAAATATGTCGTTTGAAAACTAAAATACCTGTTTTGTGTAATATGCTATGATGATAGATCCGCCAAACAAAGTCTCCTAAACACCCGCTGAACTCTCGACGCGGGATGCAAGTATAATGTTTCTTCTAACTGATAGCGAAGGTTTGAGTTGTCCATATTTGCTCTAGGCTGAGAACGCTTTGTACACGAAATTCATCAACTTGTGCCGGATCCTCGCTTGCTTTTCTGCCTTTCCAGCAGCTGCGTGCACCAATGATCACCGGGTCACCAACAGTACGATAATTCACCAGCGAACATAGATTCCTTTTTCAATCTTATGAAAAGCACGTTGTCCGTTTTAAGAACACTAAACTTTATTCTGTCCAATTAATTTTATTTTGTTTCGCGCACTGTCCCTTTTTTCGTTGGATTTTAATTTCGACTGACTGATCTTGCCTATGTCCCTCTACTTTTAAACCTCATATGTACCTTTGTGTTCGTACTGCATGCCGTACTCGTATGTTATATTACATCGCTGTTTTTGTGCTTCCTCGTTGTGTTCTGTGTTAGTGTTCTACAGATTGTGTGTCCCTCTAATTCGATGTTTAATTTATTTGAATACCGCGGTACCAAAATTCACTTCCCTATGCTATGAGTGCGGTCCTACTAAACACGCTTCAATTGATGTTTCAATGGCTTAGTGGTAACAATTAGTAGTCTCTTATGTTATGGTTTCGTATGATACTCATTAATTTATATCTCCGGAACGAGAATTCAGAGTGAAATAGTTCGCCAGCTATAAGGACAACTAGAAAGAGACTGCATTGTAATCGACTTAATGCACGGCTTTTGTGCCATCGACTAGATTATAATCATAGACGTTACACATTTTCTTTTATTTACTTCAATGCATATGAATGCTTTGATATATTGTCCTGTTTTATTCACGAATAGCATTCACTCTTTGTAGCTGTCTTTTTAGAAGGCTTGAAAGGATATGTTGAAATACTGGACCTGAAAATTCTATTCCGATTTTTTTGAGTTATCTGTGGCCAAAAGGACATCTTTAAATTCCAAAACAAATTAAACGATCCATCAATAAAGTAAAATCACCAGGTAATCTTGAACGACGCTGTCAGGAAAAGAAGAATTAAAGCGGAATGGTGAAAACAGAAAAAAAATGGAAATATTAGAAAGTGCATTGTATATTAATTAGTCATTCTTTAAATTTTTGGATTTTACCAAACATTTCAGAACGTTTCGAAAAACTGGTTCTCAAATTTGTACAATTCGTTTAATTGATTTACTCTATCTAAATCTTTTTTTTTTTATTTCATTCTTTATACTAATTTTTTCAGTTTATTCATTTCATGGATTTAATTCGTTTTGTGTATTTTTTGATTTTTAATATATGGCCATTTTTAAATATATAATCATTTCGTTTTAATCATTCTTTCTAAGCATTGTTTTTATTCATTTTGTTCATTTGGGTTCATTCTATCCATTTTACAAGTTTCATTTTTTGGTTCCATTATGATCAGTTTATTCATTTTAAGTGTTTTTCTCATATCATTCATTCAACTTATTTACTGTTTTCATTTTAGGTAATTTACTCATTTTTTTCAGTTACCACGTTTTATTTAGTTTTTTTTTCGTCTAACTAATTTTGTTCAGTATTTCTATACAAATTATTTGACATAAATCAATTTATCTTATTAATTTTATAACTGGTTTAATATCCCTTAATTTTTCGTTTTAATCATTGAATTCATTTTATACTGCTTTTTTCACTTCTTTTTACTCATTTTACCATATCTATTTATTTTATTCTTTTTATTCATTTTATCCTCAGTATTTATTTATTTTCTTTATTTTACTTATATAATTTGTTTGATTCATTTTGTTCATTTAGTTTTTTTATTCGTTTCATTCATTTTTTTAAATTTTATTTATTTTGTTCATTCTATCCACTTTATCAATTTTATAGATTTCTTCAAGTTCATACATTTTTTTCAGTTTTTGAGTTTTATCCATTTTATTGATTCCGTTCAGTCATTTCTTTTATACAGTTCATCCAATTTGTTAGTTTGAATCGATTCAATTTATTCTATTAATTCTAATTTATGATATGATATAAAACATTGATTCTCAACCTGGGGTCCGCGAAGAAAAATATATTTTTCGAGTGCCTATTGAAATTTCAAGTCTTGTTTTCTAACAAACTGAAAATAACATATTGATAGCATACAATCGATCGAATGATATCAGTACTGCATTGCACAGGCTGATACTGAAGAAAGGTCACTTCCGTAAGTGTAAGCTCCATTTTCACTTTACAAAATATTCTACCTCACGATCGTAAATCGTTTAAAAAGCACGGTTTTGGAGGAACCTGACCTTAACTATTTTCCCCTCCTCCTCCATAGTTTGCACAGATCTTGGCCCTGAAGTCTTTTTCAGGGATGTTATGCACCTCAGAGCAAATAAAGAGAAAAAAACAAACGCTCTTTGCACTTTTCGTGCGAACCACCGCTCTTCTCTTTCACAATAAACCTCTTCACTCCGATGCGTGTTGCTCCCACACGTGTATTCTACTCCATGGCTGCACGCCACAAAGAGTAGAAATAAAGAGGCTCTTTAGTGTGTATCTTGGTCCCACGCGCACGTAAGTAGAGAAGGCAACCAAAAACATTTTTAAAACGTTTTTCCGGTCAAACTTTATCTGAATTGTAGTTTGATTCGCCTTCTTACATGCTTTTCAGTGAGGGGAGGCACGAAAAAGTGGCTCTTCAAGGTGACTCTTTGAACGAAATTGTGCAGCTCTTGGTGCACTCTTTTTCGTTTTCAAGTGTCTCTTTGTGCGGTCGTTCTGCACATCGCAGTGTTTTTGTGCTGCTCTTTTTTCAATCGGTGTGTTTCGCTCTTTGTGGCTCATTGGTAAGCAAACAACTAGCCTGGTCTTTTTATTCGGCCAGTGGCCAGTGAGACGGTACCGGTTCGTAGAATCGGGAATGCCATATTTCTTGTATGCGGCACACCTCGTCATGTCATTGCGTATTCGTTTTATGCTAATTTGTAACTCATCTGCTGGGTACCGCGCAGCTTTTATCTTGGCGCACTTCCCTATTTTGCTGTAAAGGTAAAATAAGGATCCATTCATTGAATGATACATAGTGGTCTAGGTACTTACCTCGACGATTTACAAGGGAAATGGATGCCAAACTGTTTCCGCATCAAACAAATGTGTGAAAAGAACTTTACGACTTTGGCACACAAGTAAATGTCTACCAGTTTGACACTGCATTATAGAGTGACAATTTCAACGGTCACTAGATTAAAAGCGCTGGAGCATCGGAAAAATCAATTCGCGCAAGCTAAGGCCAAATGTGGCACATACTAAATTGGTGCACGAGTTCTTCGTTCTATAAACAACTACAGTAAAATAGACGGAACACATTGAAAACAATATTTCGTGGTAATATCTGCATTATCTTCTTCTTCTTCTATACTGTAAGAATGAAAGTGTTTTGCGATGAACGAGCATCACGCCTAAACCGCTGCACGGATTGGCTTCAAACTTTGCATATGTGCTCAGGAGACTTCTGGGAAGGTTATAGGCATGATGTTTTTGTCACATGCATATAGACATATAGGTTATATGTAAGTTACATATGGGTTGTATTATCGACATATATGAGAATCAATATATGTATGTATATTCGCTAATTACTTCTAAACGACGCGTCCGATTTTGATGAAATTTGGCATACGGAGTCCTTCTGCCAAGGAGATGTTTATGAGGTAGTAATTAGAGGGGGTGGTCCAAACTTCAGGGGAGGGAGGTGTCTTGAAGCATTTTTAATATCTTTGTATATTATTTGATATATGCATTTCTCCCACGAAGGAGGTGAGCATGACTGACGGGTCGGCCCCTGAAGAAGGGAGAGAATCAGAGAGGATTCTGAGGTTATACGTATCCAACTATTCAATGGAATGCGTAACGACGATCTGATTTTGATGAAATTTAGCATCTGTATTCCACCAAGAAGATTATCATGGGGTGATTACTGTGGAGAGTTGTTGATACATAAGCCATGGTTAAGAGAGGGGGAGGGCAAAGCATTCTTTTAAATTACGTATATTTTATTTGGCATATGCATTTTTTCACCAAGGAGGGGACTATGATGGGTTGGTTCGCAATCAGTTGGGGAAGGAGGATTTCTTAAGCAGTAACTGTCTATCCTTTTAAGTAGATATAAAAGTCTAAAACTTTGTTTCATTTAGGTTTGTCCGAACACTAATGGAACAGTACTAATTCTCTTGAAGGCAATAAAGTACTGATGAGTTCATGTATTCGTCACATATTGAATACCACGTTTAGTGTCCGATTGAAAATTAGCTTCTGTAATCATTCGCAATGCAAATAATAACTACTTATCTAGCTTTATGCTGCGATCGCTTCATCCGAAATAGTATCGACGCAGTAGGAGTTTCATATTTCCTGTAGAAACGTTAAAGTTTATTGTACATCACATTAAACTTTACTCTAAAATTACTGTATTGTTACAGGACAAAGTATAGCGTTGTTGCTGAACATGTTTATACGGGTTTGCACCATAGAATGACAACCAAACATCAGCACAATTAAATCTTATTTTGATCTCGGTTTATGTTTATAAAATATGACGTCTAATTTTGATATCATTTTAGTGGTCGTACATACTTTAAGTTTGTTAACCCTCAAAAAGGCCAGCTTAAATCGTGACTTAAGGAGGCATTTCTGTCATTTTATCAGCGAGGGAATTGATAGCCCAAAATTCAGATTTTTATTTCTAATAACAAGTTTATTAAAACACGATAATTGCAACCCGCCGGACTTTTGACATACCTTGCCTTTTTGAGGGTTAATAATTTTTTTGTTTATATTTCTTTGACAAAACATCATATTGAATACTTATTAGTTTATCCACAAGAAATCTTATTGAGTTTTCAATTTGCGCTCACTAACAGCAGTTTTCTATTTGATATCATTGGACAACTCTTCTGCTCTCGATTAATGTTCAACTGAGAATACTCCAGTTGATAACCAAAAAAAAGTTTTTCGTTGAACTTCACACAATCTTTATGAATATCATTCGAGGCATTGGTAGTGTAATACTGATCGATTTTAATGAAAATGTTTGTAGCGGTATGGAGAAAACTGATCTTTTCCGTTTTCAAAAATGATCCTTTTTCCCGACTCGACATAGATGCCAAATATTATTGTACACATCCGCACATTAAAATGATAATTCACATACTATTAGAATTAATTATGCCCCAGATAGTGGAAATTAAAAACATTTTTATCTGATGATTAAATTAATTTTGGTGATATTGATTATAATTTTTTTTTAATTTCTTCTACATGTATTGATTTATTTTTTCTCTTTCATTGAGGCGTAGCAAAGCGCGCCGGGTAACAGCTATTTTCACATATAAAAGCATATAAAATTCTATGATTTGACAGGAAAATATGTTGCTACACACTTAAAAGTATTTGCATCTCGCAAGATGCACATGAAAGGAGCGTTACAAGCACATGTAAAACTGTTCTTCGTGTTCACAATTCTTCATCTTTTTCAGCGAAGTTTTACATCAAAAGAGATGCATTTTTTTATTTCACATGCTGAACCACTATTATAAGAAATCAAAATAGGTCGCAATATTGTTTACAACCAATGTAATTTTGATTTTTTCTAAGTGTGTACGTTTTTTACGTCTAATGCAATTTTTCTTTTTTTTTTTTTTCTAACTGTGTATGTTTATTATAATTTATTTTTTCTTTGTGAAAACATGCACTTTTTTGTTTGGTTATAATTAAGTAACTCATAATTATCCAATGTCATCTTCCACTTTCAATAATGCAAAACCTTTATTCGAGACCCCTCATCAATACGTTCTTTTTTCATTCCGCATAAAGAATTCACCCCATAGACGTTTTTAAAACGTTGAAATCTCCAGTGGCACCTCCCTCGTTACTCAACCAAAACATTACGCTATCTACTTTGAGTAAATTAACTTCGTGGCAATGAAGTATATGCACAGCTCAGCATGGGCAATCGATGATTAATGAAGTGAAAGACGCCTCTAAGCTTATGTGCTATATTTACTTCATCTCCTCTCTCATCCACTGAAATTCCCACTGTTTGTGACCAAGCTTATCACGTCTTAAAAAAACCCGGACCACTGCTGTGACTTTGCTTCCTCAGAGGGTAAATAAATATTTAACCAAGAAGAAACCGTCAGATGTGCGAAAATCAAAATCCCACACTTCGATGGTCTAGTGGAAGTTCAAGCGAAAAAAAAGATGGGTGGGTAATGTCTGCGACATAACCGGAGAGATGTAGAATACATAAGGAACACGTTCTTCAAATATGTTGATACTCATTGGAATTTTCGGACAAAAGGTGATTTGGGCGAGGAATATTTCAAATTATTCTTTACAAAAATGATGGTGGTCCTGAAAAGGACCAGTTTTGTTGGCGTTGTTGGCCTTGGTGAGGGAGATGGCTAACGATGAAATTAATTGTTAGCATGAGGAAGTCGCGTAGTACTGGCCAATGGAAGAACAGATAATAATTGATTCCTGAAAATCAATTTTTCTTTATTCATGTAAATTATACATACTTACAAATCTAACAGAAGATTCCTGATCATATTTCTGAATCATTAGTGCGAACATTGTGTAATTTGGTTAAGTACAATGAAAGTTACAAACTTTCCAAACTCGACCTTCTGTTCATTCAGAAATATTGAAATGGGGTGTCGTGGTCACAATAAAAAAAGATGGGTGGGTAATGTCTGTCACATAACCGGAGCGTCGTGATTTCAATTCGAGACGTTAATTTAAATCTAATAATATTCAACAGAATCACGTTTGAATGGGAAATTTTCAAATAATTCTCTATGGTAATAATGGTGGTTCTGAAAAGAACCTTTGGTATCGGCGTTGGTGTTGATGGTGATGCGCTGGATCGTTGGATATTTTTGGTATGATAGTTACGTGCCTGGCGAACTGTTTTGTAGCCTCGAACAAAACGACAAGACTGGCTTCTTCGGGTACCATTACGGCTGAACTTTATAAGCTTAGCTCGACTTTGAAATCCTGCACAATCTCATGAATCAGACACTGGTAGGGCTATTTTGTTTGCTACTAGCACGGAGCTGCACAAAAAATCATTTAATGCAGTTAGTTCACGGGGGCTGCCAAAAAGCTTGAATAGAAGCATGCGACTTCAACGTTTCTCTTAAACACATGCAACAACACATTCGTTTTGGTAATACTGATAATAACAGTAGAAAGGAATGGAAAAGCAGTGCACGAAACGAGCGAGAGGATAATTTAAATTTTTGTTCCGTGTGCAAGCTACTTCTTTCCACCCAACGTATTATGTTGCTTGTTGAAAATTTGCTACACACCTTAAAATAAAAGTTTCAGTTTAACTCTCACTAGAACACAATTGATTGGTCCTGAAAAGAACCGTTGCTTTTATTCTAATTTACGCCCACTCCCACAAACCGACCAAGTAGGCATCAGTGGCTTCATTACGGCTGAGTTTTGTAAGCGTAGCTCGACTTTGAAGTAATACACAACCTTACGAACCAGACGCTGGAATGTTAGCCAGCGGATTAGTTGCTCCGTTGCCCTTTAGTTGGGGCGAAATACTGGCATGGCGACAGTTCCTGATCGGTAGTTGGTTGCGATGGGCCACAAGTAGCTGGGGCACTTTTGCGGACCGTCATCATCGCCAACTGCTTTCCTCCGGTGGACTGGCTGCTTGCTAGTGCTTGAACGAATACGAATGATGAGAAAAACCGACCGACCAATATTCATATATGAAAACACAAGAAAGCACTACTATCGCTCTCCCGCTCGTTTTCGTGCCATTCCTGTGCCTTTCCTTTCCGTTCGGCTACCAATACTAGCATAACCAAAACGAATATTCTGTCTTTCCATCGCCTTCAATCTAGTGGCCAGTGCTAGCAAACTTGCATGTTCAGTTTTTCAATAACAACATTCCAACAATATTTTCAAAGAATGTTGCAGATTTGAAAAGAAGGAAGGAGAAGATTTTCACAAATTTAAATTCTTTTGTTTTATTTGTTAGCGCTGATAAAGGCTATTTAGTTTGCTACTAGCAAGGAGCTGCACAAAAAAATCGATTTATGCAGTTAATCAACGGAGGCTGCCAAAAAGTTCGAATAAAAGCATGCGACTAGTGTACTTTGCACGTTCTATATTTTATCTATACTAGAGAGGATCAATAAAATAATTCAAATTGTAATAGCGACATGCAATTGTGGCAACACTGGTCATGAGATGGTGGGGAACACGCATATTCGTTTTAGTTATGATGGTAGTAGCAGCAGAAAGGAATGGAAAAGCAGTGCACGAAAACGAGCGAGAGAAGATAATTTAAATTCTCTTTCTTTCTTTCCACACATCGTATTTCTTATATTGCTTTCTGAAAATTATTTGTTATACACCATAAAATGTAAATTTCAGTTTAACACTTATTAGAACACAATTAATTGGTCCTGTAAAGAACCGTTTATTGTTTTATTGCGGGAGCATAATTCAGACGCACTCCCCGCGGACACGGTGAGCTAGAAAGCACTATTTTGCATTCTCGAACAAACCGACCAAGTAGGCATCGTTGGCTTCTCGGGGCATCATTACGACTGAGCTTTGTAAGCGTAGCTCGACTTTGCAGTCCTGCACAATCTCACGACCCAGACGCTGGAACGATAGCCTACTCTGTTGCCCTTTAGTTGGGGCGAAATTCTTGCAGGGCGACAGTTCCGATGAGTCACCAGTAGCTGGGGCACTTTTTCCGTCCGTCGCTATTGCCAACTGCTTTCCTTCGGTGGACTGGCTGCTTGCTAGTGCTTGAACGAATACGAATGATGAGAAAAACCGAACGACCAATATTCATATACGAGAAAGCACTACTATCGCTCTCTCGCTCGTTTTCGTGCCATTCCTGCGCCTTTCCTTTCCGTTCGGCTACCAATACTAGCATAACCAAAACGAATATTCTGTCTTTCCATCGCCTTCAATCTAGTGGCCAATGCTAGCAAACTTGCATGTTCAGTTTTTCAATAACAACATTCAAACAATATTTTCAAAGAATGTTGCAGATTTGAAAAGAAGGAAGGAAAAGATTTTCACAAATTTAAATTCTTTCGTGTTATTTGTTAGCGCTGATAAAGGCTATCTAGTTTGCTACTAGCAAGGAGCTGCACAAAAAAATCGATTTATGCAGTTAATCAACGGAGGCTGCCAAAAAGTTCGAATAAAAGCATGCGACTAGTGTACTTTGCACGTTCTATATTTTATCTATACTAGAGAGGATCAATAAAATAATTCAAATTGTAATAGCGACATGCAATTGTGGCAACACTGGTCATGAGATGGTGGGGGAACACGCACATTCGTTTTAGTTATGATGGTAGTAGCAGCAGAAAGGAATGGAAAAGCAGTGCACGAAAACGAGCGAGAGAAGATAATTTAAATTCTCTTTCTTTCTTTCCACACATCGTATTTCTTATATTGCTTTCTGAAAATTATTTGTTATACACCATAAAATGTAAATTTCAGTTTAACTCTTATTAGAACACAATTAATTGGTCCTGTAAAGAACCGTTTATTGTTTTATTGCGGGAGCATAATTCAGACGCACTCCCCGCGGACACGGTGAGCCAGTTTAACTCTTATTAGAACGCAGATTAGTTTCTCTGTTGCCCTTTAGTTGGGGCGAAATTCTTGCAGGGCGACAGTTCCTGATCGGGTTGCGATGAGTCACCAGTAGCTGGGGCACTTTTTCCGCCGTCGTCATCGCCGACTGCTTTTCTTCGGTGGACTGGCTGCTTGCTAGTGCTTGAACGAATACGAATGATGAGAAAAACCGACCGACAGATATTTATATAATCGCGCTAATATGCACTACTATCGCTTTCTCGCTCGTTCTCGTGCCGTGCATGAGCCTTTCCTTTCCGTCCGGCTTCTAATGGCCTAACCAAAGGAATATGCCGTCTTTCCCCCACCAAGTGCTCTCGTCAAGCAACCCAATGCGAATAACCATACGAACAAACATGTAATGGACCTATATATAAACTTTTCATTATTTTATTGTTCGGTTGGTCTACCATAACGACGGCTCTGTGCGGGATGGGCTGAAAATTTTCACTTTTCCGAGTCGTTTTCGAAAGATTTTTCAAAACACATTTTTTTGTTATTAGTACATGTTATACATACTTCAAATTTTAATACAGCATAGAGGAACATATTTGCAACAAATTGGTCTAAAAATCAAATCATTCTGTTAAGTATGATAAAAGTTATTAACGTTCAAAATCTGACGCGGCGCCGCAGCCGATATTTTGAAACGGGACCCCTATATTGAAACCTTAAATGTATTCTACATTAAAATGATGAGTGACCGAATGGTTTTCCTTCTCAACAACACGCAAATTGTACACTGTTGCTGAGAGGTTGAATTACTTAAACCAACCGAACAGAGCAACTGCTGTGCCACATCCTATCTACACGGTTCTCTGTCCGGGTACTGCTCCTCCGGGAAGATACATTCATTCATATTTCAGCACAATGTATCTCAGCGCGCAAATATAGATGGGCCCGCGGAGAAAAGATTCAACAAAGGAATACGGTGTGATTTATGCCTGTATGAGAGCACCTAATGGGAGCGGGAATTCTCTTTCCAGACCAGGGGATGTTTGACTTTGGATGGGGAGAACAGTTATTGACAATAGATTCGATTAATAAATTACTTCCTTTATAATGCTTTCGGTACAGAACAAATTCGACTAAAAGCAAATAACGAGTTCCCGCGACTTTTATGTACATTTAAAAGGCAAATATTGATTTAACCCTCTCCAGTGCAGCAGTGGGATGCTGCAACTCAACTCGAGTTTTTGTCTGTTTGCCGGGTTCTGTCACTCGAACCGAGCTGCTCATCGTTCCCAGCATGAAACTTTTCACTATTAAACAATTATCAACAAGTCTTTGTTTCCTGCGAAGTACAGGTGTATTTTGCCTTAGTTGGACGACATTTGATATAAATAGTTAACGAAAGTGAAAGTGATACGACCGATATCAATGTTTAGTAGAATTTGAACGACCACGGGTATTACTTTGTATAACTATGCATAGTATTTTGTTAACGTTCAGTTTTAGTTTTGGCTGAATTGCGGAATGATGTATACCCTTTAAATCTACTGTTTCGACAACTACTTAGATGATATTGACGCTTTCGCTTTGTCTCATCAGTATGGTGCAGTCAACTTGATCAGCATGCATAGACGTAACGTCTAATAAGTAACATTGTGGTAACTGGGAACGTTGGTAATAATTATATTCTCCACTACATTGTTTACAAAATCATTTCGAAAATGGTTGTTTCGAGCGATCTACTCTGAACCGGATCCAATAATGAAATCAGTTTTTGAAAAAACTCCGGTCCAGAATATCATTGAAGCAAAAAAAACGGACACTAACATGTATCCACAGCCAACTGCGATGATTGAAATTTGTTTTGACAACATGCGCTGTGCAATTAGAGTACAAAAACACAAACATAAGAGCCGTTCTGTTAAGGTCGAAACAACAAACATTCAACTCACACGCAACCTTCCACACACCGACACTAATGATTAGCCGTCAATGTCAACCGAAATGTTTTGCACTCAAAACTCATGTCACGGATAGCGCATCAATTACCGGCCGGAAACGCTATGCACACGTACCGCCCATCATCGCCAGTAGTTCCGCTAATGAACAAACCAAACATTAAGCGACATTCCGTGTCATGTCACATTTTAACTGGCGCATGACTTACTTCTAAACGTTCTGAATCATTTGTGATAAAACGCCATCCCAAATATATATCTCAATTACACGCAGGAATTCAAGCAGTGCACTATAACGATTGCTCTGATGACACGTAGAATGACCATCGGGTATTCGGGTAAGTAGCCTGAAATTTGGTTGTCACTCCAGTAGCTCCTAGCTCGGTCGGGAATTTGTCATTGCGCTACAAGTCGCCATCATCGGGCAATCCCTTTTTCATGGTTCACGTACAGTGGAAACGTGCCCTGTCGGATCTAATTGCTGCGTGGAAACTTCATCGAGACGACAGTTTCGATATTGCCCACGCAGAATGGTCGGTATTTACGTGCTCGGGAGGAAGGGAAACTTGCGACTGATTTATGCCCTAGTCGAGTTTATTTTCAAGCGGAAATTCTACCGCTGGGAAAAATCAATGCAGATACGGTGTTGATAAATTGAGGCATTTTATGAGAATGAACAAACAAATGGGAAAATTTAACTAAGCTCGTCCAGGCGCCACAATGGAAGTTTTGTGGTCAGGGGGTTAAAGGCTTTCATAAATACCGTATGGTTGATGTTTTGCGGTTTTCCTCATATCTATCTGATAATTTTGTTTTATTCCCAGAGAGCAAACAACAGTTTATCTACAGACGTTTTATGGCACAGACTTTCGAAGATTTATTTGATGCAGCCGAGTGAATTGTGAAAAATGCAGCTAAACGAATATGACGGTTCGGTATTGCGCATTTCAGACCAAATAAGATTATCACACAAGTGTGAACCTTCCTTCAAATCGTGATAAAAATGTGATTGATCGAAGCAAGCTTTGAAGAGAAGTGACGTGTTTTTACTTATTTGCTGCCTGTTATTTTTTTCTTCATTTTAGAGTGAAGAAAATTAATAGTACTTCGGAAGAAGGAATTGCAGTTCCTGACCGAGACCGGAAAAAAGAAAACGAAGAAGAAGAATAAGAAGAAGTGAAGAACGAGAGGAGAGAATACCCGAATTTTTCTCCTTGAAGGAAGGAAGTCAGACAGTTTCAGGACCAGACAAGCAGTATTCGAAGTTTGAAGAAGAAGCATTCTAGGAAAAGAAAAGGATAAGTATTAGTTTGCTATTTTTTATTTCTATTGATTGAGTTTTTTTAAATTTTGTGTTGTGTTTAAAATTATTCCGATCCATTAAATATTTTTCACATGGACGGTGACCCGAGTGATTCTCTTGAGCTTATTGATTTTCAAGATGATTTACCTAATGGTCAAAATTTAGAACCACGTATAAAAAATATCCTCTATCAGCTAAAGGTCCATTTTCGGTATATTTCAGGGAAAATAATAAATAATATAAATGTTCTCCTTATTTCTGCTGAAATTTATAAAAAATTTAAATCAGTAAAAGAAATTAAAAAAATCTCTTTAAACAAATTAAGAATTATTTTTTCTGATTGTGATGAGGCAAATTTATTAGTCACATCAAAACTTTTTGCTGATATATACCGTGTTTATATTCCATGCGATCTCGTTGAGATTGATGAAGTAATTTTTGATGAAATTATTGATTGTCATTAATTTTGGTTCAGGAGAGTTTAAAAACTAAAAAAAATCTTCTGTGCAAATATTACATAGCGAACGTCTATATAAAAAGCAAACGATGATATTAATCAAAAATTTATTCCTTCTAATGCAGTGCGTGTCACTTTTGAAGGTTGTTCTGCCCTCCCTGATTTCCTGTATGTGAATAATGTAATTTTTTATGTTCGAATTTTCACTCCTAAAGTGATGCATTGCGAACGTTGTCAACTTTGTGGACACACAGAAAAATTTCGCTCTAACAAAATTAAATGTGGTAATTGTAGTGGTGGCCATAGTACAGTTTCATGTAAGAAAATCACAGAAAATTGTATTTATTGTCACGGAAAACATTCTAAACTAAATAAATGTCCTTCATATAAAGTTTGCAAAACTAAACTTTACCAAAAAACATTAAATAGAAGTAAATATTCATATGCTGAATTATTGAAATCTTCTACATCAATAATTACAACAGAAAATTCATTCGATATTCTTGATGATACTGATGATATAACTGTTCCTTCTGACTCTCAACCTGGTTGTAGTTATCGTCCTCCAATTAGAAGAAGAAGAAGTAATTTACGATATAAAACAAAAGAAAATTCTGAAACTTTGATACCTAAATTTCATAATCGGAATGAATTTCCTTCACTCAAACCTACTTCTGAAATTCCAGGTTTTCAAAAAATTAATACGGAAGAAAAATCTACTGATTCATCACACAACCCTTCAAAATCTATTATTAGTGAAATTATTGAAAGCATTTCTAATTTTTTAGGTTTAAGTGACTTGGAAAAACTTAATTATAAAAGTTGTTCCCTTTATAACATCTCTTCTTAATTCATTTATGCCCCTCCTTGTTCAACTATTTTCAAATGTTTAATGGCTGGCAACTTATTTTAAATAATTTGAAATTTCTTCGATGGAATAGTAGAAGCATCTTACAAAAGATTGATAGACTGAAAGCAATAATTATAAATAATAATATAGATATATTTTGCATCTGTCAAACTTGGTTAAACGAATCGATTTTTTTTCGTATTCCTAGTTTCAATATTTTTAGGAAAGACCGGAATGATTCATATGGTGGTGCTATGATTGGAATTCGTCAAAATATTGAGTATTGTACTTTAAATTTTCCTACATCAAATTCCATTGAATGTGTTGGCTTATCAATTAAATTAAATAAAACAAAATATTCCATTTTATCTATTTATATCCCACCAAATGGTAATCTTTCATCTTCTGAATTTAATAGAATAATAGCTAATGTTTCTGAACCATATTTTATCCTCGGCGATTTCAAAGCTCTTCCTGGGGATGTGAAAGAGACAATGGTAGAGGTATTCTTCTTTTAGATATTATTTACGAGTTCAATTTAGCTATATTAAATGATGACTCACCAACTAGAATTGCAGTCCCTCCAGCAACAAATTCGGCTGTTGATTTAACCTTATGTTCAAAAAACTTGAGTCTAAATTGTTCTTGGACTGTAGTTGAAGATTTGTAGACACAATATGAGCTTCTTATCCGCTCGTATGAGCAACGATCAGCGTTATCTGGAATAGCTGAGTTTTGATTGACTCTCAATTTTCGCATTCGATTTGTATCTTTAACATTGCGAGCACTGTCTTTTTCATGTGTCATTCGCTGACGCTTTCGCTCCAAATTGTGTTCACTCTTGTTTTGGAGATGTTCTTGTATTTGTCGAGCTTTCTACTTTTGCTGTCTTTTATGATTTAACTACAGTTTGCAATTCTCTTGAGTTTCTTGATGCATCATGTGCGATAATAATTAGGTGGCCGTTTAACCAATCTTTTTACATTTAAGAAAGTTTATGATTCATGGTACAAAAAAAACGAACCCGCAAACGGACCTAGTCGATACACACGTGGCTAGGATAAGTGGATCCGGCGAAAGTCACTTGAAAGGAGTCTGATGGGGATTAAGCTTTCATACCTTCTACGAACGATTCCGAGCGCAATTGCTCGCATTCAAATATCTTAACTAGTTGAAGCAAGAAGCTGACCACACCGTCAATCTCCTCGTCTTGCGAAGGTACATAGACACGGTTTGCTTGCTTCAGGTCAGACAAAACAACGCGAATCTTGTGTAGTCCAACCCTTGCAATTTCGATTGCGGCTGAATACCGTTTTGTCAGGTCCTTTGCAATTTGTATTATCATAAGTTGTTTAACTTTGAGCCGGAATCAGACCGCCCAAGGACCAGTCGATCCTTCTTGGTACGCCTTGATACGACACTGGATGGCGGAAAGGGGGATGAGGTGGTTATGAAAATAAGCTAATGAGATTTGACAACTGGAAAAGTGGATTTGTAGGCTTGAGTGACAATGTAGAGATATGATGTCGGTTAGAACCACAGATTTGAGATGAGGTAATCGATACATGCCACAAATAGCTCTATTGCAAACGGGAAAACGTACAAATACGCATATCTAAATCGCCGGAGTCTTGTTATAAGGACCAGAAGCAACTTTGATATATAAAGCTACGTTTAAGATAAAAATAAATTTCTGTGAAAGAGGCACCGAACGACTCACTTTACCCGAAAGCTTCTTCTTGCCAATAAACATAATCGGATTTCGGTTAGACTGCCAACTCGTTCAGCTTGCGAGTGTTTCTCAAGTCAGTCGGTCTGACAGGTTCACGCTGTCATGGAGAAATTGAGAAAGACGGGAGTGTTAGGAGATACAAAAATGGAAATCAGGTGTGACCGAATCAATTTTCACAACAAAGAACTTATTGCCAAAACTAATTGCTAAAGAAACTTAATGGTGGAAATTCAATTACTTCTTATATAGATGACCGCCAACCCGCCGTCAGAATCGACGGCCCCTCGCAAGCAAACCTGCGAACCACTCGTTTGCCCGGTTTACTCAATCATAGGGGCATTTTTTAGGTTTTTTAGGTCCGACTAAGCAGAGCAACGGCGGACAGCATACAAAGTAAAGTAAGATGACATCGCCACACTGAGCGGCAGTTTTAATTTATTCATTATATTATAAACATTTGATCTAGGCTTAAATGTTTTTTTTCAGAAATACAAACTAACCTTTGTTTGAACTTTGCCAATCCTTTAAAGTTGAAGTTTGAACTTTGCCAATCCTTTAAATTTTTAACCTTAGTTATGATATTTGATTTTTCATTCCTTAAAGGGCATTTTGTACAATTACAACAAAATGTTAAAAATTTGGTTTCGACTTTATATTTATCCGACATTTTGTCTTCGACATTTTGGTCTTTCGACCATTTGACCATTTGACCTTTCAACCTTTTGTATTTTTGACTTTTTGTACTTTCGACCTTTTGCCTTTCGGCCTTTCGTCCTTTTGACCATGTGCCCAATGTTTTAAATAGAATTCTCTAAGTGAAAAAGTTATCTTCTAATAATATTTTGTAAGTTACTCGCAGTATAAATTGGTGATATATCTCGGCACCTGCCGATAAACCCGCTTAGTTAGGTTCACCGCCGGTGCTAATTGACTCACTAAACTGACATCGTTGTCGAGAGAAATCTCGCTACCGCTCAGGAATCGGATATCGGTATCGGGAGAAATTCCGCCGCCGTGGAAGCCTCAGTCCGAGTAAGTTGAGTTCACCTCCAGAGCTATCCGAGTAGATCGCGCAATATCTAAATAGCAGAAATCGGAATGGAATCATGAGCGAAATAGCTTGCTGCAATTTACCACTGGATAATATCCGAGCGAAGTGACCAAATGATACACAGTCATCACGAGCGCGAAAAAAGCATAGAAGCAAAAGAGAAGGGGAAATCGCTACTGCGCCATGATAACAATAGACGCGAAGAACGCGTTCAACATTGCTTCAGTGCAGTTATCGCCGTAGCGCTGCACAGAGTGCGAGTTCCGGACTATCTGTGCATGGTTCTGAAAAGTTACTTCCAGAACCGAGTACAAGTCTATGGAACGAACGTGGGGCACATGTCGATTAGTGTCACGGCGGGAGTACCTCAGGGCTCCATACTCGGTCCGATGCTCTGGACTATCACGTACAACGGAGCGTCCACACTGGAACTGCCCAGGAGAATTGAGATCGTCGTCTTTGCAGATGACGGCAGAAACACTAGGCATTGTGGAAACCTAGAAGCACGTGGTCTTCGAGTGCCCCAGGTTCGAAGAAGGTCGCAAGGGTAAGCCTGGTATGACAGTTGACAATATCGTTGAAGAGATGTGCCACGACAAGCATTTCTGGGACACTGTCAACAAAGTGGTTACGAGTATACTCTCTGAGCTGTAGAGGAAGTGGCGAAGGGACTAACGAAGTAGCTGCTCCATTGGCTAGAAAGTCGCCGTTGGAGACCAGTTGAGTAGTACGCGACGTAGCGGTTTTGGGTCGTTGGGGTGCCAGCGAACCGGACGTCAGGCTTCGCCGGAATTGCCGTACCGACTTAGATCCACCGCCGGGGACTAGATCGAGTAGACCGCGTCGAATAGCTAGGAATGGATCGTTGGGGCGCCAGTAAACCACCGGAAGCTAAGCTTCACCTGGAATCGCTGGCCCGTTGAGTAGGCTAGATCCATCGCCGGAGATTAGACCGAGTAGTTTGGCACAAAGCGGGAAGCTAAATGGCTCACGGAAACAACCATCGGTTTTGGGAAAAATCTACCACCGGGGAATTCACAGTAGGGTAGATTAGCTGCCTTGGAATATCCGACAACATCGACGTGGACAAGGGGTGCTGCGCATTCCACACGAGCAAATTGCCTGCCAAATCATGATTTTTTGGCAAACTTATACAGTTTCTTATACTTACTAACTATCTCAGAAACGTTCCACTTATAACGAGCAGTGAAGAAAAATTAATTCAGGAAGCTTCCGCACATGTGATTACCCCACTGTATTCTGTCGTAAATCGGCGCCTACTTTCAAGGAAAATTTTTATGCGAGATGCGAAAAATATTAAGAACAAAGACAAAAGTCTTTGTTCTTAACATTTTTTGCATCTCGCATAAAAATTTTCCTTAAAAGTAGTTCCCATACCACGTATTGGGATCACTCTTGAAAGCTTGGATTACCCGCTTGTGACCATTTACACAACTTGGAAAACTATTTAAGATAATTTTTCCTTCCAATCGACGGTCAAATGTTCGTTGTACCGTTCAAAAACACGACTTACTGTACACACCTAGAAAAAATAGTGTAAATTTACGTCTCCTGACCATGACATATACGAGCATCAAAAATGACTTAGTTTTACGTTTGATTTTAATTTTACATGACGTTTAATTTCGTAAATCATGTAATTTTACTCCACATACAGCGTTTGTTCTGAATGGTAGGAAGTGTAATTTTAAGTCATTGCGCATGTAAAGTATATGTTTCATGTAAAATTAAATGGAACACGGTAATGTTCTGTCGTTTCGTAAATTACGGTTTGTTGAATTGTGTCATGTTTGCAATTACGTCAACGATAAAATTCAGATTTTTTTGGTGTGTAGATTGGACCATACCCAGCTTCTTACTAATGCACAGTGTTTTTTTCTCTTCAAAATCGTGCCATCTATTATTAATTACGCCTAAATCGTTAGATTTGGGTCAATGATGTCTTCGGAGAAATTTGTGAACATTACAAGCCCTTTCATATGGTGTTGTTATTTTGATGATTAATCTCCCTAAAAGTGAGATATACATACCAACTTTCTTGCAAGTGCATATATCAAAAATTATGTCTTTAGCAAAATTGTAGAGTAAGCTTTTGCTAACAACTTTGCTGAAGACACAAAGTCTTCATCTTTAATATCTTCAATATTATTGCTGGTTGTTTGTGGATGAACCCTTTAAAGCTAATTCATCACTGTAACTTTTAAATATCATTCTGACAAGTTCGGTATGATCCGCAAAATGGTTTGAATTATCAAAATGGACACCTTTCTATATTACAACAACGGCTTATCTATGGTATTTTCTAAATTATTTTGCAATTTTTGAAAAATAAAGTCTTTCAAATGGTGATTGGTTGTTAGCGTGGAAATGGTTGAGTTTACGTAAATAGTGTTTTCGGGCTACTTATCAAATATTGCAAGGTCTGTCATTTGCTGCTATGATTTTTGTGATTAATCATCCTATAAGTGAGATTTTTCAACACATTTTTTTCGGTAGAAGAAATGAAGTCTCTTCTTGTAATGCTTAAGAAGTTATAGCTCGTTATATTTGGATGTCCCAAAAAAAAATATTTTTTGAGAATATCCTTTTTCCTTTTTATTTCGACGACTATGACTAACACATTTTCTTTTTTACATTTTGATGACATTAAATTAGCTAGAGATTACTGGGTAGGGTAAGTTATGAAAATTAGAGCAATAGTACTCAAGTTAGAGTAAGGATGTGAAGTATACGGATCGGAAAACTATAAGTGGCAGGCTTAATATCTTACAGGCTTAACTTTTGTCTTCTGCTGATGAGGGTCGAGCTTAGGCAGCATACCTACAAATCACCCGGCATTCGGAAGGCAAATAGAGATGAACAGCAGAAATCATCATTGATTGATGCTAATCGCCGACAGGTTTTCTTCAGTGGATATCTTGCGTGGCTTTTCTTTTGTCGGTTCTCACGGTATGATGGAAAAGTCTGTCTGTGCCAGGAGACATGCTGGTGATCTCGGGTGATTCGTAGTTATGCTGCTTAAGCTCGACCCTCATCAGCAGAAGACAAAAGTTAAGCCCGTAAGATATGTTGAGGTCGGCCAAAAAATCGATTTTTTTTTATTCTTCTATCGTATAGCTCAGGTTCTTAAGAATGTTATCTTAAATTTTTATAGAGATCGGAGCAGTGGGGGCAAAGTTATAGCGTTATTCATCTTGCTCTCTTATGGAGGTGTTGCCTATACTTGAAACTTTGAACGCGATTATCTCGAAATCATGTTTCCCAAAAGCGTCTTTGCGGTGCCTAAGATTGCCGGAAAAGTTTTCAACCGATCTCAAAACTTTTTTTTTATTTGTTCGTAATTTGACTGCCGTGTCCTTGAATGATTCCATTTTTTTTCGTCAAAATTTTCATATTATTGTTATGAATCCTTTAATAATTTTTTTCAGGTGAAAATAGTGATTTTTTTTGGAAAAATCGTCCCCGTTTCCAAAAAGAAGAATTTTTTTAATCGATCGTTCAAGGACACCACAGGTACATATACTAATGTTTTTTTTTAGTTTGATGGTTTCTGTTGAGCTGTTGGACTGGAATCGTAGTCACATAGTCTTTGAAAAAAAACGCGTTTTGCGGAAATTGCTATGCTTCGACAATTATCAATATTTTTTTATTTTCTCAAGTGGATTTTGCAAATTGGACATTGTACTACGCTACGCATAAAAATATGGCTTAAATTTATAAAGATTCAAACTTTTCCCTTTTTTCCCGCATCTCGACATATATAACCCCTTAAGCCTGTTCCAATAACCCTGTCACTTCTAGTTTTCTGATCTGTATGCTACACATCCTTGCTCTCACTTGAGTACAGTGGCTCTAATTTTCATAACTTTCCCTACCTAGTAATCTCTAGCTAGTTTAATGTCGTTAAATGTATTTTAGTATATCTGTTGATGACACTCCGCACTGGTTCACTTTTCGTCGATTTTGTAGATAGAAACTCGCGTGTGACTTTAAACTACGGACTTTATTGAACTGAACCTGCTTTATTAATATTTGCATGCACTGGTTTTATTGTACTTGACTCGTTGATAATGTGGTAACGACTAAAATGTATATCCTATATCCCGTACTACCTAGCCTACGATCAGTGATCGGTGATAACGAGAGCAAGAGAGGATCGAGAGAATGATAAGCCGAAGCTATATTCACCACAGCACTCTGCGCTTGGTCTTCTGTGGCTGCTAGGTATCGCCTTAGTAGCTTTTAGGCGATCATGTCGCGTCCCTAAACTACTCTTCTCTTCGTTGCTCCAATATCACCGGCCGCCTTGAAATGACCAACAATTTCAACTGAACTATTTAGTACAATAATAATTTGTCTTATGATCTAACAATGAGTGATTTTTGTATATCTAATTCTGCACAGTTCATACATAAATTCTAACGCTGTAGGTATTGTACCGCCTTAAATACGTGAACGTTGAGAACACGATCTTATCCGCAAAAATTTCATTTGAACGATGACGAGTCGGCGTTTGAATGATGACGATTAGACTGATATTTACTTCCTTCCTTGATGCTCAAATCATATTGGAACCTGTTGATGGTGGACTGTATGTGTAGTTGATGTTCTCATGAGACGATTCAGCTCAAGCCTCGGATGAGGCACCCAACGGACCATATCTCTGGAATCAGATGAGAGGCGATTTTTTACTCAATAATAAAATGAAACAAAACGACTTCCCTGAAGCGGTGGCTATGCGCCACCGCAGGCGCGCATTGCGCCGCTGACGTTGCGTTCAGCATATCCCATGCGAACGTTACACTAGGGTGATTCTGATGACAATAGATGGCCTCGTACTGCTTGTTCGTCCAATAGTTCTGAAGGTTTCTGAATAGCGTCTCCCGTTCGTCTCGTTCTTGAAGTGGTCCTATCAATAAATGAGAGTGTTGCTTTCTCAAAGTATAGCGAATGATATCGTTACGTAACTGCGCGTGGAGGTTCCTCAACCTCCACTGGAAACTAGTCGCCTTGTATATATAATAATTTAACGGCAACTCTGGATTTGAATTCGACCAAAACGCGTGACAATGTTTGTGGTCTTCTTTGGTGCGATGAGTGTATGTGTGGATGGCATATTTGATGCGACGGTCAGCGACCGTCGGCGGATGCGGACGAAGCTATGGGAGATGGACATTCCTTTAACTTTTTGGTAGAACATTTAACAAAAATTACTTAACTGGAGTGCGGAGACCGGGTGGCCTCCGCGGGCGCGTTGCGCCTTCCTTGAAAGAACTATTGCGTCCTTTGATTGTTAGCAGTTAGTGATTCGTTGTCCTGTATTGGCAAGACACAAATTTTCGAAATGGCCCTTGTGAACAGTCCGTCCTTGGTTTTAACTACCACAACTCGAACCTTTACATCGTCTCCAGTATGTGCGTTGACAATTCGTCCAAGGGACCATCGCAGTGGTGGTTGGTTATCGTCCTTTACCAAGACCATCATCCCTTCGGTAAGATTGTTTTGCTGTGTGGTCCATTTTGTGCGATTTTGTAAATTTGATAAGTACGATGTGGACCACTTTTTCCAAATGGTTTGCAGGTATCTCTGGACTCTTTGCCATCTCGACAAGGTATTTTCTCGCAGAGCTTCCAACGAAGGCTCTAGTATAGCTGACATCGGACGATGAACAAGGAAGTGTCCCGGGGTGAGTACCTCCAAATCCGTGGGGTCGTTGCTAACAGGGGTCAATGGACGACTGTTTAGACATGCTTCGATCTGGGTTAGTAATGTATAGAACTCGTCCGGTGTAACAATATCAGTCCCGAGTGTTCGCTTCAGATGATATTTCATGGGCTTAACCGCTGCTTCCCATAGGCCTCCGAAGTTGGGAGACCGGGGTGGAATAAACTTGAAGTTGATACCTTCACTCGCTGCAGCTTGGGGAATCGAATTCGTGAATGCCTGTGAGTTGAATAATCGACGGAGTTGATCCAATTCTCTTTTTGCTCCCACAAAATATCTGGCGTTGTCACACATCACGATCTCTGGTCGTCCTCGTCGAGCAACTAAACGGCGAAGAGCTGCTATGAAGCCATCTGTTGTTTGGTCGGATACCATCTCAAGATGAATAGCCTTAGTGACTAGACAAATAAAGATTACCACGTAGCAAATTCGAACATCAGTCTTGCGGTGTGGAAAGCGAATTTTGAAGGGACCACAATAGTCTACGCCTACTCGGGTAAATGGAGGGGCCGGACATACTCGTTCTGGTGGCAAGTCGCCCATGACTTGTTCTTGAAGCCTTGGCCGTGTGCGGAAACAGCGCACGCAGTTTCGTACCACCTTTCTGCATAAACTCCTCAAATGAAGAGGCCAAAACCGTTCTCGTATGCTGGCAATCAAAAGTTGTTGACCAGCGTGTAGATATATAAGATGATAGTGATTAGCAATGAGAAGAGTAAGTGGATGACGATTATCCAAAATCATTGGATGTTTTCTGCTAGGGGAAACGAGTGCGTTTTCCAGCCTTCCACCTACGACGACTATTCCTGCCGTCAATTTTGGACGAAGCGAAATTAGACGAGATGATGAGTTAACTTCGCCTTTTAACGAGAGCTGCGTAATCTCTTCTCCAAAGCTTTCCTTCTGTGCAAGTTTTACGAGTTGCAACAAGGTTTCCTCTCGTTCTTGGAATGACAAGTATCCTGTTTTCCTATTATCGAAGTTTCTACAGTTAAAAGCAAATCTTCGGCACAGAGCTGCAATTCGAATTAGCGCTGTTAATGTTGATCGTAGCTTGAAGATTTCATTTGGTTGATGATGTTGAACTGGCGTAGCGACAACGGGCTTCTCCTCCAGTAGCGTTTGATCAACCTCTCTGACGTCTGTTAGTGCTGTCATGGGCCACACCCTTCTTGGCCGGAGTAACCATTCAGGCCCATCCCACCATACACGATATTCTGCTAGCTGATCGGGTGTCATTCCGCGTGATATGACGTCTGCGGGATTTTCGGATCCGGCAATGTGGTTCCAAACACCAGATCGAGTCAAATGTTGGATCTCCGACACTCTGTTCGCCACAAATGCTTGCCATCGGGATGGCGACGAGGCTAACCAGCATTTGACAATGGTAGAGTCTGTCCAAAAGAACGGTTGAGCTGAGATGCCAAGACTGTTGACCACCTTTTCATATAGATGACTTAGAACAAGGGCAGATGACAGCTCCAAACGCGGAATAGTCATCTTCTTTTTTGTGCGTTGAACATCGTCAAGTGGAGCAACTCTGGACTTTGCGGTGATTAGCCTGACCGATACAAGACCATCGTACGTCGTGCATCGAAGATAGATGCATGCTCCGTACGCCTTTTCTGATGCGTCACAAAACCCATGAATTTCTGCTGAAATCGTATCATTGCCAAAAGCGAGCCAACGAGGTACCTTGAGGGTGGAAAGTCCAATCAAGTTGCGTCGAAATTCCAGCCACCAGTGCTGAAGTTCCTCGCAGAGTGTTTCTGTCCAGGAACATTTCTGTTTCCAGAGATCCTGGAGAAATATCTTGGCTTGGACTACTACTGACCCTACCAGTCCGAGAGGATCGAAAAGGCGGGCAAAATCGGACAAAATGATGCGCTTGTTGATCTCAGTAGAATCGTTCCACTGAGGCACAGAGAATCGAAAATAGTCCGAGCTGGGTTCCCACGAAAGCCCTAGGGTTTTAATAGTCGATTTCGAGGAGTCCAGTTCCAGGGACGTACGATCGTCCTTAAGAATTTCAGGAATGGCTGCCAATATTTCAGAGCTGTTCGAACTCCATTTTCTGAGAGTGAATCCCGCAGGATGCAGAAGTTCATTCATTTCACCGTATATTTTGATGCCATCTTCTACGCTTTCTGCTCCAGACAGCATATCGTCAACATAGAAGTCCTTCAGCAAAATCTTCGAAGCTGTCGGATGTAATTCAGCTCCGTTTTCTGCTAGGCGCTGGAGGCACTTGGTGGCCAGATATGGTGCCGATGATGTCCCGTAGGTGACGGTCGTGAGTTCGAATGTCCGAATTGGCTCAGATGGGGAGTCTCTCCACAATATCCTTTGGAATCGATGATCATTCGAAGCGATGTTGACCATCCTATACATTTTGGCTATGTCAGCCACGATGGCAAACTTGTGGATACGGAAACGGATTACCGTAGAAAGTAGGTCTTCTTGAACAACTGGTCCTACCATTAAGGCATCATTGAGAGACACGCCTGACATTGTGGAACAGGATGCGTTAAAGACTACACGAAGTTTGGTAGTACTGCTGTCAGGTCGTAAAACAGCATGATGTGGCATGTAGTATGGAAAGGGTGATGACTCTACTTCATTTGGCTGTACTTGAGCTTCACGCATGTGTTTTAGATCCAAATATTCATGGATGAATTCACTGTAAGTTTGTTTTAAAGAAGGGTTGGCGTTCAATCGTCGTTCTAGAGACACGAATCTTCGAAGCGCAATTGAACGGGACTCTCCAAGACGGTCGATTAGATATTGCTTTTTCGGAAGGGTTACGATGAATGTTCCCGAAGTGTCTCTCGTTGTCATTTCATCGTACATCTTTTCACAAAGGGTTTCCTCTACTGACATTGTGCCCTTTGTCCGACACGATTCTAAATCCCAAAATCGCGTGAGTAAGTCATCCAACCTCTCCTCAGAGCAGGAAACAACGGCCATGGTGGAATCGATGCTGCGACCCTTGGAGACACTTCCCGACACAACCCAGCCTAGTTGTGTATTTTGAAGAGTTGGTCCTTCCTCGTCTAGCTTGTGCTGCCCTTCGATTAGAAGATCGTAGAAAATCTCCGCTCCAATGATGATGTCTATCGTGCTCGGATTGAAGAATTCTGGATCTGCTAACACGATCCCGCTGGGGAATTTCCATTTGCTGACGTCGAGTTTTCTTGTTGGGAGATCAGCAGTTACCTTTGTCAATACAAAGAACTGCAATGGCATGGTGTAATGAGACACACGAGAACGAATCCAAGCGGTTACTGATTGCTTGGAACAGGTGCTAGCTTGACCAATGCCCTTGATAGGCAAGCATTCGCGACGACGTTGAAAATTGAGATTCTGAACAAGGTTTTCAGACATAAAACAAAGTTGTGATCCAGAATCTAGCAAAGCTCGAGCAACGGTGGTATTTCTACGACCGTCGCTGATGTTGATGAGAACAGTGGACAAGAGAACTGTATTTGGAACTGTTTGCATATTGGACGAGAGGACTGTAGTATGGCTAGTGGAAGGGTAGTCTGTGGTGCTCGACGTTTGTGGCTGAGTGTTACTCGCTGCTGAATTTGTTTTTCGAGCAGGTTGCTGAGTAGATGCTAACGAACCTTGAATCTGAGGGTTTTCTTGACTCTGCTGTGGTAGCGGGTTGGGCGTTTGAATCTTCTTTCCTGTTTGCGGTTGTTGATTCTGATTTGGTTTTGACTGTGTGTTTGAGGGGTTGCCTGAGTGCAGGAGGGTGTGATGGCTTCTCCCACATGTGTGACACGATCCTTTTGAGCAAAATCTCGCTATATGTCCCGGTGATAAACAATTAAGACAAAGCGACTTACGTTTCGCTTCATCTACTCGATCGGTCACTTTCAGCCTTGTGAATTTGTTGCATTTGAATGCGGAATGCACCTGATCTTCACAGAAAGGACACGACGCAGATGGTTGAGCACCAATGTGACTCAGTGTGGGAAGACGAACTGGTTTTCTGGATTCTACTTGATTTGATCTCCCGAGCCCAATGCTACGAAGTACCATGCACTGATCCTTAAGAAAATCGATGAGATTCCTGTATGATGATTCTCCCAGCTCCGCAAAATGTTCGAATCGAGTCGCTGGCACACCATATGCTGCAAAATGGTACTCATTCCATCAGTGTCTTCCCCAATCTTCTGGAGCATCATGAGATTGGTTTCGAATTCACCAACCACGCGATTAAGCTGTTCGTACGATTCTTTATCCATTGGCTTCACGGCGAATAAAGCATCTAAGTAAGACTTGGCGATGAGTTTCTTGTTTTCGTAGGTCCTTTGTAAACTGTTCCAAGCGATGGAATAATTTGCAACTGTAAGTTCGATGGAAGAAATTTCTCTCAGTGCGTCGCTGGTTAAGGATGTCCGTAAGTACGTGAATTTATCGATTGTAGATAAATGCTCGTTGTCGTGGATCATGCTGACGAATGAGTCACGAAAGGTTATCCACTCGCGCAACTTACCACTGAATATCGGTAACTTGAGTTCAGGAAGTTTTACTCGAAGTTGTGCTTCAGGAATCGATGACACTCGAAATTGTGTTGTCACGACATCGCAACTACTACCTGCTGGAACTGCTAACGTTAACAATAATTGCTTTAAAGAATAGTACTTATTTTCAAAATCTCTAATAACCTTTACATTATCCTGCTCTCGTTTTTCTGTAATTGAGATACGCAGCGATTTCCGTTCCTCCTCCGTTTCAACAGACTCCGCAAAGTCATCCTCCTCTTTGTCAGTCAGTACCTCAATACGCATCCTTACATCCAGAAACTTATCGTAAATCTGATCTAACTTGGCGATTCGCATTTCTAGTGAGCTTCGATCACGGTTTTCTCGGTAGTTGGTGATAAATAATTTAAAATTGTCTACCGAGCTCCGTAATGTACGCTCCTGCTTCAGCAGAATTCTTAGATCGTCCCTCGGCATTTTGGATGCGTTTAGTTTTTATCATTCACTCACTGCACCACCTCAACAGTACCAATAAGACTTATTTGACCTTGCTCGAAGTTAGCAATCAACCCAGCGATATAATAGAACTTACGACCTAACTACACTGTTCCAGTACAAATTGGTTAAGCGATCCGAAAGTCTCGAAACATAACCCAAGGCTCAATTTATAATTTAGCAAAGACGACAAAGATTGAACATCACAATTTTATTGTAAACCATGCATGCACGAGGCATCAATTTATTATTTGCAATGGCGGTCTGACCATGCAATTCAGCACCGCGCCATAGACATACCGCCTTTGTGTTACTTAGCCTTTTGTCCCTGTCCTCGATGGCGTCTTGTAAGAGCCGATTCTCGGCGGTTTCAGCGCAAATCGCCCTGGTCCAGCAGCAAAGTTTCCCGACGCTCCAGCAACAGCAACAGCAGCAACCTTCCGTCGCAGAATTCGACTGATTAATTGTCGCTTGCACCAAACAATGGTGAACCTTTGATGCAGCCCAGGTTTCTCCACGCGGTTTCTCGAATCCGGCTCGAAGGACCAAATGTTGATGACACTCCGCACTGGTTCACTTTTCGTCGATTTTGTAGATAGAAACTCGCGTGTGACTTTAAACTACGGACTTTATTGAACTGAACCTGCTTTATTAATATTTGCATGCACTGGTTTTATTGTACTTGACTCGTTGATAATGTGGTAACGACTAAAATGTATATCCTATATCCCGTACTACCTAGCCTACGATCAGTGATCGGTGATAACGAGAGCAAGAGAGGATCGAGAGAATGATAAGCCGAAGCTATATTCACCACAGCACTCTGCGCTTGGTCTTCTGTGGCTGCTAGGTATCGCCTTAGTAGCTTTTAGGCGATCATGTCGCGTCCCTAAACTACTCTTCTCTTCGTTGCTCCAACAATATCTTTTCAATTATTATTCCTACTGGTTTCATATATTCTATGAAGTTATTTTAATTGTCATCATACATAATTTTTTTAAACGCATCATTTTTCACTTCTCGATTATTTTAGAAAATATTGAGGAATAGTTTTTTTCGAATCATTTTTAATTCTATTGGAGACAACGAAAGACAAGTGAACATTTTTGAGTTTTATAGTGTTAATGCAGCATTTCTAATTGCGACTAGAGTTGGCTGTCCATTTTCGTCTGTTGAAAAGTTAAAGTCGTAAGAGATAGACCGATGATCTTCTTGAAAGAAATGTATCTTAATAAGACCAACAACTTTCTGGAACATGCTGAAGCTCTCTCTACGATATTTAAGAAGTTATGTTAAAAAACGTTTTTAAGGGTCAATAACTTCAAGTGTACTATAAATAGAGATTTTTGGTATCAGTAAAGATGTTCGAAAAAAAGAAATTCTTTAACATTTCTAAAGACTTCGACCTATTTTTCATGCTTTGAAAAAAATTGTGGCAATTATCTCACTTCAAGGGGAATTAATCATTATAACAATATCACCAAAATGAAGGTCTTGGCTATTTATAAAACATCTTAGAAGACATCATCATCGGTCCTGTGTGTGGTAGTGGAGAAAGGGTCTTCCAAACTTCCTACTGCGGCAAGTATCCATTTATTTTGAATAATTTAAGCGCTGAAATGTTCCCCGATTCCAGTTCTTCGTTAATTACCAGCACATTATCAGTATCAGCATCAGCACATTGCCAGCATCAGAACCAGATGCCGTATTTCATGTCAGCGACCCGCAGTTGTTTACAAGAGGAACATAGTCCAGCTGCATTTCACGAAATATCGTTTCTTCGGTCACCGGGACGCACACTTGCCACCAGTCGTGAGGAAGCCCTTAGTCCCCCCACCACAGTCGAGCCCTTCCTGCCAGCGACCAGCAGCCGTCCCGGTCCTGTGGTGGAGTTGGGACAAGGGGTCTTCCGCAAACCTACTACAGGCAAGTACAATGCATCTGCGAACTCTTCCTTGCCTCAATGCTCTTCGATTTCCAGCTTTGGTCAACGACAGGACAAGCTGCTGTTATACTACCAAAATGTTGGTGGAATCAACTCAACCGTTGAACAATATCGTCTTGCAGTCTCTGATAAGAGTTTTGACATCATTGTCCTCGTGGAAACGTGGTTGAACGATGACACACTTTCCAGTCAGGTGTTCGGAACCGGCTACGAGGTGTTTCGTTGTGACCGAAACCCGAACAACAGCCGAAAATCCACCGGAGGTGGCGTATCAGTGGCAGTTAATTCCTGCTTGAAGGCAAGAGCTGTCGAGAACATTTCTTGGGTTTGCCTTGAGCAGGTTTGGACGATTATCGAGCTTGCGGACCGTAAGTTGTACCTGTGTGCTTTGTATGTTCCACCCGATCGCGCTCGTAACATCGAATATGTCGAAGCACACTGCAGTTCGGTTTTTACGATCCTCGAATATGCTAATGCAGTTGATGAGATCATGGTGGTAGGAGATTTTAACCTTCCTAGCATTTCATGGAAATCTTCCCGCAATGAATTTCTTTATCCGGATTCCGACCATTCCGTTTTCCACCCAGGTGCAGTGAGACTACTTGACAGCTATAGCCCAGCCACATTACTACAAATTAATCATATTGCCAATGAGAATAGCCGCCACCTCGACTTTTGTTTTGTCAGCGATCAGGTCTCCGCCACATCAATAGTGATGGCTCCCTTCCCTCTAATAAAACTAGCAGCGCATCATCCTCCATTGATCGCCAAGATTGATAGCACTGTGGTGCACTGTGACTTCGATATTTCACCGCCCTCCGTCTTCTACGATTTTCGTAAAGCTAACCATCAAAGTATCGCAGACTTTCTTTCCACCATCGGTTGGGAAAATATTCTAGACCCCGAAGAAGTCGAAACCGCAGTTCAAACATTTTCCAACGGATACGTTATTGACAGGCACGTTCCGAAGAAAGTTCACCATCGACAAGCCGGCCCTCCATGGCTAACGAGTACGCTACGACGGCTCAAATCCATCAAAAGAGCTGCCCTGTGGAGATTTACCAAATATCGCACAATACCACTCAGAAACTATTACGTTAGTCTCAACCACGCTTATAAACGAGCCAGTCAACACTCTTTCTTTCGATATCAGCAAAATATTCAGCGCGATCTTAAGTCGCATCCTAAACGATTCTGGGAATACGTGAACGAGCAGCGCAAGGAATCTGGACTGCCGTCGTCTATGACTTTCAATGGTAACACAGCTACCACATCTCGAGACATATGTGCACTTTTTCGCGAATGTATTCACAGATGAGGCACTAACCATTGAGCAAATCGAACTCGCTGCTAGCAAAGCTCCACTTGTGGGTCAAACTATGAGTGATATCGATGTCGACGCAACGATGATTATCAGAGCTTCCTCTCGGCTTAAGTCATCTTTCAATCCGGGACCCGACGGGTTCCCCTCTGTTATCTTGAAAAGGCATATTGAAACTTTGATTACTCCGCTTCTTCACATCTTTCGAGCATGTATTGCTAGAGGAGTTTTTCCATCTTGCTGGAAATACGCGGACAGGTTCCCAGTCCACAAGAAGGGTAATGAGCGAGACGTCAATAATTACCGTGGAATAACTTCATTGAGCGCTGTTTCGAAGTTGTTTGAGCTGGTGATTTTGGAACCTCTTCAGGCTCATTGTAAGCAGTACCTAAGTGACAATCAACACGGCTTCACGTCCGGACGGTCAACTGCGTCTAACCTGCTGTGTTTAACATCCTACATAACAGAGAGTATGGAACATCCTGCTCAAACCGACGTTGTTTACACCGACTTATCTGCAGTTTTCGATAAGATAAATCACGATATCGCAATCGCAAAAATGGAGAGATTTGGAATAAATGGTAGTGTTTTGCAGCTGTTTCGATCCTACCTCACAGACCGAGAGATAGTGGTCGTCATAGGAGACTCTCAGGCTCCCACTTTCATTTTTACGTCAGGAATACCTCAAGGAAGCCACTTGGGACCATTGATGTTTCTGCTATACTACAATGATGTACATCTAGTTCTGAAGACTCCACGATTATCCTTCGCAGATGCCCTCAAGATATTTCGACTGATTCGTTCAATTGAAGATTGCAGATTACTCCAACAGCAGCTTGATGTCTTTGCTGATTGGGGTAATACGAGCCGCATGTGCGTGATCCCGAAGAAGTGTTCGGTTATATCGTTTTCACGGAAAAGGGATTCGATTCATTTTAACTACCGTCTACTAGAAATAGACATTGAACGCGTCAGTCACGTTAAAGATCTGGGAGTGATTCTGGATTCTCAACTTACGTTTAAGCAACACGTCTCTTATGCAGTTGGTAAAGCATCTTGAGCCCTGGGATGCATCTTCAGAATAGCCAAAAATTTTACAGATATCTATTGTCTCAAATAGCTCTACTGTTCTTTATCGCGATCAATACTAGAATATTGCTCTGAAGTTTGGAGTCCAAACTACAATAACGGCGTTGAGAGAATAGAGTCCGTTCAGCGTCGCTTTTTACGTTTCGCGCTTCGTAGATTGCCGTGGAGAGATCCTTCCCGACTACCACGCTATGAAAACCGGTGTCAGCTAATTGAACTAGAGCCCCTACATGTTCGAAGGAATACTGCAAGAGCTTTGTTCATCGCTGACACTCTGCAAGGTCGTATAGATGCCCCAGCTATTTTGGAACAAATCAACATAAACGTCGCACCTCGAGTACTACGCAACAACATTATGTTCAGATTACCATTCCGACGCACTAACTATAGTATGTATGGAGCCATCACTGGTCTGCAGCGAATTTTTAACCAGGCAGCTTCAGCATTCGATTTCAACGTTTCTCGACAAAACTCTGCGTATACGTTTTTCCAGACTGTTTAATCAATTAGCTAACAACACTTGACATTTTTATTCTTTGTTTTTAATTATTGTATGACTATTGTTCTTGTGTACTTGATTGTTAGAAATAAGATTAGCATTAAGTCCAACATCATTGGGGCTTTGATATGCCTGTTGATGTATTAAACAAATAAACAAAATAAACAAATCATTGCTGTACGCTTTACCGTTTTCACGTGAATAATTTTACGCGTGTTTTTGGCAACAAAACCACTGTGTAATGGTACGATGGAAGTGATACGGGTTTTATAGATATGCGCGCGAAAATTGGTTATGTCGCTGATGTTAAAACTTATACGATGTAAACAATGCACATTGAACTAATTTCATCCAAAACTTCAATAGAAACAACCAAATGAAAAAAAAATTACAGCAATTTGAAAGGGATGAAATTTGATTCCGTCGTACACCCCCAATTTGAAAAACCTGAGCGTGAATGACCACTGAGGTTAAAAATTAAATAAATAATAATAAAAATGTATGACAAAATTGTACTATGATGTATGATAATATCCACAGTTCACACTGAAGTCCGATTTAGCTCAAACTTTGCATTATTCCTGGTATTGAAGCTTTTGCACAGTAGCCGTTTTGAAAATTCAGATTGACCATTTTAATCGGTACCCCAATGAGCACCCATCATCAGCGAAACGTTCGTGAGATCATTTTATGTTATTTTTCAAATCCTATATATAATTTAACCAAATATTTTCCTTATACCAATTATGCGCCCGAAACAAAAATATTATTTTTCATTCAGGAAGTGAAACTACGCTGAACGAAATGAATGGACAGGCAGAACCGTAACAGGCGGTTGCAGCTATATCTTTAACCTTCAGAGAGAGAAAAAATAACTGCCGGTCGGTGAGAGATGAATTTTAATCAAGGTAATGCACATTTTAAGATCATTACAAATTTAATTTATTTAATTTAACTTCATCACAAAGTATGCATCCAAGCTGATGCGTCTCCATAACGCTAACTGCGATGGAGACGCATTAGCTTTTGTAAGATTAATAGGTAAATTTTCAAAATGATTAAATTTTTAAAAGACTTCATCTGGATGGAATAAAAAGCAGAATCCTGCTATTGGTTGTGTCATACAATAGGATACAAAGCAGGTCCTCGCTGGAATATAATCGTTAAACAAAACATCCACACAGCCATCCGATTGAATCCCCTTCGGCAAACGTTATCTGTATTCAATCAGTAAAGCGATAACTCAATTTACAATATCGAATAACCCATTTAACACGGTCTAGAACCGGCACCGTATTATAGAACATCTCCACCAACGCGGAATGAGAACGCCATTTTCATGGTATGGGAATTTGTTTTCGGGTGGTACCACAGTATATGAAAAAGGGGAAAATAATCAGCATTCATCCGAATCGACCAGAAATGGTCGGAACCGACAAGAAACGCGCCCGAATCGTTTCGATTATTTGATTAAGGTTGATTTATTACTTTTATTATTACAGAATGGCGAGGCGGGATTTGAACAGCATTAGGAAGACTGGTTTTAATAGCAAAGTATAAGTGCAACTTACCCATCAGCACGAAATTGGTTGGTGAAGCCATGCTACGTTTGCTCAGGACAATCACGATCAACGAGTTGGCAGTCAGGGTGATGAGGAGGAAGATCGGCGTGCAGTAACCGTACAGCGGAACGCTATAGTTGAGAATCGTCTCGCATGACACATTCAGGTAGGAGTCGTTACCTGACATCGCAACACAGTTCTGGTAGTCATCATCGATAAATGAAAACGTGCCGTTCTGGCCAGTCTCGGAGTAATCTCCCATTCCCATGGCACCGTTCACGTAGTAGAAGTTGGTATCGTTCGCAGTCTCTATTGGGTTGTAGGCGGCTCCCGGTCCCAGCATTGAGTACATCGAGGAGGCTGTGATATTTTCGCGGAGGCCGTTCAAATGATGCTTCGCAGCAGCTGTGCTGTCATCATCATGCTCGTCAAAGTAATATCGCTTTCGCTCGTCTGCTGATACTCCGGCACCGCCAGTCACCAGTGCGGTGGTACCTATCCCGATGGTACCGGCCAGGGAGGACGATAATCGACTGAAGACATTAGAGGCAACGCCGGCACCGGCAGCAATGGCAGCGTCAACTGACATATTGATGATTTCAGTCGTGGCACATGACGTTACCATTAATTTCCCTGATACAGTGAATCGAGCTGCGGGATGCGGGAAGATGGAATGGAAGAAAAAAAAGAAAAAGAGCATGAATGAGATATGTACGTACATACAGACAGTCCGTATTCCAGTGGCGTGGAAAAATATTGCAGGAATCTGGGTTAGGCACAAGAGGCGAACAGCACCATATGTTGCCTTGTGTAATATATTAACTCGAATCAAGAGACGGTCTGGAATTTATGTACCCAGGATAGTGTTTCCGGATAGTGGAATATCTATTAATTGCAATTGGTTTCCCGTAACGATCCTAAATAACCAAAAACTGTAAACTCTATTTCGAAAAAAATGATAAATTTCCGGCAATTTTCCTGATTCTTTTTGAACTCGTATTAAGTGCGTTAAGGACATTATACATGCGAGCCACAACATTGCTCCTACGCCGCACACACCCCTCTCCCCTGCCTAATCATGTATCTGACATGAGCAAATATAAAAATACGTTTTTCAATACACTAACCTTGCCGGTGTACCACGAAACTGCTACTTGAGGAAGCTAGCACATTTTCCTATACAATCTACCCGAGTTTTTGACGGAATTTTATCTGTAGCTCTTATTTTGTGCGAAAATATCACCCCTCTTCACTTGGGGTTTCTTTTCGGAACATTATTTTTCTTCTTCTCATTTTCAGTGTACTTTTTCAAATGCACTTTAATCACACACCATTGCAAAAAACACCCGCGAAACTTTAATCGTTTACTAACAAAACTTCAAATTTTCTGTCGATGTGCAGATAACCGAAGGAAAATGTCCGAAAACTCGCATTTGTGCGGCTGAATTTTCACTTCGAATTCCATTTTTTCTCAATGTAAACAAGCGCGTCGGTGCCTAGCAACAAGCGTGCTTTCCTGGCTGCCACATATCTTTGACGTTTGACAACTAACTGGCGATAGTTGGGGATGTGAATGCTGAACGATCGTAATATATGGAATTTGATATTAAATTGAATGTTAAATACTAAAGATTGACGATTCAAAATTCATTATCCAAGATTTAAGACAGAAGATTGAAATTTGAAAATGAAAATGGTATGCCGCCAGAAAGCTACTAATTAGATTTAAAATATTCATCCTCATAATTGGAATGTTCATTAGACGCTGGAAATACTAATTCCTAAATCTGTGCGTTGCAGTTGAGGATGACAGTCTGTATAGTGATGTTAGAAACACTTGATATCACAGAATGAAGGTTCTACTTCGTTTTCCATTGAGTCGTAAATTAAACTTTCCAAAAAAGGTTAAATCCTCACATGTGTTCAATCTCTTCTCATTGACCACCATCAATTTAAACTTGCCTCAGGAAAAAACAATTTCACCAATCGATTGAATGACAACAGTTCCTTATGGAATATCCCAACGTATGCTGAAATTTATAATGATTTCAACCGGGATAGATTTACGATTCGATTCCCAGGGAGAAACCGGGCCCGAAGCGATGGAAGGAGAATTTTCAATTACATTTCGGTCGGATTTATTCGTCCAACACAGTTCTGTATCGAAATTCAAATGGGTGAAAAATTATGAATATTTTACCTTTTTGAAGTGATTGTGGGTGGGCTGTGGTGGTTGCTAGTGAAACGAAAAATATCATGGCTACCTTGATCCAAGTAGTGAAATCGCTTGCAGTCGAAGAGTTATTTCGAATGGAATAAGCACTTGGTAATGGCGTCGATTGTGGTCTGTTATCCTGCTGTCAATCTGAAACTGGCTGGTTGAATTTTACAATGTTTGTCAGATTACGGTAGATAAACATAGTAAGTTTAAGTTGTTGAGTGTGATGCGTTCGATTTTAACACATCTGTTATCGAGATAGATGAGTGGGATTTGCAATAGGCTAATATGTATAGCTAATGGAAATCCTGTGAAGTGTAGGGGATAAAACGAGTTTGAAAAGTGGTAAATCTACAAACAGTAGTTATTGATCAATGCCAACCACACGTAGCGCTTACGGGGTTTGCAATGGAAATATAATGTTCTCTTAGACCTGTAGGGTAGTTCAGCATTCGTTTGATTGGACACGATACAAATTATGGTTCATTGCTCGAGAAGTGCCTGGAAATAAATTCGAACGTGTAAACAACCAACACAGATTCGTATCAATGTATGGAAAATTATTGATCTAGGGCGAATGTGCAATAATTCCACGACACGATGCTACGTTTAAACAAAATTAAGTTGGATTTTTGTGTTTCGAATGCTTCTGGTCAGTAACTAGCTACAACTTGGTGCCCAAAATAAGTGAAATACAGGTCCTGAATAAAAATAAGTACTGATATTTCGGTGCAATGAAAAACTTTTGATAAAGAATATATCTAAACTAGTGTTAAAACTTGGCAAGAATCAAAAATCCATCGCCTCCAGAAACCAATCCGATAATAACGGGAGTTAAATGACACACTCATGAGTAGTATGACGCAGTATAAGTAAACACAAATCGCGACATTAGATTTGGTATTTGTCTCCGATTCCTCAATCCACGCTGGATACTCGAAAGTGTTTGTAGACAGGGCCCTCAGAAGCGACAGGCAGTTATTATGACGAGTGAAAATTAGAAAGAATAACGAACTCACGTACGGTAATTGTAATGACTGCTTTACCCTTGAGGATTATAATTTGAATGGTTATGGATAATTTCCCCCGAACTGAACGAAATATTTTAACAAATGGGTCGAAAATAATTACAACGATCTTGTTTTAAATTTCAAAATATTTATAACGAATGGGAAAGATAGTTTTTTTGTGAATGTTCAATAAGCGAAGTTCTGATTAGTTTCCATTCTTCGCTGTGTACCGACATAATTAGTTTGTGGTGTCACGTCTGGTTTCGATTTGCTAATATTTTTCTTCTACAAAAGAACGAAAACCGATTTAGTACACAATTTTACGCACAATCCGCACTAATTGCTTTGTGATTTACTGACGAGTGTAGAAAGAAAACGTGGTATCATAAGAGGAGGAAGCCTTGAAGTTCAAAGGAGAGCATCAGGAAAACCGTACTTTAGTATAAGGCTGCTGTACAGTAAAACGTGCTCGAAATGTGGTAGAAGAGATAATCCAATCAAGCAAACTGAGGAGTTTGTTGATTTATTGTTGAACTTAGGGTTTGTAGTATCTACCAGCTTCGAGTTCAATGAAAGTAGCACCGCTAAAAAGCATTTGAATCTTAAAGTGACCCAATCCGCGGAATCAAATAAGGTACCACTTTAGAAGAAAATCTTCTGGTAAAATGCGGAATATTGTTCCAAAGTAAGTGACACATTAAACATGCTTTGCTGATCAAAATACTTGTTAAGCATACGAAATCTCATAAAAAATCTTTTTTTTTTCGAGAGTTGTCCTACTGGAGCTGTAGAGCTAGGTTCTCGGAAGGGCTCCCCGTCAGAATCACATACTACAATTTGCAGACGAGACAGGCAATGTCGCCCAATAAAACACTGCAATAGGCCAATTGTAGCGGGCCGTGATTCTGAATGTGATATTCATTGTACGGTTCAGGTATGTGCGGGCGTAGGGACTCGCGATCGCGTGTATCATCGCGAAGGGCTCGAACATTTGTACGTTAACGTGCTCGATCGCGTGTGCGTTTGTATGTCGCGTGTGCTAACGTGTATGAACTTCGCGTGTATAAATTCTATATCATAACCGTGTGCCTTTCGCATATTCGCGCGTGTTCTAAAATGATCGCGCGCGGACCGTGAATCTGATACTTAATTTTTTGTGTACGGTTCAGATTCCAGAAGAAAGTGGGTTCTTACATATCATTAGAATTCCCATTCATGTCGCCGTAGAACGCGTGGTCTAGTGGATATGAGCTTTATTTTTTTATTGGTCCAACTGAATGTATGGACCTAAATTGCTAGACTGAAGGCTAAAGATTTCCGGACATGACCGATTCATGATCGCGCGCGTTTGCGGGTTCGCATTTGAGATCGCGTTTGTCACTTCATAAGTACTAAAACGATCACATAATTACCGGAGTGTTATCAAGTTTGCGCGATCGCGGGCATAGGTGTGCGTAGATGATCGCGAAGGGCTTAAGCGTTCGTATATTGACGTGTTTGTCGCGTGTGCTCGCGTGTATGTGACTTCGCGTGTATAAATTCGATTTTGAAACCCTGCGGCCATTCATATATTCGCGGACCGTCATTCTGATCTTTAGCTTTCGGTGTACGGATCACATTCTGACAGGGAGAGAGTTACCCCATATCACTAGAGTTTCCGGTCATGTCGCCATGGAATGTTTTGTCTAGTGGATATGGGAGTTATTTTTCAATTTTGTTATTTTTTTATTAATTAATAAGGACCTAGATTGTTGATACCGAGGATAGAGACTTCCGGACGATCCCGATTCATGATGGCGCGAGCGCGGGAGTTTGTAGGTTGACGCTTGAGATCGTGTTGCTAAGTTTATGAGTGCTGAGATTTTCACCTTATCACCGGGGTTTAATCATGTTTGCGAGTTCGTAGGCGTAGGTTGCTTGTAATTATGTAAAAAAATCGCCCCAGGCAAGATTCGAACATGCACCTTTTGGGTGCCCGGCCCCCTAAGTTATCTCTGTGTATGATGTTCCATGAAGATCACATAATTATCATACTGATAATAGTAAAACTTATCCGCGTTCAAATAAGATCACTCAACCGACCCACGCAACTCAAGATAATACATCAATTTTTTATTTTACACTCAACAATCTATCTCATAGGCGCAGTTTTTGAACTTGATGGAAAGCATTGGTGTTTAAAACAATGATATTAATAGTAAGAGGATGATTTTCAGAAGCACATGTACATGGCTTCCTTGATATGCCGTCTGCCTAAAGTACTGACTCGTGATCTGGTGTACGCAGCTTGGACTTATAATTTGATACCGTTAGGTAGTTATTTATAAAGTTTGTCGCTTTCACTCAAACATCCTTAAGAACATCTGGAAAGAATTTCTTGCAAATGTCATATCACTACATCTTTGCAACTATTCTTGTACCCACGAATAGATGGAATTGCTACGTCAATACTTAACATCAAACGCTACGGTGCAGTTTCACATTTGCAAAAATATACCACATTGTTCTTTGTATTCGCGCAATGTACAAGTAAACAATCTTAAATCTTTTGCTTTGCGCGGTAACAGTATCCTTATCTGGCCGAATTGGAGCAGACTGTACTACTGATTTTAAAGATTGTGTTATTTCAGTATACATGACTCGTTGTAATCGTTGAAGTGCAAAACTACCAGTTGTAGTTGCATACTACAACTGGTGTCGTCATTTTTATTTGATACCCGTAATTTTAATTCCCAATTTCATAATTATTTACAATCCAGTGCGAAATTAATAGTATAAAATAAACTTTTAGTTAGGAATATTTCCCATAGCACAATCTCGTATAATTCAGAACGATTCCAAGTTAGAACACGTCAAACAAATCGATAGAACCAAAATACTACATATTAATCGCTTCATACCCCTCTTGTTTTTGGACAACAACGTTTTCAAACAGCCATAATTTTTGATTGAGGTAAGATTCACAAAAACAAGTAAGAATAATAAATATGACTATTGCCGTTCATTTGAGTATTACCAGTTGCAAGGATCAGCTCTAGAAGTTATTGCAAGTAGTCTGATTGGATTCCGATGGAGTAGTGTTGCCAGGGACAGCTTTCGCTTCAGCGAGTGAATATCTTCGTTATTGAAAACTGATGAAACTTATCAATTTAGACTGTCTTTGACACGTAATTGGACTATTGTAAATATGCTAGGAGAATTGTATTGAGCATTGGAAGGTAAAAATTGAGGAGCTTCTGGCACTGCGAGGAAAGCAACTATCCCGCGCGCCACTTGCCACTGCGTTTTCCTCGTAAGCTGCATCTTTGGGGTAATCCATGTCTCAGTCGATATCGTTCACGTCGTCATCGTTAATGCTTTTTGGGTACAAGACATCCAATGTTCTTCCTTGCTTCTTGCCCTTAGGGTTCAAGAGTGTGAATCTTTTTCAATTGCCTAATTACTGCTGGTACTGGTTGTTGATTTTGAAGTACTTGACGCAGCGTTTGCAATTGCCGTTCTCGTCTGAACAGTAGCCACAAGCTTAGCTACCATTATTGTTCAGCTTAGGTAAGTTGTGATTTATATGCGTTCCCTGAGGATTGAACAGGCCGTCCTCCGGTTCTATAGATTTATTTCCTCCAAATAAACTTTAAAACTATTTATAAAATTACTGAGATTTTACGATCATCCTGAGAACTCCGCCCAGTCACCGTAATTTCACTGCACTGATAGAATATATTCGTAAATCACTGCGAATTGGTTTCGTACAATGTTCATAAAATATACGAATTTTTCGTACATATGATGAATCATTCGTAGTTCAATTGAAACACTTTTTTTTTAATACGAGATTTTCGTGAAAACCACGAAACGACTTTCGTTGGCTTATTACGAAACGGTTTCATTAGGCAAACGAATTGTTCGCTGCTATATGCGAAAGTCTTTCTACAATCTTTGTAGATCGAATCAATTGCAAGGCACTTTTTCTGCCTGCAATTCCACGAACTGATGAAGTGGTAGGAGATTTTAGAAGAGCATTTAGAGCCACGGAAGGTGTGCTCCGAATCACCCAAGTTGTTTCAATACAAGGTAGTCTTTGCAGTTTGCTCATGTTTTTTTCTGAGCGGTCACCTTTTTAGTTGTAGGCCACCATATTAATGAAGCATAAGCTATTCTAGACTTTCCTGTACAGTCTAAGTAGCATAGAACGACCCTGGGAGTTTTCCTATTCACGTTTGGAGTAAGATTAAAAAGGAAAAGAGAGAGTTATAGTTTTACCATCCATAATTACATAATGAAGCTTCGTCAGCATCTGGGTGTACAGCTTCCGGGGTCGTGACTTTCCCACCGTAGCCTTCTGCACTTTGTGTGTATGCCGTCCCTCTCGGTCCTTGGCTCGCTGAATGAAATACTTGGACAGATTCAACTTTTTGGCCACATCCCGAAGCATTAGGATTCCGCTTGAATGCTTTCACTATAAGCTTGTGATCCTGATCACTAGGGCATCGCAAAAATTTTTTTTTTGAGTTCTCAAAGGCACGCCCTCTCATATTGTGACAAATGTCAAAGTATGCTCAAATTTCACATCATTTGGACAATTTTAGACTCCCGCCCACATCGCTTGAAATTTTTTGAATTTGGTACTATGGGAAAATACGGAGGAAAAATACATTAAATGCTATAACTTTTGAAGTAGCAATCAGAAAATTACAATTTATGCCTTTTTTGAAAGGAAATAATCTTAGTATTTAAATGGACGTATTTTTGCTTCTAGAAAAATACAGGAAAGCGAGGTACTGGGTCATTTTGGCCCCAAAATTTTTTAATGATTTTTCATATTTTTAATAATTTTTCTGCTCCATGATGAGAAGTTTTCGTATTTAATAGCATATTATTTTGATATTGCTCCAGCAGAGATAAACTCAAACTCATTCATACAAAACCAACAACCAGTTTGCGATGTTTTAACTGAATCCGTGCTGCTTCGGATTCTGGAACTGGAAGCGAAAGAAGTTCAGGAAATCTTTCTGAAACTGGCGGACACGGATACGACTACTAAATAGTCAGACCGAGACCGTCGTGATGATCAACAATTATCTGACATATAGCAACAATGACTCCATATTCTACCTTTATTGAGGCTCTTTTGACGTTAACGGTTTGACGAATGGTGCTCGTAAATATTATAAAGACTTTCGTGTATAGCAGCGAACAATTCGTTTGGCTAATGAAGTCGTTTCATGAATAGCCAACGAAAGTTGTTTCGTGGTTTACACGAAAAACTCGTAATAAAAAATAAAAGTGTTTCAACAGACCTACGAACGATTCATAATATGTACTAAAAATTCTTATATTTTATGAAAATTGTCTGTACGAATCTAATTCGCGGCGATTTACGAATATATTCTATCAGTGTATGTTTGCGCTTGAAACTGCGTTTTCAAAGTTATAAGTGCTCAATTGTTCACTTGATCACGAGATCGCGGACCTAGGTGCGCATAATTTTTTTTTTGTAAAATATGTTTATTTGTCGGTTTTGTTATAGTTAAAATGTTATCACAAAATAAATTGTTTTGGTGTTAATTAAGAATTTGAAACTCGAAGTCCAAATTACTTGCATTCACCCTAACGTCTAGGTTGTTCTGAATGAAGGAGATGTAGCAAAACAAAAGTTTGAGCACTTATGTTCTTGTTGTCGCCGTAAATCGTTCTAATGAAGGTCTCATCAATTCGTCGTTTTGTAAACGCCGTCCGCCGGTCACCACCAGCACTTTTTCTCGTAGTAGTGTAGTGTGTAAGCCTCTTGTACTCTGTCGCACTCGAAAAATTTGTGCTGTATGGTTTCCACTGGTTCTACACAGTACAGGCAGTTCTCACCGTCTGTTCTCCTCATAGTGTGTAGTAGTCGTCTGTGTGGGACTTTTTGTTTACCCACATGAACAATATACTGCGTTGCTCGGGGAGAAGCGCACGGGAGGATATATTCTTCCATATGCGTCTCCAGTTTGCTTCCGGCTTGGAAATTTCCACTTTGGCTCTGTCGGTGCGCTCAATGAAGAAGCGGGTAATTAAATCGGTGGTTGGGCTTTGGCGAATTTGGGTAGGAAGTGTTGGGATGTTTGCTAGGATAGTTTTTAGGCAGGGAAGGGAAATTGCTCGCGGTGGATTTGCTTGGTAAAGGAAGGAAGAGTAATAGGGGAGGGATTCAATCTCTTGTAAGTGACGGTTTATCAGCAGCGCTTTACATTTTAACGCAGGCAGTTGTAGTTTTAAACCGCCGTGATCTTTGCTGCGTGCTAGTTGCTGCATAGGTACCGTCGCACATGCGCCACGGAAGAGGTAGGACCGCATGGTAGCTGTAAGTTTAGCCACTTGAGCTGTTTTCGGTTGTAAATTTGCTGCCATGTACCACATCTTCGATGAAATGAAGGTATTTAGTAGTGTGACTTTTTGGTGTAGGGTCAGCATGCGCAGCGAGTGCATCCATACTTGGCGAGCAAAGTTCGTCGTGAGGATGTCCCAGTTTAGCGATGTCATTTCCCTGACCGAGTTGGTAAAAATTATACCCAAGATTTTTATACTGTTTTCGGTCCTGAGCCACGGTACTGATATTTGATCTACCGTGAACCCCACATCAATTGCTGTCGTTTTTGATTCGTTCAAGCGGGCACCTGCGACTCGTTCGAATCGCTTGAACAAAGCCCGCATTTCGTTCAGCTGGTTTGCGGTACTGCCGCTGGCGCTGATGTCGTCTGCATATGCAACCATTAGATCCGTTCCACACATCTGTTTTAGGCGTCGTAGAAGCGGTTACAGGTAGATTCCAAAGAGATGGCTGGCCAGAGGATCACCCTGCCGAACTGATCGCTGGATGGGGAAGGGTGCCGACAGGTGTCCATTGATTAGCAGCCTCGATGATGATGATGCTGCTATACGGGAAAGTAGCTCTACCAGAGCCGCGTTGAAATCCAGCGATCGCATGGTGTGAAACAAAAAGTTGTGGTTGACTCGGTCAAACGCGTGGTCGAGGTCGAATGAAACCAATTTTCCTCCTCGTTTGTTGGCTTTTAGTTGAGCGATCTCATCCTTCAAGGCCAGGGTGGCTTGAAAAATATTCCTGTTTGGGTTTGAACATTTTGCACGTCGGTCAGCACGCTGTGGGTACGAAGAACGTTTTCAAGACGCTGTTTGAGGATCCGAGAGAGAATTTTATAGTCGTAATTTATCAGACTTATTGGCCTGTACGCACGAGCGGTGTCACCTGCCCCTCGTTTTTTCGCCAGTACGATTATCCCATCGACGAACTGGGCTGGAAGGTTTGATCTGATAGCCTCATTCAATACCAAGTTTAATTCACGGTGGATGACGTCAAAAGTTCGCAGGTAGAATTCTTTCTGCAATCCATCAGGCCCTGGCGATTTTCTGGAGGCACTGGTGCGGATGGCAGTTAGTATTTCAACAGTCGTGATTTCATTCATGGTGGCTTCATTTTCGACATCGGTCTCTGGGATGACTCGTTCGCATTGGAAGGGACTGTCGCTTTGTGGTTCTTCCACCTCGGCTCGTGCGTATAGGTCAGTAAAATATTGAACCATGTGGTTCAGGATGGCGGTTGAATTGTCGATGATTTCGTCTCTCTCATTCCGTAGGTGTTCGATGGTTGTTCTTCGTTTTTCTCGCTCCCCTAGCTGGTAGGTTGAGATAGGTTCTCCCGCCACGCGTGTTTCGTTGATTCTCACGAACATCTCTGAGAAGTGGCGCTGATGTGAAAGCATTTCAGCTTTTAGTCGGTTGATGGTGGGAAGCATTGCACGATTGTTTTGGTAGCTGTCGTATGCCTGCTGTAGTAACCCGTAAATGCGTTGTTGCTCGCAATGGAAAATGTTGAATGCGATTTTTGATTTCCATCGAAAAAATGATTTTATTTTAGGTTTGGCACACGACAGCCACCAATCCATCCACGACGGAAAGTTACGGCGCTGGCGAGTCCAATATTGCCATTGAATTTGGAACTCGTCGATATTTGCGGTGCTCAAGAGATGGGGATGGAGAGACCAAAACCCGCGACCATGTGCTCGGTCGGGGAGAGGAAGGCATATTCTCACTGTGACTGCTTTGTGGTCTGAGAAGCAGCAGACATGGGCGGCTGTTGTTCTCAGCTGATTCTAAGTCCTGCGCTGACGTAAATGCGATCGAGTCTGGAGGAAGAGTTGTGTGTAATGTAAGTGTATTCGATCTCTCGCGGTCGGAGTTGCTGCCACACGTCTTGTAGATGTAGCTGTTGGACGGTCGCTTGTAGAGCGGGGCTGGCATTATTTCCCGTCGCGTCGCACGCTCGCAGTACGCTGTTGAAATCGCCTCCCAGGATGGTGTGTGCGGTTCGGTGGCGAAGGTAGTAGGCGATCGTTGTGTTGAAGAAGCGCTCTCGTTCGGCTCGTTGGGCAGATCCCGACGGGACATACAAATTGCACAGTGTGATGTTATTTGCGCGCAAAGCAAGCAATCTTCCGTCCAGGCTCTTCTCTACGTGTGAGAATTTAATGTGTTCTTTGAGCGCAATTGCCGTTCCTCTCCTCGCATGGTCAACGTTGCAGACGACGTTGTAGCCGGGTATGGTGAGTTGTTCGTTTTCAACCTCCTGTAGGAACACGATGTCAAGGTCCATCGAGCGAACAAATGTGCGTAGGGCGTTGAGTTTGGTAGTGTTGGTGATTGTGTTGATGTTGATGGTTCCGATGTTACAACTGACGAAGCCCATTGTTTACATTTCTTCGTCGGAGATCTGGACGCGTCCGTGTTCGATGGTGGTGAAATCGTCTTCGCCGTGTCGCATTTTCTTCCCCGGCGGCAGTCTGCGTGAGCGTCGGTTGCTAGTCGAAGCTTGAGAACTGTCTGTCTCGTTTCCATCGCTTTTGCGCTGTGTGACGACGTTTGCGATTGTGGCTAGGGCCGAGAGAGGTTGGATGGTCGCTTGAGTTGCTGTGGGTTTCTGATTGGTGGTGTTTGGCGCCGCAGGGGGAGGCATGGTGTTTTTCTGCTGTGCGGCTGCAGATCGTGTCTCGATGGCTTCTCGAGGTTTTGTTTGACTGGCTGTCAACAGCTCTCGTGTAGGGGGTTTTGATCCCGATGATTGTAGTGTTTCGCCCGGCTTGGGTAGGTTTTTGTTCGGTTTTACCGGTCCTTTCTGCTGTACATGCATTTTTGCCACGTTTGCGTATGACTGGTCGGCTGAAAGTTTCTGTACAAGCAGTTTTTTGTTTTGCACACATGGAATGCCGATGTGTGCAAATTCTCGGCAGTGTAGGCAAGTTTGCCGCTGCCCCTTGTATCCGATTGCGGTGTCTTCTCCCTGGATCGTGACGAGAGACGGAATACACCACACCTTCGAAAGGGCCATAGCGATTGTCCCACAGAAGGTCACGAACGTTGAGTACTTCACCGTATTCGGCTAGGAAAGCCGATATTTGTTCGTTGGTGATGTCTTCGGGTAGGTCAAAGATCTGCACCTCCACCGCCCCCTCCTCCATCATAATCCGCAGCTTGTGTGTTTTGCCGTCGATTGTAAACTCGTGTTTACTATCGTGTTCTTCGACGATCTTTTCTGCCAGGGCAAGGTTGTTGACCTTCACGAAGGTACAACCCAGCCTTCTGCTTGGCTGAATTTGTAACACATTATCTCGTGTGAGACCGAGTTCTTTCCCGACGAGTTTTAAGATTACATCGTGGGAAAGGTGTTTCGGAAACTGCGAATAGTCTACGCGAAACGTGTTTTCGCGCATGGCGGAAAGGCACTGTCGCGACGAAAGCGCAATGCTTTAGAGCACCGATGAAAAATTGGCAAATAAACGAGTGGTATAGTTCGTAAGCAAACTTTCGGTTTAACGCGTCCGAGATAAATCGACCGATCAGCACGGAAGCTTGCTGCTAACTGTAAATGATCACGAAGGGTTCGAGTGTTTGTATGTTAGCGCGTTTGATCTCTACGGCGTTTCTAAGTGGCATGTATAAGCGTGTATATATTATTAGCGCGGACCGTGAATCTGATGCTTAATTTTGAGTGGTCTTGAGTTCCCAGGCATGGACCTAAATTGTTAGGACCGACGTTAGGACTTCCGGACGTGACGGATTCATGATAGCGTGGAAATGCGCGTTTGTATAATCGCATTTGAGATCTCGTTTATAAAATCATAAGCATTAAAATGTTCACCTAATAATAGGAGCGTTTTTATGTTTGCATTATCGCTGGCGTCATTTTGCGTGGATGATCGCAATAACATGTTCGTGTTTGTGATCAATGTTGTATTATAGCGCAGGGCTCGAACGTTTGCATGTTAACGGGTTTGATCGTGTGTGTGTGTCGCGTGAATAAATTCATCTGTATAACCGTGTAACCGCTTGCATATTCGCGTGGGTTTTTGAATGCTCGCGCGATCTGCGATTTTGATTGTATGGTTCAGATTGTAAGGAGTGAGTTTCCTCACATCATGGTCACTGTCGCCCTGAGGTTTCTAGTGTACATGACATAATTTTATTTGAGGCTAGACTGAAGGCTTCCGGACGTGATCAATTCATGATCACGTGGGAACGGATGTCGATAAAATTGCACTTGAAACCGCGTCTATGGGTTCGTATTAATTTGATCACCGGATCATTTCATGTATGCGAGATCGCGGACGTTCACACTCAATTCGGCTTGGTAATTTCCTAATAACGGTGTAGTGTGCAAATTTAGAAACTGATATTTTAGTAAAGTGAGATTTTTTGCTGATTTTCGATGAAATGTTTTCCAAATGCCAAAGATAAACTCAAGATAGAGTGATCGAAGGTTTTCCATGTACCATCTAAATGCGACCTCTCGATGAACGCGTTCACCGTTAGAATGATTGATCAATACAAAACTGAAGCGGAGCTTTGCAAAAAAGGACACAACGTCGATCTTTGCGTCGTATCCATGACAATTAGTTACTAAGAAAATAACAAAACTTTTTTCAACAGAAAAATAAAGAAACTGAGCTTTTCATAGTTCGGTAATTAGTTTATTTGCTTACGTTAAACTTCTGCTATTTATACGTCAGGATACGAAATGTCAGGAACGGACGAGCTCGCATCAAGGATGTAATGCACCTCAGGGCAAATAAAGAGAAGATGTGATCCACCGCTCTTCTCTTTCACAATAAACCTCTTCACTCCAATAGGCGCGTTCTTAAATCCACCAGCAACTCATCGGTATTTTGATGACTTTTTGTTGCGGGAGAGTAAAGCGACGCGCTGTGACACCAGTGTGCAACATAAACAAAGCTTGATTATGTTGCGCGAGAGAGAGAGATCATCACATCAGACAGCTCAACAATCCATCGTACGGTGAGACCGATGATTTGGTCAACAAACGGCATCGAGAGGAAAGAGACTTTTAAAGTACACATACCAATACACCAGTTATTTGGCATCCGCTAGTATTGAATTGCTGGTGAATAAGTTTCACTTCTGCGTGTCAGTCGAGTGAGCAGTTTAGAAACTGATTGGACTTGCGCTTGTCGTTTTTTCCTATTTTCAGCCTGGGCAACTTATGCGCATCTTATGTACATTTTAGTTGATAAATTGCTTACCCTAAACACTAGTTGCGCACTCTGAAAATAAGACAATAAACAAAGAACAAGTTCACTATCTCGCTTTTCAATTGCAATCAGAATACTCTTCCTTTATGGACTATTCTTTAAATGCATTTTTAGCTTCCTACAGCTAATTATATAGCTATTTGAGTGTTTTTCGTGTTGGGTCTACTAAAAAGGTCTATATGTACTCGTCTCAATGCTTCAGGCATTAATTGAGATGAAACCAAAACTGTTATTAGCATTTATAATTTAAGTTTGATTCGGTGGTAAGTAGTTTCTTCAAAATTGTTCGCGCTTTTGAAGATTCAAAGTTTGAATATCTCATCTTCAGTTCGGTGTTTTCCGCACAGCTGAACGGTCAGTTAATTTCTTCAATTGATAGTTCAGCAACGTGGCTTCAATTTACTGATTTTCAGTAATACATTTTCCGAGTTTCAGCAAAACAAACGTCACTTGTACTGAGATCTTGGTTAGCTCGGCAGCATAAAACTTGGTAAAAAGTTGCGGAAAAAGTGAGAGTCGGTAGAACAAAATTAATGGTGTAGCTTCCAATCTGCTTATTTCGTTGACGTTGGAAAATGCCTGTATATTTTTATGAAAATATAAGGTAATGAGCAGATTTTCTCCTTGTTTCTATTATCACCCTACCTGTTAAATCAGAAAAGCACCTAAGCCTAAACAAACAGTATATTTACTGTTGGAAAATAATTCAAACAATAATACGTTCAATGTTGCTGATGTATACCAATCACTTAAGGGACCATAGATGTTTTTCTACGTTTTCTGATCCGTCTTAAAAAAAATCATCGAACACGAGAATGTAAAATATATTGAGGTCTCTTGCGTAGTTAAAAACACACTTTAGTGTTTAAATACAATATTTAGCGACATGCAAAAACTGCTTTACTGCCCCTCTTCGGTACCTTGAAGTTGTTTAGGCAAAACAGATAAAAAGCGCAATAGTTGCAATGCTATTTTGAAAATACTTTCGAGAGTCCACAGAGTTCCAGAGCAAAGAATAAACCAGCGGTCACTGCTTGATGGATGTAAAATTCACAAATTTTACATTAAATGCGGTGTTGTTTTTGTCGAAAGGAATTTTTTAACTTTAATTGGAACTAATTGGAATTTGAATTCGAGTTTGTGTAAAATTGGTCAATTCATATTCTAGAACTTATATGGACCTTAATCCAGTCACCAGTATATATTAATATCAGTAAATCTACTAAAATTGCTTCCGAAAAAAAACTCTGAATTTTAGTACTGGATTCATGAAGTTTCAATCTTATTTTAGTTGTGATTTTCTACATGCTTTAAAAATTATTATAAAGGTTTTGAATCAGTTTTATCGATTGACCACATTATCTTTGTACAGTATTATTGAGGCCACACATGATCCACTTCGGCACCGATTCGTGTTGGCCAACCGCATCAAAGACATTATTTACCAAACTCTGAATTTCTAACAAACAATTTGGTTTCAAAAACATTTAAATATGGCTTTAAATAATTTTGAATTATTTGTTACAAAAATGTTACACCTAATGAATGGCTAACATTTTTCTCGTTGTTTCACTTCATATAGTTTCGTAGTAGGTAGGGGAAACTGGTCGGTTGCCGTCACTGGTCGGTTGTCGACAATTGATTCGTAGGTTCTGTACTACAACCAAAATATTTGTTGAACAAGTGAAAACCTGCTTAAAAGTTTTTTGATCATTTGCTGAGTGTTATAGAAAGAAGCAGACCGATCGAGAAAGTATGCCCATAGAATATTTACGAAGTGAATTAATTTTTTATTGTGGTTCAAAAATTGAATGCCACTGAATCGTTCGCCACAATTGTTTTTATTTATTTTACCCCATTTTTGTGGCAAATGCTTAATTCTCTCTAACCTAATCAATATGGGTATTTTCGAAACAGGCTTTACGAGTAGATACCAAAGATCGATTTTGGACGCAATTCTGAAAACCAAGATGGCAACTTCTGGTGAACCGTTTTTGATAATTCACATGGGAAAAGCCCATGGGTCGTGTTTTCACCGCTGGGTAGCACTGTATACACCAAATTGTCACGACCAGAGAGACAAGGGGCCATTCATAAACCACGTAGACCAAAATTTGAGAATTTGATTGCATTGCTTGAAAATATCCCATCACGGTATTACACTTTAATGAGAGCAACAGGAGCACGTCTTACCTGTGAGGCGATCGTAAGTAAAAAGATGGCCGGTCGAGGTTGCTGCAATCAATGAGCCCTTTGGCTCGTCGTTGCTAACGCTGGTATGCGTATACGAGCAATGCATTAATGGCTCAAAAAATCGTGTTGCTCAAGGCATTTAGCTGAATACAATGCGATCGTCCCGATCTGCCATGCCAAGCTTTGTAGCGGTAATATTTTATGCTGGCGGCCATATTGTTTTAGTCTTACGATTGATTATATGCAATTATGCGATGTTATTGTGTTAGAACAAAAGGAAAACTATTTGTTTTATGATTTGAATATAATGTGGTTGTCCCGAACCGTCATGCCTAGTTTTCATTGCGGCAAGGTATTTTTGCTGATATTTATGAGCGATCTTTTTTATTCAATTGCGATGTGGCGTACTGTAAGGGGCCGTTTATTTACCACGTGGACAAAAAACCCCCATTTTTCTGACCCCTTAAACCTTATGAAAATCGTTCAAATCTCAACGATTTATGATATTTTATATTTACATTTCAAAGATTCATCACAAATAACCTTTGAATTCTTGAATTGGTTCGTAATTTCAACCTCTAGCTATGAAATCCAAAATTAATGTGATTAGACCATGTTACAGATGATTGCATCAAGTGATTTAGGGTAGACGAGCCCTTATTCATCTCATTAGTCAGGATATCACACTATTTCGTTGATAACTCGACTTAGAGTTAGTGGATTGCGCTTAAATAGGTATCATCATCTTTGCTTCGTTCCTAAGAAGCAGTACAGTTTAAAAAATTTTCCTGGGAAATGTAAAAAACTCGCGTTTGAGCGAAGCGAAAAGTCGAGCACAACGTACCCTTATTCATCCTACCATTTGAGCTAATGCGTTGAATAGAGATAGCAGATACTGCTCTAACTAATGTGTTCAAATGGGTGAGATGAATAGAGGTGCTAAGATGAATTAGGGAGCAGTTACCCTAGATAAAAAATTCTGATTCTTTTTCGTGCGAGTTCTTATGATTTTTTCGATAATAGTCTTCATAGATGTTTTCAATTTTCACACGTGATGCACACGCATATACTATGCTGTTATAAGCACTTGGACTATTTAAAAATCTTGAAAAAATTTGAATATAACCGCTCACACCAATGACAATACAAATTTGTTTCATTTTTATATAAAAGACAAAAATATGACGACGTGGACATTACCCATACCCCCACCCCCATCCCAATGGACAAGCATGGACTTTCTAGTGACCTCTACCCTTTCCTAAATTGTCCACGTGGTATATGGATGGCCCTTAAGGCGATTTTTGCGAAATATAATATATGCATGCGGCTGCTGAGTTTTTTCTTTGCAGGCTACAAAGCAGCCATTTTTCATGACAGGCGACCAAGCAGCAATTTTGCTAGTATGAAAAGGCACGTGGTTTATACGCTTTCACAATTCTTTTTTTCTTTCGAGTCGCCATATTGTTTTGGGAAGCCTTTCAGTTTACACGCTTTCACTCTTTCCTTGCTTGATTTAACCGCGTCAGGGATTCTAACTGGATTCTTTTTACAATAACCGGCAGGATCGCCAATGTAAGAATTTGATTTTGCCAATGCTCATTCTACTATTAAATTTATTCTATATCATTTTCACATCAATTTGAAAACACGCTTGTTGGAATTATTATTTTTTTTAATTTGTGATCATTTATCATTATTCCCGAAAATGTGGTGGGGGAGCGGAGTTACCCTTTAGACTCCCCCTCCTTCCCTCTGGCTACGTGCCAGCGTGGACTTAAGTCTGATTTGTCCTAATATTTAGTTAAAATATAGGTTGCCTGAAACTCACTCAATTGCAATGAATGCGATCCGCCAGTGCAATAGTAGTACGTAATACTCGCACCAGTTTTTCACATATATTCTGCATCTAATGAAGACTGATGTTCAAAATGCCTTTGATGGTAGTTGAAATGAATAAATTTCCTTTTTTTAATGCAAAAGACAATGAAAATTCTAAGTCCTTTGAAATGCAAAGAACAGTTTATTTTTTGCGTGGATTTCGAAATTAATACGGTTTTTTCAAAAACATATTCTAAGTCCTTTTGAATGCAAAAGACTTAGAAGATTTTCAGAAAGCTGGAAGACGTGGGTCTGGAAGATTCCTTATTGCCCGCAACTCAACAATATGGATATTTTCGGAATGGTCTTGAAGTAGGTACCAGAAATTGATTTTGACGCCATTTTTAAATCTAAGATAGCGACTTCCGGTTTAGCGAAATTCGCTATAACCCAATCAGTATGGGATGTACAAATAGCTTTAATTAAGCAATTGAATTTACTTGAATTTTAGCAATGTGTTTAATTTGAATCAATTAAAACCCCCAACTCACATTACATACATCTCTTTCTTCTCTCATTTCCATTCTCACCGCACTCTTCAGGATGCACACATAAAAATATTTTACATTTCGCTGGTTTATGATTAGATCTTTAGATTAGATTTTCCATTCAGGAATTTCGGTTAACCGGAAGTTGCCATATTGAATTTCAAAATGACGTCAAACATCGACATTTGTCTCCTGCTCGTCAAAAACCATTCCGAAAATATTCATATTGGTTAAGTTGTAGAGAATTTCGCTAAACCGGAAGTCGCCATCTTGGATTTCAAAATGACACCAAAAATCAATTTCTGGCACCTACTCGTCAAGACCATTCAGAAAATACCCATATTGTTGAGGTGCGGGATATAAGGAGTCCAGACCCGTCTCTTCCATCTTTCCGAAAATATTCTAAGTCTGTTGCATTCAAAAGGACTAGGCATATTTTTTTTTGCAAAAAACGAGATAATTGCGAAATCTGCGCAAAAAAACTGCCAAAATTCTTCTAAGTTCTTTGGATTTAAAAGAACTCAGCATTTTTGTAGGAAAAAGCCTAAGTCTTTTGCATTCAAAAGGACTTATTTTTGCAAAAACCGTATTAATTGCGAAATCCGTGCAAAAAAAACAAACTTTTAAAAATATTCTAAGTCTTGTGTTGAGAGTTTTTTTAGGCGAACTTTCGAATTAACGCGGATTTTCCAATTAACGCGGTACGTATCCCCCGCGTAAAAAAAACCTGAGTGTAATACATTTTCATTATACATGACATGACAACTATATACAAGAAATCAATATTCGAGTTCTAAAATTTTGTAAAAGAAAAGACCGATGAAATCGATAACTTGAACCAGTAATAAGCGGTTTGAGTTTGGTCGTCTTGATCAGCTGGTAGGAGAAACAGGATAATGTTCGTATAATGTATAGGAAGGATGCCCATATGATCTAAACACCAAAAATGGTTTGGTTAAAATCTCGATGTTTCATGCATTTTAAAGTTATTTGTCATCCCAAATTCAAATTCGATTTCTTAGAATTTTTTAGTTCCTTCTTCTATGGGAATTTCATGTGACCGGACGATTAACAGTTTATATTTCCGGAACCATACAACGGATCTGTACGAAATTTTGTAGCAGGAAAACATACCTTTAATTTGAGGCATTTGTGATAATCGGCCAAACCATCACCGAGAAACTGATAATAGCAAAAATAACCCGAGAATAGTGAAAAACTGTATTTGAGCGCAATGAAAACTTGAATGCCCTATTTATCATACAACTGCGCGCATCAATTCGCAACCATCCTACCAGATGCGAGCCCAAGAGCACACTGACCACTGACGCCAAAACTTCGTTGACGGTGGTACACGCATTCTTGAAAGAAGCTTATACAACAGGTAAAAGAAGCGAAAGAGATAGCATGCTGGGTGCCGACCACATGTTGTGAGAATGAGAATTTATTTCAGCCGACTGCATGCCCCCACCATCATTTCAAGAACGAATGAGAAGCGCGATTGACAGATCTGTATGCGTACCGCGCAGTGCAACCAAAAGTGCAGATGTTTCTATAAAGCTGCAGATTATTTGAATTGTATAGGTACAGATTAAAATGATGTCTAAGGAAACTACAGCATGGTACATATTTTTGGAGATAAAATGGTAAAACAATAGTTTTATTTGACATTTCTAATACCTAGTAATATTGAGAAAGTGTATATAGGATATATAAATTTATGGAAACTGTTTTTCTTTGGTGTGTAATACAAATATATTTTGTAATTTGACTACTCCAAACAAATGATTTGCTGGCGAATGAACTTATTATTGAAACCTTAACAATAGAACAAATGATTTTTGCACTAAGAACTCAGTGTTTTTTATTTATTAATGACGAAAAAATAAAGCGAGATTGGAAAGGTTGATGTATAAAACACCCAAATTAACCAAATATTATTCAACTAGCAAAACGTTTGCATTAACTTATTGCTGTAAATTTCCGTACAAATTTTCTGAAAAAGTAGTGCGATTTTTTTATTCCCGGTAAATAATATAAAGTGTGGCATCACTGGTACCAGCTTATTTTAGTTCCTCTTTGCAGCTCAGCAGCGAGAGGGGAATGGGTGTCGCAGCTCTCCAACGTGCAATGTTGCATCCGAAGTTTTGTATCACAACAGAGCAAAAGTTTCTCTTTTGCTCACCGAAAAAAATCGCGGTGGCCATGTTTAACTCAACAATTTGGTCATCGATGACCAATTGTTGAGCAATGTTGAATTTCGAAACACGCCTAATGTGAGTTGCTCCCATACGTGCATTCTACTTCATGGCCGCACACCTCAAAGAGTAGAAATAAAGAGACTCTTTAGTGTGAATCTTGGTCCAACGGTTACTGATCCATCTTTTGTTAATCGTTTGTATGGGACCTAGTAATCTTGAGTTTATCTTTGTATCAGCTATGAAATGCCACTGTTACTTTGATCTCAGCCGAAAAATTGTTCACTGAGCTGTTGGGATTTCGGCAAAAGATGCGAAAAAGGCTGAGATTCGGTGGAAAAAATTAAGTGTGTAGATGACGCGAATGATCGCGATTATACGTTCGCCAGCGTGACCAGATTTGTATTGAAACATTATAAATTGAACAAATAATTCATTTTTTTTGTTTTTGATGTAAGTGCCTATACCAAAATTAGCTAGACGATAATAAAAACCCACGCTTTGGTATCTAACGGGGAAATTAAATAGATGAAATGTATTGGGTGGCAGCGGCACTTGTGAGTGATCTCGCTTTGGAAGCAGTGGTATGAGTATCTCCAATGTAATAATCTGGTGTTCTTCCTGGGACGTCATCACAGCTTAGGGATAGCACAAGGGTATGTCACAGGCATTGTAATTCTCTCTCACTCACGCGAGAAGTAGCTTATCCGATGTTCAACTTTTCCGAGATAAGATGAGTCGCAAAATTCTCCACAAATAGCGTGAGAATGATTTTCCGGATAAAATTTATTTGGCTTTTTCCTTCTCACCGGAGAAGGTGATAAAATTTTAATTTCGTGGAAATCAATAAAAACTTCAAAAAATACACTTAATTACAAAGAAAAGCGGCAAAGAAGTATGATAGACGACAGCAAAGCAGCGAACGCAAAAAGGATACCGTGATAAACTCATTCACTCATTCTCCGGCTGTTTTATTTATCCGGAGAAATAACACGTTGTATTTATCCGGAGAAGTTGTGTGAGTGCCAATGACTTTTCGTGTGAAAATATGAGTTTTTATTGTCGCAGTAGCAAACTATCCGGTCGCATTTACTCATATGAGCGATAAATGCAATGCCTGGGTATGTGTATTGGGCCGGAGGCCCAAGGGCTGCAGGTTCGAATCCAGCCGCTGAGGTAATTTTTTCAGATAATCGCTTTCGTGTAACTCACCATTTCGATCTGTTTTTTACCCGTTGGATAACTCCAAAAAAGAAAAGCGTTTGCTAAACGCATCGCTGTCAAGTTCTGCCTAACTGTAGAGTGTAGAGTGAATCAGAATGTTAAAATTAAGTTCGCTAGTCTTGCCGTCCTTATTTTATCGTACTTTTATGTTTCGGTTCATAAGATCACTCGTCGTTCGAAAACTATTGGGATCAATCGATTTAAATTGGACCACGACTAGTGTCACCGTGAAGCATCCAACAGAATTGTAATCATGACCTGTTTTGCTTTGCAACCCTAAAAATAGTATTCATTGCAGTTATGCCTCGATGTTTTAGACCTTATCCACTGTTATAAAGTTTTGAAGCGTAATCTATAGTGAAAGATACAATATATACGCCATGATGCAATGAAATTGAAACAACCAAATGGACAAGCAACAATTGGAACAGGAATGTAATTCCAGTTCCAACAACAAAATATCAAAGGAGGCGCGAGTAAATTCTTAAAAAAAATTAAGAAGAATTCTCCCCCTAAGCTCGGCACCATCGCATCCTAGCGACGAAAGTTACATTCATCTTGGTTACTGCGCGACGCTTTTCCGGAAGAGCAATATCGCATGACGGAAATAATAAACAAAGTAGACCGGCCTACTACGACAGTAGGGCGGAAAATTGCTCTGTTTATTTCGCTTCCTGCTGGCTGCAGTCGTTTCTCTGTCTGCCCTCAGTCAAGGCCTGCTATTCAGGGTTGCTTCTCTACACACAAATCGCCGGAAACATTCGACCGTTGAACCCCATAAACATCCAAATCCGTTGCCATGCTGTGTGGAGCACCACCGAACACCACCCATAAAGACCATTAAAAATATTATCCTAATGAAAACAGTTTACTTTGATTTAGGTAATCTTAAATATATTGCTCAAAGAGTGTCGCCGTCTGTGAGTAAGATATCTGGTGGAAGATTAGCTCCGCTAGTATAACGCAGCAGAGGCGGATCACTGGCTGATTTAGCATCGATATCATTGCCAGTTAAGCGTAGGAACCAAATCCACTGCCACGGTCATTAGAGCTTCGTTAAAAATAGATCACGATATAATTTACATGATTTTTATGTGGTTGGGCGGCGAACGACTTCTTCACCCAATATCGTTTCGCTCGCTTTGAGCGAACGTGTCTGGATTCTCGACGTGTGTTTTTGGATGTAATAAAGAATATGGCAAAACAACCCTCCCCATCCTTCCATTATCCCCTGTTAAACGGGGGTGTGAATTTTACGTTATGTTCGACTGCCACAGTAGGTGTATATGGAGGAGAGGAAAAAAAAATCGTTGGTGGAACGCTTGGAGTCAGATATAAATTTCGAATAAATAACCATAAACGATGATATTAGTATATGTTGTACGTGAATAAAGAACGGAACGGAAGTGGTGCTAAAGAGCCCGATGGAGCATGTGTGTACAGTTAATAAATATAATTGACCTGTTTCCGAATCCAACACTCCCCGTAAACGATGAAGTGGATTCAGCGAAGTCGTAAAAATAGGTTAAATAATGTAAAGTGTTTTTCCCAAAAAAGTTAATACCATTTGAATGCGAAATTTCTTGAATTCAATTTAATGTTTATTTCTCCGTGTTTTCCGATAGTGGCAGAAGATAAAATCTTGCCTACTTCAATCGAAATAGGCAAGAGGTGAAAATATGGGGTTTGCCCAGGATTGCATTGAATGGATAATGTTACCACCATTGTCATTACTCGTTTGGGTTGGACAACTCGAACAAAAAGGGCAGAGTAAATTGTATTCCCTTAAAATACATTCCGTATTATTTTTGTTGAACCTTATGAGGCGATTATCACTATCAAGATTGTACCTGTTTTGCGTTATAACCTGAATAACGATGCGATTAATAATATCTGATTTTGAAAATATAGTCTCATATGAGGAAGACATCTTTATCCTTACATTCGCCGAAGCTGAAATTCGTTGCCCCATACCTTCAGTCAGACGTATATAAATGGGCAATCACAAACCACCATGTAACACCATTAAAATTGAAACCGAAAATTGAAGCCAAGTACCAGTAAATTCCAAACCAAAAATAAAATTTTACTGTGTGCTCCGATTATTGTGCAACTTTCCCCCTCTCGAAACGATGCTGATTGATGTTGCAGTTGACATTCATTCTCGAATGGATCGTTCACATTTATGTTTCTCGAGAATAAAAAGGATTACTCGCTGTATAGATAAGGGCTACATCAAGTCCAAAACTCGAGTCGACAAACGAGTCTGGAAGCTATACACAGAGAAATAGAGATACCACCATCAGATAGGGTTGCTTTGCTTGGTAAACTTTCGGCACATTTCACGGTGTATGCTTTCACTATATTTCCCTATACAACAGCATCGCCATGGTGTTTGGTAACAGACGAGCTCGTTTGCTCGGAGAGGTAACAGCCTCAGCAGGCGGGAATTGGTAAAGTTTTGGCTTCCCATTGCAGCAGCCCTGCTGATATTCTGGGCGGTCTGGTAAGAACGTTTTATATGGAAAGTAGGGCAACAATGTAAGCACTGACTGGTTTTTGTTGTTGTTGTTGTTGTTGTTGTCGTCGTGGCTGCCACTAACTGCTGTAGACGTCTTTACATCTATATACTTTCAGCTTTCGAGCAGCAATGGAAGCACGCCATGTTTGACAGTGTGCATACACTGCGTTGAGAAGAAAAGTAAATTTGATGCACTTTACGGGTAAACATCGCGAAAGCAGTTGTGCAAGACGCTATTATAATGCGAATCCCCACAGATAAACAAGTACGAAACATTTACATTTTTTCGATAATGAAACCGAGTTGTTTTTTGCTTATGCATTCCATTAACTGTGCTAGGGCTGGCATTTGCTGAACGAGATCTAGATGTGCCAGAAGAGGAGGTGAATAATCGTTTTGCTTTCACTGCGCCCATGAAAACGGATCGTCCCCCCATTTTATAGGTTTCTAGATAAGTGTACCAATCGTCTCTGTTACTTACATAATTCCATGCTTGAATAAAATGGTACTCCTTTTATACAGTACAGAACAAAACAGCAGAACAACATTCGAGAAAAGAAAGTATAAAAGTAATTACTCTGTTGCTAATGATGTTCTCGTTTTGTTGCAGTTTTCGAATGAGTGTATTACATAAAATTCGGGGGTGAATTTAACGCAGTTAGTAAATCAATTGCGTAGAACGCAGTTAACCTCAATTGTCGAAAAGATAAAAATCCAATGTTTCAGTTGATATGACGGGTCAGTTTAAAAGTTTGATCAGAAAAGTAGTCAGATTTGGAACTTTAAATTTTTCTCTGTACTGAAAGGAGTAATTTATTTTTTGCACTATTTGGTCGAAAATCGTTACAACAATCTTCTGTCATATTTCGAAATGTGTATAATTTGTGCAAATAACGAAAAACGAGTTTTTTCAAGGATTGTTTTCAGAGCAAGCATGCAACAGCGTTACGGTAATGTTTCTACTTGCCTCGCATGAACTGAGCAGCAGTGGTGAGATCACATGAATCACAGTAGATTAAAAGCTGAATACTGAATTAGGTAAACAGCAGATGGGAACGCACGGTTACCATAAAACTGATCACATTGAAATACTGTATACTGATTTGCATTTCCTTACAAAAGTTTAAACAATATTATGAAAAAGCTCTCCTAAGCATTTATTGAAAGCGTCATTTTTCATTGGCGCTGAGTCCTGCGGCAGAATCAATGGGAACATCAGCAGCAAAAACGTCTGGAACATGCTGAAGATCATCAGGAATCAGGAATCAGTAGCATCTGACTCAAATGGCACGTTCCCCATGTTGATCGGAGATTTGTGCCTTACCAAGAATCATTTTTCGTCATTTCCCTGATTCGAAGGATTGGAGTAGCGGTAAGGTTAGGGGTAAGGAAAATAACGACACAGAACAGTTAAAACAGAGCATTCTACACCCCGAAGGGATACTGAATGATCTGTAGGTGCTACAATAGACGAATTTCGCGCTAAATCGTATTCAGAGTTGGCAGTACCCTTTCAGATTTTAGTGAAACTTTCTGTACATGAAGACTTTGTCACAGAAAGCCACTTTGTTTTTCCAAAAATGATCTAGACTGTCTTTTGAAAAGGGTCACACTTTTTTTCATCAATTTTTTTCAAATGGCGTAAAATGTCGAATCCTATAAAAAATGTTGTAGAAGTGATTTTCACAAAATGAGTCAAATTTTGGAATAAAAATTTTGAAAAATTCTTCATTACCTTTAAAAATTTAAAGTCGATTTACTGAAAAACCGCATCTTTGATTTGGAACTATTTCACGAGCACGGATATTGGATCGTGACTAATATATTAGGAATCATGAATCTGTTTACGATTACATGAATACTTTTTGATGGCTTCGTGAACTATTTCATAAGCACGAATGGTAACTTGTGACTGCTATACTAGATAAAATGAACCAGTTCACGACATGAATAACATTTTATAATTTTGTGATTTATTTCACGGGTACGCATGGTCAGTCGTGACTATTATACTAGAAATCATGAAGGAGTTCACGAGTACATGAATTATATTTCCTGATTTTGGGAACTATTTCAAGAGCACGAATGGTAAGTTGTGTTTAATATATAATCATGTATTAGTTCACGAGGATCGAATGGATTCATGAATAAAATTCCGAGTTTTGTGAAATAGAGCACGAGAAAATATACACAATGTTTTGATTTTGTGAACTATCTATGAATAACATCATGAGTCAACTGAGATTAATGATCATAAAGTTGTGAACTAGTTCACGTACAGAAAATCGTTTTGGTAAGAACAAGAAAACCGTGTTTGAATTTCACAACACAAAAACCAATATTTTCACTAATAAAAGCGTTATGAGGGCGTTACTGAAGCGAAATAAAACATAATTATAAAACACATGATTTTTGTTCATAGTCCTGTTTTCGTAACGAAAAAATGTGAATGTTCTAGAATTCATGATACTCTATGCAAGATTTTAGAAACAATGTTTTTCGGTATAACGGTGGCCCCGGATGGATGAGGATGGCAAGATACAATTAGTAGGATTACTACTTCAAACCAATCCGACACTACCACCAACCAATTCCATTCCTTCTTGATAATAGACATTTACCCAATTTGTTGAGCTGAGTCGATTGATACCTAGGGGCAGAGCACTTGTGATGCATTTTTAAAAATCAGCGAAATTAAATGCATTTATTTCCATCAAAATAGAAATTCATAATGTATTTTGCGTTGCGTGCAATGTTGTTTGCGTTGCGTGTAAGACGTCAAAACCCTACAGAAAAACTAGCCCTACATTTAACAAAACGTTGAACAAAGTGGATCAGCGTAGGACGTTTGTTAAACAAAAGCTGATGCAAAAATGGAAATTAAATGCATTTTTTTTCAATTTGATGCAAATTTGTTATACATTCTTAGAGTGATCCGCCCCTAGATTGATACACAATACTCAAAAGTTTATCTTTTCTTTTATGAGAAACGTAGAAAAATCAAAAAAACCCTCCCCATGAGCACTTTCTGCGCACGGGCCTGGGCAGAAGAAACCCTTACTATCATTGATAGGACATCGAAGGATCTTCCAGGTTCAGGCACAGTTTTCCTGATTAATGTATTGATGCAGTTATTCACTGGCTAGTTCAGCTTTGTGAACCACTTCCATAACTATTTTGTATTTGTTCAACAGAAATTTTTATTCGTGCAAAAACGCGAAAGGTGAAAAAATAAAATCCATCTCTCGCCAAAGCCTACTCGGAATCTTCCAACTTTCTATATTTCCTCTTTTTAGAAAAAGTCAAAAATCGGCTGAAAAACAACGTAGCTAAATTTTTGGTACCGAAGGTCCTAGAAAATGACGATATTGAGAGTATATTAAACAGGTCAGTGGTGTGGTTTGTGTTTCATTTGGCTAGACCTTCAACCTAGGTCACAAGAAAAGTTCACTCAATGTTTGATTTTTTGTAGCCCCGTGTTATCGTCGCTTTTGATCTCGTTAAGGACTTGACACCGCATTGTCATTGAGTAAAAGGCAAATGACCTACTCGACACCAGCGGAGCCGAATACGAATGGTTGCTATGCTGCGAGAGTCAAACAAGCATGAATAGATGAAAGGAAAATTGGACAGCGAATGGAAGCAGTGCCTACTTTTCTCGCGGGACGCTTTCTCTTGATTGGGATCCAATGTCAGGGGGACAATTGGAATTGGATCACTCAAATTATTTTTTTAATCTTGAGAGCTGTTTCCCTTTGACTGCCATTCTCTTATTAGTCATCAAAGCAAGAAAAAAACAATTTCCAATGGAGCACAAATATTACAATCGGCCACTTCACGATTCAGAGAAATCTAAATGGATAAGCCAATTACGGGTGGGTAGGGATCAAAAATCAAACAACATTCATCCTCACGATGGCGATAAACAATATAAAGCAAATAAAACTCTGAATAACGGAACGAGATTGAAATTGCTGCCAGAGAAGGGTATCCGTTTCCTGGAATGCGAGTTCCGGAGCGTTGTTGATGATTGCGATTTACTTAAATTTCCGTACCGTACCTTTTACGATATCAGTTTTCCGTTTGCGCTAGAGGGTGTAAGGTTCAAAAGTTGCACACGTGAGGGTGTGCTGGAACATTTTTATCTACACAGGGAATTAGAAAATTCGTTCCATCTGTACTGCTAAGTGGGTGAAACTAGGGAAGAGTAATGTAGTAATGTGAAACTGGAACTCTATACAGAACACTATAATAAGAACAATAGTTCACGTTTCCAGGATTCCATTGACGTAGCAACAATGGAAGCCTAAATGATCTGCAACTGTGTCTAGTATCCCTTTGACTGAATATTAATTCTGCGGTGTTTTTTGTTATAAATTTATTCGTTTAAAGTCCTGCTGTCACGTACACCTTCCCATGGTGGGTTTATTTTTATTTCAAGTTCATTACAATTCAACAATCATCCCAATTCGTTATGATGAATGCCCTTTCATACTGGCAATAAATCAAATTATCTGGCCGGGTCCGGTTTCGATTTATCCTGGAACGTGATGCGAAAGTTGTTTCGCCACCTTTTTTTTCGGTTTTTTTTTCCCAGAAGTCGAATATAATTAAATAATAAATTCATGATAGGTCCTCGAATGATTTGGAGACTGTATTACGGAATTTTAAAATTAATGTACCTGCATTAAGGGACACCATAACTAAGATTGAATTCATGATTTGGTGCCATTGAATAACCCCCCGAAGCAGAGACAAATTATATTTTGACACGCTCTTTCACGTGGTGGATTTTGTATGGGTCGAGGTAAAAAACATCGCATGAACGGTTGAATGAAAATAAAAACGTGTCCAGCGTGAACATAATTGAAGCAAACGAAGGTGTCAACATTCGTGGTTGATGGTACCGACCGTACCTGTCAATTATTTCGACCTTCATCGCAAATTTGTCACTCGCTTCGTTATGCTTGGGGATTGAAAAGAAGGCGATGCGTGGCACTCTGCGATCAGTTAATATTTACTGCTGAACAAGTGTGTACAGTATGATGGTTAGAAGTTCAGTGGCTAACTACGACAAATTTCCGAAAAAATACCACCCACGTATGGGAATTAGGATTCATGATGTCCACTGACGTTTGAAGCCTTTTGACGAGGGTCGGTCGGATGGTGAAAATAGATTGCATTTGCATAGTGGCACTTATTCGCCGGCACGGAAGGTTTGCTTTACCGTATTTTTGAGTTTACTTTGTCGACCGCACGGCTCATGGGATCGTAAACAAATATTTCTGGTTTTTTAGAATAAACACAAAAGTTGAAAAAAAAACCTTGAAGGTAAAAGCTACTAAACAAACAAACAATCAATCAATCAATCATTCAATACAGGTTGCTAGAGAGCAGATAAATTGATAAATTACGTGTGCGTATATATATGTGTGTATGTATGTATATGTTTTAGAGAGCATTAAAAGTTTCAAGAAAAGCCTGAGATGGGAAAAAATGTACAAAAACCCAAATGTCTCAGGGAGCGGGTTTGGACTGCCATAACCTGATCCGCTAAAACCACCAGAACCTGATTCCTTCCCGGCACTACCTTACGGCATTATTTCGGGGAGGGGTTTTTATGTGCATAGCACCCACTCTAATTGAACTACTTAGTAGTTAGTTCCTTCAGTAGGGTTACAGCCCCACTCCTCGACACACTACCATTTCTCCACCATCCACACAGACTGGCAATTTCTGCATGGCAGTCGGAAAGCTGGCTGTGAGTCAAGTCTTAATGCTCCGCCCTTATGAAGACAATCTGGGCGGCAAACTTCAGATTGTCTTGTGACGTCCCACTAATTAAATTATACCGTGCTATATAAAGTTCGACTGTACTCAATCGAACTTTATTCGCACAGCACACCGGTGACCAACTCGAGCGGTCGATCACCGAGGTCTATTGTCGACGCTGCACATTTGATGACGTGCAAGGCACATGGATACGGCGCAGCAAATAATCACTCCAGGCGTCTAACGCTATGACCCTATGTACTATGTATCGATGTATGCATGGCAATCGTCATGCATATAAAAACTAAATATTGAATAAAATAATTCATTCTAAGTAAGACAAACTTACATGGCAGACCGTGGCTCGTATCCGAGCAGTGATTACCAGCGGCACGAACCCGCACTTGTACAGTAGATCCGCGAATCCTAACAGCTCGTTCCGTTCTCGCGTGTGTTAAGTGAAAATGGAGATCTAAAGACCCAACTGATTAGTAGTGATCGCACAGCAACTGCCAATAACTCCAGAAGAACTTATACAAATAAAAGTGAGGAGTTCCAGTGGTGGAAAATTCGTCCAGTGTGCTAAGAAAAGTAACCAAAAGAAAGAGAACTAGCCAAATTGTGAGATACGCCATTCCGTTAAACTACGACCAAGTGAATTTAGTGACCTGATGCTAAGTTACGACCAAGTGAACGAACCTTACTATTATCGAGAATGAGTACGTGACTATTAAGCATTAGCCAAGTTAACCGAGATTCAGCCGTCCGACCGCTACCCACTCAACCAGTGACAGTTAAAAAAATGGGGTCGCGTACAAGTAAAAATCCTACGGTAAGCGGAGATCCGCAAATAAATATAATAAATACGTTAGAGCAGCACGCGGTGTGGCAAGATGGCCAGGAGACTAAATATTGGATATTACTAAAACCGCCCTTTCAATCAAAATAACTACAATTATCGGGGACACCAAAATGGAAATAGAGGCCGCGGAATCCAGAATAACCGCGGACAAAGTTACACACGGGGTGGAAATACTCGTCAACATAATCAAATATTTTACAACGATGCGGAAAACTGGCAAGGCCCTCAACAGCCACAGCAGCAGCAGCAGCAGAATCAACATGCTCAGCATGTTGGGGGTATAAGCAACCCGCAAGAACAACAACAGCAAACACAACAAGCAGTCCCATTATCCCAAATAAGGAACCATTGACCAGATACATTTTCAATATTCATACTAAACCAACTAATTTTATCAATTTAAAACCCAAAATTTCAAATTATACTTGTACATTTTTGATAGATACGGGAGCAGAGATATCGATTCTGAAACCCAATAAATTAAACCAAGACGAATTTATCACAATAACTGACAAATGCTTGATTACGGGAATAAACAATATCAAAACTGAAACTAAAGGTTCTATGACTACAGAACTGTATACTAGCGATGGTGTATCGCTATTACATAAATTTCATATAGTGAATGACGAATTTCCAATTCCGACAGATGGTATTTTAGGTCGAGACTTTCTCACCAAATATCATTGTAATATTGATTATGACACTTGGACATTAACATGCGCTACTAGCCTTGGTCCAATTGAAATAATAATTGAAGACACTTGTGAAGATACAATTGTCCTACCACCTCGCTGTGAGGTTTATAGACAAATAAATACGAAGAGCACCAAAGAAGATAACGTTTTACTGTCATGTGAAGTTCAACCCGGAGTATTTTGCGGAAACGCTATCGTTAATTCAGAACATGCAATAGCTAAATTCATTAACACAACAAATAAAGCAGTAATAATTGATAAAAATTTTACTAAACAGATAATCCCTCTACAACAATATATAATGTATACGTTCAAAGAGGTTGACCAGGAAAACCGAAATACAAATCTCATGAAAGAATTAAATATTGATGGTGTAAATGCTGAAGCCAAAGGCAAATTAATAGAATTATGCAAAAAATTTAATAATATTTTCTCTTTGCAAGGTGATATGCTAACCTGCAATAACTTTTATAAACAAAATATAAATATTACCGACAACACACCAGTATACATAAAAAACTACAGAACTCCTGAAGTTCATAGAGCTGAAATAACGAAACAAGTTAATGATTTACTCGAGAAAGGAATTATTCAAGACTCCACGTCACCTTATAACACACCAATTTTGTTAGTACCGAAAAAATCCAATACTAAAGATCAAAAGCATCGTTTAGTCTGTGATTTTCGTCAACTTAACAAAAAAATTATAGCCGACAAATTTCCTCTAACTAGAATAGATGATATTCTGGACCAACTTGGGAGAGCGAAATATTTTTCGACTCTTGATTTGATGTCAGGATTTCATCAAATCGAACTAGACAAAAACTCAAAAAAGTTAACAGCCTTCTCCACACATCAAGGGCATTATGAGTTTAACAGACTTCCATTTGGACTGTCAATCTCGCCCAATAGTTTTCAAAGGATGATGACTATAGCTTTAAGCGGTCTTCCTCCGGAATGTGCTTTTCTGTACATCGATGATATTATTGTCATTGGATGTTCTATTGACCACCATTTGAAAAATTTAGAAAGAGTGTTCACCAAACTCCAACAATTTAATCTCAAGCTAAATCCTGCTAAATGTCATTTCTTCTGTGCAGATGTTACTTATTTAGGACATCATATATCCGCCGAAGGAATTCAACCTGACAAGGCAAAATTCTCCGTGATTGAAAAATATCCGGTACCCCAAAATGCGGACGAAGTACGACGTTTTGTCGCATTTTGTAATTATTACAGAAGGTTCATACCTTACTTTTCTGATATAACCGCTCCATTGAATGCAATTCTGAAAAAGAATGCAGTCTTCAAGTGGAGTGAAGAGTGTAAAAATGCGTTTGAAAAATTAAAACAAGAGCTTATGTCACCAAGAATTTTACAATTTCCGGACTTCAATAAACAATTTATTTTAAGCACAGACGCATCTAAATTAGCATGCGGAGCTGTGTTATCTCAATTACATGGCGATGCTGAACTACCTGTTGCATACGCTAGTAGAATGTTCACCAAAGGAGAAAGTAATAAGTCTACTATAGAACAAGAATTAACAGCCATCCACTGGGCAATCAAACATTTTCGACCATATTTATATGGAAGACGCTTTTTAGTGAAAACTGATCACCGACCTCTTATATATTTATTTTCGATGAAAGAACCATCCTCCAAATTAACAAGGATGAGAACGGATTTAGAAGACTTCTCATTTGATATCGAATACGTGAAAGGCAAAAATAATACGGTACCTGATGCTCTTTCACGCGTAACTATCAATTCTGAAGTACTACTTGTCCTGCCAGTTCAAACTAGGTCTAGAACTGGGAAAATCGACCAAAACAAAATAACAGTTGATAATGCTACTGAGACTGATCACCTCAGGGCTTATGAATCTGTCAACAATATAGACGCTTTCAGTTTACCAAAATTGGTCTTTGAAATGCGCCATTCGATAATATCAATAAAAATCACATCAAAAACAAAGAAAAAAGAGTTAGCATCAGTGCAACTTACTTACAAAAAAAATGTTATAGATGTCCAAAATGCGTTAAAGCAAATAAATGAAATGGCCAAGAAAATGTCAATAAAGAAACTAGCGCTAGAATTAAGCAGCATTATATTCAAAAAAATGAACGTTCAAAAATTTAAAGAAAGCTGCAACGAAACATTAAAAGACGTCTGTATAATACTATATAAAAAAGCTGCAGTGATAAAAAATAAAATAGATATTCAAAACATCATAGCTGAAAACCACAATACTCTCTTGGGAGGACATGTAGGTATAAATAAACTATTGATGAAATTACGAAGAAACTATTATTGGACGAATATGAAGTCCACAATAACCAATTATGTCAAACAATGCATTCTATGTAAACAAAATAAACACAAAATGAAAACAAGTGAAAAATTTATTCACACAACAACACCTGCTAAAGTGTTCGATTTGATATCAATCGACACGGTAGGTCCATTTACCAAAACAAATAATGGAAATCGTTATGCACTCACTTTGCAATTCGATTTATCCAAATATGTAATTATCACACCTTTAGTGGATAAGCAAGCTATAACAGTAGCGAAAGCATTCATCGAAAGTTTTGTACTTATATACGGTTGTCCATCTGCAATAAAAACAGATATGGGAACTGAGTATAAGAATGAAATTTTTGAAAATGTATGTAAAATATTAAAAATAGATCATAACTTTGCAACTGCTTACCATCCTCAAACAGTTGGTAGCTTAGAACGAAATCATTGTTTTCTTAATGAATACTTAAGACATTTCATTAATGAAGAGCGCAATGATTGGGACTCATTTATTTCATACTATGCCTTTTGTTACAATACTTCACCCCATTCAGATATAAAATTTGCTCCTTTTGAACTTGTATTTGGAAAACCAGTTAACTTTCCATTATATTTGAAAAATGCAGACACTATAGATCCAGTCTACAATCATGAACATTATTATTCGGAACTAAAATTCAAAATTCAACAAACAGTTTCCAAAGCTCGAGGATTACTAAATAAAAACAAAGTTATGAGAATAAAAGATCAAGCCGATCAAACAAATCCATTAAATGTAAAAATTAACGACAAAGTTTGGTTAAAAATAGAGAACAGAAGGAAATTAGATCCAGTATATTCAGGTCCATTTATTATAAAAAACATCCTACATCCCAACATTGTAATAGAACATTGTGAGACAAAAGAAGAACAAACTGTGCATAAAAATAGAGTGATTAAATAACTACAAATCTAATTTTATTACGATTTGATAAGACTACTGTGGTTACCTTGAATTAATAAAATTAGAATAAGCCTAACCAGCAGCATGATACTAGTTCAAAAAAAACAAGAAACTGAGTGAAACGGTAAAAACATTAAGCCTGCCAATGCGTATCATTAGTGGTAAGACCTTGAAAACAACTAAAACCTACAAAATATTATATACAGAAAATCATATATTTTCATCCTCGTAAAAGGAAGGGAACGATTGCATTACTTTCAGCACTTGCCGAGAAGTGCAAAATTTAATTATTTAGAAACAAAAAAAAAGTAAAAAAAAAGAAGAAAAGAAGAAAAAATGGAAAAAAAATATTATAAAACTAAGATATGATTTTATAGGCATCTGGAGTGTATAAAATGATTTCACCTGAAGTCTCATCATTTTCTGTAGGGGATAGGTGTGACGTCCCACTAATTAAATTATACCGTGCTATATAAAGTTCGACTGTACTCAATCGAACTTTATTCGCACAGCACACCGGTGACCAACTCGAGCGGTCGATCACCGAGGTCTATTGTCGACGCTGCACATTTGATGACGTGCAAGGCACATGGATACGGCGCAGCAAATAATCACTCCAGGCGTCTAACGCTATGACCCTATGTACTATGTATCGATGTATGCATGGCAATCGTCATGCATATAAAAACTAAATATTGAATAAAATAATTCATTCTAAGTAAGACAAACTTACAGTCTAATTAACCGAGTCCTTGGGCTCTCTTATGCCATTCACCACCACGACTCTGTTCCCTTGTGCCAGTTGTCCCCGCAACTGCCTTCTCGTACAATTCACCGCCATTTACTCGTTTGAGCTCCCGACTTGTTCGCGAACTACTCGGTCTAGTCCCCGACGGTGGACCTAGCCTACTCCGACGGTGGTATTCCCCGGCGAAATAAGTTCTCCCAAAACCGAGCCAACCAGCCAGGTATCGAGGTAAGTTCGGCGATTCCGGTGGAGCAGGGCGTCCGGTTCGCTGGTGCCCCGATGATCCGCGACTGGTGGTGTCTAGTCGCGCTCTACTCAGTCTAGTCCCCGGCGGTGAATCTAGCTTACGCCGATGGAGAGTTCCCCGGCGAGGGAGGTTCTCTCGAAACCGAGTGGTAGATTTCTCCTGATACCTGATCCTGATTTCTCCTGATGTTCCTTTCCGTGAGCCATTTAGCTCTCCGCGACGTCCTTATCTACTCTATCTAGTCCCCGGCGACGCATCTAGCCTACTCAACGGGCCAGCCAGTAGGTGCTGAGGTCTATCCGGCGATTCCAGATGGAGCGTAGCTTCCGGTTCACCTGCGCTCCAACGACCCACTGCTAGCTATGCGACGCGGTCTACTCGGTCTAATCCCCGGCGGTGGATCTAGCATACTCACAAGCTACCCGGTAGGGTGTCGAGGTCGGTCCGGCGATTCCGGTGAAGCTTGACGTCCGGTTTACAGGCGCCCCAACGACCCAAACTTGGTGCTTCGTCAAGTACCACTCAACTGGTCCCCGGGCGGTTGACCTAGTCTACACAGTCGGAGAGTTCTCCGGCGGCGGAATTGCTCTCGAAACCCGATTTGTGGCTTCTTATTGGTTCCTTGACAGCGGTATGCTCGTCGTGGCACATCTATTCGACGATATTGTCAATTATAACACCAGGTATACCCCTACGAACTTCCTTGAACCTAAGGCATTCGAACACCACGTGTTCCGGTGTCTCCTGCACGGTCGCACACTTCGGGCAAAGGGGTGACAAAGCATGCCCAAACCGATGCAAATATTTCCGGAAGCATCCGTGCCCGGACAAAAACTGGATCAAATGGAAGTTCACCGCTTCATGCTTCCTATGTACCCAAGCCGACACATTTGGGATGAGTCGGTGGGTCTACCTTCCTTTCTTCGCGTTGTCCCACTCCTGTTGCCATTTAGCCAACGAGTCCGCTCGGACCAGTTTCCTAGCGTTAAGTGCATTTCTCCGCTGATAGCATTCCACGTCCTCCGCCAGGGTGATGCAGGCGGGGATCATCCCGGCGATAACGCATACTGCCTCCGACGATATTGTTCTGTACGATCATCAGCCGGAATGTCCTGTTCAGCTTTTCTAGGTTACGCTTGGTTTTCAGCGTAGCACCCCAGGCAAGAACCCCATATCGGAGTATCGATGACGAAACGGTAGATAGCAGACGTCTCGTGTTGCCACTCGGGCCGCCGACGTTCGGCATGATTCTCACTATTGCGTTCGTTGCCTTTGCCGACATTTCTCAGGCGTAGTCGACGTTGTTGTTGAAGCTCAACCTGTCGTCGATTGGTTCAGTGCTCGCTTCGATCCGCTGAACCGCTTTGCAGTTGCTGACCAACAATACTTCCGTCTTGTGGTGGGCTATTTGCAGCTTTACCCCGTTCATCCAGTTCTCGATCGCGTCTATTGTCTTCGTCACCGACACCTTCACTTCTTCAAGTGTCTCACCCATCACCGTTAGTGACACGTCGTCCGCGAAACCTACGATTTTCACTTTCCTGGGCAACCGCAGTGCTAGGACTTCATCGTACATCCCGTTCCAAAGAGTTGGACCGAGAATGGAGCGCTGAGGAACGCCCGCTGTGATTCTCATTGACTTCTGCCCTTCGTAAGTCTCGTACAGAAGCACTCTGCTCTGGAAGAAGCTCTAGATAGTCAGGAACCCTCTTTCTGTGTAACGCTGTAGCGATAGCTTCCCAGCTGGCGCTGTTAAATGCATTATTCACATCTATCGTGACCACCGCGCAGTATCGATCTCCTTTACGCTTCTGTTTAGATGCTTTCTCGGCACTCTCGAGCACTGTCCGAATTGCATCCACTGTCGATGCTCCTTTGCGGAACCCGAACTGCATCTTGGACAGTCCGCGCTTGCCTTCCGTGAATTTCGTCAACCTGTTAAGAACGATCCTTTCCAGGAGTTTTCCGAGTGTATCCAGCCGGCATATGAGCCTGTACGAGACCGGATCACCCGGTGGCTTTCCTGGCTTCGGCAGCAACACCAGCTTCTAGACCTTCCACATTTTGGGGAAGTTGCCTTCATTTAGATACTTCTGCAGCACCATCCTGAACCACGTTTTCGTATTCCATCCGGACCGGGAGCTTTCTTTGATTTCAGGCACTTCGATGCTTCTGCGAGCGCGTCATTAGTCATTAGTCATTAGCCGATCGTGCGTGTTTGCTCCTTCTTCTTCGCCGTACGGTGTTGGTGGCCAGACAGTTGGATCGTGCTACGGGAAAAGACCCTCGACGATTCAGAGTCAGTATCGATCACTCGGTGTGATCGGTTGAGTTTAATTTTTTTTCTTCGCCCGGCCCTTGATCGCCCGAAAAACAAGTGCTCGGACTACGCCACCCGGATCTTTCTCTCGATCTCGGCCTCTGCCATTCGGCACCAACCGCTGTAGCATCTCGCTACCCCGGCAATAGTTTACGCAAGTGCAGTGTCCATTAACCAGATCTATAGTGTGAAAATCAAGTGCGTCGAAACTTACGAATGTTCGACGTATAACAACAAAGCTAGAAGGAAAACCGATCAATACACCACTAGTTATTCTGTCCTTCTCTGGCTCCAAACTCCAGGAAAACGTGTTCATCGGTCTGCTGCGTACTAGCATCCGCCCGTACTACACATTGTCTGAACTGCAGCCAAGAACACGAGACATCCAAGGTAAATTCCTGCAAGAATCCTAGCCTCTGCATCAACTGCGGAGATGGGCACTCGACCCGCAACAGGAAGTACCCCAAATTTGTAGAGCAGGAACAGATCACGAAGATAAGAATCGACAAAAACTTGACTTTCTCTGAGGCTAGAGCTCTTGTAACTAAACGGCAGCAAGGCCTCTGCAGAAATAGCAAAACTGCGTAATGCCGTCACCGAGCTCCACCAAAAGCCGTCTATTCACTCTCGTGAGAATACTCCCTCCAACGATACCGCTTCCACGGGAACAAAGCCCAAGAAAGGAAAGTTCATCTAACCAGCCCCCGTAACCGTAACCCCCGTTGGTCTGTACAACCAAGCAGAGCATAGGAGATCCAACCGCCAGAAAGAGAAAGACACTAGGAAGACCAGCACGGACAAATCTAGAAGCCCCAACCCCAAAATTACCCCCGACATAACACTGCCTTCGCCTATCATGGACTCTACCATGTCCTAGCCACGCTCCAGCTCATCAACATCACTCAACACGCTATGCCAAGAACCCCCACCGGACGTTGACTACTCGAACCTCATCGCTGAATAAACCCAACAACACTCAATCCTGCAAGCAGAAAACAACAATAGCAACATTCGGCTCCGCAACCTAAGCCCTGTCGCCGGTTGCTACTGGCATCCAGGTCATTTCCGCTACAGGAGCAGCGACATGAACTCTGGAAATCGCTACAACTACACCGCATTTACAGAATCCGTGCACACGAAATCACAATGGGGCAGCACGAACAACAAAACCTGCACACCGTACATGAAAAAGACCCTTGCCCCGCGTCGCCCCCGTCTCGGGAAGTTCCGGAGATACTCGATGAGTCCCCGACGGTTGCCGGCGCGGGGAACCCGGGGCCTTCCCGGGTAAGTTCCAACAATCCTGTAACTCGATCGGAACCATCTGCCGCACTTTACGTTCCTTCAGGGTCCGACGGTACAAAACCAGCTAAACTAACGTCAACGTTCAAAGTCCACGAATAAACCATCAGACCTGAAGACAACAAAACCTGCTCACCGCGCAGTAAAAAAAAACTCCCTTCCCATGTCGCCACCGATTCGGGAAGTGCCGGAGTCATCCGATGAGTCCCTGAGAGTATCACCTTCCTCCGGGGCCGATCCACATCCGCCTTAGATTTAACCATATGTTCTAGCTCCATTGCTGGAGCCTGCGGATGGTCGGTTCTCGCCGATAGTGGAAACAGCGTTCACTTCCCTATCGTAGTCTCCTATGACCGGATGCCCCCCTCTACATCGTGGCGTCGCCGTTGGCTCTATGATCGGGCGGAGTGGCTCACCTACGCAGATAACGTTTCGGATGCACTCGATCGAAACCAGGATTATTTACCAGACGAGTTTGTAAAGGTAATGACACAGGCTGCAAAACCATGCATTCCCCGAACCAGCGGAGCACCACCAAAACGAGCGGTTCATTGGTGGAACCCAGAAGTAGCGAGGGCAATCAAAAAACGACGAAAAGCTCTTCGAAATCTTAAAAATATCCCCCTTGACCATCATCGATGGGATGAGAGATCAGTGGATTTTCGCCGCCTCAGGAACCAGGCCAGGCAGGCCATCGAGAAAGCCAAGGAGGCCAGCTGGGCATCTTTCCTACATGGGATCAGCTCCGATTCGTCGACTGGGGATCTGTGGAGAAGGGTCAATGCCCTAAGCAGCAAAAGAAGGCAAAACGGCTGTGCACTAACGGTTAACGGTACCACTACAGTTGAGCCTTCTGAAATTGCTAATGCAATCGGTCAACATTTCGCCCTTCTTTCTGGGGACTCCTCCCTCCCGCCTGCCTTCCTGAGAACGAAGAGGACAATAGAAGCCACCCCTACAACATTCAGTCCAGCCGATAGCCAGGATTACAACAAACCTTTTTCAGGAGTAGAACTGGCCACTGCACTGAGTACTGCAAAGGGCAACTCAGCGGGACTCGACAACGTTAGTTGGATATATGAGTATTAAGGTATTTACCCCCGGTTGGCAAGCGAGCACTCCTAAACGGATTCAACAGGATATGGGAAGGCGGATCCTTCCCAGACAGCTGGAGAACCGCTCTCACGATTCCCATTCCGAAGAAATGCGAGGGAACCAGGAGCCCGAACGACTTCCGACCCATCAGCCTTCTCTTCTGTATTGGGAAGACGATGGAAAGAATGGTAAACAGACGCCTGATGATCTTCCTCGAGGAACAGGAGCTTCTCGACCATCGACAGTTCGCATCCCGTAAGGGACTCGGCACAGGAATTCATCTAGGCTGCCTCGGTGACAGGGATACCAGGCATATTTTTCAAATGTCTTCACATTTCATGAAAAAATGTCTTCATTAAATGAAATTTTGTCTTCACCGACCAGGATTCTGAATCGGTTTTAGATTTTGAGCCGGAATTCTGCCAGAAATCGGTCAGACAACCGAAAGAAATTTGTCTTCTAAATGAAAAACCCGTCTTCACAGCCTAGACATGTCTTCACATCTGGCATCGCTGCTCGGTGAAACAGTAAGTGACGCCATAGCCAACGACCTACATGCGGACATTGGCATCCTTGATCTCACCAAGGCATACAACACGGTATGGCGTGAAGGAGTACTTCGCCAGCTGCACCAATGGGGTGTTAGCGCAAACCTTGGCTGCTTCCTCAAGCAGTGCCTCAGTGACCGAAGTTTCAGGGTGGGCATTGGAGGTAAGCAATCGAACCTGTTTCGGGAAGCTAACGGAGTCCCCCAAGGGTCGGCCTTGGCAGTCACACTATTCTTGGTCAGCATGAATTCCCTTTTTGCCACGCTTCCGAAAGGTATATACGTGTTTGTCTACGCCGACGATATAATACATATTGCTATCGGAAAAACAATTGGTCGCACAAGACTGAAGCTACAGACAGCCGTGAATGCTGTCGGCCGGTGGGCTGACTCAGTAGGTTTCAGTATCTCAGCCCTAAAATGCGCTATTGCGCACTGCTGCAATTACCATCATGTAGCCACCGGCAGGCCAGTCAAACTTGCCAGAACCGTAATTCCTTTCCGGAAGGAACCTAAAATTCTTGGTATGACTCTCGACCGGAAGATGACTTTTCTCCCGCACTTCCGGCAGGTGAAAAAGGACTGCGAAAGTAGAAAACGACTAATTCGCACCATTAGCTCGCGTCACCCAAAGTGGAATAGGCGAACAGCACTAAATATCAACCAAGCCCCCATCCATAGTCGCCTGTTCTACGGTCTCGAGATAACCAGTCTCAATTGGGAGGGATTAGTAGATATCTTGTCACCGTTGTATCACGTAGCTGTCCTGAAACGAGCCGTTGGATTCTTAAAGAAAACATCTGGTGATGGATGTCACCTTCTACAGACAGCCAAGGATATCCATACCACATTTACCAATACCCCTCTCCCAACAATCGCACAGCTGCATCGGGTTCGCAACCGCGCCTGGCATTAGCGTGGCCCAAATGTAGACTGCAGCCTGGTAATCCTGCGACCCGTTTACTATGCTGGGTTCCCGGGCACAGTGGAATTCGCGGTAACGAAGAGGCTGACCGTTTGGCCGCACTCGGTCGCCAAAGTCACGCGCTCTGTTTTCCAAAGAGGTCCTATCATCTGATGTGGAGCGAGAGCATACTGGTATCAAACACCCTACCTACCATCACCACATAGCGGGCTGTCCACCTCACTCCGAACAGGCGCTGTGGAGGATCTCCCGTGGTCCTCTATCAGCCACAACAAACTAGGCCATCTACCATCTTTCAGCGGGTCCTCTGCCACATCCAGACTGGGCCCTTTCAACCACAACCTGCCAACACATGTACCAACATTGCTCAGCGGGCCCTCCGCCACGCCCGGACCGGGTGCTGGGGAGGTTGTTACGCGGCCCTACCAGCGTATTATAGCCACCGAGCGCAATATCTCATCGAAGAACTCAAGGCCTTTGTAAAATGCAATGTAAAGACTCCTTTTTTCTAGGCGAATGACCCTCAGTGGTTAAAGCCTTAATAATAATAATAATAATAATAATAATAATAATAATAATAATAATAATAATAATAATAATAATAATAATAATAATAATAATAATAATAATAACAATAATAATAATAATAATAATAATAATAATAATAATAATAATAATAATAATAATAATAATAATAATAATAATAATAATAATAATAATAATAATAATAATAATAATAATAATAATAATAATAATAATAATAATAATAATAATAATAATAATAATAATAATATTCTCTTCTCTATCTATCTGGTATGTATGTATATATGTATCTGTTTGTCAAATACAGTGACCCAATTTTCTTAGAGATGGCTGAACCGATTTGCACAAACTAGTTTCAAATGAACGGTATAACGCTTCCATAAGACGCTATTGAATTTTTAGTTGATTGGACTTCCGGTTCCGGAGTTACGGGTTGAAGAGTGCAATTACTCAGCAACTGGTAACTCTAGGATGTCCGAATGATGTAATACATAATGAAATACGTTCAACATTACCTGGATATGCGGGTCTAGATCAGTAATGATAAGTCAAAGTAGCCTTGATCACATTGACCACCTATGACGGTTCTTGATGCCCCGGGGAACTTGTCAGGTACCTCAGCTGATGTCAAACCTACTTTCCAGTAAACTCTTAACCGATTTTTACAAACTTGAGTTCAAATGAAATGTATAATACTCCCATTGACTGCTATTGAATTTCATTCAGTTCTGACTTTTGGTTCCGGAGTTACAGGTTGGTTATTGCGGTCACATAGCAATTTCTCATATAAACTGATAAAATCGTAATACCTCCTAGGTTAAAATCTATTGATATGAACATCAAATCACTTTGATTCGCAGGCCTAGATCACTAATGGCGAATCAAAGATTATTGAAATACATTATCCACTATTGATAATTCCGGAAGTCCCGGGTTCCGGGTATATTCCAGAACTAAAGCCACTTCGATGATTACTGAATCAATATTCACTAAACTAGTCTCAAATGAAAGGTATAATATGCAGTTCTCTACCCCTCCCTCACCATCCTCTCAACCGCATCTCTCTCAGCCCCCCTCCCTCTCAAACCAAGCTCACACCTGTTTTCCCTTCATCCTGCGCCATTAGCGAAACTTGATTTCAACGTTCCAGGTAGATTTATCCGGAGAAATGATTTTTTTTCCGGAGCTCAACTCATCGCACGTTATACGACCAAAGTGAATGTTTGCCACCAGCTCTTCAACAACTTTTATCATTTTTTTGATTATAGTATAAGTGAAGAGTCGTTCAAATTAAAAATCTTTAATCTATAGTTGGATTTTACTTATTTTAGTCTGTGCGATGTAACATTTTTAATCGACGACAATACACAATCAACCTGAAGATACTGACTGTGGAGTAGTAATAATTAAATAAAAAAAATATATTTGTTACTGAATAACATTTGAAATTTGAAACAAAAAGTGGTTCTAAATAATTGGTAATCCATAAGCCTAAGCCGAGGTGCGTCAATGGCATGAATTCTATAATTTCCTGAGGGACGTCAGTCCGCTCAAGCTATTGGCCAACCAGTTTGATGGTATGCGACACGCATGGTTGTCATGGGCAACCATCCAAACATAAGACCGAACAGCTATAAAGTCTGTGGTATGCGGGACCCAAGCTCATTCTACATTCGGACGGCGAAGCGAACGCGACAAGTCTCCCAACCCCAAAGGACAGTGCGAGGAAATCGAGCTAGATTGCGCACTTAGGAGCAGCAACCATCAAGAGGTGAATAGTAGGCGACAGCAGTTCGCAGGAACCAGCGCGCCCGTTTCAGTTGCTAAGAGCAACCACCCTCGAGCGACGCGCAGCAATTCACGAGAAGCAGCGTGCCCTTCGCGGTTGCTAGGAGCAACCGACCGAACAACCAAGCGATTACCAGTGACGCGCATTCCTGTACGCGGGAAAAAGCATACCTTCCGCGATTGCTAGGAGCAATCTCTTTCGAGTGTGCAAACGAGCTACTTACCAGTGGGTAGCCAACCAATAAATTTGAAATTTTCCTTAAGAAATTTAAATTCGTAATTTTCCTTCAGAAATTAAGAATTTAAATTAGAAATTTTCCATAATAAAAAGAGTTAAATCAGAAACTTTCTGGTAAGGAGTGATGGAGGGCGACTCGACCCAACGGGAGGAAGACTTCAAATTGCGCCGCAGTTACGACATTGACGAAGTTAGATTGCATGGTACAGTATGACGAAACCTACGTCAAGGAAGACTTTAAACAGTTTTCCGAAGGGGACTGGAAGAAGAATGGTATCAGAAATTTTCGAAAACATTAAGCTGTCGAAGTGTGAAAAGAAATATCTCATGTGGCAGGCCAACTGTTCCTGTGAATTGAAGAGTGACATTTATCTCGCAACCGGGACCAATAAACGTCTGTTTCCTTTCCTCGAGCAACACAATTGCTCCGTTTTGTTTTAGCAGGTTTCGTCATTTTGCCATTACGGAAAAAGGTTAATCACATGAACCCTCCCAACACACCAGAGAAAAATATTGGGCGATTGTCAAGCTGAACCTCAAGAAGACGCGAAAGACAGTTATCACTGAGATGCAGTTTGAGGCACGTTCTGCGGCGTGGAAAGTGATCAAGGAGGATGTGCAAAATTCGCTGTAAGGAGTCAGGCGAAAGGCGTGGCAATTCGCATTCGGTAAAGAGGAAGGTTAAGTGAATATTTCTCTTTTTTTCTGTATGAATAGAACTTGCAAAAGAAATGCGATTTAATTTTTGACATTGAAAATGTCTTGCTGCACTATCTGGGGCAGAGTGTCATTCTAAAGTCTTAAATTAAACGATGTCATGTTTTTGCGTCGCTATTTTGAATGCTAATAACTATGTTATTTATGAACGGATTTACGTCTGGTTATCACCAAACGATTCGGAATTAACTGAAATTATGTTCTATTGCTATAGTGTTTTTGTATTTCAATAGCACACTATTGAAAAATAAGCAAAAATGAATAGATCTCGGAAAGCGTGAAAGCTCTCCATACATCAGTCAATCTATCCCCGACAGAGCCGTCAATAGGGAGCACCTTAGTGACTCAAACGAACACGAAAAGTTATAAATAAATGTGCCGCGTGCCTGTTTGAACCAGTTATTGCTCTTTTGCTAGTCAAGTAACATCGTGCCTATAGCGTCTCGTACGACAGATTTAGCACCCAGCACACTACGTTTCTATGAACGACGTCATCCTTGACTATTTAAAGAATATCATTCCTCGAGCGAGTTCATTCTCCCGTCAAACGTAGGGCCGTAAAGAACAGCAGTAGCAACCAGGCATGTTGGCAATGCGCTGCGATGAGTGCGATCACTGCTACCGCTGGGGTGGGGACGACGACAGGTTTAGACATCCAGCGGCCAAGCGCTCGTGATGTCTTCTTTCCATGGCTCTGATTGGTTGTATTGATTTTGCCGATGACGTCATCCTCGGATATATAACTTTCAGCATTACTCAGTCGAGCTCATTCTCTGGTCGAACGTCGGAGCGTAAACGATAGCAGTAGCCGACAGGTATATTTAAATTATGCAGTGCGTAGTGTACTGCTTTGCACACCACAACTTGAGAGTTACGGCACTCATTGCTAGTTGAGAGTATTCCGTTGCGATGAATCTAGTACCGCGTTGCTTTTTGCGACACTAGAGTTTTTAAACTGACAAAAAACAAATCGACGGTTCTCAAACTTGGAAAGCCGATTGTTTTGAGCATCGTGGAACACCTTGAAACTCGGTGTATTTACACTGGCACACTCTCTTGCTCATTTCGATTTATTCAGGTACTCGTTCCGCATAAAAGATTAAAATTTGTGCACATCGAAAATGTTGAGCCCTGGATAGCTCGGCCCATATCGTAACCCTACCTAATGAGCCGTCATTTAAACAAAACGAAAGAAATATCTTGTAATTATACTCGAATTTGAACCTTATCGACTCACCAAAAGTAGGTTTCAAAGCAATTGTTTAAATACGCAATAAATACATTTTAAACTAATGCATATCATATGCATGGTTTCGCACTGTCAAAGTAGCTTTCATTTATGTGCCGAAAACTGTATATACGTTAAATATGATGACAAACGATGTAAAATGTTTGAACTATTCGTAAAATATAACGCTGTTTTTCCATTTCATTTAGATTAATCCACGTATGATTATATATATTCAAACACATAAAATATGTGCACGTTTCGTTGGCATCAAATAACTTAATTGATGTTTGACAACCCGGTTGTAAACGACTACTCGACAAAATGAATACTTTGGCCGACCATATCCGTGAAGAGAGTAAAAGTGCGATATTTCGATTATTGTATCGATTTTATGGGCTGTTTTCGGCAAATTTAAGACTAAGAAACGAAAGCAATGGAATTGAAAGATAGGTATTCTAGAGCGTATCAGTTATAAACATAACACAGCCTGCCTAGTCCTAGTAGGCTCAAAGCAGAGAAGAATCCATTGCCTTCTGCTGGTAGGAGTTGGGCTTTTCACCCAAGTTTACCGCATGGTTGTTGATAGAACATAACTCATTATCATGTTTTACCGCCGACGCCGCAAATTATATTGCACACTTCATTTTCAATGTCACCGTGGATGTGTCCTGCACACAACCCTTTAATTTTTTTAATAAAAAGTTTGGCTGATTAACACACATTTTTGCTTGTCCAATTTTTGATCTTAACACTCTGTAATCTCTGAAGTTGTATTATAGGATTAAAAAAATAGTCTAATTTTCCTGAGGATTCCAGGCATTCCATGATTTAAAAAAAATCCGGTTTTATTCAGATTGAAGACACTTCGTATACTAGCTTTTCGATTGTTTAGCGTGCCAAAAATCGGCAGTGAAGTCTGTCGAAGTAAATGGAATCTATCGCAACAAGACGACGAATCATGTCTTTTCAAGGCTCTAAGAAGAGCTTGAAAGTATTCGTACATTTTCACAAAAAAAGTTATCAGCCCTAACCGATTGCTCGGTAAAAGTTTCTCACTTGCTTCTTTTCTTTTCTACTGCTCTCCTGCGCATTGCTCTGAAATCCATGGCCTGCTTCAACGAGAACTTTTTTCAACCTACCTTTCTTGTATTTATCGAACGGCTCGATTGACAAATAATCCAGCCTACTGACAAGCTGTTCGAAAAACTGTCACAATATCAGTACATATATGTAGCATAGAGACAGTTGCACTCCTTCTTACCGATCACCGAAAAAGCCTAAAGGGACCAGGTGTTCAAGGATGATTGCCCATATGAGGGGGAAAAGTTGGCACATTTTCACACTTGGCTCGTTCCACCATAGAATAGTAGGCCACACGCAGAAAAATTTAGCATATTTAAATCAAAAATATGTGTTATTGAATTCAATCAATTATTGTTTATCACTTTAACCAACAAAATTATTAATTTCACAATATTTTTTATTAGAAAAAACAATGTATTTTTGCTTTCAATAAAAACATTTTTAATTTCAATAATTTTCTTTTATTTTCAATAAAAAAAATTATTAGAAAGCAAAACAATAAACTTTTTTATTGAAACAATAAATAAATTTTATTGAATTCAATAAATAAATTTATTGTCTCCCGACCAATAATTTTATTTATTGAATTTAATCCATATTTTTATTGAACCTACAAATCTTTTTTCTGCGTGCATAGGTGCATATCCTGAGCACCGAAAAATTGTAACAAACGAGAGAGAGACAAACTTTCCAAAGTACTTTGTCGTGTTGGAAAATATACATTTTTTATTACACTTCCAAAAACAAAAGCATAGACAACATGTCTGAATTAGGTAAACGGGTGTTTGTTGGGATTTATGACCGTGACAGAATAATTCTATTAATATTAACCAGAAAACTTGTCCAGCACTACTGTGTTTTGTGGTAACGAAAATGAATAAATTATCGAAGTGACATTGTGCGAGCCGGTCGTTGGTATTGCCCGTTTCGACAAAATGATCAATATGTGGAACGGATTCGACACGGGGCCGCGAGTCTACCGCAAAGAGCACAAAGGTGTGAATATATTAGCCGGAATGGGTCCCTTTGTTTACACTGACAGGCCTATTAGTGGCCCAGATTATTGATCCTTTTCCATGAAGTTCACTGGTTCCGTCAACCATCAGCGCGCCGCCGGTGTGTAGCGCGTTTCCATTGAAATACGCTCAAGTCGCTTTTTATGCGGACGATGAGTATTGCGTTAGTTGAAAAGCGTGAAAAAAATCGTTCAACATATTTTTTCATTAGCTTTAAACTCCGTGAAATGAAAAAGTATGATGAATATAACACGTAAAAACGACTTGAGTGTATTCGACTTTTCGACAACTCCGTTGGGGAAATACTAATTATTGTTAGGGGAGGGAAGGGATAATTAAAATTCACGATCGAAGCATGTCCATTGTTTGTTGGTTCTGCGCAACATGCATTGTTGCAGGGTATTTGGAATTCTGCCAGGGGACTATAATGTTGATGAAAATTGTATCGACGGTAGCCTTTTATAACATCACTTGTCAAAGGTTCGATTTCAATTTTTTAATTTGGATTTCAATACGAAAAATTTGTTATTCAGGCATGATTTCCCTGGGTTCAAATTCAATGATACATCACAATTATGTATTGCGTTACATTTTCTTATGAGAAAGTTTATGTAATCATCATAAATATCAACTTTTTAGTCAAGAAATATTCTCGGTTCATGAATTATGACTGCTGGTGCAGCTAACGAATCCCACTCAGCTCGAATGTTAATGGATTCTCGAAACAGACGAATTGAAATGTTTGAACAGTAACTTTTATAAGATTGGTTCACTTTTGACTCTGCGAATTTCCGACATGACTTGATTTTTACACTACAAACTTTGTAGCAATTTGAGCGAGAAATAAAAATGTATTCAATTTGGGAATTTGGTAATTTCACGCTATTGAAAAGTTGCCCAGAGTTCGTAGTGTAACTAAAGTTGGAAAAGTTCATGGTAGCTGCAATTTCTGCACCAGAGCCGTTCGCATCGAAAATTATGTCCGTGGTTCCGGTCAGCATCCAACACCAAACCGTAAAATAGAACGTCCAATGCGGAAGGCGCAAATTTGTGTACATGTGTGTGTGTGTATATATGTAGAAAGATAATAGTTTTATATGTACTCCCCGCAGCATAAACGATAACGAAATTGCTTCCGAAACATATGAATGCATGCCAAAACCGGGGAAATATTTGCAAAGCATTTCCCGATTGGCACTTGGAAATGGGTTCACCCTTGGGGTACTGGAAAACTTTCACTTGCAAAATTTCCTCTTCCATACGACCAGGAGCAATGTCAATTTGTTTGGAGTTAGTGCGTAGTCTGGTTCGTGATAGGAGATTACAACCAGTTGTTATCGAGTACTCCGACGGGAAAATATTACCGGTGGTTTTATTTTGATTGCAGGTATGCTGAATGGAAAATATTTCCCATACACTCGGTTGTTATTTTGTTTGTAATAAATCAAAAAGTTTCTGAATAAGCTTAAAGGTATTTAGTCTTCGTTCTAATATGACTGAATTTACAATAATTTATGGAACATTTTAAACGATTACAAAACAATTGTGTTGTGCATAGATTTTACTGATTTTTGTTAAAATGATAACAAACAAGCATTGTTGATAAGAGGTTCTAACTCAAACTTGTGTAGTTTAGCAACGAGTTCATACAAACTTTCAATAATGGTTTGAAAATATTTTTTTAATTAGAACAACAACAAATTTTAGCTTTCAATAAATACATTGTTACTATCAATAATTTCCTTTTAATTTCAATAAAATAATTTTTAAACAACGGAACGATAATTTTTTTATTGCAACAATAAATAAATGTTATTGAATTCATTGAATAAATTTATTGTCTCGCGACCAATAATTTAATTTATTGAATTTAATGCATAATTGTATTGAACCTACAAATCTTCTGTCTGTACCATCCGCCATTCTCTGCGCTAGGCTCTCTAGTGACAGTCTTGCTGCTCCATTAGCGGAAATATCTTTCAGACAGTTGTCAGTATGCAGTAGGCGATGAAGTAATTTTTTACAGTCCGTAACTAAAAGTAAGTTTATGTAATCTGTTCGCGAGTGTGTCATTACTTGTTATCACGTTGTTGTAACCTGTGCCCGCCGCGCACAGGTTACAACAAAGTATTATCGGATAGGTTGATGAGGCTATTTTCGCCATGTTTCTATTATCACCCATTTGAAGCCGTTGGTTAGAGCAGTGTCTGCTATCTTTGTTCTACGCATTGAGTCAAATAGTAGCGCAACAATAGGGGCATTCTATTCGAGTTTTCGTTGCGCTCAAACACGAGAATTTCACCGTTTTCAGCGATTTTTTGTTTAGTTCTTAAAAACGAAGCAAAGTTGTTGACGCCAAATTGTACGCATTCCATTGATTGTAGGCCGAGTAATTAATGAATTGGTGAGGCACCCTCCTTAGTATGGTGAAAATAGGCATATAAAATACACGCATCAAATTAGATTAGCTCATTAAATGAAAATTTAAACTACATTTAGAAATAGTTATAAGAGGGTGTACCCCATTAGGCGTAAGTACGTTAGGCATACGGACGTTTGGCATACGTACGTTAGGCATAATGGACGTTAAGCCTAAGACGTTAGGCATAATGGACGATTGGCATAATGGTCGTTAGGGATAAATTACCAAAATTTTTCAAGGAATCTAGAAAAAATATTGTTTTTTGCCGGCAGTGCTGCGATTTTTTCAGTTAAATATTTAAAGTTATTTTTTCTCTCTATACATATATTTTAATTTTGAAAATTTTCATGCCATCGCGTTCCTCGGACATTTTTACATAAAGAACACCTATCATCCCAATGTAATATGAGCGCATCCTGAGATACACCGTTTTGAAGAGAAAAAACCGCAATTTCCCATATAAAATCGCAAGCGCACAACACCAAAAAACCAACTTGCGTATTCTGAGTTTAAACATAATTTTTCGTGAAGTAGACGAGAAATGATGAAAAACGTTTTTGGTTTGCTTCTAGCAGATCAGGGTCGATTTTTATGACCGTTTGAAGATTTGCTCAATTTTGGCCAATAAAAATGGATTTTTATATGAGAAAATGGGAGTTTTTCCCTTCAAAACGGTGTATCTCAGGATGCGCTCATATTATATTGGGATGATAGTTGTTTTTTATGTAAAAATGCCTGAGGAACGCGATGGCATTAAAATTTTCAAAATTAAAATATATGTATAGAGAGAAAAATTACCTTTAAATATTTAACTGAAAAAATCGCATAGTTGGCAGCACTGCCGGCAAAAAACGATATTTTTTCTAGACTCCTTGAACAATTTTTTTCAAAAGCCAACTTACGGTTTGATTCTAGAGTAAATAAAACCGGAGATATGATCAAAAGAAAATCAAAGGTTTTGGCAATTTGCCAAAACGGGGGGTGCTGCCCATGATCCGAGGGGAAACTAAAATAGATTCAATCTGCTTGTTAAAATAAGGAGGTTTTATGCCTGTTGGAGAGAGATTTTGAATGAAACCTAGCTCCAGGAGGCTTTTACCTGCTTCAAATAAATGTATAAAACAATATAATAAAATCAATCTCATTTGTGTTAAGGTATGGTTAACGCACATTAACTTTGATTAGTTCTTACATACATGCATGGTGCAATTGTCCAAGAAGAAAATATATATCTTGAAGAACAGTTAATGAAAGAAAGAATGATGAATTTGTTGCTTCTATATTGATTATTTCCCATATTATTCAGTCTAATCATTATATTTTTGAGACCATCAAAGATAAAACTACGGAAATTGTCAGATACGAAGCAGAGCTTTTCCGTGTACTGTGCAGAGATACGGAAACAATAAAGGTTTCGGTATAAACGTAACATCCGTACGCTAATGCTGTCCATAACACTGCAGGTTTACATAACATCATGGCTGTTCATTATTACTCTCTATTGTTTAATGTTTGGATATAATAGTATTGATAATACATCCAACAAACTTGAAATGGGCTTGAATCAAAGCTGTGCACTCAAATGAAGAAAGCTTTCAGCTCATCTATGGAAAAAATATAAAACAAATTCTACACTTGTGAGATATAAATATCTCGCTTGGTGTTTTTCATTTTGCTGTCTCTCGAAGGTATGCAATTTTATACATCAAAGCTTCTAAGGGATGATCCATAAATGACGTAGCATTTTTTGAGTGATTTTTAACACCCCCCTCCCCCATCGTAGTATTTCGTCACAAACCTCTAAATACCCCCCCTGGTAATTACGTAGCTTGACGGTAACTCTGCCCCCCCCCCCCTCCCTTGTCACAGTTAAATTTTTAAAAAATTCTATTCTATTCCCCTTTAAAAAAGCTACGTAGCATAACATGACCCCCTACCCCCCTGTCGTCATACATCATCACAAAATACAAAACTACCCCCTCCCCCATATAATGCTATGTCATTTATGGATGATCCCTAACCCACAAAATGAGCATAAGGTTGAAATCTCTGCAATAAAGAAAACCTTGCGATTATTTTTATATGTTTTGTGAATTATGCCTATCGTCCATTATGCCTACCGTAGTTATGCCTAACGTAAATTGACTCAAACTAACAAATTGAATGAAGTAAATAAAAGAATGGCTGAACATGAAACGAACAAAATTAAAGATAAAATCAAAATGAATCAAATGATTCAAATAAATCAAAAGTCCTATACAAACCAATGAATAATTTAATGAATTCAGTGAATGTAATGAAATTGGATCAAATGAACAAAATAAAAAATAAATGAAATGAATAAATAAAACAAATGAATCAAATAAACAAACTGAACTGAATTGATAAAATGAATAAAAAAAGAAAATGAGTAGAATAAAATGCATTGATTAAAATGAAAAATTAAAGATGTTAAAAGGTTATCAACTAATAGAAAAAAAAAATTGTGTCGAATAAATTATTTGGATGAAATGAATAAAACTGCATAAATACTCAGAATATTAAAATGAAGAAACTGAACAAAATTTATGAACTGGAAAAAATAAATAGAATTATAGAATGAAAACAGTGAATAAAATAAGTTAAATCAATTATATGAGTAAAATGCACGAAAAGAATAAACTGATCAGAGTGAATCCAAAGAATGTAACGAATAAAATAGATAAAATGAACGCAGATGAACAAAATCAATAAAAAGATGCTAAATGAAATGCAATGATCATATATTTGAAGTTAAAAAACTTTTTCGTATAATGAAAATGAATAAACCGGATTGTACGAATTTTAGAACCATTGCATCAGAAAGTTATGAAATGTTTTTTTAAAATCCCAGCTTCTGAAAAAAGATTAATTAATATACAATGGACTTTCTAAGGCTTTCAAGCCTCTTGAACAGAGAGCGACAGAGGGAGAATGCGATGAAAAAGGCAGGTAGATATTTCAAAGTTTTCATGTCCATTAAAATAAATAGTGTAAAGTGTCTAGGCTATATCGATAGCATAAAGGCGTGCATTCAGTTGATTATTATGCACTCTCTTTCCAGTCATTCTTATAACTTGCATATTGTTTCGTTCGTAATTTTCGTTCAGGAAATAGGTATAAATAAGTCCTATACAAACACATACTGTGAACAAGAAATGGTTCAAACTATCAGGATAAAAAAAGAACTAAATCTTCGCTACAGTTTTGGGATTAAAAAATACGGTTGCTTTCGGTGATGCCACGAGTATAATTATATGAGCAATCTTTTATCTCACTACTAGGTGAATTACTTCATGATCTGTGTATTAATATACCATCCAACATTTATCTCACGATTGAACGACTAATCCAAGGAATAAATACAAGAACTCTAGAAAAAATTTCAATATGAACACATTATTTTGTCTTCGAAGTGAGCATATTGGTTTTTGAGAAATAGTTCATTCATTGTAGAAGTGATTATCAAAATATTTTCAAAATCGAGTTCCTCGCAGCAAGTAGATGTGTTTTCATACCCTGGCATTCAAAATCGGTTTAGTTTTGCCCCTAAAATACTAGTAAAGCAATACTCTGTATGAAAAGGGCTTCTTTTTAATTACAGTAATGTTTCGATTATATCACGCTTATATATCCATATATGTATGCATGTATTTGTGTATATACATATGTATATGTATGTATCTTAGTATTCATATGTAAGTCAGTATGTATATATTTAAATGACTATATATGCATGTACTTAAATATTGTTTTATTCATGTATACATCCATCGCTATATATATACAGGGTGTTTGGTTCATTATTAAGAACCTCTCGAGGGATGATTGACTGTCATATTTGGAGAAAAAAATCGTTCTACACATACCTTAAAATCTCAACCGTTACTAAGTTATTGAATTTTTTGTGTTAAAAACTTAGTTGTTTTAAAATAGCTCTAACTCAAAAAATATACTTTGTATTTCATTTTTTTTTTATCCATGGGATAGGTGAGAGAATTTTCCATTGAAAAATGTCCTCAAATGTTTCAGCTAATGAGGTTAAGTAACCTAACGATTTTTCGTCCATTTCGCGAAAATCTTAATAGTTAACGTCACCATTTTAATAATTCAAATTTTTCGTCTTGAAGAGTTGCATAATTTGTTGCTTGACATGATACACTTATCTTTTCTTGTTTTCATGTGCTTGGGTTATTGAACTTGGATATTTTTATCTCATATTCACTTATACTAGCTCTTATTGAAAAAGTATGGCACTTATTGTACCTTTTCTTATTTTCATTCAAAAGCCAGGAAGATTTTGAATAGAAAAAGGTATAAATACCTTTCAGTTAAGTGAATTTAGTATTATTTTAGAAGTTCATTAGTTTAAAGTCAGTGTTATTATTAGCATTTTCGTTATTTTCTTAAAATAGTAAATAATAAACTTCATTATTATTATCATGGAATTAATGCATCTCAGCAAGTTCTACAATTCTTTCTTTGGCTCCATTCAATTATCTCTTTTAGTTTCGAAGGAAAATCATGTTTATCACCTCGTTTCATATGCAAAAACAACGATTTCGAATCCACTATATTTGTGATGAAGCCATGCTGTGGTAACTATTAAATTGCAGCGAAATGAAAAGCGATAGGGATAAAGTGTTAAATAACAAGTTGTATAGAATATTAAGGGGCACCAAATGAACAATAGTGATGATAAAATTAGTTGATTAATAATTAGAATAATTACAAAACTCTCCATAAAACGCAAATTTTGAGTTATTTTACTAGTAAAAAGTCATTTAGTACACTTAACTAAAAGATATCTGTACATACATCGAAAGGGAATTTTCTCAACTTTCCAATGAATGAATTCCAATGAGCCCTGATAATAACAATATAAAGCATATTTTTTAGATTAAAGTCTTTTAAGAACTTGCAGATCGATTACAGGAAAAAATTCGAAGTGAAATTACAAGAAAACGAAAAGAGATAGGAATATCATGTTGAAGAACAAATTATAAATCGTCCTCAAACCCATCTTTTGGATAATAGATATTGCTATAATCATAATTCATTGTTTTTAGAAAATTAACAAAAACCTCATTAAAACACCAACTTTGAACTACTTTACAACTAAAAGGTAATTAAGACTAATTAACTGAAAGATATGAGAACCGTGTTGAATAGAAAATTTTCTCACCTTTCCAACGGATGCAAAAGATTTGAAATACGAGGTATACTTTTCGAGTTAGAGGTATTTTAAAATAAATAAGTTTTTTACACAAAAAGTTCACTAACTTTGTAACGGTTGAGATTTGATGGTATGTGTAGAACGATCTTTTTCTCCAAATATGACGGTCAATCACCTCTCGAGAGATTCTTAATAATGAACCAAACACCCTGTATAACTAGGCGTGATACAATTACTGTAGTGAAAATGGGAGCACGTCGTTTGGCATAAGTTCATTTGGCATAATGTTCATTTGGCATAACAGCAGGTGACACATACGTTCGTTTGGCATAATGTTCATTTGGCATAATGGTCGTTTGGCATAATGGTCGTTTGGCATAATGGTCGTTTGGCATAATGGTCGTTTGGCATAATGGTCGTTTGGCATAATGGTCATTTGGCATAATGGTCATTTGGCATAATGGTCGTTTGGCATAATGGTCGTTTGGCATAATGGTCATTTGGCATAATGGTCGTTTGGCATAATTTAAAAAATACGTTGAATTTTCTGTTACTAGTCGTTGACGACTAATGTGGCTACGTCGGACGGACTTGAACTAGTTGATAGCCCCTATGTTTGAGTAATCCGGGCAAACGAGTGGATCACAGGTTTGCTCGCGAGGGGCCGCCGACGCACCATCGGAACCCGGCGGATCCCGCTTCGGATCCTTGGTCTCAGTTATGCGACAATGCCAAGGGTTAATTGGTATATAGGTTCAAATAAATGCTCATATTTGAAAGAAGAATCAACCCTTATGTTTAAGTGATCCGGGCAAACGAGTAAATCAACACTTTGCTAGCGAACTTATTAAACATGCAGATTAAAAGAGCTACTCATTTTTGAAAGAAGGAGTCAACTCCTAATTTTAGGTGAAACGGGCAAACGAGTATATCACCAGTTTACTTGCGAGGGCCATTTGGTATGCAAATTTAAAGAACAGCTCATGACTGAAAGAAGGAATCAACCTTCTAGCAAATATACACGTATATATTTGCCAGAAACAAGGATTGATTCCTTCTTTAAGACATGAGCAGTTCTTTGAGTTTGTATACCAAAAGCGCTCGCAAGTAAACTGGTGATCCACTCGTTTGCTCAAACTTAGGGGTTGATTCCTTCTTTCAAACATGAGCAGTTCTTTGAATCAATATACCAAATAGCCCTTGGAAATATCGCATAACCGAGACCAAGGGGCCGAGGTGGTCATCGACCCGCCGTCAGAAGTGGCTACCTCTCACCAGCAACTCACTCGTTTGCTCGAGTTACTCAAACATAGGGGCTATCATATGGTTTAACTACCATACTTAAAGCGATGTGGCGTAGCCACATTAGACGTCAACATTAAATAAAAGAGATTTCAGATTATGCCAAATGACCATTATGCCAAATGACCATTATGCCAAATGAACATTACGCCAAACGAAAGCATGTGTCACCTGCTGTTATGCCAAATGAACTTATGCCAAACGAACTTATGCCAAACGAACTTATGCCAAACGACGTGCTCCCAGTGAAAATTGCTAAGCGGGAAATAAAATTACAAAATGTTTAATATCTCCACTGCTCGTGAACAGGTTTTGACAATCTATAGCTTGTTAGAAAGGTATTTTTACAAGCTTTCTATTTATGTATTAATTGCAAGAATCCTTTGTTCGAAAATTATTTGTTAAAAGCTGGTTGTTTTTCGACAAAATCGCCCATATCTCAGAAAGTAAACAACATATCGAAAATCAAAAATAATAGTGTCAAATGGCAACGTTAGGTCTTTCATTTGAAACTAGTTTCATTAAGATCGGTTCAGCCATTGCTAAGATAATTACATAACATTTTGTACATACATACACACACACATACAGACATTATCTCAATTTGTCGAGCTGAGTCGATTGGTATATGAGACTCAGCCCTCCGGGCCTCGGAAAAAGTTTTCAAAGTTTGGGCGAATTCTATATATTTCTTTTGTAAGAAACTTAAAAATGTACGAGAAATGCTGTATACCCTCAAAATCTTGATTTATTGCCAATTTTCATGTTTTTTGGGACATTTGCAGCTAAAAGATTTTCTACGTGGTCATTTTTTAACCGATTTTCAATTTCTGTGTTCTGCAAAGAAGAAGAAACGACCTTTCCGACGGTATACTATGTTATGTTCTTTACATTTGTGAAGTAAACAGATCGGAAAACTAGAAGTGGCAGGATCATTAGAACAAGCTTAATATCGTACGGGCTCAATCTTTGTCTTCTGTTAATGAGGGTCGAGCTTAGGCAATATAATTACGAATCACCCGAGTTCACTAACATGTGTCCTGGTATCGATAGATGTATCCATCTTTACCGTGACATCCGACAAAAATTAAGCCACGCCGGGATAGATTTTTATTAGACTATTGTCACTGTGCTTACAGTCGCAGCGGGTTTGCTACATTGTGTAAGGCAATGGCTGTGTCTACAGCGGCTACCCGCCGCTGCCGATGGATTCCCATCAGTTCCTTTTTCTTTTTTCCTTTTTTTATTTCGACTATGTTAGTCACATTTTCTTTTTTATATTCTTACATTTTTTACATTCTTACATTTTTTTTTATTTGTCAGAGTTTACAGTCAGTTCGATTCTTGCAGCTTTTCTTTTAAGGGGTTATATACAAAGTTGAAACTCAAAAAATCGGAAAAATCTTTGTTGAATATTCTGAAAGTACATGCTCTCGAAAGTATCTGTGCAAAATTTCATCCAAATCGGAGCACTAGATTTCAAATTACAGCCATTTGTAGCGAGCTGGTTGTTCCGCGAATGAAGTTAACACAAAATTTTAAACGCAATTATCTCGGAATGATTTTTTTGAAAAGTAAGTTTTGATATCTCAAAAATTATTCATCCGAGCTTCATAATTTATTTTTTTTGAGTTGTTTGTATTTACATTCTCGTGTACTTGAACGGTTCCTTTTTTATCAAATTTTTTTCGATACTTTGTAATGAATTTTTGTTTAAAATTTGGAACACCAAAAAACTCAATTTCTTGGTCAACATGTTTTTTGCAAGAAAAAAAAAATTCTATTAGAAAACCGATCCATTCAAGTACATCACAATACATTTTTGTTCAATTTTCTTTTTAATTTTTGGAAATCAGTTGAGCGGTTCGCCTTGGAGAGCGTTCACCGCAAACCTCTGCCTAAAAACCACGCTTCGGGAGATGGGCCATAACTCCGACAACCTTGAATATTTTGCCTTTCTCCTATAGAAAGGTTATGCAATCACTCTGAACATCGCAACCTAATCCCGGCCAATTTTTTCTGTATTTTAACAGAGTCGTAGTTAGGGGGATTCGGTGAGGGGCACCTCTCCCCACGTCACTCACCACCCTTCCCTAAACCGCCCTTCCCTCATCAAGTACCCCTCCAGGCGAATAAAAAAATTTAATTCCTCTATAATAAACTTTCCTAGTGGGCCTGAAAAACCTGTGAAAAAATTGGTTTGAAATGATTTTGAGTTGAGAGACTAATTTAAAATTTCTTAACAAGTTGAAATTTTTTGGCGGGGTCCAAACCCCTGAGCCCTCTTCCTGGATCCGTTTCAAGTGTTTCTGCGTCAACACATATCAACTCAAGTTCGTAGCTGTCGATTCATTATACGTATGTGTAAATCGCACTGAATATCTAATAGACAGTTCCACCATTATATTAAACATAAACACCCATGGAATCGTAGTTTGAATAAATGAGAAAGGCACAATTGCACCACTAGGTGGATTAAAACGGGTTTTTTTAAATTCATTTTGGTTTTTCTATCTTCGATAGTACTACCAACGAACTGTCTTTCGCCTTTTCAAATAAGCTTTGCATAAAACGCTTTAAACAAATTACGAACTGTGCTCACTTTTTCGCCACAACTTTGTATATAACCCCTTAAAAGGCAACAATGCCTCCTCCACTGCTCTGCGATCAACGCCAATGATGTCGATGTCATGTTCCTTTGCACATCAGATCTTTGTCTTGATTTTATCCCACCCAGCGTCATACAAATCAGCTTAATCAGTTTTGTCGGGAAACCATGTTCAACCACTATCTGTCACAGTTTATTTCGTTTTAATAATTCGTATGCCGCCTTGAAATTCACAAACAGATGGTGCATCCGCAAGTTGTATTTTCGGAATATATCCAGAATTTGTCGCAGGGTAAACATTTGGTCCGCCGTTGATCGTTCTTCTCGAAACCCGCTTTGATATTCGCCGACAAAGCATTCAGCCAACAAGCGCAGGCTCCTTAATAGAACACGAGAGACTACCTTTTAGGCGGCATTGAGTTATGCCTAGGAAGATATTATGTTGGAGTTTGTAGCCCTTCTTGAAGATAGGACATATGACGCCATTCAACCAATCCTAGGACATTTTTTCTTCCACGCAGATTATCCCGATAACGGAGTAGATTGCTTCTCACAACAGGTCTCTTAGACTTTTAGAAACTCGCCCGGAATTCCGATTTCCCAACGGCCTTCCGTCTAGCAATCAGTGAACAAAAAACCTGTTTTAATCCACCTAGCGGCGCAATTGTGCCTTTCTCAATCATGAACACGAGAATGTTTGTGTTGTTTATATTCATTAAAATACATGTTATACATGACATGACAAATATACAAGAAAAGAAATCATTATTCGAGTACTAAAATTTTGTAAAAGAAAAAAGAGCCACGGTAATATTGAACTGAAAAAAGGTGCAAAATCGGCAAAGTCCAAAAAAGTCGATTTTCATAAAAAAAAATTTTTTTCGTGGTGACGTAAAATCTCGACGTTTCATACATTTTAAAAGATGTTTGGCATCAAAAATACAAATTTGATTTCTGAAATTTCATGGGGTCCCCCCTTCGAAAAAAAAATTTTGAGTTCCGGCTTATATGGGAATTTCATATGTGACCGGGCGGTTTAGTCTATATTTCCGGACCCATATAAGCGATCCGTACGAAATTTTGTAGACATCTGTGGGGATATTATAGCTATCATTGTGAAAATCGGCCCAACCATTTCCGGGAAACTGATGTGAGTTCGAAAATTTTGAAATATGGCCGCTTTTCCCGGCCACTTCCGGAACCGTCTATGGTGGTCAATGTAGTCAACAAAAGTTTGGTTGGCCGTCGGTGACCTAGAACAGCAAATTTAAGTTGTTTGAGAGACATTTTAGCGAAATTTTTACCTTTTTTGCTTTCATCGGAGTATCGGTTTGAATCACAATTTGATATGTGATCGCACGCCACAACCTGTAACTCCGGAACCGGAAGTCGGATAGGAATGAAATTAAATAGCCATTTACGGGGACGCAATACCTTTCATTTGAGACCAAGTTTAGTTGAATCGGTCTAGCCATCTCCGAGAAACCGATGTGACTGTTATTCTGAATTTAGATACTTCCGCCGGGGCTTCCGGAACCGATGATGGTGGCCAATGTGGCCAAATAGGCTTTGAATGGATGTTAGTGACCTAATACTACAAATCGAAGCAGCTGTGGTCATATTTTGGAAAAAAATTCACCATTATACATTCATTGCAGAATTTATTAAAATCGACATTTTCTGCGTGTTCGTACTCATCACTCTGTAATAGACCTTTCTTGTCAAAAAATTTTATACGCTAGAATGCTTCCTTTTTTATTCCCGAATCGTTACTGCATATTGCCGCGATGATTTGGTACCTCTAACTGTTGAAAAAATCAAAAATAGCACGAGCTGCTCATTTAACCCCATATTCTGAATACCTATCTTGCCTTGTTTCCCCGTATTTTTACACCATTTGGATGAATTTCCTGTTGGGAATACTAAAAGGATGCCAGATCTGCATGTATATTAAGAAATCTGCAGATTCTGCATTTTCGCTGCAGATTTTTTGCAGATTACAAATATTTAGCAGAATAAAGCCTATGCCAGCTAATTTTAACCAGCCTTCAACGTTTTGCCTTTCTCAATAGAAAGGTATTGCAATTGCTCTGAAAACCGACTTTTTAACGGAGGCCCGGAGGGCCGAGTGACATATACCATTCGATTCAGTTCGTCGAGTTCGGCAAATGTCTGTGTGTGTGTGTATGTATGTGTGTATGTATGTATGTGTGTGTGTATGTGTGTGTGTATGTGACCAAAAATGTCACTCATTTTTCTCAGAGATGGCTGAACCGATTTTGACAAACTTAGTCTCAAATGAAAGGTGCAACGTTCCCATAGGCTGCTATTGAATTTCTAATGGATCCGACTTCCGGTTCCGGAATTACAGGGTGATAAGTACGAACACGCAGAAAATGTCGATTTTAATAAATTCTGCAATGAATGTATAAAGGTGAAAAATTTTCCAAAATATGACCACAACTGCTTCGATTTGTAGTATTAGGTCACTAACATCCATTCAAAGTCTATTTGGCCACATTGGCCACCATCCTCGGTTCCGGAAGCCCCGGCGGAAGTATCTAAATTCAGAATAACAGTCACATCGGTTTCTCGGAGATGGCTAGACCGATTCGACTAAACTTGGCCTCAAATGAAAGGTATTGCGTCCCCGTAAATGGATATTTAATTTCATCCCGATCCGACTTCCGGTTCCGGAGTTACAGGTTGTGGCGTGCGATCACATAGCAAATTGTGATTCAAACCGATACTCCGATGAAAGCAAAAAAGGTAAAAATTTCGCTAAAATGTCTCTCAAACAACTTAAATTTGCTGTTCTAGGTCACCGACGGCCAACCAAACTTTCGTTGACTACATTAACCACCATAGACGGTTCCGGAAGTGCCCGGGAAAAGCGGCCATCTTTCAAAATTTACGAACTCACATCAGTTTCCCGGAAATGGTTGGGCCAATTTTCACAAACTTAGTCCCAAATGATAGCTATAATATCCCCATAGATGTCTATAAAATTTCGTATGGATCGCTTATATGGTTCCGGAAATATAGACTAAACCGTCCGGTCACATATGAAATTCCCATATAAGCCGGAACTCAAATTTTTTTTCAAAGGGGGGACCTCATGAAATTTCAGAAATCGAATTCGTATTTTTGATGCCAAACATCTTTAAAATGCATGAAACGTCGAGATTTTATGTTATCTCGAAAAATTTTTTTTTAATAAAAATCGACTTTTTGGGACTTTGCCGATTTTGCACCTTTTTTCAGTTCAATATTACCGTGGCTGTTTTTTCTTTTTCAAAATTTTAGAACTCGAATAATGATTTATTTTCCTGTATATAGTTGTCATGTGATGTATAATAATAAAATGTAATATATGCATTTAAAAGCTTTTAATGAATATAAACAACGCACACATTCTCGTGATTCATGATTGAGAAAGGCACAATTGCACCGCTAGGTGGATTAAAATAGGTTTTTGATCATTGAAAATATTAACACACTACATTTCTATGTCAAATTTATTAAAGATTTTTGTGGCAATCTGCAGACTTTTATATTTTTACTGCAGGCTATTGTTTAAATAGACCTGGCATCACTGATGCTAAAATAATTCATTCATATACCTGTCAAAAGCATTTTTTTTCACTTGCAAGAGGGATGAGGATTGGAACATTGGAAACCTGGCACATACATTGATCAAACGGCTCTGGATAGCAAACACGGTGGCATATGTGTTTAGGACATGGTATGAATTCTTTTTGGTAAATTTCTCGCCCGCTTGTTTATGTATTTTATCACTTTTAGAGTTGTGCGGCTGAGGCGTTAGTGGACTGGCTCAAATAACTTCACCAGAAACTCCTGCTTTTAGTAAGGTGAAATGGATTCTCGTATTGCTACCAAGTACAAAACTGGGTAACTTGAGCAATTGACCCTCAACATGTTTCGTGGCAAGTGATGCTCAGAGTCTACGCGTTTATCAAACAGCAATCGATGCTCGAACACTAGCGGATATATCCAGTTCCAAACGCAGGTTCCGTTGGATGGATTCGACGAAATTGTTTTAAGATCCTTTATCTGATTAACCTCCAGGAACTCGTAAAAATAGTCTCGCAACAGTTTACGGCCCGACCAGGATGCATAATTCAGCTAGATACAATTGACAATGTCACGCATGACTAGTAGAATACTAAATTACTGCTTATTTTCTAAAAACGGCTGACTACTGTTGAGCGTTCTGAGGAACAGATGATAATACGCTGTGATAATAAACACTGGCGTAATTGCAGGGCAGATGGCAGAATTCCCCGTTTACAGATTCATTCTATTGGGTCGTTTTGGGATGCACAGCAAACGGAACGATAAACGTCGCGAATTGTGATTGCTTTACAACCTACGGCTTGGGATGAAATGAGCAGTAATTTGAGGAATGTCCCAGATAGTATCTTGGTACATAATTTATATGATCCAGGGTACGTTCACCGAGCTGGAATGCATGGTGTGAGAAAAAACAACAGCGACCACATCAACGACAAACGTTCGTGCTCAAGAGTTGCCATTGCCAGTGGACGTCGATGTGTTACATGCCGCTTCAGCAGCTCGGCATCTCAGCTCTTCGTCTATTGATTCAATTGGTTTTGCGTCTTACGTATAATTAATGGATTGTTTGGAATCAACTATTTGTTTCTAAAAATGTAATGCTACTGATAGTTTTGTGTATAATTGTCTCATGGAGCAAAAATGCGAGTAACGGCGGTGGTCATGAGTTCTGCCTATGGGAAAGAATTACTTTCGTGTACAGTATGGGAAGTCCCGCCTGGGCCAGGCGGCATCTCCAACGAAGTCGGTTTAAGACAACGTAGATTGGTGTTTCTTTTTAAAAACATGTAACAGAAGTTATATGCAATGTTGAAAAAAATTTAGTTTGGAATTCAATGCCCTAATAAAAGCAAAGATATGTCTAGAAATTCAAACTAATTCGAAGTTTCTATCCCACTCCTAAGAAAATCTGGACTGCCATCTCTAAATTGTTTTCCTCTCAATGACTGCTCAGTGGCTTTATGACTTTGTGCGAATTGAAAGCATTGCTTGATTTTTTATATAATGCAATTATCTAATCTAAATAAGATAAAAGTTATTTTCAATCACGGCCAAAACAGCTGCGCAGGCAACTGGCGACCAATGATTGAACAACCTGAATAATTCGGAACACCCGAATTAATCGGAATAGTTTTGAAAACTAGGTTCAATCAACAACGATGAAAACTACGTTGCTGGGTACAAGGTATGACTGCGGTGCTACTGAACATCGAACACTATTAAAAGGCGCTTCAACAGGGGCATTTGTTCAAAGATTTCACTGCAGGTTTTCACCTGGATCAACACTGTTTAATCACAGCTGATAGGCAGAAGCAAAATGGTACCAGTTGCGGGACCGATTTCTTCACCATCGCTTAACTTTTAAACCAGGTTCACCAGTACGTTAAGCGAGGGTGAAAAAATCGGCCCGCGGTAATTTGAAATGAAAACACAGGAATTCATATACCAATGAACAATATCTCTATTTGGTTTATGGCAAGACAGGCACGTAGCCAGAGGGGGGGCTAGGGGGCTAAAGCCCCCCCCGAAAATTTTCAAAAATAAATTTAAGAAACAACATGTTTTTCGGTGACTCTTAAAAAAATGTATCTTGTTTGGTTTCAACAAATTAATGCGAGAATTGTGAGGAAGATTGCTATTTCGAACCACCGAAGACAGCGGTCAGGATATCTACTCAGTATGCTGAGTGTGATAAAACAGTTCCCTTCATGTTGTGTGACTCGTCGGAAGAACAAAAAAAACTGTTACTTTAATTCTTGCTATGGGGATCTGTCGAATGATTGAGTCGCAGAAGCAAGAAGTAGTGCTCCAGCCAAATACGGAGGCTATTGACTTCCGGTCTTTTCGCATAAGATCGATCTTATGCGAAAAGACCTGAAGTCAATAGCCTCCGTATTTGGCTGGAGCAACATTCATGATGTGAAATATTTGCTGAAGGTGAATATGGAGGTTATGCTTACGAACATCGCCTTTAACGAGTTTAACCATGTCAGGCGTTCAGTGCTGATGCCATTTAACAAATTAGCCCAGCGAAACCAGTCATTTTGCATAACAACTTGAAACATGTGGTTGATCCTCATATATATGGACGATGAGAAAATCAATGCTCGGCTACAAGATCTGATACCACTTACTTGCACCGTGGCTATTAAAAGATTCCTGTCACATTTGGAAAAAAAATGGTATTTATTATAAAGGACACATCTAGGAAGTAATTCCCTATATATTAAATGGTGTTTTTGTGGTGAAAATCTAGGTGAACAGACATATTTCCTCCAACCTGACCCTGCACGTAAAAACTGAATGCGATAGTATTATTTTACACATTATATCTTTGCATATACATAGTCTCCAAAACCATTTCCTGAAAAACAAACATTTGCCAAATTTTGGCTGCTGTTCGGATAATATTGACGGCAAAAACTGCGTCTAGTATCTCAAAATCAATTGTCGGCACCATCATTGAGGAAGTCGACACTCGTGACCCGTCAGAAATTCGCGAGCATGGACATGGCAGTAACCACTATGATGATAAGGAAGTGTACGAGATAGAAATGAACAACCACCGCGACACTGTTGGTTAGGAAAAATATTTCCCAGCCTAGTAAATAGTTCTCCACACGCAATCGCTAGTTGTTCGCACGAGATCTGTAGGACAACCATTTACGTTTTATCACTTTCATTGTTCACATCATGGAAATATATTGAAGACACTAGGCTTCATTTAGCTAATGCATTGAACCGAATAAAATAAACGAAATATATAATAAAAATGCAGAAGTTTTATAGAAAAGTGAGCTCAAAAACTGTCCCAAAATGAGAACTTTATCGCTAGTGTTTGTGTCTAACAAAACTCAGATATCATGTTATATATTAGCCAGAATAAGGTTAGTTAAAGCATAAGCAAATTGAATTTCTGTAATAGGTTAGTGCACTGTACAGTTAGTAGAAACATCAGGCATCTCACTCAAGCGTGCTAGACAAAAACATTTCCGTTAGTTGATGACAATATAGTCGAGAAGACAGTTTTTGTTTTCGCGTCATTTTAATGCAATAGTAAAGTATTTCGGTTGACACTCAATTTCATTTTATGCGGAGAATGCGTTCCGTATTTAAACATTATTAGTCCGCAAAGTAGTGATATTTTAAAGAATCGAACAATAAGCAAGAAAAATGCCAAAAAATAAACAAGCCAAAAAGTGGTAAAACAGTGGTTTTTCTGAGGTATTCATCAACCCACGAATTGTATACCGTCGTATATTACTAATGTTGTTGACATACAGAAACGTACATAGTAGCGGTAGGACTATCTGTTGTGATTTTATCCTTACTTTTCAACGGATGTCAATTGATGCTAAACCACATATTAGTCAATCAATCATAATAAACTTAATGTTGTAAGCAGCAGCATTTCTGTCTCTTTCGATGGTTTCCAATTAATGTCCATGTAAGTCTAAAAACGACGTGACGATACAGTGAACAAACATCAGTAGCCTATCACGGAGAGCGACTAAAATGTTGTAACTAGTTGAGTCTACAGTCAATAAGTTGGGATTAATGTTTCGATTTCATGTTTTCGTTTTATTTGTGTTTGTTATGGTATAAAATGAGAGAGATGAGCAGAGATCACGAAGAAAAAGAGAGAAAAAATAATAAATAAATTGAAATCGACCGAAGAGCAGCTGTTCTATATTTTCTGGGCACTCAACTACAGAACAACAAAAATCATCAAAGAAAGTTGGCCTTACACCTACGTTTCTCTTCGGCAGAGGTGAAGTAAGTGCGATGTATACCCGTCCATGTGTCGGAATAAAAAGATGTTGAAATTATTGGGCTTGTTCATATTTATAATATCTAGTTCTTTTTTTTCAATCTAAAGTTTTATTTGAAACGGCTCAATGCGTTAGCACAACTGAGCCGTGGGTCAATAAGTAAAAATAAAAAAAATTCTAAGAATGTCGGTTTGCCAGATCTTGTTGGCGCAGTTTGCTGCTGCGTGTTGAGATCTTTTTCCTTGGCGGTAAGGCCGCTTGGGGGTCATTCAGTCTGCCTTCTCTCGTGTTATCGTTCCCGTCCATGTCGTCATCGGTACTGCTTTCTTGCTGTTCACGATCAGAGGTTCTTATTTGTTTCTTGTTCTTGTGGGTCGCTGTTGTATATCCGTCTTCATCGGTATTTGCTTCTTTATTGGCGATGCTAGTTGTTGGTTTGGGAGCGGTTGTCGTGGTCGTGGTACCTGCATTATTGGGTAATTGGATTATGTTTTAGTTTTATCTGAAGGTATCGGTGGCTGCTAGTTAGAGTTGGCTGTAGTAGATGAGTTTTGACTAGTTGCTTCGGCGCATGTTTTTCCGTAGTAGGCTGTATAGTTACAGAATTGGCATGTTGGGGTCTGCCCGGGATATGTGATTAGTGTTGTTTGCTTATAGGTCACGCCATCCTTCGGTGATTTGCATTCGATAATCATGTAAGAAGGTATTGGTTGACTCACTCGCATCAATAACTCTCACAATACGAACGCCGTTGGGAATGCCGGTGAAAATTTTTTTTCTAGGTGTCATTCGTAATAGATTCTACTTCTCCATTTGCGACATGATTCGTTTGATGAAATCTTCCTTCGTGTGCGGGGCCAAATCATGGATACGCACGTCCACCATGTCGTTTTCCATATGCACGGGTATCTTGATTCTGGTGTTATTAAATTCGACCTCGTGTTGCATGTTGTTCTTTGCAATGAAGTTTTCGGCCTGTGCTAAGCTTCTAAACGTGATCAAAACACAGTTTTTTACGTGATGTAGCTGAATATAGGTAACTTGAGCGAGATTAAGCTCCATTTTCACTTTAACTAATTGTTCCACTTCCTGAACTGTTCGTGTTATCCCGTAGCACAGGCACTTTTGCTTCATTTGGCAAACTCATTTCACTCCGCAGCCAGGAGCAACGATACAATTTGTATGTGCACTGATATAGAACAATAGCTAGCTTGATTCACTGGTGCCTATAGCCTGCTATAGCGTAGCGAATTTTTTTGCTTCTGCTTTTTGCGAATGCTTTTTGCGGTAATACATTTAACAAATTTCACGTACCGTCAAGTCACCAGTTACCGTGCGTTTAGGTGGATTTGACGTGACTTCCAACCCTGTTTTTTATCAAAGTGAAAACCGCTCTCATAGTCACCGTAAAAATACCTATCTAAATACGTCACAATTTAGAAATAATATAAAACTATTAGCACCAAAACGAGAATAAGTAGTTGAGGACATTTGTTTGGCACCAGTGCACGTTATATGATCAACTTACCGTGTATTTAAAATTTTGATTCAACTTTAGTTGGAATGTTTCAATAAAACGATGAAACGAGAGGATTTGGGATCTGGATCTCTCCGATAGATTCAGGGAGCTAGTTCTTTTAATTTCGTGATTTTGAAACTGAACGGTGAACGAAACATGCACGGCGACTGGCGACTGGCGACTTGAAGGAAAATTAGAAGATATTAGTAATCAGTGTTTTCATTCGATTTGTAGACAATTTTCTTTAATAAATTAAATTGTGGGCAGTTTCCTTCAGTTGATTTAATCATTTAAATTTATATTTTGATCCTATTGATTACCAAAAATCCTTCCTAACTGGGGTTCTAATCTACCCGACCAAGGCTAGTCTTGAAAATAGTTTCATTTAAATAGAATATATCAAAAAATTGTGTTAGCAGGATGTCTTAGAACTGGTAATACTCGCAGAACGCAAGACAAAGAAAATAGAAGTTGAACCGTCTCTGCGCATCTACAAATCGCTCGCTAAATCAGAAGATTTTGTGCGAATTTCGACATTCTCTTCGTTCGAACATTTTATGGATATTTTTCTACTCATTTCTTGCATTTTTGCATCTTCTATGCCTTTTAAAGGTGTGGTTTGGAACACCTAGTGTTTTCCAGCACCGTCAAGCATTGTCATATTCGGTTAGCGCATAAATACTGTGAACTCTAGAATATACTTTGTTGTAACGAGAGTAAGTACTATAACCTTTCTTGTGACAATGAACATATTTTAGGATTGTCTTAGATTTGAAATTGATTTCATTATGAGCTTTTCAAAATTTAATTTAGTTTCTAGTGACTATACCAAATTGTCAAAATTAGAAGCTTTATGCAAATTTTTTTAAGCCCCTCCCGAAACAAAATCCTGGCTACGGGCCTGTGGCAAGATTATTTTAAAGGGGGATTCCGAATCTCAGTCAATTAAAAAAAAAATGCCCTGTATGTCATATGTTCAGCATATGGCTAATATATATTTTCACCATTAGCAATTTTCGCCACGCCAATATATTCAAGCAAATAATCATAACGCTTGAGCTTGTGCGAACACCCCTGGCTACTACTCCGTTATCGATAATTATGCTTGGAGGTGGCAAAACATCTTTTAATGTACAACTCCTGATAATCCTAAAGTGTTTATTGATCAATACCGGCGCCGGCCAGGCCCGAACGTAGATCGCGGAAGGAAAGTGGAAGAATGGTTAGTCCGGTACTTGCTTTTGCTAGAGGCCGTATATACTACTGCGCACTCCACAAGTATCACAGGAGGTGGATATTTTTGTAATAGTATAGAAGTTGGATCACTTCTTCTTTACCGACGCCAGAGAAGTGACTTCACTATCTGGACTAGATATCGATCCACCAAACTCATACATAGACCGGGGACCAACGGCTTTACTTCCCTTCCGAAGGAAGATGTGACCACAGATTTTTTCACCTCAGAAAAATCTCAACGACCTCGGCTGGAATTGAACCCAGGCAAATTGGAATGAGTGGCGGTCACGCTTACCACTCTACCACCGGCGCCGTCAACAAATAATCATAACATATGAAAGTGTCAAAAAATTAAAAATAAATATTACAGTATAACCAGTTTTAGCAATATTCCATCAAAGTACACCGTTACTTTGACGTTGTGCCTTACTGGTATACTGGGTTGTGTAAAACGTGTCCTCGAAAAATCGTCGGAGCATTCTATCTTAGCATATTTGTATTTGCTTCAAAGAATCGTTTAGAAGTCAAAATCTTATATTTAACGGAACATTACATAAAGACGACATCAAATAAAAAATGACAACTGAGCGAGCTTGTTTACAAGGTGTTAACATTTAGCATTTTAAATGTTTACAAGGTGTTAACATTTAGCATTTACATTTAACGAACCGAATTTTTTCATACTACGATCCATGTAAACAAGCTCTCTAAACTGTCAAAAAAGTGAGGTTAAACATTTTCATCACACAATGTTCTACAGCGAGAGGTTCACTTTAGTTTGTTTACATTACCAATGAACTTTGCATCGCGACTCACCACTTCATTTACCGCGTTGCCAAGAACTCAATCAGGAATTTACAAAACAGTGCTGCCCAAACACACATTTTGAGTCCCACCATTCTTGCTATGGTGAAAAAAATATTCAACATTCTTGCAATTTTCAAATTTCAAAAAATCACGATAGCTCTTAAAAGTCTTACTTTAACGGAGATATTCTTAAAAAAGTGTAATCTTTCCACCAAAAATTAGAAAAAAAGTGGGTTAGGTCAGACGAGAAAGGTCTATTCCGGAACCGGAAGTAGGATCCATTAGAAACTCAATAGCAGCCTATGGGAACGTTGCACCTTTCATTTGAGACTAAGTTTGTCAAAATCGGTTCAGCCATCTCTGAGAAAAATGAGTGACATTTTTGGTCACATACACACATACGCACATACACACACAGACATTTGCCGAACTCGACGAACTGAATCGAATGGTATATGTCACTTGGTCCTTCGGGCCTCCGTTAAAAAGTCGGTTTTCAGAGCAATTGCAATACCTTTCTATTGAGAAAGGCAAAAAATGGGTGGGTAATGTCTGTGACATAACCGGAGCGTCGTGACTTCACTTCGAGACGTTCATTTAAATCTAATGATACTCACTACGTAACAACAATATGTTCCGGTTGCCATTCCGACGCAAAATTATAGTATGTATGGAGCCATCACTGGTCTGCAACGAGTTTTCAACCAGGTAGCTTCAGCATTTGATTTCAACGTTTCTCGACATACTCTGCGTGTACGTTTCTCCAGATTGTTTAATTATTTCGTTAACAACACTTGACCTTTTTATTCTTTGTTTGTAATTATTGTATGATTATTGTTTTTATGTGCGACTTGAGTATTAGAAATAAGATTAGTATTTAGGCTAACATCATTGGGGCTTTGATATGCCTGCTGATGTATTAAACAAAATAAACAAAATAAGCAAAAAAAAACAGAATCACGTTTGAATGGGAAATTTTCAAATATAATTCTCTACGGCAATAATGGTGGTTCTGAAAAGAACCTTTGTTTTCGGCGTTGGTGTTGATGGTGATGCGCTGGATCGTTGGATGCTGCTGCCTTCTGTTCACTATGCTCAGCCTCATCTGTTGTTCATGAATGCGGTTCTGATATGATTGGTGATGGTGTAGGTCGTCAACCGGTTATAATTTTATTGTGTTGTATATTGCAGATTACATATTAAATCATTGGATCAATCAAACAAAGTGTTGGTCTGTGATATGAAAAGTACGAAATATATCTTTGGCTTTCTACATTAACGTTTTCAACAAACACTAAATCAATGCATATACCTCCAAGTGTAGTAGCTTGTGAGGGATCAGAGATAAGACGAAGCTCGAGGCATTCATTCATGAAATGAACATATTTCTTGTTTTCCTACTTTAAAATGTCTATATTAAAATCTCCTGACACAACAATCGGATTATTTTTCCGAGCATACGGAAATAAATTACGTGTTACGGAGAATTGGTTTCCTTTAAATGTTTAAATCTGGCGAAACCGAATAAAGGCGTGATTTACGTTGAAAACTGAGTGTTTTGGCGCGCTGCGAATAACCAATCAGAGCATCGATTTCTAGAGCTTTAATGAAATGCAATTACTCCCATCATCTTTGCTAATTATGCATACTTTGAACGTAATTGCGATAATTAGCTCAAATTGTCTATCAAATAGTGCAAAAATTCTATTATTCCGTTTAGTTTAGCTAGTTTAGTTACTATCATTTATCATTTAACACTATCTTGATGTCAAAAAAATTCAACATAGGATTGGGAATTATTTAAGTTACGCAAAGAAAAATAGAAATTTCTGTTAAAAAAACTAGTAGTGGGTAATGTCCGGGACATAAGCGCAGTGTCGACGTAGGACTATTCGTTGGCGTATCATATTAAAATTCTGCTTATATCTCTTTCGAATGGTTAAATTTACAGATTAAGTGCGATTCACCGGGTTTAGTAAAAGTTTCCTGGGGATTTTAATAGTATCCTGTTCGGTAATTAATTCAGTAAAACAATTTTAATACCGCAGTCTCCGTATAAAACATTAAATAAATAAAATTAAATTTAGCGAAATACTAGTGAAAGTAGCAAGTTTTAGTCAGGATTTTTAAGGTAATACAGAAAACTTTCACACAAAATAATTGTCCCAGATAAACTCCCCGGTTACGTTCAGGACTTTTTTTTTTGTTGGAGACGAACCACTGCGACCAGTATTCAGATCTATTGTGGTTATAAGCAGAATTTTAATAATACGATACGCCAATGAATAGTTCTACATCGACACCGTGGTTATGTTCCGGACATTAACCACCACTAGTTTTATTCCGTTATGTATTCGTCCTAATAGGGACGGCTTGCAGAGAACTATGGTGATACAAGACGATAATCTTTTAAAACGATTCGAACCTTGCCGGCGATTCGTTTCTGTTGCGTACACACATACGATCATTCCCCTTTCGAAGCTCATACCGTATGAGCACGCTTTGCATCAAGGCGATCCCTTTTATTAACTTTTTGGTGCAGATGGAAGGCCATTCTTTTTTATTTTCTTATATAATTATTTTTAATTTCACAAATTAATAAAAGAAACTTCCAAATAAAATTCTTTTTCCATTATATATTCATCCTAAGGACGGTTTGCATATAACTATGACACAAATCCATCCACAATTAACAGCGCTAATGGAAAAGAAGTACCACTTATTCTTTACAAGTATTTTGGCAACATTAGAGACGCGTGAATTTACTTATCTTCTTCAGGCAGCTTTCTTGGCAGGTTTGGCGGCCTTCTTTGGTTTTGGGGTCTTCGGCTTGTTCGCTGCAGCCTTCGATGCTTTGGTGGCATTTTTAGTGGCAGCTGCTACCGCCTTTTCAGTGACTGTGTTTCTTAGCAGCAGCCTGTGGCTTTTTGGCTTTCTCACCGCCACCACCTCCACCAACGTTTTGCCTTTCTTATATAAAGAAAGGCTATGCAATCACTGTAAAAATCGACTTTTTAACGGAGGCCCGGAGGGCCGAGTGTCATACACCATTCGATTCAGTTCGTCGAAATCGGCAAATGTCTGTGTGTGTATGTATGTGTGTGTGTGTGTGTATGTGTGTGTGTCATTTAAACTCACACAATTTTCTCAGAGATGGCTGAACCGATTTTCGCAAACTTAGTTTCATATGAAAGGTATAACGCTCCCATAAGCTGCTATTGAATTTTTAGTTGATCCGACTTCCGGTTCCGGAGTTACGGGTTGAAGAGTGCGGTCACACAGCAAATTCCCATATAAACTGGTACCACCATAATGTTCAAATGATGTAAAACATATTAAAATTGATGTAACATTACTCTAGTTTGCGGGTCTGGATCACTAATGATCAATCAAAGCAGCTTTGACCACATTGGCCACCTATGACGGTTCATGACGCCCTCGGGGAACCCGCCAAGTTCCTAAGCTAATATCACACCCATTCCACAACGAATTCTCTACCAATTTTTACGAACTTAATTTCAAATGAAAGATACAGTAATGCCATTGACTGCTGCTGAATTTCATTCGGTTCTGACTCTTGCATCCGGAGTTACAGGGGTGTTAGGATACACTGGAATTTCCCATATAAATCGGTACAATCGTAATACCTCAGAGGCTAAAAACTATTGAAATGGTCACCAAATTACTTCTAATCGTAGATCTAGATCACTGATTGCCAATCAAACATTCTTTGAATATATTGTCCCCTATCGACGATTCCGGAAGTCCGGAATTCCGGGCATATTCCACAAATAAAGTCACATCGGTTCTTCGGTGATGACTGAACCGATTTTCTCAAACCAAGTCTCAAATGGAAGGCAAAATATGCAGTTGAGTATTGCGTCGCCGCCCCTCCCCCCGCCTTGCCCTTACACCTCCCTCCTTCATCACTCCCCTCCTCTTGGACCACCTTCACGCCCGCATTTCCTTCATCCACCCTGTACACCGAAATAAGATGAAGGATTTCTGACGCATCCCCGCTCTACTAACCCCCCATTCCCTCCACTTTCAAACCCATTCCACCAACATTTCATAATATAATCACATGAAGATAACATTGAACTCATGCTGATTAAGATAATTAAATATTATTCTTTTGCCTTTCTCATATAGAAAGGTTATGCAATTGCTCCAAAAACCGACTTTCTAACCGAGGCTCGGAGGGCCGAGTCTCATATAACATTCGACTCAGTTCGCCGAGATCGCAAAATATCTGTGTGTATGTATGTATGTATGTATGTATGTATGTATGTATGTATGTGTGTATGTGCGGATTTGTTAACAAAATGTCCACATCGGTTTTTCGGAGATGGTTGAGCCGATTTTTACAAACTAAGATTCAAATGAAAGGTATACTATTCTCATAGGTTGCTATTGAATTTCATTTTCAACCGACATCTTGTTCCGGATTACGAGTTGAAGAGTATGGTTACAAAACAAAATTTGTTGATTTGTCCGCATCGGTTTCTCGGAATTTTCTGAACCGATTTTGACAAACTTGATTTTAAATGGAAGGTCCATCAGCTGCTGTTGAATTTTGTGTGGATCCGAGTTCTGGTTCCTGAATTACAGGGTGATACGTACGATCACGCAGCAAATCTCGATTCTAACGAATTCTGCGATGAATGTAAAAAGGTGAATTTTTTTTCCAAAATGTAAACACAAGTGTTGAATTTGTAGATCTGGGTCACCAACAGTCATTCAAAGTCTCTTTGGCCACACTGGCCACTGGCAACACACCATCGACGGATCCGGAAGCATCCAAATTCAGAATAACGGTTATATTGGTTTCTCGAAAATGGCAGAACCGATTTGATCAACTTAGTCTCAAATGAAAGGTGTTGCGTCCCCGGAAACTGATATTAAATTCCATCTCCATCCGACTTCCGGCTCCGGAGTTACGGGTTGTGGAAAGCGATCGCATAGAAAACTCCGATTCAAACCGATACCGCGATGAGTGCAAAAACGTGCTCTTATATATACTTACCAAGTGTAATAAGAATGAAAGACATTTCCATAATGTTATATTGTACGAACCAGCTATTAAATCATAGTTTGAAGAAATGAGAAAGGCACAATTGCACCTCTAGGTGGATTAAAACAGGTTTTTCAGTTCAATATTACCGTGGCTGTTTTTTCTTTTTAAAAATTTTAGAACTCGAATAATGATTTATTTTCCTGTATATAGTTGTCATGTGATGTATAATAATAAAATGTAATATATGCATTTAAAAGTTTTTAATGAATATAAACAACGCACACATTCTCGTGATTTATGATTGAGAAAGGCACAATTGCACCGCTAGGTGGATTAAAATAGGTTTTTTTCTGTAGGGTTTGTAATTTTTGGACTAAAGCCATTTGAAAAAAAATGGTAAAAAAAGTTTTACCCTTTTCAAAAGACAGTCTAGATCATTTTTGAAAAAAACGAAGTATGCAAAGTGGCTTTTTGTGACAAAGTTCTCACGCTCAGAAAGTTTCATTAAAATCTGAGAGGGTGCTGCCAACTCTGAATATGATTCGAAATTCGAAATTCGTCATTAACAAAAAACTTGCTCATCAAAAAACTGCATACATTTCAATGTTTGCTATAATGTTTTTTGATAATGCATAGAGATGAGACAAAAACTCAATGTTATTAACAACGACAATATTTTGGAATGCAGAAAATGATTAAAAATGACGTTTTCCGATTGTTTCTAGCAGGTCAGGATCGGTTTATATAAGCATTTGATTTTTGTTGTATTATTAATTATATAACTAGCCTCTAGGTAAGATATTGAAATTAATTTGTAATTTTGTAATTTTATTGAGCACGACAACTTTAAATAAAATAATAAATAAATAATTAATAAAATCTTTCAAGTTAGTCGTTCGAAACTCTCAACTTTGGATGTTTAGTATCGTTGAAGAATGTTACAACGTAAAGTAGCACCACTTCTAATAAAATAATTTTCGCGGTTAATCGGCCTAGAAGTAATTTATAAAGAATTTATTCTTCAAACAAATTTACTTCGAGATTCATTGGTTTCAGTAAAGTTTCCGAAAATGCTATTTCAAAAAAAAAGTTGAATAGGCAGGAAAAGCGTATTGTTAAGTCGACAGGGTGTACGCAGCTCACCTCGGTTCAATTACCAACACCCGCACACAAGGTTAGATATCTTTCTAACCTGAAAAAAGAACCGAAAGACTCCCCGATTCCAAGGTCTCTATAATCGAAATATAAAAGAAGTTCGTTGAAAACTTGTATTCAACGTTGTATTCAGAATATCGAAATTTATTAGACTATATATGAGAGCAAACCTTTAAAACAAGTTATTCTGATATTAGTGTAATTCATAAATATCTTCTACTGTGTACAAACATTTAAATTCACATTCTATTCAATGTAGTCTCTGAAGCTTACGATAAAAAAGTTTTATCGAAAAGAACTGATTTGAGGAAATTTCTCCAATATCGTTTTATATCTCGATATATTGCATTTGCTTAGCCTTCATATTTTCAACAAAATTGTTTAAAATGACATTATCAACAACTTTGCTGAAGACACCTAGTGTTAGAAAAGTTCTTCAGCAAAAAAGTGCACTTTGTATTTGCATTCTTTGACTTCATTGACATATTATAAAAATAATTATAAAAGGCATCTGTTAGATTAATTTTGTTTCTGAACTTTCACTAATTTCTCAAACTCAAACTTCGTCAAATCACTTATTAGTGGAAATGACTAAAATGGAGCAAGAGCTACAGTGCCATACCATCCGCCGTTCTCTGCACTAGGCCGTGGTGCCGCCATAAGCGAAAATCGTTTACAAAACAATTTGCCAGTAGGCAGTAGGCCATGTAATCTTTTGAACACTCTGTAATTAAAAGTAAAGCCATTTTCGTTTTTGGTAGCGCACTACACCGGTGTAGTCGGTACCATACTCTGTACTGTATTCAATCTTGGGTGTAATCAGTTCATCCCTTTTTTATTGCACTACACCGGTGTAGCACCAGGTAAAAACGTCATTTATGTAGTGTGTTTTAGATTGCACGATGTGACTCATCATGTTATTCCCAAACATGCTGTTTCAATACACGTTTTGCAATCTCAATTGGTTCTGGTCAATAATGAGAGCGAGCAAAGGCACTTTAACTTAAAGGTGGCAAGGTGTAAATACCTCTGTTCCATCCCAAAGTAGTGACATTAACCTTCTTAGCCAAGTCACTCCCAACGATTTATTATATCCCCTTTAAACTGAAACGGTCGGTACGGTTGTCTTCGTTTCTTCCTATTTTCAGATTCAAAACAATTCGTTAATTGAATTATTCATTAAATGAATAATTTAATTTCCGTCTAATTTTGAAACATCTTCAAACCCAACTCTGCACAGTAGGCCCGGCCGTTTTAATATTTGCGACATATGAAAATATGTTTCAAATATTAAGATTGAGAAGAAAAACACTACAGAATAATTGCAGTGTTTTCTAGGATGCTTTTCAATACTGCCTGTTTATTTCTCGTTTTAGAAGTTTTCTCCTGCGTTTTGGGACCGATCAGCTCCAGACTGCAACTATGTAACCGCCGTCGCACTTACCACTACGGAAACTGAAGCGAGAGCGACTCGAGGTCCGATGACTTTTGAAGGATTCCCCGCGGGTCCGAAGAATACCATCCGCCAATCCGACCTACTAGACTGAGGCGCTAATTTGTCTTGCTGATCTCCCGTTTGCCCGAAAGTTGCAAGTTTTGCTCTTCTCTCCCGGTCACCATCTACGCTTTCTCTCCCCTGTCCTTGATACAACTGCTTCTACAGCCCCCTCTGAATATCTTGACCAAACATAAGTCTCCGCTAAAAAAGTTCAAATTTGTATTCTGTATTCCTAGTTTTAAGATAGTTGTAATTTTACCTCTTTGTTAAAACTATTGTCCCCCATCTTGTAAATAGAATTGTATCCCTAGTTTTAAAACACCGGTGAATTTTCTCATAAACATTTGTTCCCCCTTTTGTGTACCAAACTATATTGTTAGTTTTAAGATAACTGTAAATATTTCCTAAAAAACTATTACTATTGAATTCATTGTTTTAAAAATTTTCATAAAAAAAAATCTTTTGCTCCCTCTCTTGTATATAGAATCTTATTTCTAATCTTAAGATAGCTGTAAAATTTTTCTTTAAAAAAAAATATTTCACCATTGTAACCTCCTAGTTTTAAAATATCCAAAATGTAAAAACAAAAGAATTTGGCACCGCCAAGCTAACGCATTTGTGCCTATCAAATAAACGAAATGAATAAAAAAAAAATACTGCCTGTGTGAGGGTTAGAATAGAATAGAATAGAAATAGATTTTACTGTATCAGCCACCCATGATGAGTGCGGTCGTTTTTACTATGATATGCTATACATTCGACCATCGCACTATGGGAAGGTTCCATACAAACAGGTGGCCAAAACTATTTTATCTCATATTTTTTCGCGAAAAGCTTGTTTGAGTTGTTGTTAATGTACGACACTTATAATGAACGTATCTAGGATGAAATTCGGCGTGCATCATAACTCATTCGTTTCGAAATTTTGCACAGTTATTCTTCATATCCTTCTCCAACTAACCTCGGATCCTTCGATAAAATTATTATTATAACTATTTACAATAAAATGTTATTAGATTTTTTGACCGAAAATAGAATTTTTGGCTTCAAAATGGTACAAAAAACTCAAAAATCGAAAAAAGAAAAACTCAGATAACTTTGGCTTTCTAACCTCTCAAACAGATAGCGACGGAGAGAGAATGCAAGTTACGAAAACACAGGAAAATATTTAAATTTATTTATTTACATAGAAGTAAACAAAAAGGAGTATGAAGTGCATAGGCTATTTGGAGATTATTTGAGTGTCGATATGACCAATAGGCTTTAAAGGTAATGTTGCTCTTTCAGTTGATTGCTATGTTCATATGTCTTCTTCATATTTATAGCATTCTATTAATTCTGTTTCGTTTGGAATTCTTGTTCCAGAGATACAGATTAATGAATCCCATATAAACCAGTATCATGAAAACGAAATGGTTAAAACTATCAGAATGTACTAAAATACATTTTTGGTATGGCGAGTGGCCATTAAAATTATTCTTTGCCACAAACCCTGCTTTTGACGATTCCTGAGCTCATTAGTATAAGTATGAACATTCTTTGAAATGTTTTTTGGTATAAGAATGATTATTTTTCATACTACATGCCAAAGCGATATAACTGCATTTCTAATATTATAATCACAAAGCTAGCGTTCTTAGCTTTAAAATGGCATATTTGAACATATGTTGTTTATTCTGGACTAACAGGACCGTAGTGTAGTCTTCTAGCGCTTTTAGTAGAGTCTCAGTTATGCACCTTTTTGCTTTATACTTTGGCTTTCTTTTTCAGTTCGACTTTTGAACAATAATTTTGTATGTACCTGGGAATGATACTCCTATCTTGACTTATTTTAAAAAGCAGACCAAAATTTTAGTGCCCTTGGCGGGGGTTAACCGCACACTACGGCTCCGATCACTTGTTGTCAAAAATAGTATCACTAAAAATAGTATCACTAACCATTTTAATCAATTCAGAATGTCCTAGAGGAAGTGCTTAAAAATAATACATAACTGCAAATGGGTATTGAATTTCTGGATTCTACAGTTATAGTAAATTAGTGGTAAGGTAAAGTATCTTACTATTATTACTGTTAGGATCAGTGCAGAAATTCCTGCAGTTGTAACCAAAATCTAACATTAATTTTCAAAACAAATGTCAACTTACACGTAGATCTACCCTGTGTAAAATAGTGATAAGAATTATCTTAGTGTGAACGAATAAAAATTACACAATTGTAACATTTGAAGCTTTAAATAAAAATTTTGATAAAATTTAAAATGATTGGTTACTTGTCTCAACTCGACGCGGATAAAGAAACCAATATATAATTGTCATTTTATTTGCTATACAAATATCAAAGTTTATATTCATTGCTCCATATCGGGTAATGAGAGAGCGGATAATTTAGCCAAAATAGGGGCGCTGGACGGTGACATCTATGAAAGACCTATCGCCTTCAATGAATTTTATAGCGCTTCTCGTCAGAGGACGCTTACTAGTTGGCAAACATCATGGGACAATGGAGATCTGGGACGGTGGTTGCACTCAATTATCCCTAAAGTATCAACGAAGGCATGGTTCAAAGGGTTGGATGTAAGTCGAAACTTCATTCGTGTGATGTCTAGACTCATGTCCAACCATTATACGTTGAATGCGCATCTCCGCCGTATTGGGATCGCAGAAGATAATCAATGTGCTTGCGGAGAGGGTTACGAAGACATTGAACATGTTGTTTGGTCTTGCACTGAATATCGTGAAGCCAGATCCCAATTAATAGACTCCTTACGAGCCAGAAGAAAACCACCCTATGTACCTGTTCGTGATGTCCTCGCTTTACGAGATCTTACATACATGAGCCACATTTATCATTTCCTAAAAACAATAAATATTCAAATATAATTATCCCCACAATGTTTCTAGTTTTTTTTCCCTTGCTACCCACAAACAATTTAGATTTCTTCACAGTTAGTGAAGTTAGATAAAACGATATAAATAAAGAAAAAAATAAACAAAGATTACAGAAAAACTATCAATAGGTTTACAATGAAATTCAAGAAAATAGAGTATAATTAAAAACATTCAAAATGATAATTATCCTCAGTGTTAGCATTAGAAAGTGAATTTTTTTATATAACGTGATAGTCTTAAGAACCTTTGTAACATGTTATGTAAAAAAAAAAACCCGGCGTAAAAAAGCTTTTGCAAATGCCGTGTCAAATAAACGTTTTATGAAAAAAAATCAAAGTTTATACACGATAAATAATACTTGTATTATGAAATCTTCAATTACATAGGTATTGTCATATCTATATCGACCAATGTTTTGAAACACTAAAGGTAATCGCTTTTCATGGTATTGTATTGTTTTTAGAATGTCGTGATTCGCCGGAATAAAGAAACGAGGAATAATGAAATCGTAAACATACCGTTAGATTCAATTAAACATGAGCAACACTCCCGACTGTCGGCAGTCCGGCGCTGAAGTTGTTTTTTTTACAAACCGATCATTTCCAAATTTATTCAACAAACGATAAATCTATCATAAACAAACACATAACACTTCTGAGAATTGAATAGATTGTATCACTTATCAAGGTGAATCCAGATTTGTGTGACTCTTTACCCCATCCTACTAACAAAAAGTCCTTCTCGTGGCAAACGTGGAGATGTAGAGCTATACACGGTCTCCATAACAACGTTTGCTACACTAACATTCCTTTCCTTCCTCGATGACTGTAAAGACGTGGCCGGCGCCGTTATTGACATTTGAACGTATAGAACTCTCGAAACGTGCACATTGAAGATGGATAGCTACTCCCAAGCCCCATTCGTTGATTCTTTGTACAATTTCGCTTGTTCTGGTCAATCGCGGAGTAGCAGCTACGGAATGGTCATTATGCTCATGCTCATGCAAAATGATTGGTTACTTGTCTCAACTCACATTGATTGCTGTTTCAACTTACCTCGGTACGAGGAGAGTTGAAACAAAGGGAACTCTGTTGCAAAAATCAATATTTTGAGACTTTGTTATTGATTTGTTCCATTTATTCTGACATAATTTGATAAAGCATAAACAGAAGTAAGAAATTTAAAAATAAGCAATCATCGAATGACAGTTTTCTTCGATTTATATAATAAAAACAGTTCAACTCTGGGCAGCCGGCTACCGAGCGTATACACAAGTCGCACCAAAGGAAAAATAGATTTCCGAGTTAATCGAGTTTAACGGGAGTCGTAACGAAGCGATATACTATGAATCCAAATGATAAATAGGCGCTCACAAGTGTTTCCTGCCTTTGGCTTACGTTTTCGTGCTTAGATTTCTTTTACAAATAAAATGGCACTTCATTTGAGATAAACACAAGCTCTATTTTGTAAAATTATATTTTTTGGACAAATTTTCAAAAAATATTTTCTTGCACTGTCTTATATAGTTCAACAAATATACAGAAGAGAAGTTCTGCCCATCTTTTTTTCGACGAGATATTGTCCGCGCTTTTCAAAAGGAAACACTAAGATTATTGTTCATCGCAGCACAATTCGGAGCGCTATTCGGCATGCAAATCGACGAACAAATCGTCAATGAAATGTTCGAAAAATATTTAACATTTGATGCAAACGTAACAAAAATTTAATTTTAAAAGAAAAAATGTTGGTCAATTTAATAAACATTTACAGCTTCCAATGCCAATTACTATAAATTAAACTTGGATATTATACATTTTTTCGAAATTACTTAGCATTTATTAACGAACTCAGCACGTTTCGAGGTTTTTTGTCCATATTTCATCTTTAATAGTTTAAGAGACCTAATGCATCCAAATATTTACCTCAAAAGTAAGATTCATGATTATACAAGCAATCGAACAACTTAAATAGTATCATTAAAATCTCTTTAAATCCAGATTCCTTTAAAAGCAAGATGGTATTTGAAAGAGTAGATGATTCTTCTATCCTATTATCCTTACGTTCACTTTCGCCATGGCCAAAACCGGAAAACTGAATGGTTTAATTTCACCACTTTCCATGTACTCCAACGGTTTCGTCTTTTCAGTACATATATGAATTTCGTTTTGTGATTTCACCGCTGAGGACCGCACAAAAGCTCCTTCAAGTTTCGGTGCTTTCCCTTCACGCCCAGTCCAGCAACTTTATTCCATCACACGCTTACACGTTTTGTACCTCGCTATTTACTTTGGTTGTCACCGCCACTTTTCCGATTCGATGATGCCTTTCCGAGCAACAAGTTGATACACCATAACACACCCCGACCTGGTTCGCTCGGTCGTCGTTGCTGGATTGTTTCAACGACGGTTCACACTGAAATGAGAAAATTTTTTTCCTCTAACCGCTTCAGTTAAAAGATTAAACAAACGCCAACCTCTTGCGAGTGCACACAAAACTAACAGAAAATGAAGCCCGAGCTGTTGTAACACAACATGCTGCCTCCGAGTAATCCTTTCGTGTGGGTGGCTTTCTGTTTGCCTCACTTGTTTTCATTCCACTTTTTTCATCAACCAACTTTCTATTATTTCATGCTAGCTTAATAAAGTGCTATGATCTCTCAGCATCCACCGGATTTTTTCTTCATCGCAACATCCCACTATTACCGCAACAATTGAAGCCGTAACGAATCTTTCCTATTTTCTTTTCTGTTTGTCATGCACTTTTCAATTACGGTCAACTTTTTAATGCACTTTCCTCTCGTTGAACCGAGTTCTTGTATACAGTCTCTTCACAGAACCACTTAAATCACGTTTCTTCCGCACGACGAGAGATACGTAAAGCATCTCTTGGTCGCATTTTTTTTTCTTCTTGTGTCGTGGATAACAACTACCCCCCTAACTAGCTAGTTAAATTACTACCGGTTGCCATCAGACTATCCTGCCCAGTTAGTAGGAAGAATAATGCCATCAGCTCATAACGTTCAATTCAATTTCATCTCATCGTCTTCTTCCCACGCTTTCAGGAAAAAAAGGAAAAAGCGGAACTCTCGAACAACCACAAAAATCGCACCAAGAGCCCAAGACTTCCGGCTTGGCAGGGACTCAACCATTTCCCACACCGTTACAGAGTGTCGAGATTTCCTTGCCCGTGTCACATTCACAGCACACTCTAACGTGTTCAAAAGCGCGAAAGGAGCTACTGGACCCAAACACGACCAGCTTCGAGCGCAATTCCGGACGAACTGATCCTCGTCCGTGCGTATAGTGCCTGGCGTTTGCTAAGGCAAACCGCTTATGGCTGGCAGCCGCCGCCGTGTCGGGGTGGGAATGCAACAGCACGCGCGCGAAGATGTGTGCAGAATCGGTAAGGTCCCATTCAGTCAGGTTTCAGAAGCAGCACCAGAGCATACTGCTGTTCGAGTTGAGCTGATTCGCGTGGACCCGGGTTGCTTTGATGCTTATTCGGGGCGGCATAAGTGGACTTGCGCAGTGAGTGCAATTCCGCGTGCTGTTTCGCCGTGTTGTTGCTTATTCGTGTTTTGCTCACGGCAGAGTTGAGTGGACGAGATGGAGAGAGATCGTGTGACAGTTCCGAAAGAATCTTCCAACGATGCCGTAGTGACTTTTAATTATGGGGTAGATAAGAAGGTTATACATACTTAACGTGAAGTCATGTGTGGTTACAATGGGCTGATGAGTGTGGGTTAACGAATGTTTTGCACCGTCTATCTACACTACTGCACTAGAAAATAATAAAACCGAAGGGGTGGGATAATGTGTAGATTTTTTTTATTCCAAAATCTGAGTTATTTTGGTTTGCAATGAAGACGTAAATTGATCCGACACTGATGGAATGGCTGATTTTAATTACTTTGTTTTCCACCATTTAGAATTTTTACGATGGAAAACTTTCACATTCTGTCGAATTTATTTACCTATTGCAGTGAAACTTCTATCATCGGTTATTAGTATACGCTTTTTTAATCAACTTCAAAACCACAGCAACTACTGGCAATGGCATTGATACCAGTAAAGAAAGCAATTAGTTCAGTTGTTGATTCTTCTTTCTGTTTCTAGAACAGTTGAATTCTATGAAGATGCCGTGAAAACTAGTCCACATTCTTATTTTACCGCTCAGAACAAAAGTAATAGTTGGTCCAATAGATGGATTCTATCTACCGCTTTGTTACTTCTTCACTGTACAGTGAAATCGAATGAAATGAAATTCCGTATTCGGATTCACAAAGATCACACGAATAATATTCAGCATGCTGAATAGTAGCCAAGTGATAATTGAGTTTGCAATTTCGAGTTAGTGCTGTGACTAGAATACTGCAATTGTGCTTAGAAAAATGCAACAAATCCTTTGACATTTTTGGACTCACATCCGGCAGAAAAGTTGTTGTTTAAACGCAATTTTCCAAGCTACGCTAATGGTTGGCATATTTGGAATGAACCATTAAAAGTAGAGAGTATTTGAAATACTAAGTGCTTCGATTCGAGTTCAACATGCGATTACTAATTTGAATCTGCCGAACTAATTGCTTTTAAGACAGCCTAAATATCAGAGCAAAAATAGATTTTTTTACCGCAAATTCTCTGTTGAAGCGCCGAGTTATTTGGAAAATAGCTTCGCACTTTCATAATTTTCGCTTGATTTTTGTAGAAGAAAAAGACAATTTTCGACTCTGGTATAGAGTCTGGTTAAACTAGGAATAAAAAGAGGAGTCCAGTAAAACTTAAGACATGAGGTGGCATGCATTTTAAATTAAAAAGAATACCCGCTCAAATTACTGCTGAACAGTAGGGAGCATAAGTTCTAGTCCTAAAATGTTCAGTTTTATATTATAAAACTGTCAAAATTATGAATCTATAACTGAACCACTCCTGAATATGGCTTAAGGTCGTTGTTTGACTCGAAATTATTTTTCCCAGTCGATTGAACGTAAGTGTATGTGCTGAATATTCTTAATTCAAAACAAAGTTTTCAACGTGTTTCAAATGAAGCAACAACTTTTCGAAATAATGAAACATTTGTACTTTGAAACTTCTATATAAAATACTGTGCTACTGAACATGCCCTTAGGAATTGGCGAGATAAAAAATATTAATGCTTGCAAACCTGTAATAAATAAAATAAATACTTTGTCTTGGTCAGGTGGCTCAACTCAATCTCCTTAACCACCAAAATCTCCAACAAAACCCCACCTTTCAGTAGGAGCAAACTCAGTTGAGTCCGCCCGTTCTTTGGAAATACCTACATATGCATATTATCAGATGTCGTAGTGATAAAAACGCATTACGTATATCTGAACAAACATGTAGCAATTGCAACTTGTTGAAAGTTAGAAATGTTGCATATTTTTTTTATTGTTGGACATGTACAAAAAGAATTTCCATATTTTTTTAAAGATTGTGCAACTGTATTAGTGTATTGCTAGCCAATAATGTCAAGTATGCAAATATCAATAATAGTTGTGAAACTATTCAGAAACATTAATAACTCGGAAATACCTCTTTATTCGCCATTCCTTCCTAAAACTGAATTGACTGATCATCGAGTGTTGGAGAAATTGTACAGCTATTATTCAAAATTTTTTGCTGAAATTAGACACATGTTGTACAATATACAAATAAAGTGCACTTTCAATAACACAGCTGTTAGCAAGAGAGCTAGAAATAAAATACAGTAACGTAGCGTTAGCTTCTATGAACATTTTGAATAATTTTAACAAATAAGTAACAACAGTGTAACGAACTAAAAAAATATTGTTCTTACCTCAGAAAGAGTTTCTAGTTTAAATTCTTTCAAGTCGATCGCATAAATATTGACGTAGCATTCCATTCATAATTTTGAAAATGAACAACATTGTCATGCAACAAATTTTTTGCTTCACAATGAGCCCCTGCAATGCATCCAGCATGAAACTAGAGGAAGTGTGTCTGTTAAATTTTCAAATAATTCGTATGCTTCTGATGGTATCCGCTATTTGGTAGTAACCAGGAGTTGCCATTTTAAATTTCGAAAAGGCGTTAGTCATTAATTTCCGTTATCTACTGACAACCCACTTTCAAATGACACCCATATTGATGATGCATTATTTTGTGGTAACCGAAAATTGCCATCTTGGATTTCTAAATAGCGCAAAATCATCAATTTTAGATATTTACTGACCACTACCTTACAAACGACATCCACACTGTTAATGGTACTCTCTATTTCCTGGGAATCCGAATTCGTCAGCTTGAATTTCACTGTATAAATACTTTCCGCTAACTACTGACCTATACGGATCCTATATCTCAGGATTCCTGGGGCGTCGAAAGATTTTCTAAAATGTCATCACCCACAAGTCCGAATAATAAATATTCAGTTATGAATCTGTGTATTATGTTTTTTGGCGCAAAAATGGGTTAATATTTTATACCTTTCTTGCCCTGAAATTTTTTTCGGTCCACGTTTGCGATGATTTATATTTTGCCTGAGGTTGTGATAAATAAAGGAGAATGTGTTCGGTTGTCGGCAGTGTCACGGTAAAGATAGACACGTCTACCTTTATCAGGACACATGATAGTGAACTCGGGTGATTCGTAGTTATTCTGCCTAAGCTCGACCCTCATTAACAGAAGACAAAGATTAAGCCCGTACGATATTAAGCCTGTTCTAATGATCCTGTCACTTCTAGTTTTCCGATCTGTTTACTTCACATCCTTGCTCTCACTTGAGTACTATGGCTTTAAGTTTCATAACTTTCCCTACCCAGTAATCTCTAGCTAATTGAATGTCGTTAAAATGTAAAAAAGAAAATGTGACTAACATAGTCGAAATAAAAAAAGGAAAAAAGACTGCTATTAATTTTTATCTCGATCCGACTTCCCGTTGCGGAGTTACGGGTTGTGGAGTGTGGTCACAGAGAAAAGTCCTATTCAAACCTATACCGCCATAAATGCGGAAAGGATTTTTTTGCTAAAAAAGGAGCCCAACATCTTGCATTCGCAGTTCTAGATTCCTGGTGGCCGATCGACATCTTGTTGGCCACTGGCCACCACCTGCCTTCCTGAGAACGAAGAGGACAATAGAAGCCACCCCTACAACATTCAGGCCAGATGATAGCCAAGATTACAACAAACCTTTCTCAGGAGTAGAACTGGCCACCGCACTGAGTACTGCAAAGGGCAACTCAGTGGGACTCGACAACGTTGGTTATACCCTGTTAAGGCATTTACCCCCGGTTGGCAAACGAGCACTCCTAAACGGATTCAACAGGATATGGGAAGGCGGATCCTTCCCAGACAGCTGGAGAACCGCTCTCACGATTCCCATTCCGAAGAAATGCGAGGGAACATTCCTCGAGGAACAGGAGCTTCTCGACCATCGACAGTTCGCATTCCATAAGGGACTCGACACAGGAATTCATCTAGGCTGCCTCGGTGAAACAGTAAGTGACACCATAGCCAACGACCTGCATGCGGACATTGCCATCCTTGATTTCGCCAAGACATACAACACGGTATGGCGTGAAGGACTACTTCGCCAGCTACACCAATGGGGTGTTGGCGGAAACCTTGGCTGCTTCCTCAAGCAGTACCTCAGTGACCGAAGTTTCAGGGTGGGCATTGGAGGTAAGCAATCGAACCTGTTTCGGGAAGCTAACGGCGTCCCCCAAGGGTCGGCCTTGGCAGTCACACTATTCTTGGTCAGCATGAATTCCGTTTTTGCCACGCTTCCGAAAGGTATATACGTGTTTGTCTACGCCGACGATATAATACTTATTGCTATCGGAAAAACAATTGGTAGCACAAGACTGAAGCTACAGGCAGCCGTGAATGCTGTCGGCTGGTGGGCTGACTCAGTCGGTTTCAGTATCTCAGCCACAAAATGCGCTATTGCGCACTGCTGCGATTCCCATCATGTAGCCACCGGCAGGCCAGTCAAACTTGCCGGAACCGTAATTCCTTTCCGGAAGGAACCTAAAATTCTTGGTGTGACTATCGACTGGAAGATGACTTTTCTCCCGCACTTCCGGCAGGTGAAAAAGGACTGCGAAAGTAGAAAACGACTAATTCGCACCATCAGCTCGCGTCACCCAAAGTGGAATAGGCGAACCGCACTAAATATCAGCCAAGCCCTCATCCATAGTCGCCTGTTCTACGGCCTCGAGATAACCAGTCTCAATTGGGAGGGATTAGTAGATATCTTGTCACCGTTGTATCACGGAGCAGTCCGACTGGCCTCGAATCAACTGCCCAGCACCCCTCCCCAAGCCGCCTGCGTCGAAACCGGAGTACTTCCCTGCCGATGGGCACTGGCGGTAGCTGTCCTGAAACGAGCCGTTGGATTCCTAGAGAAAACATCTGGTGATGGATGTCACCTTCTACAGACAGCCAAGGACATATATACCACATTTACTAACATACCCCTCTCCCTATAATCGCACAGCTGCATCGGGTTCGCAATCGCGCCTGGCATGAGCGTGGCCCAAATTTAGACTGCAGCCTGGCTGTATCCGCCAGAGCAGACGATCCTCCCAGTACTGTCAAAGCTAAATTCCTTCAAATGGTTGAACGCAAATACCCTAATCATCTGTTGACAATAGACTGACGGCTCGAAACTTAGCGAGGGCGTGGGGGGGGGGGGGGTGTGAGCGGAATTGGAGAGGACCTCACCCTTCGTCTACCCTCTGTTTGCTCAGTATTCTCCGCAGAAGCAGCCGCCATCGTCATAGCCATAACCAAGAAACCTGAAGATACTCGGGCTGTTATTTTCTCCGATTCCCTCTCTGTCATCAAAGCACTGGAATCGGGGGAGCCCAAGCACACCTACGTTCAAGCCATAGAGCAATCCTGCGACCCGTTTACTAGCATATGCTGGGTTCCCGGGCACAGTGGAATTCGCGGTAACGAAGAGGCTGACCGTTTGGCCGCTCTCGGCCGCCATTCACGCGCTCTGTTTTCCAAAGAGGTCCCATCGTCTGATGTTATTAGGGAATTCAAGGCAAAAGTCTCCGAGCACTTTATCGCACACTGGAGGAATCTACGAGGCTACCCACAGAAGGTTAAAAAAAATCTCGCGAAGTGGACAGACCGCGAAAACCGGAGGGAACAAAGAGCACTGTCGCGACTACGGCTAGGACACACGAAGATCACCCACATCATCACACCATGGACCACAAATCGATTTTTTTGGTCTTAAATCTAGAACTTATAAACCGTTAGTACTAGACTTTCAGTGTCTTTGGAACAAATTCTCTACAATAAGTACTCTTCATTTTAGGGGAAACAAAATTAGGGTGGCCCTCTCGATTTTTGAAATAAAAAAATTATCTCCTGAATGAAAAAAGATAGAAGAATATGATCTTCCAAAGAAATGTAGAGAAAATAATTTTAAGTAACTTTACTGAAAACGTCGAAACTCTATCTTCAGTGGTTTTTATTTTACAGCGATTTCCCTTGTTCCGTTTAGGGTGGCTCTTAAAAATTCAGTTTTTTTAATATAACTTCTTTGAAGTTGATTTCTCGTGAATGTAGACTTCTGACAAAAGTTAGCTCTTACAAATGCGCACATTTCTTCTTCAGAGACCAACTCATTAACTTTTATATAAACAGAGTTATTGACGATTTTATTCTCAAAATTCGACATCTTCTAAGCTAAATAACTCTGAAGGTGGCAAAAAGTGGCAATCAATGTTATGACCATCTGATAGTACTTTAAAAACACTACAAAATAAGTGGTTCACGGTTTGTCTCCTAGCTACTGTTCATGTGAAATGTTTGCTTATAAACTCCCTCTGTTATAGAGAATGCATGCGGTATTCATCTAAATTCGTACTTAAAATATATATTTATCATACATAGTCGCCGTTCTTATATACACACATATCCGGATCTCTGATGCAAATCGGTACACTCGGAAGATGTTATTCTAAACTTGTTTCGTGGAGTGAAATTGTACATAAAACATGTGGTTTTCGGACTACGGTTTATGAAATGAATGTTTGGAGTATTTGCATGGCATACGTTTTATTCGCATGGCAAAAAAGAAATTATTATGAATATATTACAATATATTGAAAGCTCAGGTTTACCGTAAAGGAACACCCTTTGTTTAGCATTAATGATTTATTTGTCTTTTATTAATTATATTACCTCCTCTGCTTCAGCTCACTGTAATTTAGCCTAATAGTTTCGCAAAATACCATTTTTTGCCTTTGGAAATTAACAAAAAAATCCACGTGAATATACGTTGGGGGACAAGCTGTTCAGCTCTCATTTATAGTATTTTTTATTATTATCCAACGGATAGATTGGCAGTCTCCCCCTTCGAAGTTATTTTCCAAACGCGGCAGAAAAAACTTTATCAATGATATCAATATAAATTGCTTGTTTTCGGAAGTTATTCGAGCTGTCAACTATGGGTACTTTTTTTCTTCTAACAATGAGTACTTCTAATCCATTTCATAATAACTCGATGAAGTTATGCGAATGTATATATTGATGCTAATAATGAATTACTTCAAGCGAGATAACCTACTTATTAAAAACGGCAGTTTATACTATTTAGAATTGTGCAAATATGCGATAATTCAACAATTTAGACTGCCCTGGAAGATTCAGGGATTCTGTCAACTGACAATTTTTATGTTGATTTTAGGCTTTAGGATAGAGATTCTATCAGGATTCTTATACTCTTAACCGAGGGAAATAATGTAAAACTGGTGTTGTACAATTTTTTTAAATTCCGAAAAAAAAACTATTTTCAGTATTTTTCATTCTGGAACGATTTTTATTAATGGGTATTTTTTACGCATTTCGTTGTAAGTTTTCCACGAGAAATAATAGTTAAAACGTAACCAGGTTGACGTACAAGCTCTTTACCCATTAAGTGGGTTATTCCACTTTTATTCATAATGGGCAGTTTTCTACGCATCAGTGTAGAAATTGTTGAAACGCAGAGAAAAAAAATTACCACTGAAAAAATTCAATATATTAGTTTTTTAAACTAATAAGTTGGTCTCCAAAGAAAAAATAGGCATTTATCAGAACAAATTTTTTGGAAAATTTACTTCAAAAGTATTTTATTGAAACACTATTTTTTTAAAGGTCAGGCCAAACCAAATAATGGAAAATGCTGTAAAATAAAAGCCTCTGATGATAGTTAAGGAATTGAGTACCAAAGTTACTCAAACATGATTATTTTTCATTTTCAGTAGGGCTTTATCCTTCTATTGTTATTGTTCAGGAGAAATTATTTTCATTCCAAAAATCAAGGAGACCACCCAGTTTTTTACACCGAAATGAAGCGCACTTATGGTGAAGAAATTCTTCTGAAGACACTGAATGTCTAGCACTTACGGGATATAAGAACTGGATTTTCAACAAAATATCGATTTTTGGCCCATGGAACAGAGGTAGTTTATAAGCAAACATTTCACATGAACAGTAGCTAGGAGACAAACCATGTACCCCTTATTTTGTAGTGTTTTTAAAGTACTATCTGATGGTCATAACATTGATTGCCACTTTTTGCCACCTTCGGAGTTATTTAGCTTAGAAAATGTCGAATTTTTAGCATAAAATCGTCAATAACTCTGTTTATATAAAAGTTAATGAGTTCGTCTCTGAAGAAGAAATGTGCGCATTTGTAAGAGCTAACTTTAGTCTGAAGTTGACATTCACGAGAAATCAACTTTAAAGAAGTTATATTAAAAAAACTGAATTTTTAAGATCCACCCTAAACGGAACAAGGGAAATCGCTGTAAAATAAAAACCGTTGAAAATAGAGTTTCGACGTTTTCAGCAAAGTTACTCAAAATTGCTTTCTCTACATTTCTTTGGAAGATCATATTCTCCTATCTTTTTTCATTCAGGAGATAATTTTTTTTATTTCAAAAATCGAGAGGGCCACCCTAATTTTGTTTTCCATAAAATGAAGAGCACTTATTGTAGAGAATTTGTTCCAAAGACACTGAAAGTCTAGTACTAACGGTTTATAAGTTCTGGATTTTCGACCAAAAAAATCGATTTGTGGCCTATGGTGCATCACCCGCGTCGATCCCCCAATGTGCCCGAACTGCAATACAAGAATCACGGTAGAGCACCTACTCCTTAACTGCCGGGAACTCGAAGACCTGCGGCGACTCCATAATCTGCCTTCCTCGATTCGGGATACACTATCGAACAACTGAGCACAGGAAGAGACACTACTCGCATTCTTGAAAGATGCCAATATTTTTGAAGCTATCTAAAGTGGACCGAGAGGATACTGGCCTCAAACACCCTACCTACCACCATCACATAGCGGGCTGTCCGCCTCACTTCGAACAGGCGTTGCGGAGGATCTCCCGTGGCCCTCTATCAGCCACAACAAACTAGGCCAGCTACCATCTTTCAGCGGGCCCTCTGCCACACCCAGACTGAGTGATGGAGAGGTTCTTCCGCGGCCCTTTCAACCACAACCTGCCAACACATGTAGCAATATTGCTCAGCGGGCTCTCCGCCACACTCGGACCGGGTGCTGGGGAGCTTCTCCCGTGGCCTTCTATCAACCACAGCATACCAGGCTGTCTACCATCGTTCAGCGGGCCCTCCGCCACACCCGGACTGGGTGATGGGGAGGTTCTTCCGCGGCACCTGCGACTTCAATCTGCCAACCCATCTACCACCATCAATCAGCGGGCCCTCCGCCGCACCCGGACCGGGTGCTGGGGAGGTTGTTACCAGCGTACTATCGCCACCGAGTGCAATATCTAATCGAAGAACTCAAGGACTTTGTAAAATGCAATGTAATGACTCCTTTTTTTCTAGGCAAATGACCCTCACTGGTTAAAGCCTTAATGAACATAATAATAATAATAATAAAGTATAAAAGTATAAGTATAAAAGTATAATGCGCACCACGATTCAGAGCAGTTCACATTACGCTGTAAATTTTTAACAATTGTAACGATTTTGTAGGTTTAGTTCGGTATAGAATTTTACATCCTCGGCTAATCGCAAAGAATACAAAAGCACCATCGATTCCCGCTGTGGAGGATAGGCCGAACGAGCATTGCCCTCCAACACAGCTTACAGAAAGAGCAGAGAAGCAGGATATCAACACTGCCTGGGAATCAACCCAGTAGGAACCCTATTGGCCACATTGACCACAATAGACTGATCTGGAAGCGCCTGGAAAAATGACTATCTTTCAAAATTAAAAAAATTCACATCAGTGACTCGGAGATGGCTGGGCCGATTTTCAAAAACTTAGTCTCGAACGAAACGAACGAACGGTATATTATAGACTCCAATGAAATTTCGTACGGATCGGTTATGTGGTTCCGCAATGAATTAAATCAATCGTCAGGTCACATAAGAAATTCCTATAGAAATTTTCAATTTCATTTGTATTTTTGTTGCCAAATGTCCTTAAATTGCATGAAACGTCGAGGTTATATGTAATCCAGAATTTTTTTGAGAAGCAATCTTTTTGGCTGATTTTGCACCTTTTTGACCTTCTCATATGGAAAGGTTACGCAATCGGTCGGAATTTTGACCTTTCAACCGAGGCCGTTCGTGAAGATCAAATTACTTCGATTCGCAGACCTAGATCATTGATTGTGAATCAATGTTTCTTGGAATAAATACTCCACTATCGATAATTCCGGAAGTCCCGGGTTCCAGACATATTCCAGAACTAAAGCCACAACTAAAGCTGATGACAACCAATTTTCACTAACCTAGTCTCAAATGGAAGGTATATTTTGAAGTTGGTTGTTATACCCTCCATCTGCCCCTCCTCCTCCTTCCTCCTACACCCTTACAAAACTCTCACAAACCCCCTACCCCGCCCAACCATCTCTAACCAACCTCACACCCGCATTCCCTTTATCCGGCCGTACATTAGGGCATTGCAAAAAAAAGTTTTTTTTTAAATTCTCAAAGGCCCCTCCCCTCTCATATTGTGACAAATGTCAAAGTAAGCTCAGATGCCAAATTTCACATCATTTAGACAATTCTAGATCCCCGCCCACCTCGCTTGAAATTTTTGAATTTGATACTATGAGAAAACATGGAGGAAAAAATATATAAAATGCTATAACTTTTGAAGTAGCTCTCAGAAAATTATAATTTATACCTATTTTTAAAGGAAATTACCTTATTATTTTAATGGAGATATTATTGTTTTTTTAAAAAATAGGGAAAGTGGGGTACTGGGTCATTTTGTCCCCAAAATCCCCTATGTTTGATATTTTTTCTGCTCCGTGATGCAATTCATACATATTTTGCAGTTTTTCTAATATGAAAAAATCTCAGGGCTCGAACGGAGCCCTTTTGACCTTTGTCCGAATACGAGAAGCTGGGGTTATAGAGCCTTTTGGCATTCATATTAAATTTGATCATTTTCTCGTTCATATATCTCTAGCATTCTTCGTTCAATTTTCGTAAAATGTATCTTGTTGAACGTACAAAATTCTTAGAAATAAATCAAAAATAGATTCGCTACCGGTAAATTTCAGAAACATATTTTTTTACATTAACTCTACAAATCACATTTTTTTCATTTTTTGTCCTAATACCTCAACTTCCCCTATTTTCCCAGTAATGAAACTATTTTCATGTGATTCCTAAGAATATTTCACACTAAAAGTAGTAAATTAAAAAATAATTTATTGTTAAATGGAGTTGATATGAGCGATATACTGATAAAAATGTGAAATCGAGACTGAATGTCAGAAAATTTGATGTTTATGAATTTTACCGGTAACGAGTCTGTTTTTATTTTGTTTCTAAGATTTTTCCACGTTCAGCAAGGTACAGTTCATTAAAATTGAGTGAAGAATAATTGAGATATATGCAAAAGAAAATGATAAAATTTAATATGAATGACAAAAGGCTCTATAACCCCAACTTCCCGTCTTCGGACAAAGGTCAAAAAGGTACCGTTCGATTTCTGAGATGATTTTCACACATTAGAAAACTGCAAAATATATATGAATTGCATCACGAAGCAGATAAATTATTGAATATAGTGGATTTTGGGGATAAAATTACCGAGTACCCCACTTTCCCGTATTTTTCGAGAAACAAAAATTTCTCCATTCAAACAATAAGGTTATTCCTTTTAAAAAAAGGTATGAATTCTAATTTTCCGTGTGCTATTTCAAAAGTTATAGCATTTAATATATTTTTCCTCCATTTTTTCCCATTGGGACCATCCATAAATGACGTAGCATTTTTTGAGTAACTTTTAACACCCCCCTCCCCCATCGTAGCATTTCGTCACAAACCTCTAAATACCCCCTGGTAATTACGTAGCTTGACGGTAACTCTCCACCCCTCTGTCCCCGCATTTTTTTTAAAGTAAAAAACAATGTTAGTTATTCCCCTTTAAAAAAGCTACGTAGCCCCCTGTCGTCACACATCATCACAAAATGCAAAACTCCCCCCTCCCCCATATAATGCTACGTCATTTATGGATGATCCCATAGTATCAACTTTAAAAATTTCAATCGAAGTGGGCGGGGGTCTAGAATTGTCCAAATGATGTGAAATTTGGCATCTGAGCTTACTTTGACATTTGTCACAATATGAAAGGGGGGGGGGGGGGGCTTTGAGAATTCAAAAAAAAAAACTTTTTTTTGCAATGTCCTACCGTACATCAAAATTGGTTAGGTTGTTCCCAACGCATTCTCTCTTCACACTCATTATCCCGCTATTCTCTCCCACCACCATGTATTTCCAAATATGTTAACATGAAGACTACATTGAACTCACGCTGATTAAGATAATTATATATTATATTTTTGTTGATTTCAAATGTGTGTCAGTGTCAACATGTTGCTCATCAGGTTCAACACTCAACAGTTGGCAAACCTCGTGGAGCAATGGTGAACTTGGACGATGGCTACATTCCATTATCCCAAAGGTATCAACGAAGCCTTGGTTCAGGGGGATGGATGTGGGTCGGGATTTTATTCGTGTAATGTCCCGACTTATGTCTAATCACTACACCTTAGATGCGCATTTGCGGCGTATTGGGCTTGCGGAGAGTAGTCTGTGCGCTAGTGACGAGGGCTATCACAACATCGAGCACGTTGTCTGGGTATGCGCCGGGTATTTGGACGCCAGGTCTCAGTTAAAGGATTCCCTTCGGGCCCGAGGTAGACCACCCAATGTCCCAGTCCGAGATATGCTCGCAAATCGTGATTTCCCCTATATGTCCCTTATTTATACTTTCATAAAAACGATAAATATCCCAATTTAGCCCCTCTCTTTTTATTTCTCGTTTTTAGAAGTTTTCTCCTGCCTTGTGGGACCGATCAGCTCCAGACTGCAACTATGTAACCGCCGTCGCACTTACCACTACGGAAACTGAACCGAGAGCGACTCGAGGTCCGAAGACTTTTGAAGGATTCCCCGTGGGTCCGAAGAATACCATCCGCCAATCCGACCTACTAGACTGAGGCGCTAATTGGTTTCGCTGATCTCCCGTTTGTCCGAAAGTTGCAAGTTTTGCTCTTCTCTCCTGGTCACCATCTACGCATTCTCTCCCCTGTCCTTGATACAACTGCTTCTACAGTCCCCCTCTGAATATCTTGACCAAGCATAAGTCTCCGCTAAAAAAGTTTAAATTTGTATTCTGTATTCCTAGTTTTAAGATAGTTGTAATTTTACCTCTTTGTTAAAACTATTGTCCTCCATCTTGTAAATAGAATTGTATCCCTAGTTTTAAAACACCTGTGAAATTTCCCATAAATATTTGTTCCCCCTTTTGTGTACCAAACTATATTGTAAGTTTTAAGATAACTGTAAATATTTCCTAAAAAAAACTATTACTATTGAATTCGTTGTTTTAAATTTTTTCATACAAATTTTTTTTTGCCCCTCTCTTGTATATAGAATCTTATTTCTAGTCTTAAGATAGCTGTAATATTTTTCTCTTTTAAAAAAAATATTTCAACATTGTAACCTCCTAGTTTTAAAATATCCAAAATGTAAAAACAAAAGAATTTGGCACCGCCAAGCTAACGCATTTGTGCCTATCAAATAAACGAAATGAATAAAAAAAAAGAACTTTGCTAATGTTTATAGTTGATCTGAATAGGAATTACCTATGTCAACAAACTAGGAACTATAAATGCCGAAATCTATCGATCAATAACGGAGTTGCAACCAGGGGTTATCGCACCACCTCAAGCTCATTTCTTTCACCTTAAACCAGAAGTTCGCCAATAGACTTGATTCTAAGCCGAAAAACATGGTACAGGTACACACTTAAATAACATTTATTTACAAGTGAATACTAACCACTTCTTTTTTTTTTTCATTTAACTCATATTATTACCAACACAGATCAAGAATTTTCATATAATTCCAGATAGGATACGAGTCCGTAATCGGTGTTACTGTGCATCCAATACAACCGTGCCATAATTGATCGATAAATATGCTAAAGGTGTCTGTCGGATGCCGGCACCATCTCCGCACACTAAGACGACAGATTATAAGATAGATCACATCCACAAAGCATCAGGTGGTGAACGGCTCCCGGTTTCGTTTGCATCAGATAAGTAATTATATGCGACAAGCTGATCGCACGACAAACACTCAGCCTGGTTACACACTCCGTAAACTAATACCTACTAGACAACTTCCGGTAGCACCTCCGGATCGGGCAAATGATGATGATGATGATGATGACAAGCGCGGCGGCTGTTGGTCGGCGGTAATTGTTGACGAGAAAAACTTAAACATCGTATGCGGTATTTGTTACACGTTCGGGATTCGCCTGGCTGCATTTATCTATGCTAATGAAGATCAATTATGAACACGATAGCGAGATATGTATGGTGCCACTTTTGACTCGCTATCCCAGCTGCTGCGCAGCTATGGAACAGTCGAGCTTGAACAGGCACTTTTCGGTTTTGATTTATGGCAATTTCTGAACGTTGTGTGCGTCCAACGAGGAACCAGTCCCCAGAGTTTTTGTGGCAACATATTAGTTTTATGGTTTTATTCAATATGAATTGAATAATTTATTGATTTGAGAGATACATCGAGTGTAAATTGTGATGTGAATTTGTGTGAGACTTTTTCATATACGAAAGCGCTTTTAAACAAATTTGAAACTCAAATCTGGCTATCGTTACCACAAAATATTTATAAATTGAATATTTCCGGAACCATCAGAAGTTGCCAAATGCCAATAGCTTCCATCCTTCGTTAACGTCCATTTTACATATAATACCCTCACTATAGAATAGATACATCACAGTCAGTAATAATTATTGTATTGGATGCATAGCAGCGACTCGGTTCCCTGAAGTGGATTATGATAGCTCCCCGTAAGCGCAATTGACTGTATTGTGCAATGTTTGATTTGTGGTGTTTGCGAAATCCACTACAAGTAGCTGCCGTGAAAATAATCAACACTTGTTTCCAACTACTAAACCGTTCCACCGTAAAGTGCACCCCATTAAAATCGACTCCAGAAAATACGTGTTATTCAAAACATCGCGAATATGCGCTCTTGGCGAGTATGTTTCTAGTGTTCGGTTCAAAACCACTCCCACCCAGTGAGAAAAGTTATGAAATCCTACCAATCTCCTATCACTCATCTTTTTGCTCGACTCAGTATCAGGGATGCCACATTGAAATCTGTGTTTCCGCCAACAAAAATTTTTTACCATCTGTGATGACTAAAAAAGGCAAAAAATCTGTGGAAATCTGTGATAAATTTCCAAAAAATCTGTGAAAAATCAATATTTCCCAAAATCCGTGAACATCTGTGAAATTTTGATCAAAATGCCAAAAATCTGTCATCTGTGAAAAAGAATCTGTGATCAAAAATTATGAAAAAAATCTGTGACATTACAGAAAAATCTGTGAATATGGTAACCCTGCTCAGTATGTCATGCGTGTCATCCGGAGGATCTCCAGTTTGTTAAAACAAGCGAACCAATTCTGTCACTCAAACAAAGGAAAATAAACGCAACAGTAATCTCCGTATGCATCAGCCACCCAACCAGCTGGGTGCTTCCGATACCCGTCAACCTCTATTATTATGGGTATCAACTTATGTGGCTATGAAATGGACATGTCCGCTAGGTGAGTGAGTCCCAGTGCCAAGCCAGTACGACAGAAAAACAAGTACCGGTGGTACCGATGGCTCCGGTTAAGACCTAGTACGTAGATGTGGTCGTCAGGCCAAAGCCACCATCACCTTGCGGGAAGCGGGATTAAAATCTTAGTCGACTTTCCAAACTAATGATGTTTTATTCTTTTTTTGTCGCTGCTTCTGTGCCCACTTGCAAAAGTCTGACAGAGAAAAAAATATATATGGGATTTTCCCGTTTTACTCACTCATCTTGAACGATGATGGATGTTTGTTTTCTGCAGGAGGTAGCATGCCATGAGATTTGTTTTTATGCCGTCGTCCTTTTGCATGCCTGTTACAGTACGTTGCGATGCTATGCCATGCTTGATATTAGTATTGCATGCAGAAGGAACACAATTTGAATAATAAAATACATACATGCATATTATAGTACTTCAATGTGCATTATAACAGGTTTCTCGTTTTATAACCTGACTGATTCAGTCACCTATCAAAATTTTCGAGGTGTAGCAGGTGGCAAAATTGTACCATAATGTCTGACAGATTTAATTTCCGTTGTGTTTTAACCGAAGATGAGCATGGATTGTTTATTACCTAGCGAGTTGATGGGCGGCAGCTGCTGCTCAAATAGTAGGGGAACTGTGGGAAAGACGAACAGGGGATGTAAGACGGACGCATGGTTATTTTAGGTATAGAGTAGACGGGCCCTTATTCATCTCATTAGTCAGGATGTGACACTATTTTTATTGTAACTCGGCTTACAGTGATTGGATTGCGCTAAAATAGGTATCAGTAGCCTTGCTTTGTTTCTAAGAACCAGTAACACCAAAAATCTGGTTTGAAAAAAGTCGAGTACAGGGGTGATTCACTGTCATATTTGGAGAAAAAAATCGTTACACATACCATCAAATCTGAACCGTTACAGAGTTATTGAACTTTTTGTGTTAAAAATTTATTTGTCTTAAAATGCCTCTAACTCAAAAAGTATACCTTGTATTTCAAATCTTTTAGATCCTTAGGGAAGGTGAGAAAATTTCCAATTGAGTGATGCCCTCACATGTTTCATCTAATGAGTTTAAGTAGCCTTTTCAAAGTAATTTACTTAAAATTCAACAATTTTGATCGATTTTTCGTTCTTTTCTCGAAAATCTTTATAGCTATCATCATCATTTCATTAATTCAGATTGTTAGTCTTGAAGAGCTGCATAATTCGTTCTTTGACATGACGCACTTATCTTTTCTGGCTTTCATGTGTTTGGGTTATTGAACTTGGCTATTTTTATCTCATTTTCACTAATACTAGTTTAAATTGAAAAAGTGTAGCACTTATCGTACTTTTTTTCTTTTCATTCGAATACCAAGATAATTTTACAAAGAAAAATGTATTAATACCTTTCAGTTAAGTGAATTTAGCATTCTTTTAGAAGTTAATTAGTTTAAAGTTAGTGTTATTATTAGCATTTTCGTCAATTTTCTTAAAATAGTAAATAATAAGGAAACCATTATTATCATGTAAATTATGCATCTCACCAAGTTCTACAATTCTTTTACTATTTTACTTGTAAAAAGCCATTTAGTACTCTTAATTAAGAGATATTCGTGCATACATCGATAGAAAATTTTCTCAGCTTTCCAATGAAACCTTGCATTAAATTTTTTATTAAAAAAAACATCGTTTTTTCGTATATAGGTAAGGAAAATAAAATACACTCTTCACTTTTTAGTCTTCTCAACCTTTTTGGTCTTAGTTTTGGCAGCTTTAGTGAACTTTTTACCAGATTTCGCTGATTTTTTTCCTCCACCAGCGTACGCTTACGTTTGATTTCATTTTTCTGCTCCTCCAATACTGCTTTTATTGGGGAATCGGTCAAACTTTGAGACGATCGGCGTTTACGACCTTGCAACTTCTTCGAATCACATCGTTCACTCGCCTTGGGAAGAGGTCTGACGTCTTCAGAGAGGCTTACATCTGCAGCAGATTCTATGCTAATGGACGAGTTTTGTTCGGGGTTTAGTCGATCTGTAACAAATCCTGCCAGAAACTCCTCAGGAGGAAAAATTTCAGGATTGAAGCGGCACACGCCAGAGACTCTGAAACCTGCTTGGCATTTAATTCATAAAATATCGGAATCTACTTTTTTAAAATCAATTTCCGACTTTTAATGATTCTAATCTCTTATTTCTATTTGGTAATAATTTTAATTTATTTTTATTACTTATTTCTTGTGTATATTTTTCCTTATAATCATTAATATTGGCATAATATCAAACTTTGCTTTGAAAAAGGTTGGCATTTCACAAATATCAAAGTGCACATTACTCTACACTAAATTTACAACTCGGCCAACCAGCTCCGCACAGAACTCGACCAACGACCAACCTACCCCAATGTATATTTTCGAGAACAATCACGATTTACACAAACAAATATAAGGTTACACTGGTAACCGTTATACCATTTTGTTGGGTTTTGAATACCCTTTCCAGCAGTTCAAAGTTATTGGAAATCGGATGTAAATTGATTCGCGTTACACATATTATTTTTCAGAAACCGAAATTTACTCACCAAAGCCGAAAAAAGAACAAACGTGCTCCTGTACAAACGACACCACCAAAACACCTGAAATTACGCCGGTACATTGGTGACCTAATACCCCACCAAAACCACTATATATGTCGCTACTGCGCATAATAGCCTTTTCATAAAAGGCACTCGGCCAACCTACCCCTTCGTGTTTCGAATTCATCTCGTCAGTAACTAGCACCATCTGCGTGTCTAGTTAGACGATGTATCTAAACTAGTACCCAAATTAGCAATAGTTATACACAAAAAATTCCAAACAGTTCACACGACATATGTGAACGCCTAAAGCCACAAGTCCCGAATGATGTCCCGGGAAGCAAATATAGCTCTGGTTTGCTGACGAGAAAGCGAGCAAAACTTAATTTATATTAGGTCTTGTGCCCTTAACTCGCAAAACGGTTTAGTCCAATTTTATTGCATACTGCCCCTTCGGCCAACCAGCCCCGGTCACCCCTATTGCTATAATCATAATTTATTGTTTTGAGAAAATTAACGAAAGCCGCCTCAAAACACTAACTCTTAGCTACTTTACAACTAAAAGGTAATTAAAACTAATTAACTGAAAGATATGAGAACATCATTCAATAGGAACATTTCTCACCTTTCGAATGGAACTAAAAGATTTAAAATACAAAGTATACTTTTTGAGTTAGAGGTATTTTAAGACAAATAGATTTTTTACGCAAAAAGTTCAATAACTCTGTAACGGTTGAGATTTGATGGTATATGTAGAACATTTTTTTCCTCCAAATATGACAGTCAATCACCCCTCGAGAGGTTCTTAACCATGAACCAAACACCCTGTATGTGTACCCTATCATTATGGAGAATATTGAATTATGAAACACTCAGTAGGCCTTGAATACTATCAAACGTGTATTATTTAAGTGAACCTTGATAATCAGTAGTGCATCTTCGTGCGGATGTAATTTTCAAATCAGTGATTTCAAGCTTTACTGTATAAAATATTTTCGTAGATTTTTTTCCCTTTATTTCGATAGTGTAATACTGGTGGGATAATTGATAATTACATTGATTCATCCTTATAGGAATGCCTCACGATATGACAAGTACGGAGGATGATTCTTGTAACGGGATTGCTGGAAAGTGTCCCTACTCTGAGGAGAGTTTAAGTGAGCTTCTCGACATGTTTCAGTGCGAGGAGAAATTTAAGCATTCTCTTAAGGGGCTCTCTAAGCACTATTTTGCAAAAATACTAAAGAGGTAAGCTCCTACCGTGACAAACTCTTTTGGTCTTTTTTAGTCCCATTCAGAGAGGTGTCTTTTTGATGATCCCCAAAAGGTGGTATCTTCTACTGTGCCTAGAAGCAATAAGAAAAGGAAAGATGTTTCCTCACTTGCAATTCCTTGTAAAGGCCAAAAGGTTTCTCTTATGGGTTCACCAAATATAACAGATCGAGGGAGCGCGGACACAAAGCCAAAGCAAACAGGTCCAGGAATTGACATTTGAGATGAAACAACAAGTTTCCGTCGCATCTAGGGAGACCAGAAATCCCAAGTGTCCCAACCATTTCAGAAACTCATCCTAGTGCTGGCCTGAGAAAATGGGTCTCTCTTACAAAAAGCAAACCTGAGTCTGTTTCCCTATTTTTCTTCCATTAAATTAAATTTTTATCAAAAACAAACAAAATAAAAGTCAACATATTGCTCTCACCTCCCCCTCTCACCCTATTATTTATAATACAACTTTAGTTGTTTTCTTATGAATATTGAAGCAAATTCTTAGTTTAAGATGGCTTAAAATTCATTCCTTAGTTTTTAAATATAGCTTCCAGATAATCTAACGTTTCAATATAGAGGTTCCGTTTCAAAATTTTCGGCCAGAATTTTACCCGAGTTTTTGAACGTGAATATCTGCTGTTGTACTGAATGAAAATATTAGATTTTTGGGCTATCTGATTGGAAATATGTAGAACAATTTTAAAACTAATTCTGTATTTCTGAAAATTGCAAAAAAATAGATTTTGAGAAAGCAATTGTTATCTACACTATGATTGGTCAGTACAATTCGATTCCAAGCGAGCCAGACTAACTCCACCTGTTTGACGATGGAAGTAAACTATTTTTGTACGATGCCGGGCCCTTTTGGCTTTGACATAAACTGAACTAAGTACAAAACCGAGTGCGAGTGTGGCATTATTCGTGTGTTACTCGTTCTGACCACACCAGCATATCCTGTCGGGCGATTCCATCGTTTGCTGAGAAAGGGTCACTATGCCGAGCGTGTCGGTACAGGAGCACCCGTCTGCCTGGGAGCCGTGATAGAATATCTTACCGCCAAAGAATTGGAGCTGGTAGTAAACACCGCCCATGATAACAAGTAGGCCAGGATCGTCACCTGCAGCTGGCCATTCTAAATGACGAAGAGCTGGCATGATAAGTGATTTGTAAAAAGCAAACATTTGAATTGTACCGTAACTTGGTTAACCAAATTACGGAACATTAAGTTGTACCTGTATTTTCTGCCAAGTTTCCAAATTTTTTATGGTCGTTGAATAAAAATCCATCATATTCGCCTGTCCGTTTCTTCAATACATAAATAAGGCGACAACGTCCACCGAAGCAACCGAGCTTTCATTCACTGCAAGTTTTCGTTCGTTTCTGATTGTTGTATGACACGAGGAATCAAATGAATCAAAGTAGACGCTGGCACAAAATAAGCGAAAATAATTCCAAATCAACACTTCAAAAGGGCTAATAACAATGAAAGTTTGTTCAGAAAATTTAGACAAACTTTTATTTTGTTAACTACTTTTGCAAATGCTACTGCGATGATTTCAGGCGGGGAAAATGGGGATGGAAGCACTTTTTTTATTAATTGTAATGTTCCTCAGACGAAAATAATATATAATATAATATAATATAAAAGAGCAAACAATTATTTTCTCTACCGGAAACTATACTAAATAAAATATTTATAAAAACCATTTCCACAAAATGGGATTGCGGGATTTTTATTCTTCATGTGTATTTATATTAAATTTCTTTAAAAATTTGGAAATTGTAAGGTAAATTTAATACCGGACGAACTTAGTTCAATAGTATATAAGAAGACTTCGCCGGACCTCGGTTAGAAAGTCAATTTTATGAAGGAATAACCTTTTTATACGAAAAAGGTCAATTTTTTAAAAATATAGAATATTAGGATTTGTTTAAGGTTTTCTCTCAGCCACTATTTATTTTTTAATTCATGTTGATTTTCCGCCGACCGCATTCACTTCTCTTCCGAAGGCAGTCGTGAACGACTTCAGCTAAGAATGAACTGTACTATACACATTCTCTTGTACCGCATACATTCCAAAAACCAAAATCACAAATCACAAACTAAGATGAAAAATAGTATCAAGACCCTAACTGATAAATCCCTAATCTTTCCATCTCTAATTGTTCAGGAGTAGAACCACCCACCTTCCACTACAGCCCTGGAATGATACACCAACCCATACAGTCCATTTCGTTATCAACCATCATCATCAGCGGGATCGTCATCGTGTCGTCAGGGTAGTACTATCAGCAGTGTCAGCCGTTATCGTGGTAGTGCTGCACGATCGACGGACATGTGGTGGTAACCCACGATCATCACCAATGCTAGAGCGGGAGATCGTCAAAACGAGAGATCGCCCGAATCCAGAAAACATCGCAGGCTATACTGCATAGCTTCGGACTGACCTACGTGTGAAGGTGCAGTCCAGTGTCTTTCCAATCACCGATGAAAACGGTCCACTGGACCACGCTAAAGTTTTATATGTTTAGATTAAGTTCAATAAATGCATGTTAGATGGTTTAAGTAAAATAAATTGTTTTATGTGGAGTGTAACTATTGTAACCCACGTGTGCTTTATTGATCGTATGATGGCCTACGTGCACAGGAGGATTGATATCAATTAGGCAGTTAATCCGATCGCCAATCGTCAAGCAGTTTAGCTTCAAGCCCGTTGCACATCCCGGCGGCTACTATCTGCCTGTACTAGATCTAAAGGTGGGTTTCTATTGCTTTTCGGTGTTGGCCAGGACCAGGGAGCCAACACTAATCCTTCCCACGATCCAAGCATAGTCATTAATTCATAAACCCGAAACCTCACAGAATAATTAACATTCCCATTGAAACTAAACCCAAAGCGTACGGCATTAAAATAAATGCTTACACAAGTGAACAACCACTTCTGACCTAAATCATTCCACAGCACTTGACTTACAAACCAAAATATGCATGTCATCTATCCTCTCAAGTAAACATAAAATAACCAAACAAGAAATGAAACGTAACACGAAACCGCTATAAAATAACAGCGTTCTCGGTTATGCAATATTAAGCATATCCTTATTTTCCTTTCCACTGTTTTGTCAGCCGCATGACTATGTCAACACAACGGTATACTGGTTCATTGGATAGGAATGAACTTTGTTGATTGTTCTATAGACACGCCTCGACAGCGTGTAATTTCCCCTGCGCATCAAGCTTTAACCTGACTGGTTGAAACAGTAAATAATATTGTAGACGTTGAATAACGTTTCTCGTTTAGGTAATAATGTAAGCAGTACTAGATTTAGGCAGGCTAGTTTTTAAGCAATGAGCAATAAAGAAAATGAAACAGTGTGTTTTCGTACAGCAATGTCTCACAAGAGTAATGATTCGAACTGGCCTAAGATGACCATCCCAGTTGGCTACGGTGTTTCCCAGAGAACCCAGATTCACCAAGTTAAGAAGCAACCACACTTATCACTAAACCACCAGTGACGTCTAGCACAATTGGTTAGTGCTTTTGGTAGGATTACAAGTCCTCAGTTTCCAATCTGTTCTCCATCGAACATCGCCAAAAACATGATATAAGACTTGACACATGACCAAAAACATAAAAATATCCGTCTGGAAGAGCGACTTTTTAAATGCACATTTCAACGTGAACAAGCAGACTTGCTGTTTGAACCACTTCTCATTGAATGATACGACACATTTTTTTGTCTATAGCAATTCGAAACCAATTTCCAAGCCACACATAATGACAACGAAAATACATCTCCAATCTATAACCGCCTGGGAATCGTTCAATTTATTGTACAATCTACCGAAAGTTAGCTACACTCCCTCGAGGGAGTTTTCTATCTCCTCGAGCCCAGTGCAGACGATGATTGGTGCCACCACTACGGATATGGGCAAGGACAGTCACGAAATCGTCATCCAGGCACGTAGCCAGAGGGGGGGCTAGGGGGCTAAAGCCCCCCCCGAAATTTTTCAAAAATAAATTTAAGTTTTTCGGTAACTCGTAAAAAAATTGTATCTTGTTTGGTTTCAACAAATTGATGGGAGAATGGTGAGGAAGATTGCTATTTCGAACCACTGAAGACATCGGTCACGATATCTACTCAGTATGCCGAGTCTGATAACACACTTCCTTTCATATTGTGTGACTCGTCGGAAGAACAAAAGAAACTGTTACTTTAATTCTTGCTGGGGTGATCCGTCGGATGATTGAATCGCAGAAGCAAGAAGTGGTGCTCCAACCAAACGTGGGGGCTATTGACTTCCGGAATTTTTGCATAACCGAATTTCATGATTGGAAATATTTGCTGAAGGTGAAAATAGAGGTTATGCTTACGAACTTCGCCTTTAACGAGTTCTTCCTTGTCAGGCATTCAGTACTTATGTTATTCAAAGAGAATAGTGAAAGAGACGAAGAGTGAAAATCAGTCAAAACGGCAACACTCCCTTTATGATGATTTCAACACTAGAATTTTGGCAACCGCTTCTACAGGCAGCACTTTAAATGACTCCTATTATATTTTGAAAACAAACCGTATGTCGATCGATGGATTTGTTTTTCAAACGATGTGCATTTCGAAGCAAAGAGATGAAATAATTCTAAAGCTTATTTTTACTCATACATATACTCTAGAATGCACCTTACAATCACGATTGAACTAAATTCTGACGAAAATTCAAATTTCTTTTTTGATAGAAGTACAATACTTATCTCCTCCAACTCAGGCATAAGTAATGTTTATTTACATTGCACGATTGGTCTGCTCAATAAGGTATTTTTGGCTTCACACTATTCGTCTCTTTCCCTATTCTCTTTGATGTTATTCAACAAATTAGCCCAGGCGAAACCAGTCATTTTGCAACTTGTAACACGTGGTTGATTCTCATATATATGGATGATGAGAAAATCAATATTCGGCTACAAGATCTGATACCACTTACTTGAACCGCGGGCGAACGACCAGGAGGTTAAAGCCCCAATAAAGAAACTTAACTTATTTGAACCGTGGTCATTAAAAGATTCCTGTCACATTTCGTCGCTGTTGTGCTATCTTATGACAAGCGCCATTTAGCACTTTTCGAGAAAAACGATTTTTAAAGTTTGAGATTGAATATCTTAAAATTTATAAATGCTAGAAGCTTTTCGGAGAAGACATTCGATACTTCTATCTTTTCTGAAGTAATCTCTCGATTTGTGTGAAGATCGGTTGACTACACTTACAGTTTTTGCTTAAAATGTAAACCAAAGTCGCTCGCATACGTGTCATAAGTGTGTATTCATGATAAAATATGTATGATGTGTCACAAATGTGCACAGAAGATTTCATATAAAAATTAATTATAACTGATTCGTAAAATTATGCGTTATAGATCACTATGTCCAATATTATACTTTTCCATGCGATAGCAGCAATATCAGGTTGCAAAATGATAGTTTTGGAACACAAAGTTTTCCCAATTTTCCTCCTTTATTCAGGAAAAACAATAAACAAAAGTTGGTTTCATTGACAATATAGAGACAATGTCTATCAAACAATGTTATTGTTGACAGGTGACTAGACGAAACAAATATTCTTCTTGCATAATCCATCACTACATTTCGGTATACTTTCCAAAACAAGTGGAAATCTCAAAACGAAATTTGTTCAATAATCTTGAATATATAAGCCAACCATTCCCAGAAAAAAACTATGGTGGGAAAAGTTTTGCTCCCGAGACAAGAACCTAGCTAATGCTTATGGTTGATCTGCGTAGGAACTATCTATGTCATCAGAGACATCTGTTGGCTTGCTATAAGCTTTTCGGCTTATAGCAAGCCAACAAACTAAGAATGTTGTCTCTTTTTTCTTTGTCATAAGATAGCACAAGTCGATCACTCGAGAAATTGGCGCTTGTCATAATCGTGTTTCGCTATATCTCAGTAACCCAGCAGAATTTCAAAATTCAAAAAAATTGATTTGAAAAATTAAATTTTTCAAAAATTTAGAAGTTTTTTAGACAACTGAGTACAAAAACTGTCCCAAAATTAACATTTATCGCTAGTGATGGCATTTAACAAAACTCATTTTATGCTAGATATTGGCCTGAATAAAGAAAGTTAGTTAAATCATACGCAAATTGGATTTCTGTAATAGATTAGAGCACTGTACGCTTAATATAAACGTCAGGCATCTCACTCAAGCGTGCTAAACAAAAACATTTCAATTAGCTGATGACATAGTTGTAGCCGAGACGACAGTTTTTTTTTATTTTCGCATCATTTTAATGCAGTAGTATTTCTATTGACACTCAATTTCATTTTATGTGGGGAATGCGGGCCGTATTGAAATACTGTTAATCTGGAAAATCGAACAATAAGCAAGAAAAACGTGAAAAAGTAAACAAGCCAAAAAGTGGTAAACCAGCGGTTTTCCTGAGGTGTTCATCAACCCACGAATCGTATATTACTAATTTTGTTGATATACAGAAACGTACACAGTAGCGGTAGGACTAACTGACGTGATTTTACACTTACTTTCCTTCGGATGTCAATTGATCAATTGGTGCTAAACCACATATTAGTCAATCAACCATAATAAACTAAATGTTGCAACCACCAGCAGCATTTTAGTCGCTTTCGATGGTTTCTAATTAATGCCTATGTAAGTTTGAAAACGACGTGTCGATAGATTGATCAGACATCAGTAAGTTATCACGGAGAGCGACTAAAATGTTGTGACTAGTTGAGTCTATAAGTCAATAAGGTGGGATTATTGTTTCGATTTCATGTTTTCATTATATTACAGTCTTTCGTTTTATTTTTGGTCTTTATGGAATAAGATGATAAGACATCACGGAGAAAAAAAAGCAAAAAGGAATCAATAAATTGAAATCGAGGGGAAGTAAGTGCGATGTATTCCCTTCTATGTGTCGAAATTAAGAGATGCTGAAATTATTGATCATGTTCACATTTATAGTTTCTAGTTATGTTGTCAGCAATGATGCATTTAGTAAAATTTTACGTAAATTAGTTGATAGTAGGAACAGTGTGAAGTGATTTTCATTCGATTTGTGGACAATTTTCTTGAATGGATTAAATTCCGGGCGGTTACCTTTAGTTGATTAAATCATTGAAATACATAAGTCATTCCACGTCAGTTTTACAACCAAAATTTCAATTCCTTCCAAAATGTTTTCTTACATTCTTTAGCTAAAAATAACACGTATTTTTTGGTTTGGCTAAATATTATATTTTTTTTTCAAGTTATTAGCTTTTGAACTTTTGAAGTCTATGAAATTGAAGATTTTTCAATCACTGATAACTCGGAAACGGAAAAAAAATTAACTAAAAAAGTTGCGTTTTCCAATAAGCTTACCAAAAAAATCACAATTTTTTTTGTTATATAACTTATGAAATTTGCAATTACTTGAAACAAATTGAATTTTTTTAAGGTTGGACCAAATTTTTTATTTATTATTTTCTTTATGTATTAAAAATCACGTTTAAAAGATTGTTTAAAAATTTGGTAGTGGAATTTTTTGCGAGATATTACAATTATAAACATAAAACAAGGCAATTTTACACTAAACGCCCAGTGAAAGGCCTGTTATAACTGAAATATCTCGTAAAACACTTCGAGTTCCATTCTGAAATTTTCACATAATCTTCTTAGTATAGTTATGTAATCAAAATAAATTTGATTTCGGGGGACTTTAAAAAAATATTTGCTTTTAACATTAGAATACCCCCAAAAAGTCTTAAATTTGCAGAATGCGAGTCATTCCACGATTTACAACTCTAATTTTAGTTCCCTCCAATTTTTTTGCATTCTTTAGCTGAAAATTATAGACACGATTTTTTTTACTTTAGCTGAATTTGATTTTTTTTTCAAGTTATGAGTTTTTGAACTTTATAAAATACTAGCTAATACCCATTGCGCGTTGATGCGACTTTCAACGAAACAGGAGGAAAACACAATTTGTTCCGAAGCGCCATCTTGTAGGCAGATAATCCCCACCAATAGCACACAAACAGGCTCCATAACAAATTCCTACTATGCATAAATTTTTACGGCAATTGGTTAAGCCGTTTGGGAGTCCATAAATCATATACATACAAATATCGACTTTTAATAATATAGTGATTTTTTAAAGTTTTATAAATTTAACAGAATTGGACATTTTTCATTCCCTGATAACTGAGAAACTATTAGATTTCCGGAAAAAAAGTATTAAATAATAAAAGCTGCGTTTTCGGATGATCTCGGCGGGTATAATTTTGTAATATTTTTTTGTGTTAAATAATTTATGTATTATGCAAATATTAGTAACAAATAATTTTTTTTCACGATAGAGCCAAAACAATCTTTTTAGCTTTTTCAAATAATTTATAATTATATCGAGAAGATTGTGTACAAATTTCAGAAAGAAATTCGAAGTATTTTACGAGATATTTCAATTACAATAGGCCTATCACTAGGCGTTTGGTGTAAAATTGCCTTGTTTTAAGTTTATAATTGTAATATCTCGCAAAGTATTTTGATATCCACTCCCAAATTTTTGCACAATCATTTTAACATGATTCTTAATATTTAAAGAAAATAATAAGTAAAAAAATTGGTCCAACTTTAAAAAAACTTAATTTGTTTCAAACAATTGCAAATTTCATAAGCTATATAACAAAAAGAAATTGCATTTTTTTTTCAGTAAGCTCTTTGAGTACACAACTTTTTTATTTAATATTTTTTCCATATATCGAATCGTTTCCGAGTTATAAGTGATTGAAAAATGATCAATGTTATAAACATCAAAAGTTCAAAAAAGCTTGACAGCTTGAAAAAAAATCATATTCAGCCAAAATAAAAAATACGTGTCAATTATTTTTAGCTAATGAATGCAAGAAAAAAAATGGAAGGAATTTAAATTTTGGTTGTAAATCAGACGTGGAATGACCCATATATTTTGATCCTATTGATCACCAAAGATCCTCCTTCCTAACTGGGGTATGCCAAAAATTATGTTATGATGCATTAGAAGTGGTAATGGTTACAGGACGCCAGTTCAAGAAAATAGAAGTTGAACCATCTACAATTCGTTTGCTAAATCAGAAGATTTTGTGCAAATTTCGACATTCTCTTCGATCGAACATTTTATGGATATTTTTCTACTCATTTCGATTTAGCGTCTTCTACACCTTTTAAACGTGTAGCTTTGAACACCTTGCGTTTTCCAACACCGTCAAGGATTGTGATATTCGGTTAGCGCATAAATACTGAGAACTCTAGAATATCCATTGTTGCAACGAGAGTAAATTGTAACTTGTAAATAAAAATAAATAATAAAAATCAAATTAAACATCAATAATTCGTTGATGTACTATAGCCTTTCTTGTGACAAAGAACATGGATTGTCTTAGATTTGGCTTTGTTTTCATTAAGAACTTTTCAAAATTTCGTTTAGTTTCTAGTGACAATATGAAGTAATTAGAACTAAAAGCTTTATGCAGGGGTGGGTAAAGCGTAGTTGGTAAATCGATTGCCTTGTACGCAGCTCATCACGGTTCGTTCATCAATCCCGCACATATAGGGTTAGAATTTTTTCTAAAGAAATTTTCTAACCCAAAAAGAGGCGAATAACCGAATAATCGAAATAAAAAAAAAAGCTTTGCAATAATTTTTTAAGCCCCTCCCGAAATAAACTCCTGGCTACGGGCCTGTCGTCATCACTTACTTCGAGGAAGCTGCAAAGGAATCCGCTTTTCATGATTTCCTGTCATATAGCAAGCAGAAAAAATTGAAATGAAGACATTGCCTTATTGTGTGAGCATTGTTTAAAAATATTGATTTTTTGGTGATCTACACAGCAATCTACGAATCTGTTTCAAAAAATAAACGGTACTCGCCTATTACCAAGGTAACGAAAAAAAGTGCTAAATAGTGTTTGCGTTAACGCTTTCTAGCTAGCCCAAGATAAATAATGGTTGCAGGGTATAGCAGAGTGTGACAGAAAAAATAAGAACCTTAATCACCTCAGCATGCGATGAGTAAACTTTTTTTTTCGTCGGATGCTCTTTTATAAATTCTCTGTTGTCTGTCTCGACACTCGAGGGAAATTTCTCAAGTGGATTTTTGCTGAATATATGTAAGATAGCTAGCAAGTAGGTAAGAATTCTGATGAAATTATGTAGCAGCGTTTATGCTTGGCGCGAGCAGTTTAGATTTAGCTGACGGCAAGTTTTTCTGTTTATTGAACGACCCCTAGTTGCAGAGTACAAGTGCTCAAGTAGCCATGTAGTAGGCTAGACAAAATGTCATCCGGACTACTAGCATTTTGATTTCGTGTTTACTCTTTTCATCAAGCACAATCATCAGATAATTTTGAACGCGCTGGTTGTAAATCGAATTAATTCTGTGTTTAGTTGTTGTGTTGCTTAAGCTTAGTGTCCGTAATTCATATCAATACAACAGAGTGCAGAAAATTAATTGGAAAGTTATTACTTTCGCGTTTTTTTTAATTGAAAATCTTGGTGTAAAATATTCGGAATATGTCAGAACTTCGATTTCCATGTAACACACAACCAGAACTCTTTTTTAAGGTGAAGATATGTGGAAGCCACGTTGCTAGGCACCGACTCGCTTGTTTACATTGAGAAAAACTGAAATCTGAAGTGAAAATTCAAACGCACAAATGAGAGTTTCCGAACATTTTCCTTTGGTCATCTGCAGATTGGCAGAAAATTTGAAGTTTTGTTAGTAAACGATTAAAGTTTCGCGAGTGTTTCTGCAGTGGTGTGTGGATGAAGTGCATTTGAAAAAGTGCAATGAAAACGAGAAGAAGAAAAATAAGAGTGTTTCGAAAAGAAACCCCAAGTGAAGAGGGGTGATATTTTCGCACAAAATAGGAGCCACAGATGGCATTCCGTCAAAAACCCGGATTGATTGTATAGGAAAATGTTCCAGCTTCCTTAAGTAGCAGTTTCGTGGCACACCAGCAAGATTAGTGTGTTGAAAAACGTATTTTTATATTTGCTCATGTTAGATACATGGTTAGGCAGGGGAGAGGGGTGTGTGCGGCGTGGCAGCTATGTTGTGGCTCGCATGTATAATGTCCTTAGACAAACATTTTCAAATCCAGATCCGATATCAGAGCCATTTTCTTACTGCGAACAATTTCCCAGTAAAATTTACACCCACGTAGCATTACATCCGGATGTTACTGGTACGACGGATGCCACTCTTGTTCAAGCATTGCTAAGCAACTACCGAATCCGCATTGTCTACACAAATAGAAAAGTTTTTCAATTTCCTTTGCAGAGGCTATTTTAATTTAGCAGTAGAAGAAATTCTTTTTTCGGCAACAGAAACAACCATCCTTCATCGCAGATTGCAAAGATTTAAATTGTAGTCATACTTGAATGAAATAAGAAGAAAAAAACCTCCTCCCAAAAGAAAGTTTGGTTCAAATCATTCGATTCGATGACGGAAAACAATGGACGGGCTTGCTGGAAAAAGCACTTTTCAGGCCTGGAAACAAAAGTTATATCCCCTTTCCATCGAGTGGAACTGAAACAGAACAAAGCGAAAAGCAATATAGGAACGAAACTTTTTCTGAGGAGGGTGGCATAGCGGTGTTAGTAAGACGCTCACCTGGCACACCGACCGGCCTGGGTTCGATTTCTAATCTTTGCACGTAGGATTAAATCAGATTAGGTTGAAGCCACTATCATCCGAACAAAAAGACTGTGTTAGAAGTAAGTATTCAGCATGCAACATTTCCAAATACTAAATCCGGGATTATAGTAGGCCTTAAGTAAATAATTTATTCGAATGAGTTTATCCCATGCCATTCGTTTAGAAGATGCTATGACTTCTACTTTGGAGTTTCTGTAACAAAAGAAAAAGCGATAAGTTGAAAACTGTTTTTGCTCATTTGGATTCTTGAGCTGGTTTGAAGGTAAAAAGTTATTTAGAAAAATGACGGTGTTAGTAGTTTTTGGTACATTTGCATTTAGCCCGTAATGTAATCAGCGTAAATTCGATTGCCATATTTATCGTTGTTAATACTATTTGTAACAAAATAACCGAGCAGGGCGAAACCAGAAAAAAATTCGGAATGGACGGAAATTTCGATTCTTAAAAAAACATTGTGCAATTGTAACACGTATTAACGTCATTTAATGATATAAGTTAAAATTTGGTTTGAAATGAACTTGAGTTTAAAATTAATCTCAAATTGGAACTAGTCCACCCCTGTTTACAAAAACTTAGGACAACTTGGTCTACGAACTAGTTTGCTCAAAGTATATTGTAAAGAATTTGCTAAATTTATGTTAACAAAATGTCAAATATGAACACTCGAGTCCTTTTGGGATGTTACGGTTAGTTCTGGACAAAAGCAATAATAATGTTCTTTAGAAAAATTAAGAAAAAAAGAAAACATAGGAAAGTGGTCAATAGAAAAAGTAATACTAAAATGGTTTACGACTAGTCAGATTAGTCGTATTGGGGCTAATTTCCGATCAACTATTCATTTTTACGGCAATGTTTTCTCGGCAAGATCTGTTCGCACCCTCTCATTCTGCTACTATCGGCAGAAGGCTGATAGCACCCAGTCGTCGCCGGTTTAAGAACCAAATGTCATCAATAGACTTAGACTCGCGTGGAGGCATGAGATAGGAAACTTGTGAGAATTTTGTTATCCCACCGTTTGACGACCCACAAAGCAAACTCAGCTACACTGGCTGTAAAAAAACACAGCACAGTGATCTGCTCCGCTTGCCATTGAACAGGCAATTGAGATTGTCCGGCCAATTCCGTTCTTTAAATAGTCGTTGATGACGTCATTCATAGAAGCGTAGCGCGCTAGGCACACAAATCTGTCGTGCCGGACATGGGAAGCGCTATCTTCTGTGTGTAGATGCGCGATGTTTTGACTAGGTTGTACATTATTTAAATTTTTAATGTCATGATATCAAAAATCTTTGGGTTTATCTATTGGAATCTATTCTTAGAAGTATTTCGGGACGATATGCGCAAAAAAATTTAAAATTGATCATGAGCAGGCTGAAATATATGCATTTAAAATTGGATCACTTTTAGTTACGTACCATTTTTATAGAATTTGCAAAATGCACCCCTATATTGAAAACAAAGACGTAGTCCTACGTCAAAACGATTGTTGCTGGTTCGATTTTCCGGTTTTCAACGGTAATGATAATAAGTTCATCTAGAGCACGATTCGATATCGAGTAAATTGCAAGTGGTAGAGAAAGGTATTCCACGTTGGTTTGTTGGAATGTAAGGCCGTGCTTTTCTTGTTACGCGTGAGCAAAGGTAAAACACCTGTCAAAAACATCATACCAGGGTACAGTAACATCGGTAAATTTTAATATTAACACACAAGATTTTTTGATTTGGATCGGGAATGATATGATACTTTTTACTAAGAAAACCCTGGTCTTTCGCTGCTTAAACGACGACCAATAGTTGCGCCAGTGAAGAAGATTTCGCCGGACTAAAGATTGCTCCCTAATAAAAAGTTCTATCATTTTGATAGATATTGCATCCTCTTAGAACAAAATGTATGGTACTTAGCTCTACCAATGGCTATTAAGTATCTATAAATGTTTAAATGTTTCACGAAAGTTTATCGTGGCTTTCCTGCAAACATTAAGAGAAACAAAATTCTGTAGTATCATAAATTTGAACAATTATCAGGTTAAATCCTAATACGTCGCCCATTCGCCTCCCTACAAGCAACGATTTTTCTAACGAGCTTAACGTGAGCTTCAACAACGGAAGGGGAAGATGGCGAATGGTGATAAACTTAGTACCTGCACTACTTGTGGCCATTCAGAAGCAATACGATCGGAAATGTGGTAGCTAATAGCAGAACTTGCTGCTGTCAATTGCTAAAACGATCCAAATACTTTACTCTACTTTATATCTTCGATTCTTTTTATTGCTTTTATCACACTTTTACTCTTTGTTCGGCGAAACCGGATAGAATACATTCCGGTGCTATCAATCGACAAAATCGAACGTAATAAAATATGTCTTTATACCCCCTTTCCGTTGGCAAGTAATCAGGCGATAATTAAATTAAAGGCCCCACTTACCGACTCCGTCCTTTCACATCTCTTTACACTCAATGAATGGCTCGCCAGCTTTTCATCAGTTCAAGTACTTTCGTCATTGCTTCAAATAGCAGCAGCAACAGCAGTAGCAGTAGTAGTGAGTGGTAGTGATAGAAGTAGTACTGAAGCACATTCTTCTATCGTTCCCGCATTCAATTTGCTTACCCAAGCAGTCTGGCGTTGAGGGATGACAATCTGTTTCCGGGCTATTGCTGCTGTCCTTTGCGACTTATAACTGACTCGTTCAATTCATTTAAAGTGTAGATTCGTTTCTATTTAATATCGTCACTTCGTTGCTCGGAAAACTTTGCTTCTTGAGCAGAGATGAAAGTAATGTTAATCAACCGTGTCCATCGGTAAGTTGAAATCGGCATTCAAGCTTTTGAGCAACATTTTAATTGTCAACATTTAAAAAAATTGTGTAGCCCATTGAGAGGAATTCCGTCGTAGCTTAGGTTGGGGGTGCTAGTCAAAGGTCTGTCATTCACGAAATGACCCGGAGTTAAGGATTCAAGCTCTGAAGGGCCATCAGAGGCAGTATGCAATGCCCAATCTTCTTGTTTGTTGTTTTACAGGTGATATCTTTCTACTAGTCTACAAAGCCGACATCCATATTGATGAGAACGGTATCTCTATGGCCTCTTGCCTACCGGAACATACTCCATAAATTGGCTGGCAAAGGAAGTTTTATTGTATCAATTTCTGATCATCTTGCGTAGAGCAGAGCAAGCGTACCGTAATCTTAAGCAGAATCACATAGTGAGACGGATTCCACAAGAAATCTGTGGATAATTTTGTTAGAATGCCAATCATTGCACAGCCAGTGTGTACGGATAACGCTTGCATTAAAAAACAGTTAAAAAAAAATTAGAAAAAAATTCACCGATTTTTCATACGATTATACTGGTGGTGGCAGTATAATCGCATCGTTGAATTGTCAATAAATTTCAGTTGGCTATACAGCGATGTCAGATCTACGGAAATCTGCGTAGAGCTACGGATTGAAAGGTTTTTTTTACGGATCTACGGATCCGTTGATGAAATCAACGGGAATTCGATTTTTTAGAGAAATTTACGGATTTCTCTCCGATGAACTTTTGATGGAGATTGTCAACAATGATCGAAGGCAAAACTTTTTATTGGGTTGGGATCTTAACCTTCTGGCAGTCGCGCTAGTGCACTGAGTGCACATCACTCTGAAAATCAAGAGAAATGGTCTTAGGGCACCAGCGCTGCAGCGGCTGCTCGTTCAGTAAGCCAATTGCGTGGCTTCCGGAGGGTTAACTATAACATAAGTTCTGCATTAACAAATCTGCAAAAACGTCAATAAAAGAACGTCGAGCGATATTACATATGAGCGTTAGAAAATAAAAATCGGAAGCGCAGACCCAGCTTTCGAGAACCCATTTGATTCCATTAGATCTGGCCCGTGCGCAAGGGGAGGGTTTTGGGTGTTCAAACCCCTTCCATGAGAGTTTTGAATTAATTTTGAAAATTTTCTAACTTCCGGGTTAGGAATAAAAATTTTATACTGTACACAATGTCATTTTTTGTCGATTCTAGAAACTCTTTGATGAAACCCTGCTAGGGTCACCCTAAGTATGTCTGTAAAAGAATGTATGTCAAGTGGGTCGGCATTGCTGGATCGATTCACGTCTCGTCAAGTTTCGATATTGACAACAGCTACGAGTAGATCAGTTACACATCAAAGGTCAGTTAGCGAGTTGTTAACAGAAGATAAGGGAGAAAAATAATAAATGAACCACACGAACTCGGAGAAAATTGATATATCATTGTCTAGAGAAATCTAACTGTATGTGATCTCTGCGCCGAGTGGCTGAGAACTAAATGAGCATCGATTTCAGGAAAAATTCCGCCATCGGGAACCTCTCAGCGCCAGCTAGTCGATAATTAGGAACGAGTTTCGCCAAGAAGCATAAGAAAGCCTGCGCAAGCTTGTGTACTAGTATCCGATTCCCACGAATCATACATTTTTGAGAAATAGTGGTTAGGTTTAACGCAATAATATGCCTTAAAGAATTTTTGTGCTTGCTACATGTTTTGTTTAAGAAACTTTAGTTCCACTTGTTACCGCATAGAGGACACCAACACTAACTTTTCAACGGAGAGAGATAGAAATTAGGTGTCTTCTACAAAGTTGTAGAACAGGCATTTTGCAGAAATTTTTCTAACATTACGATATTCTATCTCTCTTTATCTCTTCATGTGGGCATAGATGGAGCTAAAATTTTCTTACCAAAACATGTATTAAGCCCAAAAATTCTTTAAGGCACATTATTACGTTAAACCTAACCACTATTTCTCAAAAATGTATGATACGTGGGAATCAGATACTAGTACACAAGCCTGCGCTGCTAGGCTCCAAGCAAAACTGACTCAGACATCAGTTCGTTAAAATTTTAATAACTTCTTCAAACAAAGCCGGGTTGACTTATGGTCTTCGACAAAGCTGTAGAAAATGAAATTATCTTTCTTATTTTCACTTGCCGTGATGTGCCACCTAGCGATGAAAATTCGAGCTAGTAGATTTTCTCCATGTAAATTGTCGCAAAGTACCATACAAACTATAGTTACGTTAGTCTGGTAGCAAAACTTGTCCACTTTGCTTCAAATTTGGAGTAAATACACCGGATGAGACTTGGAATTGACTCAGGGGTGGAAGATGAATGTTTGCAGCTGCAATACGTCGAAACAGTCCGATGCAAACAACTGCGCGATCGGAATGATCTCTGTTGAAGCAGAAATGGCTTCGGATTAGTTGGATGGCCATCTACCCTATCCACAAAAGGATCATAAACTCGTGTATGTTAACTGATGAGGCATAACGATCCGCAATATCGCCCATAAGGTACTCTCCCGTGTTCTGTTTAGCATAAAAGGGCTAATAATGACTTTTATTGGCAAGTCCAAATCCGTCATCTTTTAGCACGAATTTTTTATAAATAACCAGCCAGACAGGCCCGCAGCCAGGATTGTCTTTTCTTAATGGAAATATTTCCAAATCTAATACAATAGAAACGACAAATTGCTAATGTCGAATTTAATTTTTATTGTTTATTTAAGTTACAATTTACTCTCGTTTCAACAAAGGATATTCTAGAGTTCGAAGTGTTTATGCGCTAACCGAATATTTTTTTATTTCTTTTTGCCTTTCTCATATAAAGAAAGGCTATGCAATCACTGTAAAAATCGACCTTTTAACCGAGGCCCGGAGGGCCGAGTGTCATACATCATTCGATTCAGTTCGTCGAGATCGGCAAATGTCTGTGTGTGTATGTGTGTGTATGTGTGAGTCATTTAAACTCACACAATTTTCTCAGAGATGGCTGAACCGATTTTCGCAAACTTAGTTTCATCTGAAAGGTATAACGCTCCCATAAGCTGCTATTGAGTTTTTAGTTGATCCGACTTCTGGTTCCGGAGTTACGGGTTGAAGAGTGCGGTCACACAGCAAATTCCCATATAAACTGGTACCACCATGATGTTCAAATGATGTAAAACATATTAAAATAGATGTAACATTACTCTAGTTTGCGGGTCTGGATCACTAATGATCAATCAAAGCAGCTTTGACCACATTGGCCACCTATGACGGTTCATGACGCCCTCGGGGAACCCGCCAAGTTCCTAAGCTAATATCACACCCATTCCACAACGAATTCTCTACTGATTTTTACAAACTTGATTTCAAATGAAAGATACAGTAATGCCATTGACTGCTGCTGAATTTCATTCGGTTCTGACTCTTGCTTCCGGAGTTACAGAGGTGTTAGTAAGGATACACTGAAATTTCCCATATAAATCGGTACAATCGTAATACCTCAGAGGCTAAAAAATATTGAAATGGTCACCAAATAACTTCTAATCGCAGATCTAGATCACTGATTGCCAATCAAACATTCTTTGAATATATTGTCCACTATCGACGATTCCCGAAGTCTGGAATTCCGGGCATATTCCACAATTAAAGTCACATCGGTTCTTCGGTGATGACTGAACCGATTTTCTCAAACCAAGTCTCAAATGGAAGGCAAAATATGCAGTTGAGTATTGAGTCGCCCCCCCCCCCCCCCCCCCTCTCCGTCTTGCCCTTACACCTCCCTCCTTCATCACTCCCCTCCCCTTGGACCACCCTCACGCCCGCATTTCCTTCATCCACCCCGTATACCGAAATAAGATGAAGGATTTCTGACGCATCCTCCACACCCACTCTACTAAACCCCCATTCCCTACACGTTCAAACGCATTCCACCAACCTTTGCAAATTATAATCACATGAAGATAACATTGAACTCATACTTATTAAGCTAATTAAATATTATTCTTTTGCCTTTCTTATATAGAAAGGTTATGCAATTGCTCCAAAAACCGACTTTCTAATCGAGGCCCGGAGGGCCGAGTCTCATATAACATTCGACTCAGTTCGCCGAGATCGCAAAATATCTGTGTGTATGTATATGTGTATGTATGTATGTATGTATGTATGTATGTATGTATGTATGTATGTATGTATGTATGTATGTATGTGTGTATGTGCGGATTTGTTAACAAAATGTCCACATCGGTTTCTTGGAGATGGCTGAACCGATTTTTACAAACTAAGACTCAAATGAAAGGTATAATATTCCCATAGGTTGCTATTGAATTTCATTTTCAACCGACATCTTGTTCCGGATTACGAGTTGAAGAGTATGGTTACAAAACAAAATTTGTTGATTTGTCCACATCGGTTTCTCGGAATTTTCTGACCGATTTTGACAAACTTGATTTTAAATGAAAGGTCCATCAGCTGCTGTTGAATTTTGTGTGGATCCGAGTTCTGGTTCCTGAATTACAGGGTGATACGTACGATCACGCAGCAAATCCCGATTCTATCGAATTCTGCGATGAATGTAAAAAGGTGAAATTTTTTCCAAAATGTAAACACAACTGTTGAATTTGTAGATCTAGGTCACCAACAGTCATTCAAAGTCTCTTTGGCCACACTGGCCACCATTGACGGGTCCGGAAGCATCCAAATTCATCTTGGTTTCTCGAAAATGGCTAGAACGATTTGATCAACTTAGTCTCAAATTAAAGGTGTTGCGTCCCCGGAAACTGATATTAAATTCCATCTCCATCCGACTTCCGGCTCCGGAGTTACGGGTTGCGGAGTGCGATCACATAGAAAACTCCGATTCAAACCGATACCGCGATGAATGCAAAAAGGTGCTCGTATATATACTTACCAAATGCAATAAGAATGAAAGACTTTTCCATAATGTTATATTGTACGAACCAGCTATTAAATCATAGTTTGGAGAAATGAGAAAGGCACAATGGCACCTCTAGGTGGATTAAAACAGGTTTTTATTTTGATTAGAGAAGTTTTAACCTTAGGGTCATTCGTCTCTTGTCGGGTTCGAGAAATCACTTTAGAAATATCTCTAATCATATGTGCGGGGTTGGGAATTGAGGTGAGCTGCGTACAAGGCAATCGATTTACGAATTACGCTATGCTCGCCGCCACTAACCGAATCTTTGACGGTGCTAGAAAATTCAAGATTTTAAACGGTAAATTGAAATGAATAGAAAAATGTCCATACAATGTTCAGACGAAGAGAAATTCGATATTTGCACTGAATCTTCTGATTTGGCAAACGATTTGTGGATGCGTTCAACTTCCATTTTCTTGATCCGGCGCTTCCAACTATTACCAGTTCTGTGGCATCAACAATTTTTTGATATATTCTAATTAAATGAAACTATTTTCAAGACTGGCCTTGGCCTAGCAGATAAAAGCCCCAGCCAAGAAAGATTCTTGGTGTGATCAAAATATATATTTCGATGATTCCATCAACTAAAGGAAACTGCCTAGCATTTAATATATTAAAGAAAATTACACAGAAATCGGCCACAAATAGAAAGAAAATCACTTAACACTGATTACTAATATCTGTACTATTTACGTAAAATTTGTTAACTGTATCATTGATGACACCACTAGAATAACTAGAAATAAGTTCAATAATTTCAGCATCTCTTGCTTCAGGCACATGGAAGGGAATACATCGCACTTACTTCCCCTTTGCGGAATACTTTCTGTGACGATTTCGGTTACACTTTCTAAGTCAAATCGTCACTTTGTTAAACAAATATATTGACACTAATTTGGGTGAAGCGAATTGATCGAAACTTTTGTACATTATACAGCATCATTTCAATAACATTCTGTAATTTTTCCATGCAAAAATATTGACAAGCAACTCGGCGACGAAGCTGTTTGTAAAATGTCTCTGGTAAGCACGTTTTGCGGTGAAAAGTGCCGTTCAAAAACTACTAACCCGATATGTTTCAAACTTTGCATACACATTCTATGTTTATTTGTACAATACATCAACAGACATATCAAAGCCGATTCGAGTGTGTATCTTCGTCGCGAGCGGTTGACTCTCGTAGAGCTCCCTTCGAGTCGGTTAATTTTTATCATTTTCGGCACAGTTTACTGCCTCCCGGTTATCAAAAGTGTGAATAACAGTGCAATTCAATGATTATATAAAGTGAAGTGGCTTATAAAAGCATTTTCGGCATATTTTCGACAGACGCGAGTGGTGACAGTTTGTGAAAATCGAATTCCGGCAAATGAGAAAATATCTGTTCCTCGCATTACGGGCCGTCGATTCCCGATGCAAGGACAATAAAAGTGCACAGAAAACATCTAGAAACACAGTGTACATTGTAAAAATAGTGCAAAATGGTTTTTCAGAGAAAAAAAATCGATCCGAAAAGTGAAAAAATATGGCAATAAGAAAAAATGACATATTCAAACAATTGGCGTTTCACCAGCGACTAGCGACTACCAGGTGTCGCCCCAAAATTCTTCGTCCGAAAAATAGGTGGCAAACCAGCCGGTCGGTGCTCAGCTAATTTCGTCCGCCTCCATTGTCACCTATTTTTTTTTTTATTGGGTGTTTCATCGGCGGTGCTATCTTTGAAAATGAGCCGTCTTGGATATTCATCTGTTTTTTTTACTTTCTTATTTTATTGCAAATGAGTAGAGGTTTTGATTCTTTTATATTCAGGATTGAAGATATTTTGTCGCATGTAAATTTTGGGTGTTCGTTGATGTGATGGCGCTGTAAGGGAACACGTCTCTGCCGGTCGGCCAACTTTTCTTTGGACTGAGCAAACTAATTTCTATGTTTGTTTAGGCTTTGCTTTACCAACGGGGGAACTGATCCACATAGCATTCAATGTGCTTAGGGAAAACACATGGCCTTATTTGAGTGGAATGATGACTTCAATCATGTATAAGGTTTGAGAATTTACAATTCGCGAGAGGGATCGGGGACCGGTTGGCAATTACCTTCAGTTATGTCAGCACGAAGAATAAGCGTTTTGCTGTCATTTTCGTTGGTTAGCTTTCAATTCTATCTCATGCCTCTACGCGAGTCTGTCTATTGATGACATTTGGTCCTTAGACCGGCGACGACTGGGAGTTATCAGGCTTCTACCGATAGTAGCCGAATGAGAGTGTGCGAACAGATCTAGCCGAGAAAATGATACCGTAAAAGTTGTTCGGAAAGCAGCTCCAATAAGACTTTAATTTGACTAGTATCGATGATCGCGGGTCAATACGTACTGAAAATTCGCCGCGTCTGTTTTAATGAATCTAATTTCAAGTTCCGTTATTGGTAACAAGCCCGTCCATCAGGTAAACGATCCTTTGTATTTCCCTTCAATGTTCGATATAATCGTACGTATACGTGTATTTCACAAACAATCCGATATTAGAAATAGGAAATACTTTCGTTGATTTATAACATCTAGAGCTATCATAACTCTTTGTATAACGTGTTATCACTCGGTAGTGTTCAACCCAATAAATATATCGTCGAGAAGGAATAGTGAAATTTGTCAGAATACTGTCGCAATAAATAGTGATCCGGCCCATTATGCAGATAAGATTGGCTTTTCTAGGCAATATTCCCACGATCGGCTGTGTGGATGTGAAATTGCTTTTGTTTAGAAAACATAAGATACTCTCGGTAGCCGGCTACCCAGATTTTAAAAGAACCAAAAACTAAACAAGATCTTATTTTTCAAGCGAACTTCTTGAAAACCAACTGAACTACTACCTAATAAACTATGCTTTACAGGTCGTATCGCTTGCTTGGAGCGAATCCTAGACCCTATTCCCTTCCAAACCACCAACTCCGCGATACCTATGGAAGAGTCTGATGAACATTCTGTATAAGATTCCTCATTTTATTCAAGCGATCGCCGGGTAAAATCAGCACTGACACAATAGAAACCACGAAAAATTCGTCGCGTGATTGAATATTGTTAAAAAATAAAAGCAGTGCTCCTTATAGCCGCTATGCGGAGTTCAAGTTGCTTATTTTGCTAATCGTATTAATACAACAAATGATAAATTTCCCGAATTCTCGGCAGCCGGCTGCCCAGAGCAATTATTACATGATAATGCTATTGGCACACTTACTAACAACTCTCCCCTTCCCGTGATACATGTGGAGATGCAGAGGATTCCTCGGTCTCTAGTAGCAACATGTATCGGACTAACATTCCTTCCTTTCCCAGAAGATCTGCATTCGGACGTGGCCGGCGTCGGTATTGATCAGCATGCAGGGATCAGAATAGATTGTACAATGTGGCTCATCATGTTATTCCCAAGCATGTTGTTCCAATGAACATTTTGCAACCTAATTTGGTTCTGGTCAATAACGGAGTAGCAACTACGGGCGATCTCTTATGCTTATGCTTATGCTTACATCAACAGACATATCAAAGCCCCAATGATGTTGGCCTTAATACTAATCTAATTTCTAACAATCAAGTACACAAAAACAATAGTCATACAATAATTAAAAACAAATAAAAAGGTCAAGTGTTGTTAGCTAGTTAGCGCTCAACCTCCGAGTCAAGCAGACGCGTTTAGAATCGCTGGTCATCGGAAGTCGTGCACGAGCTATTACTTTTGAGCTTGTCACTCAGTTACGAGGCTTTGGGGCATCGCCGGCCCGTTTTTCGAGTGAATTTATCGCGAGCAGTGTCAACATGAGACGTCGCGAGAACACGTTCCGTAGCGATTACGCCCATCTACCACGGAAGCCATCTTATGAAGAGCTTCATCACTTCGTCAGTACCATTTTGGAGTTGCAAAAGAATCAAGTTGTGAGAATTCAACCAAGCCGAAGCCTCGGTTGTGCGTTTGTTAAGGTCAACGAACTCGCCGTGGCACAGGCAACTGTCGAAAAACACGACAATGTACACGAGACAGAGATCGACGGAAAGATTTACAAGCTTCGGATAACGTTGGAGGACGGGGCTGCGGAAGTAAAACTCTTCGATCTCTCCGAAGACGTAACAAACGAAGATATCATCGGGTTTCTTCAAGCATACGGGGACGTACTCTCAATCCATGAGATGATGTGGGACGAGAAGTACGCATTCGGTGGCATCCCAACTGGTGTTCGAGTCGTAAAAATGATGGTAAAAACGAACATTCCGTCGTTTGTCACAATCGATGGAGAGATTACAGCCCTATCCTACTACGGACAACACCAAACGTGCCGACACTGCAACGAATTTGTCCACAGCGGGATCTCATGCATCCAAAACAAAAAGCTTCTGGTCCAGAAGCTGGCCGCCGATCAGACCAACACGTCGTATGCAAAGGTCGTGAAGCAATCGGCTCGACCGATACCGACCTACCAAAAACCAACACAACCAAAACAACCGAACACCAAACCGTCTGGCTCGAAGCCTTCCTCGTCAACGACGCTCTCTCCATCACCACCAAAAACAGATGTTCCAACACAACAAAACTCGGATCCCGAACTTCTTACAGTTCGGCAGCCGACCGACGACGTTTTCAAATTACCCACAAAGCAACCGAGGAACGATAGGAAAAACGACGGTGACGACACCGACCGATCATCAACTTCCACGAACAGCCGACGATCGCAACGCCGACCGCCGGGTAAGAAACAACGACAAGACGGGGGAAACGTTTCGCAGGAGGAAGATTACGGTCTATAATGGAGCACACCAGTTACAATTTTGCAACCATTAACATAAACAACATCACGAACACAACCAAACTCAACGCTCTTCGAACCTTCGTCCGTACGATGGAACTCGACATCGTTTTTATGCAAGAAGTCGAAAACGAACAACTTTCCCTGCCCGGTTATAATGTAATCTGCAACGTAGACCACACGAGAAGGGGAACGGCGATTGCACTAAAAGAGTACATACGGTTCTCTCATGTGGAAAAAAGTCTAGACGGCCGACTCATCGCCCTGCGAATTTCCAACACGACTCTGTGCAATGTATATGCCCCGTCCGGCACCGTCGCGAGAGCTGAAAGAGAGAGATTTTACAACAGCACACTTGTTTATTACCTCCGCCACCAGACCGAAAATGTTATTTTGGCAGGCGATTTTAATTGTGTAATACGACAGTGCGATGCGACAGGGTACAATTCGAGCCCATCTCTTCAAGCGATCACCCAACAAATGCAGCTTCGTGACGTGTGGGTTAAGCTAAATCGTCAAACACCGGGCCACACATACATTACACACAACTCGATGTCCAGGCTCGACCGGGTTTACGTGAGCAATAGTCTATGCGATCAGCTACGAAATACGAATACTCACGTGTGCTCCTTCACAAACCACAAAGCCGTCACCGTTCGTATGTGCCTTCCTCACCTCGGCAGAGAACCCGGCAGGGGATTTTGGTCCCTCCGTCCCCACCTTCTTACAGCTGAGAATGTTGATGAACTACGCACCAACTGGCAGTATTGGACTCGCCAACGTCGAAATTTCCCGTCATGGATAAGCTGGTGGTTAGCGTGTGCAAAACCCAAAATAAAATCTTTCTTCAGGTGGAAATCGAGTTTAGCCTACAACGAATTTAACCGCAAGTATCAACGACTGTATACACAACTTTTACAAGCCTACGACAACTACTTTCGAGACCCGAACATGCTGACAACCATCAACCGTTTAAAAGCAGAGATGTTGATGCAACAACGAGAATTCACGTATATGTTCGTGCGCATCAACGAAACACACATCGCTGGCGAACCTCTATCGACGTTCCAGCTTGGGGAGAGAAGGAGAAAAAGAACAACGATCACACAGCTACGCAACGAACGGAATGAAAATATCGATCGCTCCGAAGACATCGAGCAACACCTCTTGCAGTATTTCCAGACTCTGTATGCGCGGGAAGAGACGCTTGAAGACAGGAACGACGACTTTAGCTGTGAGAGAGTTATTCCTGAAAACGATGAGTTGAACGAAGCCTGTATGAGCGAAATTACAACGACCGAAATATATGCGGCAATCAAAACCAGCGCATCGAGAAAATCTCCAGGACCCGACGGCATCCCAAAAGAATTCTATCTCCGCACATTCGATGTTATCCACCGAGAAATCAACCTCGTTATGAACGAGGCCCTGATGTCGACTGCACCAGCTGAGTTCGTGGAAAGTGTGATCGTTCTCGTGAAAAAGAAGGGGACAGATGACACTATTCGCTCATACAGGCCCATATCGCTGCTTAACTACGATTTCAAACTCCTCTCGCGCATTATCAAAGCGAGAATTGAAACTGTAATGCGAAACCATCGAGTTCTAAGCGGTGTGCAAAAATGCTCCAACGACGATCGCAATATCTTCCAAGCCACTCTTTCGTTAAAGGATAGAATCGCTCAGCTGATCCACAATAAACAGAGAGCCAAGCTAATATCATTCGATCTAGATCACGCGTTCGATCGGGTCGATCGAAGGTTCCTGTTCGGCAACATGTGCGCGCTCGGATTCAATCGGAGGTTAGTTGATCTACTCTCCCGGTTTTCCGAGATGTCGTCGTCTCGCTTACTCGTAAACGGACGTCTTTCCGCCGCCTTTCCTATACAACGATCGGTACCGCAAGGAAGCCCTATTTCAAGCTGTTTATTTAGCATATACCTACAACCACTTCTCACAAAGATTGAGCGAGAATGTGGCAATGATCTTGTTGTAGCTTACGCTGACGATATAAGTGTTATAGCTACAACCGTACAAAAAATTGAGGCCATACACGATTTGTTTACCCGTTTCTCTCGTGTTTCTGGTGCGAAACTAAACCTCAACAAAACAACGGCGATAGACGTTGGTTTTATGAATGGAAACGCTCTCAACGTGTCATGGCTACGAACAGAAAACAGTATTAAAATTCTGGGTGTAATCTACACCAATTCAATTCGCTTGATGATTAAGCAGAATTGGGATGAGCTGGTGGGAAAATTTAGTCGTTTGATATGGCTACACGGGATGCGATCATTAACACTTCTGCAAAAAGTTACGCTGCTGAACACATTCGTAACAGCAAGGATATGGTACCTCGCCTCTATCCTACCCCCGTCCAACGCCCATACAGCAAAGCTGACAGCAACAATGGGTACTTTCCTATGGCGAGGAATCCCGGGTCGCTTACCTATCCAGCAACTAGCACGAAATTATGAAGAAGGAGGATTAAAACTGCAACTACCAGCATTCAAATGCAAATCCCTGCTAATCAACAGGCATTTGAAGGAAATTGATTCCATTCCCTTTTACAAATCATTCATGTTCCCAAACCCAGTAAACCCTCCTGCAGATTGTCCCTGCCTGAAAGTAATTGTGCAGAACGTCCCGCATCTTCCTCCACAAATTCAGCAAAACGTCTCAGCTAACACCATCAATCAATTCTATGTAAAAAACACAGACGAGCCCAAAGTTGAGCGAGATAACCGTCACGCGGATTGGCCTCGAATATGGAGAAACATCCATAGAACGAAAGGTCTCTCATCTCAACAACGAACCGAATTGTTTCTACTAGTAAACAGAAAAACGATACATAGACGCCTCATGTATGTGATGCGACGAGCGGATGGAGAAAACTGCCTTCACTGCAACACAGCAATCGAAACGGTGGAGCACAAATTCTGTGAGTGTCCACGAGTAGGAGAGGCATGGACACTACTACAACGAAGGATAGCGACAATACTACACGGATGGCGAAGAGTGTGCTTCACGGACCTAGCACAACCAATGTTGAATGGAATACACCGAAACACAAAAGCGTCAATTCTTAGACTTTTCGCAGTTTATCTAAAATACATTACCGAAAGTGAAAATGTAGTTAACTTACAGGCACTACAATTTTACTTAGAAAATGAACTGTAAATATTTTATAAATAAACTAAAACACTAATTTTACAAAAAAAAAAAAAAAAAAAAAAAAAAAAAAAAAAAAAAATTGATTAGTCTGGAAAAACGTATACGCAGATTTTGTCGAGAAACGTTGAAATCAAATGCTGTAACTGCCTGGTTAAAAATTCGTTGCAGACCAGTGATTGCTCCATACATACTATAGTTAGTGCGTCGGAATGGTAATCTGAACATAATGTTGTTGCGTAGTGTTCGAGGAGCGACGTTTATGTTGATTTGTTCCAGAATAGCTGGGGCATCTACACGACCTTGCAGAGTGTCAGCGATGAACAAGGCTCTTGCAGTATTCCTTCGAACATGTAGGGGCTCTAGTTGAATTAGCTGACACCGGTTTTCATAGCGAGGTAGTCGGGAAGGATCTCTCCACGACAATCTACGAAGCGCGAAACGTAAAAAGCGACGCTGAACGGACTCTATTCTCTCAACGCCATTATTGTAGTTTGGACTCCAAACTACAGAGCAATATTCTAGAATTGATAACGATAAAGAACAGTAGAGCGATTTGAGACAATAGATATCCGTAAATTTTTTGGCTATTCTGAAGATGCATCCCAGTGCTCGAAATGCTTTACCAACTGCATAAGAGACGTGCTGTTTAAACGTAAGTTGAGGATCCAAAATCACTCCCAGATCTTTAACGTGACTGACGCGTTCAATGTCTGTTTCTAGTAGGCGGTAGTTAAAATGAATCGAATTCTTTTTCCGTGAAAACGATATTACCGAACACTTCTTCAGGCTCACGCACATGCGGTTCGTGTTACACCAATCAGCAAAGACATCAAGCTGCTGTTGGAGAAATCTGCAATCTTCAATTGACCGAATTAGGCGGAATATCTTGAGGTCATCTGCGAAGGACAATCGTGGAGTATTCAGAACTAGATGTACATCATTGAAGTATAGCAGAAACATCATCGGTCCCAAGTGGCTTCCTTGAGGTATTCCTGACGTAGAAATGAAGGTGGGGGCCTGACAATCTCCTATGACAACTGCTATCTCTCGGTCTGTGAGATAGAATCGAAACAACTGCAAAACACTACCATTTATTCCAAATCTCTCCATTTTTGCGATTGCGATATCGTGATTTATCTGATCGAAAGCGGCAGATAAGTCGGTGTAAACAACGTCGGTTTGAGCACGATGTTCCATACTCTCGGTTATGTAGGATGTTAAACACAGCAGGTTAGACACTGTTGACCGCCCGGACGTGAAGCCGTGTTGATCGTCACTTAGGTACTGCTTACAATGAGCCTGAAGAGGTTCCATAATCACCAGCTCGAACAACTTTTAAACTGCACTCAATAAAGTTATTCCACGGTAATTATTGACGTCTCGCTTATTACCCTTCTTGTGAACTGGGAACATGTACGCGTATTTCCAGCAAGACGGGAAAACCCCACTAGCAATAGATGCTCGAAAAATATGAAGAAGCGGAGTAATCAAAGCTTCAATGTGCCTTTTCAGGATAACGGAGGGGAACAAAAAAAAACATATCTAATCCCTACGTCGAGCTTTTGAGATAATTTTTCAATTAGGGTTTTTTACTAATAGAATGGTGGACATGACATTTTTCAAGAAAAATTCCTCTTGTCAATATTTTTTTGCATGAAAAAATTGCTGTATACTATTGAAACGATGCAGTATAATGCACAAAGGCTCGATCAAATCGCTTCACCCAATTAAAAAAAAATCGAAAAAAGTGTTTTTATGCTGAACCCTTTTTGCACCCCTCCCCACCAACCCTTAAAGCTGTCGATTTTTAAATTAAATGACGATTTTTCATTTTTCTCTGCGATTTTTGATCATTTCTTTCATTTCATTCCATAACGAACAAAAATAAAACGAAAGATTGCCATACACTGGAAACATAAAATCGAAACAATAATCCAAACTGATTGACTTATACACTCAACTAGTTACAACATTTTAGTCGCTCTCCATGATTGTCTACTGATGTCTGTTCGCTGATTCGTCACGTTGTTTTCAAACATGGGCAAACCATAGAAAAAGACTAAAATGCTGCTGCTAGTAGCAACATTAAGTTCATTATGATTGGTGACTAATACATGACTTAGCAACCAATTGAAAACCAATGGAAAGTAAGGACAAAATTGCGACAGTTAGTCCTACCACTACTGTTTCCATATCAGCAAATTTAGTAATATACGAGTGTATATAATTCGTGGGTATATGAACATATCGGTAAAACCGCAGTTTTAACACTTTCTGGCTTGTTTAATTCTACACGTTTTTCATGTTTATTGCTCGATTGTTAAATATATAAAAAAAATTCCGTACCCCCCAAACTACACACATTGTGAGCCTCAGAATTGAACTTCCCAGCCACATACCAATGGCTTTTATTTTATTTTTCTTCGATTAGACTAGTTCTTCTATTTTCTAGTTGCAAAATAAAACTAAGTGCATGGGGAGAAAATCGAACTCAGGCCTGCTACGTACAAGATAAACGCTTACAATGATAATATAAATTCGTAAATATAATGAAATCGATCATGCAATGCACGAATTCATTCGTCGTTTTCTGCAACGAAATAACATGCATTGTAAATAGTAGGTTTCGTTCATTTCATGAACAAGAATGGCCGCTTGGTGAACGAAAGCTTTCGTAAATTTTACACATTTAATATACACTGCACGAATGTTATCGTTGATAACAACATTATTTTTCGTGAATGAAACGAGATGTTTTGTTTATTTTAATACACGTTTGTGTATATTACGAACCATTTCGTTGGTCGCACCAATTCATTTCGTTTATTTTAGAAAATTTTTCAGTCGATCTTTTGGGATCGATGTTTGACAACATCGGTTTTTTTAAATTTCAAAAAATCGATGCGGCCAAATCGATTTTATTGTAGTACGAAGAAATGACCGCTTGATGAACGAAAGTTTTCGTAAATTTTACTTATTTAGTTTGCATTGCACGAATGTTATCGTTGATAACGACATCATGAAACGAAATGTTTCGTTTATTTTAATAAACGTTTATGTATATTACGAGCGATTTCATTGCTCACACGAATTTATTTCGTTCATCTTAGGAAAGTTTTCGTATTTATTAGCATATTTTTTTTTCAATCGATATTTTAGGATCGATGTTTGATAACAACGATTTTTCAACTAACTAGAAGGATCGATCTAGCAAAATCGATTTTATTTCAAGCTGCTCACCTCTATTGAGGACTAGAAAGATTGTTGTGCAAAGAATTATCTAGTGTACATGGAACGAATGTTATCGTTGATAACGACATTTTTTTCGTGAATGAAACGAAACGATTCGTTTATTTCAGTAAATGTTTGAGTATATTATGAACGACTTCGTTGGTCACACGAATTCTTTTCGTTCATCTTAGAAAAGTTTTCGTATTTATTATCGTCTCATTTTTTCATTCGATCTTTTGGGATCGATGTTTGACAACACCGATTTTTTTTAATTAAAGAAATAGATCCGGCAAAATCGATTTTATTGTGGTATCTAGAAATGGCCGCTTGATGAACGAAGGTTTTCGTAAATTTTACTTATTTAGTGTACATTGCACGAATGACGTCGTTGAAAATAACACTATTTTTCGTGAATGTAACGAAATGTTTTGTTTATTTAAAAAAATGTGTGTGTATATTACGAACAATCTCGTTGGTCACACGAATTCATTTCGTTCATCTAACAGAATTTTTCGTATTTAATAGCATAATATTTTGACATTGTGCCGGCAGAGAAAAACTCAAACTTATTCGTACAAAACCAATGAGCATTCGCGATGGCTCAACTGAATCCGTACTGCTCCAGTTTCTGGATTAACTGGAAGCAAAAGAGGTTCAGAAAATCTTCCTGAAACCGGCAGACATGGATACGGCTACTGAATAGTCAGACCGAGCCCGTCGTGATGATCAACAATTATCTGACGTATAGCAACAATGACTCCATATTCTACCTCTAATGAAGCTCTTTTGACGTTGACGGTTTGACGAATGGTGCTCATAAATATTTTAAAGATATTCGTATATATCAGCGAACAATTCGTTTACCGAACGAAGCTGTTTCGTAATAAGCCAACGAAAGTCGTTTCGTGGTTTTCACGAAAAACTCGTAATAAAAAATAAAAGTGTTTCAATAGAACTACGAAAGATTCATAATATGTACGAAAAATTCGTATATATTATGAAAACTTTCCGTACGAAACTAATTCCTAGCGATTTACGAATATATTCTATCAGTGTAGCCATCTAGTTTTCAAAGAAAGTCCTCTTGTAGTAGATCATCAGCCAGAAGTGGAAGTCAAAGCCGGTATTTTTTTCCTCGAAATTTGCGGTTAACTGAGAGATGTACGGCACGACATACTTACCTTGAAGTTGCAGCTTGTGCTAAGGAACGCCAGCCGAAGGACGGTGTCGTGTTCTGGTTGGATGTGCACGAAGCGGTCTCAGGGGGAGAGGAAGCGTTTGAAGATCCAAGACGACTTAAAGAACACCAAGCGTATCAACGCGAGTCTATTCTCAACCACCAAAGGCATCAGTCACAATACCAGTGTGCTCTCTGCTGCTACCCAAGCCAGCGCAAGCAGTTGCTTTTTTCTTGTGTGCTTTGTCTGAAGAACAAAGGGAACCGTTACTATTATTCTTTCAAGATGACTGAGTCTCGACAACAAAATGTGATTCTTCGGGCTAACACGGTGGCCATTGACTTCCGGTCTTTCCGCATAAGACCGAGTATTGGTGATGTGAAACTTTTGCTGAAGGAGAAAATTCAGCTTCGGTTTTCAGACGTCAGTTTCATCCAGTTGGAGCACGTCAGACACGCGGTGCTGATAACGTTCAACAAATTCGCCCCGACAAAAAGATTCATTTCGCAACTTGAAACACGTTCTGGATTGTGACACCGCAAAAATCAAGATCCCTGTGTATATAGATAACGGAAACGTGGAAGTTTAATTACATGATTTGGCACAACGTACTTGCAAAGTGGCCATTAAAAGATTCATGTCGTATTTCTAAGAAGTGGAATCTATTACGGAGGATACGTGGAGTAACTACTTTCCAGGTATTTCAAATGGTGTTTTTATGGTGAGAATGCGGGAAGACCAACCGATTCCCTCCTACCTTACCCTGCAATACACAACAGAAGAGGGTGATACCATTATACAGCGAACTCTATGTACATATCAAGGACAAACTAACACGTGCCAGTTCTGTGAACAAACGGCACATTACGGACAACCCTGCCCAGAAACCGCTAAGAAAAGTTCATCTACAGAAAGAAATACCAACACTCAGTCTCCAATATCATTCCCTGAGCCACAAACGGTTGCCAAATTTGTGGCTGCTGTTCAAGCAATAATGACAACTGCGAAAGCCGCGTCAAGTAGCACAAACTCAACAGCTAATTCCAGCCATGAGGGAGCTACTAGCAATGACAGAGGGTTCACGCTCGTGACCCGAAAGGGAAAGAAGTTAGGAACAACACCTGATCGCGAACATCAAGGCAGTAACCCCGATGATGACCCGGGCATGTGCGAAGACGACAGAGATACAAATGACCCCCATGATATAGTTGACATGGATACAAATATTTCCCCGACACGAAAACGGATCTCCGCGCGCAATGGCAAGTCGCACGTATGGGATCGATCTTAGCATTAATTGTTTATTATTTTCATTGTTTACATAATGTAAATATATAAAAGACCCGCGGCTCCGTGAAGCTAACGCCTTGAGCCGTGCCAAATAAACGAATTAAAAAAACGTATCAACGTGCCACAGCTGTGCCAATTGAAATCTTCTGGACGAACCTGAATCGGGGGATCTTTTCGAACAATTTCAAGGCGAGAATCAATGAGACGACAAGAGAACAAAGGAATGTGCCGACAAAGATATTTTTCTGGTGAAAGTTCAAGATTCCATTTCATCTCTCTCTCCATATTTCAACTTGCTCTGAGAAATCTTAAGAAAATCTTATCGCAATTACGATGTAACCAACTCTAAATTTAATAGGGTGACAATTTGTTGCCGCTTTTCTATCGGCATATCTCGGCTTGGTTGAAACGATTGATATTCAAGTACAAAGTTTAGTCTTCTGGAAGTTATGCGAAGAAGACTTCGCAAACAAAGCAGTAGCAGCTGTGAAAATCCCTTCCGCATAGATAGTTGGTTCGAAAATTATTTCTCTTGAATCACCCCCACGCACACACATCACTTTTCCGGGTGTTTCCAGGAAACTTCCGCCGAACGCTTCATATTGCAGACGAATAAAAAACGGTGGAACGGGTTGCATCCGCTAATTGAATATCGGATTGCATCCTTTGCAACACTTTTGCACTCCAATTTAGTACTTTACCAGGGAATACACCCCGATTGCATCCGGTGGAAGAATACAGCCATAACGTACGAAACCCAGCTTTCAACGTTTCATATTACAGACTATGCTTTATAAATATGTATATACTATAGGAAAATAAGGCAAATGGGAAGCAAACGGGAAAAGCTGAATGCTGCAAACGTGATCGTGTGTGCTGCTGCATTTACACTTGGTGTTGTTGGAAATATGAGTACATATAGAAATGAAATGCGGTGCACTCTGCACTGTAACGGGTTGAGAATGTTGGCTTCTAACTACCTCAGAATAATAAAACCGGAATAGAACAACATTACCGGTAATCAGTCAATGAATATTCGAGTTGAGTTCAAATTCAAATGTAAATCTCGATAAATCATGCAAGCGCATTCGATATCTATGCTAGTTCCGACACGTTTAGAACTTCACCTCATACGTGCAGACCACTCTTTCGGGTCACGACCTAGAATGGCAAGGAATGTTCGTTCAACTATTTCCATTCCAACTTTAATACACTCACAGGAAAAGCACCGAGAACGTGGTATGTTCATCAAACACCGTTTCATTATCAAGCTCTCCGCAAAATGAAATTTCGTCTGAAAGCAATATGGCCATTTTTCAAATTACAGCAACGACGGGTCGTCCCAAGTGCAGCCAAAGGGACGATGAATAGACAAACTTTGCCACCGCAAACAGAAAGATAAACCTCTGCACATCTTTTATGACGACGCAGAATATCCCCCCGTGGATCGATGGGGTTGTGTGGTTTGCTCGTTCTTTGTGTACCGCACTCTGCTGATGCGTCGGACCGGTCGGTGGTCGGCGGCGGCTGTGGCACGGAGGATGATTCACGTTCCCATGAAGAACGTGATTGTGTTTCAATCACGACAATTGACGAAGTATTGCTGCGAAAGTAAGAGCATCGGGACTTTGCACTTTCTTGACTGACATTGTTGCTCCCGATTTTAGTTTGAGCGATTGTCCAAGTTTTAACGAATCAATACTATGGCTCTTGTAGTCGACGGCTGTTTTCATTTATGTCGAATAAAACTTTTACTCGTTAATATGTTGCAAAGGTGATGCTATCTGATTCTTTGGCATCATAATGACCTGCGACTCATTTAGACTGATGAGAAACACGTCAAAGCGTGAACCAGCTAGAATGTGATAGTAGGCATAGATAATTATTTCATGCTATTATGAACCCCCTCTTCTTTTGTGTGATAGCATCACTGAGTACATATCTGTGCTTGTTTCATCAGGTTGTCGCGCTGGATATCGTCACAAGCGGTGGTTGACATAGCAACCGTGTTGGTGCAGAAAATCTTCACGTCCGAGGTGAAAAAATACCACGCGATTGAATTTTTGCTCCGTTTGGTCAAAAGCGGAAATTGGACGTGTTTGTCCGGAGTCTTAAACCGAAAATGAAGCAGCGATGGAGGAAGAATGAACGAAACGTTTATAGCTTGTTCAACGCCACATGCATCAGAAACTAGAGAAAGCGGATAGATGCATTAGTACCTATCTAAGACAAGACGTGACCAGGGGTAGGCTGTGGTTGTCAAATGGTCGGTGTTAATTCAGACCGGACTAAGTGACATTGCATTGATTTCGAGAAAAATGAGTTTAAAGTTTGAATCGACCCTTTACCTTATAATTCGAAATTTATTTTGGCCATAATACTTGCTTATTATAACATATTTCAATTGTGATAAAAGTCGAATGAAGCTAATGAAATTCTATTCAGTGCTATCATTGTCTCATTTTTCAAAATTTCGCGACTTAGTTCGGTTTGACGTAACACCGACCAAATGACATATATTTTGCGCGTACCCAACATCTCGCCTCGATCCAGTACTTTGTACCCCATTTTTTGATTACTTCCCTCCAAAAAGAGAATATAGGGTAAGCGGTTTCGCATGTCTCGTGTACTAGTCGTTGATATATTTGTAAAAGTTATTATTTATTGCTGTTTAACCGTGATAATCAGGTCCGGTCCAGCTGATGTTGGGTACGAAATACTTACTAGACAGCGGTCCCCTGGACGTGGCAATCGGCTTCTTATTTTTCTTTCGACATTCTTCTTTTCGCACATTTTCACCCTGCCGAAATCTTTCGAACAGTGTTGCTATTTTTATTTATGAAAATGCAGTCTTGTTAATTTATTTTATGCCGGCAATATTTTGTATCTTGAATCCACTATATTGATGAAGGGCACCGTTTTTCCATGTGTTATAAAAACTTTCCGAAGTTCGGTTTTCCGCAACTCGACTGCAAATCATAAATTACTTTATTCTGTATCTATTATAATTCAACAATTACTTACAAATTAGTTTCCTAACTCTTCAATTAATCCAATGAGGTTTCAATTTAACTAGGTTAGGTTTCCTAGCTCTGTAGATGGTAGACAATAGTTCAATAAGGCTAGTAATAAGTAGGTATAGTAATTCATTAGGTTAGTTAGGTAGATATTTTAAACAATGTAATCTTAGGTAATTTTAGGTAGATTAACAAACCTTAAATATTCCTCTCAGGTGGTATTATCTCCTGCGAAATGTAGCTCTATTATAGCCTAGCTGGTATTATATGCACAGTCACTGCGAATGTCTTTCATATGCCAGGGTGACATTAACTAATGCGCCGCTTCAATAGTCTTCGGCGCCGACTCAAGAAGAACCGACCAAAAGAGCCTAATACCCGCATTTCGCAACACCCCGACCCGTAATACCTTCATCTTGAATGGTCTTGAATGTCCAGCAAGGCTACTTTGATCGTTGGTCTTTGAAGTACTCCAGACGACGTTTGAACGTCAACCTTCCTCACCTGACCGTCCTTCGCGTGGTAGATTTTAGTGATTCGACCTCGTAACCATCCGTTACGGACCGTCTCATCTACAATGACCACTGGATCTCCATTTTGAAGCGGACGAACGTCGCTAAACCACTTGGTCCTGCGAGCTATGGTTGGGAGGTAACCTTGAATCCACCGCTTCCAAAATTGGTTTAAAAGCTGTTGCATCATCTTCCAATTGACTCTCAATGGAAAGTCCTCATTCACCGATATTCTTGAAGTGGTGTTAGCGCCGCTCGAACTCATGAGAATGAAATTGTTCGGTGTTATGGCCTCGTCAGATGAATGCTCCAAGGGTATGAATGTCAGAGGATGGGAATTGACAATTATTTCCGCTTCTGCCATAAAGGTCATCAGTTCCTCATCGTTCAGGTGACGAGCATGGTGAAGGGATTTAAATGCATCTTTGATTGAACGCACCTTTCGCTCCCACACACCGCCCATGTGTGGAGCAGAAGGAGGATTAAAAACGCACTCAGTTTCTGCATTGGTGAACGTGGACGCTAATTTTCGATTGATAGTCTTGATTTCGACTGCAAGTTCGCGAGCTGCCCCTCGAAAATTGGTCCCGTTATCGCTGTATATTTGCTAGGGAGCGCCTCTCTGTGCAACGAATCGGCGAATTGCCATTTTACAGGAATCTGCCGACAGTGAGTGAACTACCTCTACATGCACAGCGCGTACAGTTAAGCATGTGAAAAGTGCCACCCACCGTTTTTCAATAGTTCGTCCTCGCTTCACGGTCACTGGATTCACGAAATCGAAAGAGTAATAGGCCACACCGGTGTTGATTCGACTTTGCATTCGCAGTACCCCTTTATCGTCCAAATATGCCGACAATTTTCCGATTTCACTGCTTCTTTTCAAGGACTTCTTGTTCTCCTCTGATAACTCGGAGTTCTTGCGAATGACATCGATTTCGTAGGCAAACGCCTGTCTTTGAACTAATCGCCACACACTTGCTTCAGCGGCTTCGAAGTCTCGTTGTTGTAATATAACAATTCTACATCCCGTTGACTTTCTTCTTCGCTTTTGACAACAATGAACGAAGTGATACACATAGGCTAACCTTTTCAGTAGATCTTCCCAGCGAGAAAAATTCGTGAAATCTATTGTCGAGTCACAAACTGCTGCGTGATGATGAATCGCTTTGACTTCCTGCTGCGGATCGGTAAATGTGGTAGGTTGACGTGGCCACTCATGGTTCAGCCGATGTGGGAATGTTGATCCAGTGAACCACGAATTTTCCGGATCAAAGCAAGGGCCGTTTCCCCACTTGGTACCTTTATCGGCGGGATTTAGATTAGACGGAACATGAGCCCACTCGTCAATGCTTGTTGCCGACTGAATTTCTGCAACTCGGAAGGCAACAAATTGCTGATACTTTCGTGGATCTGATCGCAACCAAGCCAGAACGGTTGTTGAGTCTGTCCACATGTAGCGCTTCTGGATTGGAATTGAATGATTCTCCTGAATGCTTTTAAGAAGTCTCACTCCGATCACACCCGCGCACAGTTCGCTGCGTGGAATCGATTGAGGTTTCAAGGGAGTCACCTTCGTTTTGGCAGCTACTAGAGCACAGCGAGGTGTACCGTTGTCAATGATTCGGAAGTAAGCTACAGCACAATAGGGCATCAAGCTAGCATCGACAAAAACATGGAGCTCGAGAGTGTCGTAGCTTCCTTGGTTGTACTTCGGAAAGTAGCATCTCGGCATTTGAATTTCCATCAGATTAGGAATCAATTTCACCCAACGTAGCCAACTCTCAAAATTTTGTACTGTTATCGGATCGTCCCATTTTATGCCGGATCTCCACACGTCTTGGATTAATATTTTTCCGTGAACTGTGTAGAAAGCTACGATCCCGAGTGGATCAAAATGACTCATTACCACACGAAGAACTAGTCTCTTGGTTGGAACGATGCTCCCCGTTAATTATGGTTGAAGATCTTCACGGAACTGCGTAGAAAATACGAAAGAGTCAACCTTGGGAATCCATACCATCCCAAGCACTCGTTCTGCTACCGTCGATTTCTCCGCCGCAAAACGTTTCGTTGTTTGCATAAAGTCGACCCCGACCCGTCGAAGAACTTCCTCAGAATTGGACTGCCAGTTGCGAATCTCGAACCCAGCTTTGTCGAAAATCAGTCGCACCTCTTCTACTATCTGCACTGTTTCATCTACCGTATCCTTGCTATCCAGAAAATCATCAACGTAAGTGTTATTAATAATCGCCAATGTAGCTTCTGGATACAATTCCTCGAATTCCCTTGCGTTCGTGTTTTTTACATATTGCGCAAGACACGGTGAGCATGATGCGCCAAAGATTACGACATCCATGACGTATACAGTCGGCGCTTGTTCCGGTTCCGATCGAAACAAGAATCTTTGAACTTGTCGGTCTGTTTGCCTAACCAGCAACTGGTGAAACATTTGACGTACATCTCCTACTGCAACGTACTGCCGTTGTCGAAATTGGAACATAACCTTCAGGAGCGGAGTCAACAGATCTGGCCCCGACAGCAACATAGAGTTAAGGGATACGTCTCCCACACGTGCTGCTGCATCCCACACAATGCGCACTTTCTCAGGTTTGCGAGGATTCCGAACAATACCCAAGGGAAGGTACCAGACGCGAAGTTGATCAGAATTACGAAGCTCCTCTTCAGTTGCTTTGTGTGCATAGCCGCGCTCAAGATACTCTTCAATCTGCTCTACGACTTTCCTTTTCAGCTCTTGATCCTTGCCTAGTTTCTTTTCCAAGCAAACTAGGCGACGCTCGGCCATTGCGTAGCTTTCAGGAAACTCGATTGTGTCGCTCTTCCACAACAGCCCACATTCGAACCTCCCTGACTCAGTTCGCCGGGTAGTTTGCATTAAAATTTGCCTGGCGCGTTGATCTTCGGGAGATTCTAAAGATGTGACCGGTTTTGTTCCCATGTTTTCAACATCGAAATAGTTGTTAACGAGACGGTGAAGCGTGTCATCTACAGTGCAATCGCACCTATGAAACATTACACGATCGGATCGTTTTACTCCCCTCAGTCCGCCGCCAAAAATCGTCCACCCAAGGCGCGTTTTGGCTGCAACCGGTTCGCTGCTGCGTCTCTAACGTTTGTCTAAGGTCAACTTCAGTGTTGCGTTATCCAATCCAATGAGAATCCGTGGCACAGCATTGGAAAAGCTGCTCACAGGAAGTCCTTTCAAGTGGGGGAACTGTTTGGAAAGCTCCGCATAGTCCAGGCTCTGTTGCGGTAGGTCAAGACGAGGAACCGTTTGGACTTCTGAGATAGTGTACTCCCGCCCACCATGCGCGTTAGAAATGCGCAATTCTACCTGCCGTGATGTAGGTTCATTCCTGGTTACACTTCCTGTCCACTGAATGCATAACGGACTGATATTCCCATTCAATCCAAGTTCTTCAGCGACTTCCTCTTCCATCAACGTGAGGTTGGATCCGTCGTCTAAAAATGCGTAAGTTGAAACAGACTTGCCATGATTTGACAGAACGACTGGAAGCACCTTGAATAAAACACCAGCTTGGCGAGAACAATGAGCAGAAATAACTCCCGACGAGCCTGTTGGCAGAACTGGGCTTGCCTGCTTCGGATTTGGTGAATGGAGAAGGCTATGATGAAACTCATTGCAACCATCGACTTCACAGGATTGTTTCGTTCGGCAAGGCCATTTACCGTGACTTCCCAAGCAACGTTGACATAGTTTCGACTGTTCAACAATACGCTTTCGTTGGTCCATATTGAAACCTTTGAATTTACCGCAGTTGCGCAGTTTGTGATCATTCCTGTTACACGCGGGGCATGGTTTGGGAGCGATGTTCTCGAATTTGGCTTGATACTCTTTTTTTGAACTCGAAGCGATCGTAGACTTCTCCTCAACAGAATGTGCATTCACGAAACTACCTTTCTCCTTCCTACCTCGTCGATTTTCTTCCTGAAGACAGTCTGAAGGTAACGAGACTTTGCAAGCAGCACTTTTGATGGCCGTGACGTAATCACTAAATGCTTTTAGCGTTATTTGAGGAACTTTCGGCGTATGAAGCCCCCATTCTAACCGTAGGCTTGGGGGTAGCTTCCCAACCAGCTCTGACAGTAACATCGGATTCGATAAATGGTCTTGTAGTCTAGCGCCTTCGATAAAAATCACTAAATTTTTGACCTCCCTACCGAAATTTATAAGAGTGTCAAGTTTGTTTACGTTTGGCGGAGCAGCATGACGAATCTTTTCCAGTAAACAATGAACTAGCTGTTCAGGTCGTCCGCATTCATCCCGCAGAGTTTGAATGATCTCGGGAATCGCTGCAGGAAGAGTTAATATGCTCTGAACTTTCTCCCGGGCGCCCCCTACCAAGCTTTTTTGCAACCTAGCCAAATTTTCATCTGGCTGTATACCGCACATCGCCGTAGTGGACTCAAACGCGTTGATAAACATTGGCCACTCGAGAGGATCACCTGAAAACTTAGGCAATTCGCGTGATACAACTTGACGTGCTGCCAGTTGCTATGCACTCAAGACTCCTTCAGTAGCTGGTGTAAAGTAGATACCCGAAGCTTGGCCAGGAAGTGGCTGCTGGATATTTTGCTGGATATTTTGCTGGCGATCATGCTGCGCTGTCGCCGCATATACTTGAGGCACAGATTCATTAGCTTCAGTCGCACCCGACAGCTGGTTCGCGGTGTGTTGGTGCATCCAAGCTGGCGACACACCTGTACTCATTCCGGTGTAATACTGCGGTGGGTAGAAATTCATCGGATAGAAAGTATTGATCGATGGTGCAATGGGGTTCTGATTAATTTTATGGAACTGCTGCTGACTATGCATGGAACTTATATTAGCGCTTGAGTGCCACTGGGCAGGGGGCAATGGAGCATTCAGCGACGTGGCATTGTGGTTCCCTGCTGGCTGCAAAGAATAGCTTTTTAATTGACCGTCGCGCTGATTATACAGATGGGTTTGTTGATGCCTATCTAACGCTTTCTCTTGTTTTCGATCTTCTAAATGAGATGCGGCAGGAACTGACTTTCCCACCGTAAGATTCATGCCTGGTAGCGCTACCTCTAATTGACCTGACTGGCTTGTCGGTGGAAGTGCTTGCTTAGGCGGACCTGGAGGATGTTGTTTCTGCTGATCTCGGCGTAAAGTATCGTGATGCGGTGCCGGAATTGGTTGCTTAGGCGGGTAAATAGCGTTGGTTATAATAGGAGCAACACTTGTTTTCAATTCAGTTCCTAGTGGAACAGCTATAGTGGCTTGTACGATATTCGTGTTGGTAGGCGGAGGTGGGACGACGATTTTCTGAACAACCTCCTGATGATTCCCCTGGGGGATTGACTGAACTGGCTGGGTCAATCGCATGTCTTTTACTGCTTGAATGACGTTCCCGAAGGACACAACGGGAGTGGATGTTGACGCACCAGCTTGTTGTGTTACGACCGTCGGTGGAGTTTCCATCGATTGATTGATCCAGGTTCTAATCTCGCTCCGATGACTGCGACGACTGAGCCGGCTTCTTAAACTCGATGTGCTTCCTTTCAGTTGCCGTTCGCACTGAATTTCAGCCTCCAACCGCGACCATATCTTCGGCTTGATCCGACCGATTGCATGTCTTGCAGCTACCTGCCGATGGTATTCCGGAAGCATTCATGCTGCTGTACCTCCTCGGATTATAATTTTCGAGAATGTTCGGTTTTCCGCAACTCGACTGCAAATCATAGATTACTTATTCTGTATCTATTATAATTCAACAATTACTTTCAAATTAGTTTCCTAACTCTTCAATTAATCCAATGAGGTTTCAATTTAACTAGGTTAGGTTTCCTAGCTCTGTAGATGGTAGACAATAGTTCAATAAGGCTAGTAATAAGTAGGTATAGTAATTCATTAGGTTAGTTAGGTAGATATTTTAAACAATGTAATCTTAGGTAATTTTAGGTAGATTAACAAACCTTAAATATTCCTCTCAGGTGGTATTATCTCCTGCGAAATGTAGCTCTATTATAGCCTAGCTGGTATTATATGCACAGTCACTGCGAATGTCTTTCATATGCCAGGGTGACATTAACTAATGCGCCGCTTCAATAGTCTTTAGAAATTAGATTATAGTGTGGCTTCTGTCTTATTTTTGATAAAGTTAATCAACCACGTATACGGTAAATGCATGATAAACACTTGTTTCACTTTGTCGCATAATTTCTGTTCAATTTAGTCATTTTTACTTTTTTAACGATAATAATTTTATTTGTCAAAAGTAATGACAATCTTTTGCTATAAATATAGCAACACTGCCAAATATCATTTCGATATCCCTGCAGTAACATTGCATGCGGTGCAAAAAGTCAGAATCAACCAATCAGAAGCTGGACCATTCTGACGTAAAATTGAAACAAAACGCCCCCCCCCCCTATTGTCACGTCTTGTCTTAGGTACCTATACCTTATGGGGTAAAAAAAAACACTTATTTTTGTGAATTTTTTTAGAACTTTGCGTGAAACGAATTAATCAAAACTTTTGTACATTGTAGTACATCATTTCAATAACATACTGTAATTTTTCTATGCAAAAATATCGACGAACAACTCGGTGACGAAGCATTTTGTCTCTGGAAAAACATGATTTGCGGTGTTACCTGCCATTTCAAAACTACTTAACCGATTTCTATCAAACTTTGCATACACATTCTATGTTAAAAATACCTAACTTCTACGTTGAGTTTTTGAGATAAATGTTCAGTTAAGGAGTTTTTTACTCATTTTAAAAAAAAACTACTATTTGTTCACGAAAAATTCCGCGTTTTTATTAGTGATTCATATGATTCATTTAATTCATTTTGTTAATTTCTTTAACTGTATTCATTTTATGTTAATTCATTCCGTTTATTTATTTCATTCAATTTGCTAGTTTGAGTCAATTTAACTTATTCTGTTAATCTTGTAACTATTTTTAAATATTGCTTAATTTTTCATACAATAGCTAATCTTCATACAGTTATGTATTTTATAATTTTGATTTATATTTATCATTTTACTCCTTTTATGGATTTGAAATCTTTTTGTTTAATTTTTTTTTGATTTTCTATATTTTTTCAGTTCATTCAAGGTTTTATTCGTGCAGGACCAGAAACTGTTTTCATCACACTTCTAGTTGGGTGCCTACTTAGCATGAGTTCTGCAAACTTATGAATGATCTAACAGTGGTATGTATAAGAAATGTCTCATCTCACTGCTAGATGAATTAAATCGGTTTTTTACTCATAAAATGGCGGAATTGCTATTTGACGAAAAATTTTGTAATTTTTTGAGTAGAAAAAACCCTTTTATTGAAAAATTATCTCGAAATCTCAACTTAGAGGTTAGGTATTTTATACGGGAGTGGGCCGTTTGGCATAAAGTCATTTGGCATAATGGTCATTTGGCATATTTTGGAGAATTGATCTCACTGAAAGTCATTTGGCATAACATACGAATGTGTAGTCTATCAAGTGAATGACCCATAAGGTTAAAGCTGCACTAAGCAATAATAATAATAATAATAATAATTGTTGTTGTTGTTGTTGTTTATTAACAACACTTTACACCAAGGAAGGGTGCATTCGTGTCGGAAGAAATTATTTTACCAGTAAATTTTACAATGCAGTTATCAGTTATGCAGTTACAAATCAAAATAAAATTTTTAAACATTTTAAATAGGTTAGTTTCCTTGAGGAATTTTACCATACTCTCCTCATTTTTCCTGTCGTTGCGCAGAGCCGCTCGCAGACTAGTCGACTCGATATCGTGCTTCCTTCTAACGTCGTCGTACTTTCTGCAGTGGAGGATCACATGACGGACATCTACAATGATCCCACAGCAGTCACACACTGGTGGTGAGGTTTTCTTTAGCAGAAAGTCATGTGTTAGCCGGGTATGCCCTATTCGAAGCCGGGTAAGCACTCGCTGTTCGGCCGAATTCTCGCGGTCAGTCCACTTCCCTGTGTCGAACTTAACTTCGCGAAGTTTTACTTCAGTGGACGCAGACCATCGACGGAACCATTGATTTCGGATAGCTGTTTTCATTCGGTTGTTCGCGTCTGCTCCCGGAACGGCTATTTGCAAAGGGGCATTACCCCTGGCTTCTCCAGCGAGGCGGTCTGCCTCTTCGTTGCCATGGATACCAGCATGACCCGGAATCCAGCACAGCTTGATTGGACGGCCTCGTAGCATGTTTTCAATCTGCTGAATCCACGGGTGTTGCGATGTGCCAGCTTCTAATGCCGATAAGCAACTGGCCGAGTCAGACATAACCACCAAATCACTGACCGTGTTATGTGTTGCTAGCGCTGTTTTGATTGCAAACGCTTCTGCCGAGAAGACGCTGCATGACGATGGAAGACCAACCGATTGTTGGAAGTATTCTCCATACACTCCCACACCTACCGCATTGTCGTCTTTCGAGCCATCCGTGTAGACGATAGTTGAACGGTTGAAACGACCTGTTAGAAGCTCCTGAAAAGCAGGCCGAACAATTTCCGAGGGGTCACCAGCTTTCACACGTCTCTTTACGTCCCACACGATCTGGGGCTTGGGTTCGTACCATCTTCGTGCAGCTAAACGTGTACGAGAGCAAATATCTGGAAGAGGGATTCCGATCACCTCTGTCAGACGTTCGGATGCTCGATGTACCAGGGGGAGATCGGCATTATCCTTGCTTTTTCCCAACGTATGGATGGCCAACCTGGCTATATTTTGAAGAACGAGTAGGTCGAATGGTAGGGTTCCAGCTTCTGCCATAATGGCTACGATTGGGCTCGTGACGTATGCACCGGATGCAAACCTTACCATCCTGTTGTATGTAGGAGCGAGCGTTTGGATGACGGCATCTCCTCCTCTGCTTACAAGTCCCATAACGTAGAGGAGTCGCGAGGTAACAATTGCGGACCCGATTTGCAGTAAAGAAGCGCGTTGACCACGGGGTAGCTTGGCACCGATCATCTTCAAGATACGCAGCCTGGATTCACACGTCTTCTTCGTCATTTTACAATGCGCTTTAAAATTGAGTGATCGGTCGAGAGTGACACCGAGAGTTCTCAGCAGCGTTTGTGTCGGTACGGCTACACCATCTACCTTTATCGCCTGCATGGGTTCACGGCGCACGTTAGGGCTGCAATAGAAGATGCTGGATTTCGTTGCATATATCGTAAATCCAACACTTCTCGACCATTTATCGACGGCTTTTACTGCGGCCTGAAGTTTCCGAAGGAGCGACTGTTCTTTCTTTCCCCACACAAGAAGCAGAATATCATCGGCGTACAGCAACACTTGTACGGAGTTCGGGACCACGCGGAAGATGGGTTGGATAGCCACGAGAAATAGTGTCACAGAGAGCACTGAGCCCTGCGGCACACCATTTTCCAGCGGATGTGCTGGCGACAAATGCCCCTCTACGTTGACCTGGAACGTTCTCTCTGCCAGAAAGCTGTTGACAATGTTTATCATCCTTCCGCGTATTTGCCATTTCTGCAGTGTTCGTAGGATGCCATATCTCCAGGTGGTGTCGTACGCCTTGGCCAAGTCTAGCGACGCTATCAGACAGTGCTCGTCACGGTCGGGTAATGACCTCTCCAACTCCGCAAAGTATGTGTCAGTACCCCGACCAGATCTGAAGGCATGTTGTCGTTTGTCGAGACGCCCGTTCGACTCTAGTTCGGTGGTTAACCGTCGGTTGACAATTCGCTCGAACACCTTCGCCATACAACTAGTTAACGTGATTGGACGGAATGCAGCTGGACCCGCGTCATCCGAGCTTGGCTTTGGAATTGGTACGATGATTCCGGTTCGCCAACAGGGTGGGAATACGCCACTGCGCCATATTCTGTTGAAAAGTTCCAACATGGCAGTTTTCACAGACAATGGCAGTCGCTGAAGCATTGGATAGCCGATGCAGTCCGGTCCTGAAGAGCCACTTCGTCCTCTGTCCAGTGCCCACAGCAACTCATTCAGGGTGAAGTCCGAATTGTAAATATCATCGCTATCTGGCGAGAAGTTTATGCGGTTTCGTTCGGCCTTTTCTTTCTCCCTCTGGAACAACGACGAATAGCTGGAGGTTGCGGATCTTTCGCTGTAGTGTTGCGCCAGTTCTTCAGCTATTTCTTCTGGCTTATCCGTGTAACCATTGGACCGCTTGATGACAGTTGGGCGGTGTTGGCGTTTCCCTCTCAACGTGTTCACTGTCTGCCACATCTCCGACGTAGTTGAACTTGGAGATATCTTCGCGACGAAGTCTTCCCATGATTTTTTCTTGGCGTCATGGATAGACTTTCTTGTTGCTGCCCGTGATTCCTGGAAGATTTTCAGTGCATCCGCTTTTCGTGGGTCCTCTGCTGGTATACGCTTCAGTGCTCTAAGTGCTTTTCTCCGATTTTTGATAGCTACTTTCACCTCCGGACACCACCACGGAACCGCTTTGGGACCGATTCTGCCGGTAGTGCGAGGTATCGCGGTGTTTGCTGCTCTAATCAACCGGTCAACGAAACAGTCGATTGATATTTCGACGCCCGGTCGAATAGCGTTGGCGGTCAATCGCTCATAGGTTGTCCAATCTGCTTGGTCGTAAATCCATATCTGTCTTTTCGTTGGGATAGTCAACAGTCCGGGAATGGAAACGAGAATGGGAAAGTGATCATTGCTGTGGGTGTCCGGAAGTGTTCGCCAAACAAATTTCGAAGCCACCGATTCTGAGCAGATCGAGAGGTCAATGGCCGAAGTAATACCGGTAGCTGGATCAATCCGAGTGTGCGATCCGTCGTTGAGGATGAGTAATCGTTCCGATAGCGTTTTTTCGGCGATGAAGTGGCCTAGTGTGGTAGATTTCGTAGAACCCCAGCAAATATGGTGCGCGTTAAAGTCGCCTAGTACCAGCACTGGACGTGGAAGCGTTTCGAGGAAGTGACCCAGCTGTTCTTGACACTGTTGAGTATTGGGAGGGACGTAGATCGACACCACCGTCATTTGCTGTGGCAGTTGGATCCGAACTGCGATTGCCTGTATATTGTCGTCGACATCGATTCGTTCGAAGGGTACACCATCCCGAATGGCAAGACCTACTCCTTGTTGCCAGTATCGACAGCTACCAGTTTTCAGCAGCAGGGTATAGTTGTTACCGATGAAATCTGCTGGAACTACTCGGTTGTCCACTTTTGTTTCTTGTAGCGCTATCAGTTTTGGCTCGTGTTGGGCGATCAGCTGCTTAAGTTCATCGATATTGGAGCGCAGGCCCCGAATGTTCCATTGCAGTGCGAAACTTTTGCTGTTGCGAGTGGTGATTGTCGCTGACGACGACGATGTTGATGGCGAACGTCTACGAGATCGTATTGGCTCGCCGACAGGGTTCCTCGACGTGGTTGGGAGATCGGTGTTCTGGAACTGCTGTTGTGGTGTGCCTTCACCGGCGGAAAGCCAGGAGGAGAATTGCGAGGACTGTATATCCGGGAGGTAGGGACAGTCCTCTTCCCCCCGGTCGATCCCTTCATGATGAAGTGGGGAAGCTACTTTCTTCTCTTCTTCCCCAAACCGGTTACTCGTTCGATGCGTGCTGGTCATATCTGTAACGGGATAAACCGCAACAGAATCCGTTCGTGAGTGAGGTGGAATAGGACTGACCTGTGGGACGTCTAGCCCCACAGTGCCAGCCGCTGTCGAAACTACTACACGATTACTTCCAGAATTGCCGACAGCGACCGGCACTGGGGAAAGACTTTGTGTAGTTTTCGTTGTCTGCTTCGACGCTACTGTTGTGGTGACAGCTGTTCCATCTCGAAACGGATATCTCGATGGACCTTCTCCGGGAGACAGCGAGTGGTGATGTGGAAGGAGCGTGTCGTCGATGTTGTCAGTCAAACCTGGAAGAACATCAGAACAAGCAGTACCTGCAAGGGGATTGACAATTTCGGAACTGACCTGAGGAAGGTCCAGCCCCACAGTGCCAACCGCTGTCGTGCAAACTACACTATTATGCTCACGAACACCGACTGCGGTCGGCACTGGGGATAGACTTTGTGTAGTTCTGCTGATCTCCTTCTGTTCGTCGATCGTGGGTTTTTGGTCTGCTGGTTTACAAGTTGTAGTGGTGAAATCGGTGTTCCTATCGGCCACAGAGGTGAATTCACTATCAACGGGTTGGGGTATGACGGCCCGGATAGTTCCTTCATCCTGCTGTGCTTGCGTTGGAAGGAGTACTACACTTTCCTCTCTTCCAAACCGATCTATCTCGTGGTCAGTATTCGTGCGTGGGTTGTCGTTGGTATCCAAACGTTGATGGAAATGAGAATTATCGAAGAGGCTGGCTAGGAGGCATCTCGGTAATCTCAATTTCATCGTCTGAATATTCCATAGTTTCGTTGGTGGTAGTGGCAGCGGTTCTCTTTGGTGGTGGGCTCAAGTTATCCGGTGAGGTTGTCGTTGGTTTGCTGAACGGGGTGTGTTGTTTCTGTGATCTTCCTCGTTTTGAATCCGCATTTATCGCTGGTGAACTGTTCCTGGATCTTGTTATTGGCCCAGCCGTCTGATTCGTTGGTTTTTGTTCTTTGCTGTGCTGTGGTTTTTCTTGGCTGGCGGACTGTTGTTTGATGTACGCCATCATTTGCTCAATTTTCTCGTCCTTGCGTTTGTTCTCTGCCAGAAGTTTAACGATCTGCTCATCCTTCTTCTTCATTGTCTGCTCCAGTTCTTTCAATTTATTCAGGATCTCGCTTGATTGCGCTGCAGCCTGGGCGTAACTTCCAAGATTTTGCTGTTCAGCTCGTTTGCGCGCTTCCGGGAATGTCAAGTTGTCGCGGATTTTTATTTTGATGACCTCTACTTCTTTTTTGTAATTTGGACATTGGCGGCTTGTTGGTTGGTGATCTCCTTTACAATTTAGGCAAAACTGGGGTGCTCGACATTTTTCTTCGCTTTGATGTTCTCCAGAGCAGTTAGGACAACGTTGCGGGCCAGGACAGCGAACACGCGTATGGCCGTATTTAAAGCAACCATAGCAGAGCATCGGGTTTGGGAAGTACGGGCGAGTTGGGACGCGAAGCAAACCGATCTTCATGTATTCTGGGTATGTGGTCTTGCAGAAAGTCAAGATGTGTGCTGGCGTATTCACTCTGTTTTCGGCTTCTTTACGTGTAATTCGCTGCACACGAATCACTCCCTGGCTTAGAATTTCTTGTAAGACTTCCTTTTCTTCCAAGTGAATCAGATCGTAGCAGGAAATAACGCATCTGCTTACGTTCAGATTCGGATGTGATTCAACCACAACATCAGTACCATCAATTAGCTTGGTCATTTTCATTAGTTTGGCCACTTGGACTGGATTCCGAACTCGAAGGGTATACCGTGTCCCTTGAGCTTCAGTATTCGCACCTTCAATTGGGCCTCCAGCGACAACCTCCACCGATTTACCAATGACGAACGGGTTTCTTGGCAAAGGTACACCGTCTTTACCTGTCAGTTGCAGGAACGTCAATTCGCCGAATTTGTTCGTCGGATCCATGTATACCGGCAATCTTCTTTGACTTGACCCTCCCGGATCACCGCTACTAGCGGCCGCCATCTTGGCTTACGCCACCAGACGTTGGAAACTACTATGTGGCACGGTCACCCGATACCAACCCCAAATGGACAAAAAGGTGAAGAAAAGGAAAGATCTTACCTTATTTGCCCCTTCAACGTCGACTTTTTCGAAGTGTTCCCACACTTCTGGGACACACTGTAGGTGAGCAGTGTCGCTACTGCTTGTTTTCCACTTCTACACAGCCAAGATAAGCGAACTGAATGAATTTCGCCAAGAAAAAAAACGCACTTGATAAATTTCGCCCTTTTTATTGTTCCAAATTTTTTGATCCGCACTGTACTATATTCAACTACCACCAAATAACAAGTGAAAAAAAAAATTTCGAATTTTCCAAAACTTTTCACGTTTTTTACGGCTTCAAAAATATCTCCCGTTCAGGGCACCGTCACTCTCACTCTCCCAGCAAGTGAATGAACTGGACTGGCAGCCACGCGGGTAGGCACAGCGATGGCTGTTTGTTTACCTATAGCACCGCGTGGGCAAAACTAAAAATTCACTTTTTTCAGCCGTTTCTTTACCGATTTGCGTCAATCTTTCACTATTCACCACTAGAGAACTACTTCACTCGTCTATTTGTCGTAAATTGGACCGCGATTATCGCGAAAAACACGGAAAAACACGGTATGAAATTTACGAATGCGCGTTGTATGTACCGTACGGAACGGTGTTTCCAACTCAGATGTCCAACTCAGATGAATAATAATAATAATAATAATAATAATAATAATAACAATAATAATAATAATAATAATAATAATAATAATAATAATAATAATAATAATAATAATAATAATAATAATAATAATAATAATAATAATAATAATAATAATAATAATAATAATAATAATAATAATAATAATAATAATAATAATAATAATAATAATAATAATAATAATAATAATAATAATAATAATAATAATAATAATAATAATAATAATAATAATAATAATAATAATAATAATAATAATAATAATAATAATAATAATAATAATAATAATAATAATAATAATAATAATGTGTTATCTATTACCTAATATTGATTATATTTCGAGTGAATCTTTAACATTTTATAACTGATGTTGCCTTCTTTTAAATATGAGCAGTTCTTTTGAGTTTCATTTTTGAAATTTTTCTGTTTGCTCATTCTTGCAATTATGGATTCATTGCTATGACATACGTTCGTTAATTTCAAAATCCGCGTAAATGAAAACCGCGTGAATTTCAAAATCCGCGTAAATGAAAACCGCGTAAATTTCAAAATCTGCGTTCTGGGGTGGGCGTAGCGTAGTTGGTAAATCGATTGCCTTGTACGCAGCGCACCTGGGTTCGAGTCCCGACCCCGCACATAGGATTAGAAATTTTTCATAAGAGATATTTCTAACCCGAAGAGGCGAATGACCTTAAGGTTAAAACCTCTATAACCGAAATAAAAAAAAATCTGCGTAAATGAAAACCGCGTAAATTTCGAAATCCGCGTGAAAAAAAAGGCATAAAAATACCGCGCAAAAAAGCGCGTAAAAAACCTGAATGTATAGTGTAGAACTGCGATCCACCCGACATCTGTTTCTTTTTGGCTATTATTATGATGACCATAATCGCCAATTAGTTTTGGTTTTCCATGCAATGTTACAATAATCAAAATTATCCTTCTTTATATCATGAGCTGTTCTTTCGAATTATTTACTTTATCATTTGTGGATTTCGTCCTGTTTTTCAAACGATGATTTATTGAATGAACTTACATATATTCAAACGTCGGTTGTTACACTGCTCTAGCACTTGGGGCGAAGCCAGTGCAATGAGGCTTTGCCGTATAACCGAAACCATGGTTCCGAAGCGGCGCAAAGCCGCTGAGGATCCGCCGGACGAGGTGGCCGCCGACACGTCGTCGGAAGCGGCGGCCCCTCGCAAGCAAACCTGTGATCCACTCGTTTGCCCGGATTACTCAAACATAGGGGCTACGGATGGAGTGACAGCGATGTCGGACAGCACGCGACTTGAAGTGATGTGGCGTAGCCACATTAGTTCTAAATGTTGTCATATTAATTGGTAAAGAAGAATAATCTAATTATTTTGGTTCAAGTTCAATTTTAGTACTATTGGTAAACCAACTCATTTAAAGTCATTTGAATATTTAGGTAGTTGCCGTTATGCTCAAACATGTGATCAACGTGTCAACTGCTTACAACTGCATAACTTTCCCTCGAACGATGAACGTTATTGTCAACATAGAATCAAAATACATAATACATACAAGAAAGGATATACTCAAAAAACATCCTGGTAATCAATAACTTTATCACTACATATACTTATGCCAAACGACCGTTATGCTAAATTACTGTTTTCCTTAACATAAAAATATTTGTACGGAAAGACCATCAGCAGTAGCGTGGCTTAAAATTATGCCGAATTACCTGCTTTCTGGAACAGTTTTAAATTATGTGTTTTCCTATAGTTGAAAAAATGGCAAATGACCTCCAGTGTGATCACTTCTCAAAATTATGCCAAATGTCCGTTATGCCAAATGACCGTTATGCCAAATGACCGTTATGCCAAATGTCCGTTATGCCAAATGACCGTTATGCCAAATGACCGTTATGCCAAATGTCCGTTATGTCAAATGACCAACAGTGTGATCAATTCTCAAAATTATGCCAAATGACCGTTATGCCAAATGACCGTTATGCCAAATGTCCGTTATGTCAAATGACCAACAGTGTGATCAATTCTCAAAATTATGCCAAATGACCTTATGCCAAATGACTTTATGCCAATTGACCCAGACCCATTTTATACATACAATATATATGCAAAGTTTAAAATAAATCGGTTAAGTAGTTCGAAAAATCTTGTTTTTTCAGAGAAGTTCTACAAAAAACTTCGCCACCGAGTCGCTTGTCGATATTTTTTCATAAAAAAATTACAGAGGTGTATGTGAAGATCCATCCAACTTATGGAATTCATTTAATCAGAGCCTCTCTAATTAATACTAATTAATATTTGAGTAACTGCCGAATACACGATGCTACAGTGATTTTGAAGTATTCAGGAGACCTAGTATAGGCTGTAGGTCTCATCAAATGCAATACAAAAAAAAATGTTTGAAAAATGTTGTAAACCCTCAAATCTTGATTTATAGCAAAAAAACACATTTTTTGTATATAGATAGATAGATAGATAGATAGATAGATAGATGCTGTTCTACTCCCTGAGTAAGGAAGGATGACACCGACTGAAATGGCGAGTGGGCTAACAGCATGGCTGCCTCCGTCCCAACAAAACCCTGGCAGGTCTCCGGGTACGTTCGAAACTCGCCATCATTTGGTTGGTGATACTAGGTTCGATTGGAGCATTCCCGATTTACGCCGATCCGTCTCTGAACACTACTCCCCATGAAGTATAGTGTCAACCCTTGCATGACTGGGATCCAGTAAAATGGAGAAACAACAGGCAACCAATATAAACGGAGCAGGTACGGTGAATCCGTTTGCCAGAGGTGGGTTGGTGAGGTCACCACCACCAATAGTAGCAGAAGTCATTCAGCAAGAACAGGAGGAGGGGAAGCCGAAGCAACAGCAACAGCAGCAGCAAAAACAGCCAGAGCAGAGCAGAATGAGCTACACCCCACAAACGTCAAAAGTAGTGGCAGCGAAGCACTTGGTGGAGTTCGTGGACACGAGAAACATAAAGACATTAAGGAGATGGTCATCAAAATCCGGAAGGCACTACTCTCTGCCGTGAAACAGTACGATACGGCAACGCAGAGGGCGGATTCAGCTGAGCGAGCATCGGCGTCGGCTAAGGCCACTATCCTCCTAGCCCCTCCGAAGCAGGGTAAGGAGAGGCAGATTGGAGTTGAGAACACGCTAGTAACCATAAATCCAAAGAGGACAAGATCCTCGCCAGGAGACGAAAGACCAGGCGGGTCACAGAGGCAGGCGCTCGAGGACGCTGTTGCTGCCGAAGGAAAGGACGCCACCTTACAGGGTGAAAGCTGGAGTACCGTTGTAGGTCGGAAGGAGAAACATGGGAAACAGCAAAAAAAGAAGAAGCGAAAAGGGGAGCAGAAGAGGAAATCAGAACCCTCGGCTCGTCAGAAGGCGCCTAAGGGAGAAGCCATGCTCGTCAAAGCAAATGACGAGACTGCTCAAAAAGGTCAGAGAGGACCCGGAGCTGAAAGATTTGGGGGAAAACGTGTTAAGAGTCAGGCGTACCCAAAAAAATTAGATGCTCCTCGAGTTGAAGAAGAATACTACGACTAGTAGGTCTGCCTTGCAGGAGACTAGAATTAAATCAATGGGTGGAAAGGCAGAAGTTAAAGCCTTAAGCCCGGAGATGGTAATTGTGTGCAAGGACCTCGACGAAATAACGACGGAAGACGAGCTGAGAGGTGCTATGAAGCAGCAGTGCAAACTGGGCGAGGTGCGCATGACGATCCGGTTAAGGAAGGGATACGGAGGAACGCAGACAGCGATGATTCGGTTACCGGTAACCGCTGCAGGCAAGACGCTGGAGGTAGGTAAAGTTACAGTTGGATGGTCGAGATGCCTACTGAGAGCCGCCCCACGAGTAAATAAACAAGCGGAGAAATGCTTCAAATGTTTAGGCTTTGGACATTTAGCAGGGGCTTGCAAAGGCCCGGACAGATCCAGGATGTGCTGGAAATGCAAAGAGACGGGCCATCTTGCGAGAGACTGCACGCAGAGGCCGAAGTGCTTGCTTTGCATCCCAGCGGAAGGTGGCTTTAAATGCCCAGCCTACAAGAAGGCGACTGCAGGCCAACGGTGATGGAGATGACCCAGATAAACCTGAACCACTGTGATACCGCACAGCAACTGTTGTGGCTGTAACCGTTTGTTACAAAGTCCTCTGTTTATTTTAAGTATGTGCCTAAATGTTTAATGTACTGTCACGTTTCTAAATAATATAAGGGTTAATTGTTAGTAGGGTTAGTACGAATAAAATGTAAATACTAAAAGTTATTTGTTAAAATTAGGATTAGTAGGATAAGAATGAACACAAATAATTGTCAACACACTAAAACAACACTGTGGGTACAAGTGGGTGGTAAAACCAACGAACACCAAACCGTATAACAGATAATGAAAGGGGGAGGAAATCTGTTATACGGCAGGCGAAAAATGGTAGCGCGACACTCCCAAAGTTCGCACCCAGAAAGCCGTGAAAAACCGCCAAAATGCTTCGCCACCTAAGACTTTTGGACTACTTGATGAGCCCACCAACGTTCAGAGATAATCTGGCGTTCGTGTGCTTAACATCCTTGAAGTGGAGTGAGTTTTGAATAAATTAAAAATTATCGGTGAGAGGTGACACATTTGTTCAGGACCTTTTTTTGATTTCATATAAAATTTCCCGTGCCTTGGGTGACGCAATGATAACCACCCGGCAGCACACGATTCGGCCTAGCGAGCCCTGGATGCTTGCTACGTCTAACCCGTCAAAGACCAGCGATCGTCCTCTGGCCTTGGGCCATAACCGCTAAGGAGGACTTACCTCTCTCGGCACGGTCACTCCGGTATCGTCCTGGGCCTGTCGATACTCGTCAATGAGGGAAGACGCCAGCAGCCGCCATTAGACTCCACCAACGCCGTCAAGAACCCGCCAACCCACTAGAGAAATAGCGTAGCCACCATTGTCACCAGTTCCCGAACCCCACCGTCGTCAGCAGCAGCCACGCGGGCGGTCGCAGGACGGCCCCGAACCACCAGCAACAGCAGAGGTACGTACCGGTATAAACCCACAACCCACATACACACTCACACACAAACAATAGTTTAAATAAACAGTGATTTAGTAAAAGTAAAATTCATTTAAATAAAACAAGTTTTCGAAGTTTAGATTTCATTTTCAATTTGCTCATTTCACAACCCATTTTAGTAAAGTGATAGTACCCTGCACAGTTGTCCGCGAAACCCCTCCGATTACCCAGTAGTAAGCCGACCCTGAGACCCAGTTCGAGGGGGCTCTTGCTACTGAGCTTTACCGGGATACACAGTAGAAGAGTTACATGGCAGTCTATGACAGAAACTATGAGCGATGTCGCTTTGATCGCAGAGCCTTATCAAGTCCCCCCTAATAACGGTAACTGGGTGGTGGATAGATCAGGAACCGCTGTGATACAAGTAATGGGTAGATTCCCAATCCAAGAAGTGGTAGAACGTTCATATGAGGGTTTCGTGAAAGCCAAAATCAACGGCATCTTCGTATGTAGCTGCTACGCTCCTCCAAGGTGGACAGTAGAGCAGTTCTGCCTAATGCTGGAGCAGTTAACCGAGCAGCTGATCGATCGGAAGTCGGTAGTCATTGGTGGTGACTTCAACGCCTGGGCTGTGGAATGGGGCAGTAGAGTAACCAACACAAGAGGGTGTATCCTGCAGGAAGCTCTACACCCAAAACGCGAACCGTATGAATTACATGCGAATAAGCATGATTCTAATGAGAATTTTGCATTGTAAATGGTATAATGCATAGAAAGCGATATTGGTCCGGGACAAAAATGCATTAAATGGCGATTACACCACAGAAACTTACACAAACCCACAGTTGGGAATGTATTAGTGAATTTAACGATATCGGAGTATTAGTATTAAAATGACTCCGCACTAATACACATGTAAAGGACATCTCCACTCGGATACATGTGCGCTTTGAAAATACTAACACACGCTCAAGGATCTGTTTCCATTTCGCTTTTCTACTGATCACATGCTGCATATTGGAGAGAAGAGTTTATAGCATCATCAAATTGGTGGGGTATGGGTGATCCTAATGTGTTGGTATTGGGGAATTAAAGCGTCATTTGGCTGCCAAAGAAAAATCAGGCAACTCCTCGCACTAACGAGAATCGCATTTCATTTACATCATACGCGTATACGTTATGTTGAGCTTTCGGCGTTCTCTCAATCCTAAATTTACCAGCGAAATGCGAGTTCTAGCCACTAGATAGGTTCATATATGTTAATAATGATTAATGATTATTTAAGCGCACTATACGCAGAAGAAAGTTACCTATATGGGAACATTGGGTTAACAAGTTAATTCAACATTTGTCTGATAGAAGCATCCGCCAATCATTTCTGGCATTCCTCATATCAACAGTACTTTTAGGTGATGTTATATCAGTATTTCGCAGCAAAAATATCTATGTTTAAAGTATCATAAACTGTTAAGGCAGTGATGACATGGTTTTGCACTTTAGAGCAGCAGTGGCAGCTCATTTCAGTTTGTATTATTTCCCGAAAATGCGAATCCATCGCACATCATCGCCCTGGTCAACGATCATCGCAAATCAATCTGAGCACAAATCATTTTCTTCCACTCTTCTCTGAAGCGTAGAATGAGAGAGCGATGATTTTACTGCCAAAACCATTCGCTATTAGGTTTTACACCAACCGACATAACCCCACAAAACGAGCCGGATGAACTTCTTTTGACAATTCTCGGTGGTTTGTTTACATGGAAGTTACGTGAGTTCGAATGTAACAGATGAGCAACCGTTGCGCTCGCACTCACGCATCTGACAAAGTAAACAAACCACCGAGAATTGTCAAACATGAACTTCATTCATTATGAGTTCATTCGTGTCGTCATCTTGTAGAACTCAATGGGAAAATAACAACGCGTATATCACACACTCTCGTGAACGTAGACTGTTGACGCGTTTAGTGTGGTTGGAATTGAGCTGTTCGCAGATAAAAAAGCGTAACTGTGTATGAAAACAGAAGTTCTTACAAACACCACAGAGGTATTCATGTAAAGAATACACAACCTTTTTGGCAGACTCAGCAAGCAAAACCAACTAATACTTTTACATGCGGGCAGATAGTATGGTAGCGTGTATTCTCAATCAATTTATTTCATCATGAATCAAGCTGTGTTGGTATAATGCCGTAGCTACGCTTGGTCTACAATAGGGCTCTTGCACAGCGCATATGTATTTGTGAGCCGTTGGGCAGACAAAAATGACAGCTGCATATAATGCATACGAATTAGAGATGGTCGGGTTCGGGTTTTAGGACCCGAAACCCGAACCCGACCCGAACCCGACGGGTTTCGGGTCGGGTTCGGGTTCTATAAATTTAAGCTTCTCGGGTTCGGGTCGGGTTCCGGGTTTTCAAATTTGGAAATCTCGGGTTCGGGTCGGGTCCGGGTTTTTGCAATTTTGAACTTTCGGGCTCGGGTCGGGTTCGGGTTTTTCAAATTAGAAATGATCGGGGTCGGGTTCGGGTTTTGAACAAAGCAACCGAACCATTTCTTGATGCAGTTGGCGTCTGTACACAAAACCCAGTCTCTTTTTGTAGTAGTGTATTATACTTCTTGATACGAATGGATGACACATATAACCGTACTAAATGTTAGCACATTTGAATCGCTAGAATTCGTCGTTGTTTTCTGGCTCAAATATTGTATTTTTTCATTCTTGTATAAAATTCCCTCTCTTCAGATTCGCAAGCTACGCGAATTATTTTATTTTTTAAACGAACATTCATTTTAGAGTATTCAACAATACGTTTCAAATCTTAAATGTTTTTGCAATTTATTTTTTCATGATAATTAGTAACAAACCAAGTCCACAGAAATTTCTCGGAAAATATTGGATAAACTTTCTGTTATAAATTTCGATAGGTACTTTAAAACTGATACTTAGGCCGCGGTTAGAGTAAACGCGTGAAACTCGGCTTAAGCCTACAGCAAATCGTATCTACAGCAAAGCGAGTGAAAATCTAAGGGAAGTAGAGACAATAAATATCTATCTATTGATCCGCTCCTGATTGGTCGTTTTGACAGTCGCGAGAAATCGAAAAGTGCGTGTCGCGAGTATACTGAATAGTAGTACTTTTTGCTACATATTGAATTATAATTGTTTTAACTATGTATATTATAAATAGAAACATGAATTAAAATGATAATTAAATTTCAAGGCAGCGCGATTTGTATATTCTTGTCCTAGTTGCGATCCACGAGATGCTTTTCAACCATTGACTACAAAGACAAATTCCCATATATTAAACTCACAGATTGTCAGATTGTCCCCGGACTGGGCCGTTGCATGATCCGGATTTCTTCATGGAAATATATGGATTTCCACGCTCTTGAGGAATTAATCGCAAATTGTGTGTTCTGTTGAAGCCATTGACGGATTTTTTAAAGTTTGGAGTCGTTCCGAAAGCTCCGTTGGATATGTCGAAGCATCTCTACTGGCGCGCTTACCGTATAATCTGAAGCATAATATAATTTAGATACCCCATCATAGATAATCCTAACACTAATGATGTGACATAAAAAACACGTCAGAGAATGTTGATTGACACCCTTCGACACAAGTTTGACCGTACCAACCAGTAATAAATTATTTTATTTTATTTTTTTTTCTACTCGCCAGTGATTCGTTTTGCGTATGGTGATTCGAATGATTCTACTACTCTTAGATGAGCCTTGGGTCCAGCTCGGGTGCCTAAAATTAGAAATCTTCGAGATCTTTGGTCGATTCTCCGTACTAGCAAGTTGGGTTCGGATCGGGTTTCTCAAATTTTTAATTTCCGGGTCGGGTTCGGGTTTTCAAATTTTAAAATTCTCCGGGTCGGGTCGGGTTCGGGTTTTACAAAATTTTCATTCTCGGGTACGGGTCGGGTCCGGGTTTTTCAATTTTAAAATTTTCGGGCTCGGGTCGGGTTCGGGTTTTTCAAATTTTTTAATTTCGGGCTCGGGTCGGGTTCGGGGTTTTCAATTTGCAAGCTCTCGGGTTCGGGTCGGGTTCGGGTTCGAAAAAATTGAAACCCGACCATCTCTAATACGAATCGGCGAGACTATTTTGTTTTAAATAATTATTTAATATTATTGCGAGCGTATAAGGAAATATACACTGGTATATATGATGCATCAATATACATTCTTTACGTAGCATAATATTTTCAAGCGTTTGAACCAGTTACGCGGATTAAATAATTAAATAATTGCCAAAATTATGCTTCATACCTTTGGAAACAACGAATGTTCGAAAAGATTCTTGCCATAAAATGCATCTTATTTTAAAATTGTGAAATATCTTGAACGGCAAGAAAGTTCGTACATGCAAGAAAGCTTCAAGAATGGTTTTAATCCCTGTACAACCTATATACCCTATTTGGAAGTGTTGAATATGGATTTGTTATCATAGATAGTGGGGTAAAATACTGCTCCTTTTCACTATTTGTAAAATAATTGATTTTAAACAAATTTTAAGTTTTTTTACAGGTGAACACATTATATTTGAAGCTATCGACATCCAATAGATACCACAGGAATAGCCCAACATAATTGGATTTTGTGAAGTATGCTTAGATGCCGAGTCGGTCTACTTCAGTTCATTTAATATTGTACATTGCCGTATAATTGACCAGAGCTACTACTCTCCACTCGTTCTGGACAATTATTTTTTCATTCATGTGACTTTAAACCTCTGAACAATTATCCCCCTGTTGAAAGCGAAACCATTTTTCACTACCACGGTCTTTCATTCTGACACCATAAAATACGCACATTCTAAGTAGGGGCTTATGTGTAAAAATGTTCAAATAATCATTTTTACATATAGTTATACAGGTCGGACTCGATTATCCGGGGATTTGAAAAAAATCTCACCCCGGATAATCGAACCAAATTTTTTTTGCGTTTTTTCATGAATGAAGCTTCATTCGTGGAGAAATTGGAAATAAAATGACTAGGACAAATTTTCCTATTATGGTAAATATAAATGTACCTATTTTGGCCCTAGTCGATTTTTCAGACTTTCAGGGTGTGATTTGTATTTTCAGTTGGTTTTCATTTATTATTCATATTGGTAACGAGTTAACGATATGTATCAGTTGCTTATAGCTATTTGTATAAGAATTCGAAGATAAACTTTTTAATAAGGTATGTCTTTTGCAATACAAGTCAAACTCGATTACCCAGGGCTTAGATTTTCCGAGGTAACTGATTCGATTACTCGAATACCAGAAATAAATTTAATAAGTAAACTGGGGGTCGTCTGTTTCTTGGCTCCAGTTTAATTTACGTGGAGTGTCACATATCACAGCTAACATGTCTAGTCATTCTAATTAGAAGAGTGCGTGTTGCGCACCCACAAAGATATCCTTGTCCTTGTAGCATCATTTAGTTGACATATGCTGGATAGTCAGGTAATAACTACGCGTGTAGTCTTCGCAAACTGTACCACTCATACTTGTCACTAGCGAAGGACTACCAGGTTCCCGGGCGCCTCAGCGAGAAGTACTGCTGGCGCCCTCTTTACATAGCCTATCATCCATCTTTGCTTGAGCTACCCAAGAATTGAAATCACCTCCAGTGACGGCCGGGTCTCTTTTCAGAATCTCGTTAACCATTTCTTGACCAACTTTTTTCTACCACGTATAGGGTCCCAAAACTATTTTTCCTTAAAACTGTTGGCGTCAAGAAACACGAAAAACCTGGTTTAAGAAAGATAGGTGCTTCTTTTGCTGCTGCTCAATATTTACCTTCCGATCTAGTCCAATTGCATGAAAAAGGTAATTGAGGGCAATCTAAATTAGAAAGTTTTAGCAGTTTTCAATAATATTCCCAGGCTAAGAAAATATTCCAAAATTTCATTTTCGCCGTTAACAGAAACTATCCCTGGCAGCACTGCTTCAGCGGAACCCAACCAGATTAATTGTAATAACTTCTGTTCTAATGCTAATATTTAAAACTTTTAGTGCTCAAATGAAAGATCTTAGTCGCAGTTATTAGCCTTACTTGACGTTGTGTAAACCAAAAGTTATAGTCATATAGAAACATGGTTGTTCATCAACCAGAAGGGCACGAACGGGTTAAAGATGCTATTGGAATTCTGAGCAGGAATCACTTATTGAAGGGGATAATGGGAGAAGAGCAATATTGTTTGTGTCAAAGTCCACTGGAACTCAAAGCAGGATATTCATCAGAATATTACACCGGATTCCAATGATAATAGGACCATGATTCTGTCAGTATCTGAAATAAAGCATAATCTTCAGCAGAATTCTATCTTGAGAAATATTCCACTAGACATTTAAGAAGCTTTTCTCTAGAATCCTACATCAAAATTCAGAGAAAAAGCCGTAGAAATACGGATTAATATTGAATCGAAGTTCTGAAATAGATTCCATTGGGATGCTAAGAAAACTTCGATCAGAATCTTGAAAAGTATCCAAACAGAATCCTGAGAAGCATGTCATCATAATCCCAAGAGATAGCCAGAAACCGACCGAGCAATGTAGGTATAATGACGTTTTATGTGGCCTACAGTAACCGATGTATTACGAGGAAAATGTACTTTTAGTGTAAAATTAAAAAGTTGCATATTTGGCAATATTGGCATTAAAAACATTTCATTTTTTTGGAATCCCTACACAAATCTTTAAAAAAAATATCTCGCTGATTGATTCTAGTGCAAACAGTACCAGAGATATAATCCGAAGAAAAACATTTTTTTAAACAATTTGTTAAAATTAACCGTTATGTGTCCAACAAAAAACACCTATAACAGGCCAACGAGGGTACCCGGGTACCCACAAATTAAAATGCTCATAACTATGGCTTCCTTTAACCGATTTTGACACTTTTAGATGTTATAGATTCAGGAACTCGTCCACTTTTCGATTCTGTAACATTGGACCGGATGAATGGATCTGGTTCTTGGTGATCCGGATTTTCCTGAGTAATGTTCCAGTACTAGGGTATGATTTGTAAATTTAAATAATGCCCTAGCAAAATGAGTATCAAAACACTTCAAATTGTCTCGGAAGTCTATTATTTATTGTTACGGGACCCTATGGTAGTTTGAAAAATGGAATTGGAATGGAATGGCCATTCACGGCCCTACGGGAACCTGCTCCGGAATGTCCGTTCCGTGGTGAAATCACCAAATGGTTCCAATACCATGAGATACAGTCTATTGATGCTATACCAAGAATTTTGATACCCATATTGCTAGTATTCCATTGATATTCACAAATAGTATCCAAGCACTGGAACATGCTTCCGGAAATCCGGATTCCCGAGAACCGGTTGAAATAACCCGATTCATTTTTACCAAGTCTTAAAGTGGATGAGTTCTTGAATCCAAAACACCCAAAAGCATCAAAATCGGTTGGAAATTACCTTAGCTATTGGCATTTCAGTTTTGGGGGTATCCGGGTATCCACGTCGGCCTGTGACGTAGTAAAAAATTCAGGAGCCCCTCCTCACTGCTTTCTTACTACATCAAAAACATTATTACCCCAAAAACTTGACTTAGTGAAGTTCCAAGATGTCACAAAGTTTCAATTTCCAGCTACGGATAAAACATCGGAATTTCATTATTTTTCAACCTAAAAAGGTATCCGGGTACCGCGTCGGACACATAACGGTTAGAAGTGTTCCCATGGACTGAGGGGCTGTTTAAACGACACAACAATTTAGGTTATTATATATTGGCTCTAAATGAACAATTTCTTCAAAACTGGTTCCAATCCATGAAGGTCGGTTCCAAGTTTTGTTTTTTAGGTCACTTTGCGCGGAATAACCCATATATAAGCAATTTTTGAGGTAGGTTAAAATTTGAGAGGAGGTTAACCCTAGACCTCCAAATTGCCCGAAAAAATGTTCTATTGACTGCAATGATCGAATTAGCACTATAATAAGACATTATAGTTGAAATTTGATTTTTTTCAAAACACCAGGATAATCAAATCATTTTCCCCGGACAATCGAATCACGGATAATCGAATCCCCGGATAATCGAATCCCCGGATAATCGAGTCCGACCTGTATTATTGAAAAGAATATCAATTTAATTTAACTCCTACCATAGTCCATTGAATGTAAACATGCAATGTGTGCCCAACAGATGCTTTGACTGTGTGTGTAGCAAAAGCCCTATGCGAAGAAGGCATGATTCTAATTCGGAATATGCACGAGAGGATGTAATGCCTTTTTTGCATTGGCAAATTGTTTTAAGTGTAGCGATTGCTTTGAAAACAACTTTGTCGAAATGAAATGAAACTCAATGTGTTTCATGAAATTGTTATGCAAACAAAGTATAAATATTATGTTCCCTTTCAAATATGACAATATCATTAATGTGGGTGAAAATGTTTAACCAACAAAATTGAATCGAGTAATTTTTGAAAATACTTTGATATTTTTAAAGGGTCTTAAAACAACGTTGATATAAACTCAATAAATTTTGTACTTATTTTGTGAATTATTTATCGTACGCAAAGAACTGTGCTCAAATATGATTTTTTCGAGAGTTATCAAAAATTTGAAGCATATTAATGATGAAAATTTTGGGTTTCGATCAAAAAATCTATGCATATTAACTGTTCGTCAGCAACTTTTATCGAGAAAGAATTCATTCTATCAATAAATATGGCGGTTGTTTTTATTTCTACTATGTTACAAACTGAAGTTGAGTAAAAGTTTTATAAGTGTATCCGGAATCAAATTTGCTGACAAGTTGAATAATAATGTCATCTCCAGTTTACGCGATGATGCTTGCAACAAAATTGTTTTAGCTGTGCAGAAGAGTCACAAACACGTTGCAAAAAACATCAATAATATGTGTCAAAGTTGATTGTTTCAGAAAACATAAGCACCACAAATAAATAACTAAGATGTAACGTGCAGCAGCTGTGTTTCACACATGCAACAGTCATGTTTTTTGCAATTCTGTTGTCATTGTAATGCAACATATAACTTTTGTTGTTTTTCTAAAACATGTTGCAAGTGCTGCTTGGGTTAAGTTGCTGCCTATGATCACAAATCAGTCCCTCAACGATAGGATTTTTTTTCCACTGGCCGGGTTACTACCAGCTGTCAGATTTTTTTTTGGACTCGACGATGCGATGCTTGTTCAGTTTCTTCTACGAAATCGACATGGGCTATAAATACGAACAAAGCATGCGTTGATTGTACCAATTGGCTATTGGCTATAAATACGAACAAAGCATTCGTTGATTGTACCAATTGGCTATTCCTAGTACTGTTCGTATATATTAATTGATATTGGACGTTGTGCTTTCGGAAACGGAACCTCATTGATCGCATGCTGATTTCGGTTTTGGATCCGAGTCGCTCTAGGTTTGCTCGGAGTATACGATTGAATATGGAGTTTGTAAGCATCAGAGCGAACGTAGAGCGGTTCCAAATCAAAATCACCATCAGTTCGGCACAGGGCCAATAGTGGTTTCCAGACTTTAAGGACATTATACAAGCGAGCCATAACATAGCTCCTACGCCACACACACACTCCTCCACCCTGCCTAACCATGCATCTGACATGAGCAAATATAAAAATACGTTTTGCACCACACTAACCCTGCCGGTGTTCCACGAAACTGCTACTTGGGGAAGCTAGAACATTTTCCTATACAATCAACCCGAGTTTTTGACGGAAAGCCATCTGTAGTTCTTATTTTGTGCGAAAATATCACTCCTCTTCACTTGGGGTTTCTTTTCGAAACACTTATTTTTCTTCTTTTCAATTTTATAGCACATTTTCAAATGCACTTTAATCACACACCACTGCAAAAATACCCGCGAAATTAAACGTTTACTAACAAAACTTCAAATTTTTTGCCACTGTGCAGATGACCGAAGGAAAATGTGTGAAAACTCTCATGTGTGCGTTTGAATTTTCACTTCGAATTCCATTTTTTCTCAATGTAAACAAGCGAGTCGGTGCCTAGCAACAAGCGTGCGTTACTGGCTTCCACATATTTTCACCTTAACTAACTCAGTTTGTGTAGAGCGAGCAAAAAAGTTAAAGCCGGTTCCACGCGTACTGTTTCGCAGCGAAAAAAGATCGTTATAGGACCACGCAAAGAAATTACATCACCATACTGCCAACAAAAAGCGAACTTTGGCTCAAGTGCATTAGGTTATTACACTTGGCAAAAACCTTCATCATTAAGATTACATTAAAATTGAGATTCGCAAAGGTAAAAACAAAAGAGGAAAAGTTGTGCTTCGTCGCTTCCCGCTGTGCGAGCAGAAAACCGCTGGCGTTTGAAAAATGTAATTTATCTTATGGCGCAGCAGCGTAACATCGTTAAAGCAAAGTTCTCCTCAATCATGAAAACCTGAGAGAAAGAGAAACTCCTTACGGAATTATAACACAATCGCATCAGGCGGTCTCGGTGGATGGAAATGGTAGAATCGCTCGTTCGTGCTCCCAGTCAAAATAATTAACACTTGTTTGTACCGATGGCAGGCGTCACCACCGGTGAGCTACGGCAGCAGCAGCGGCAGTGATGTATTACATGACAACCCGCCGTGTGTTGGCAGGGTAGCCGAGAAAATGAAAATGAAACTTTTCCCAGCAGCTTGAAAAGCGTTGCATAACCACTTTATCTTAATGATATTCTACCATCTACCCCCTCAAGGATTCCGAAATGGCACGATAAATATTCTTAGATAAAGTGCAGCTCCTTGCCTCAGTCTATTGGGTGTAGTACTTAAGCAATAGAGTGCAACATGTGCCCCTTTTTTATTCTGAGCGAAGACACAAGGATTCGCCTGAAGTGAGTGTAATCAAGACCAACTTTTGCTAATGCCTTCGTTTCATGAGGACACAACTGTCACGGCAGCAGTAGCAACAGCATCAGCATCAACGAACAACGGGGGCATCTCCTTGGCAATTAAGTATCTCCTTGCCAGACAGCTGCTTCTTCTACATACAACATTCAGTCAGTTGCGCTTTTCAACCCACCCGTGAACCCTCCATCCCTTCCTACCTGATGAAAAATAGGTCAACAAGCCAGACTCTTATGATAGTTGATTCCTTTCTGCCACTGCCACCACATGCATTACTTTGCTATTTTCTGCGCTTATTTTTGCGTGTAATTATGCGGGGACGGATGAACGGTACACGGTTCAGTGAGTAGCTATTCCTGCGATTAGTTGAAAGGAAGAGTGCATGTCCTCCGGGCATTTGAACTTGCACTAGCGCAGTTAATGTGCGTGTCATGTCGGAAAAGTTGGTTTGCCGTTGAACTGATTTCCGGTAGGAATCGAAGTACATATTACTGCAACAAAATGCGAGAACTAAAAAAGCTTTGAGATTTAATTATTGTTACCTGCATCCACTGGATAGCAATCTGCTATCTGTTCACCTTCAGTATTTCTCACTTGAAACATTTGCCTCGTTTCGTAATTATTTCACTCAGAAAGTTTTCATCATTTCGGCGTTGTACAATCTAGTCGCAGTTTTCCCGGTTCATCAGTTCGGTACACAAACTTTCCAATTAAAAGTTGTCGCTAAGCGCCCGGCGAAGAAAGCCAGCGAGCGCTGTTTGTTTTTAGCGATGTTTAATAGCAGGAAGCTGACAAAAAGGCCAGCCGATCGTGTCGGAGCGAAATCTGTTCAGCTTCGACATCAAAAGACATTGGACAAACAACAGTGAACCGGTTCGGTCAAACACACCATCAGTAGCAGCAGCAGCAGCAGCGACGCTGATAATTCAGTGCCTACTTGATTCCGGGGGAAGTTACTTTACAGTGTCAGATCAAAGAAATTTTCGACGACTCGACTGCTGTTCTGTTGTTGTCATTACCACCAGCAAGAACAAGAAAAGGTAAGTTGTTTTGATGTCCTGGATTCCAATTTTGAGCAGTACCAGGTAGGTAGGTATACACAATAATGTTTGACGAAGCGCATGCAAACAGAACCCTTCACTGGTAGGAACTGCGGCCAACGAAGTGGATATTGTGCACCTCTTACAGCTTTTTCGTTTTAACATGGTTCTGCGCCGGTGTAATTAAAATAAGTGATAAGCGTATTAAACCCAAGCTCGGATGAGTGCAGCACGGACTACACCGGTATAGGTGGATTGTAAGAAAACGAAAATGCATTTAGACTAAGTCTAAAAATAGGTAAAAAGCAAGTTCTTAAATGTAAATCAAATTGGAAATAAACCTGAAGGATCCGATACTCCTTATAACAGCTACCCATTTTAAAATTTGAGTAAATGAAATGAGTAGAAGTGCACATTAATTTAAAAATTCGTGGAATACGGATTTTTTTTTATATACCCAAACGCCCTTATCACAAATGTCAACTGGGATTTTTTTTTCGACAACCCAGAATCGTGATCATTACAATACTCTGAAAATCCCACGAACATTGGCTACTTCCAAGGGACAAAGTCAGTCATTATCACACCCGCTCCGCTATCAGCATTGTTTTCATGGTCCGTGAACGGTGGACGTTTCGTCCGGTTGTTGGCCGCAATTACGATATGATGCTGCCCCTGTGTTCTGCTAGCGAGTGAAACCACGAGTGAAGCTGGCATTTGAGAAGCGCTACAGATACTCTGCGAGAAAAATGGAAAAATATGAGGTGGGATGTTTGAAGTTTATTCCACCAACTGCCACCCATTGTATCGTCGCATATTCCTTTTTTTGTAGAGAAGGTAGGTGCTTTGTTTGTTTGGTGAGTTAACGCAGCCCACCAACAACGTGTTGGCGGTAAGCCGGCTCAAACGAAAAACTGTTGCTTTTACGTAGGTCAACTTAAAGCTAATTAGATTACTAACTTTGTCTTCGTGGATGGTGTCTGGGAGAAAGTACAAATAAAACCGGGTCGTTGGGAAATTTGAGAACGCATTTGGGAGTAAGTTTCGCATGAACTAAGCGGGACACTATGTTTATACTATGTTCACACTACGAGTTAAAACGTGTTTTAAGTCTGATTTCGTGTTTTAAGAGAAATAACACGTTTTCCTATCGCGTTATTTCCTATACTGAAACGTCATTTTAAACCCGTTTATTTTCCAAATAACATGTCCAGAGATAATATATTTGCGACTCGAGCACAACCCTGCGAGCTTTTAATGTCAGTTTGTGACACCGTCAAATGACAATTGTATACACTTCGTTACGATGACAGTTGAACACACTTCGTTCATCATAACTTTGTTTTGGTAGTTGGTGCACGCGATTTACCTCGAAAATAATGGAGCCTGAACGCAAATTAAAGAAAGCGAATAAAAATCGGTGGAGCGCGGCTTGCATTGATTTGCTGGTAGAACTGTGGGCCGATAAAATTTCGGATTTGCGAGGGAACCGTAAAAGCAACCACGTTTATCAGGAAATGAAGCGTAAGCTGTACAAAAGGTGTTTTACCGTAGGAACGGATGAAATTAAAGTGAAAATTCACAACCTCACATCAAAATACAAGTAGGTATACTTTGGATGTAATGAAAACTGCAAAAAATAGTTATTATTTTTCTAGGAAAGGGAAAGCTCTAATCGGTCCATCCGGGGGATCTTCGTCCACAGCTTTTTGGGTACATTCCCAATAACGAACGTATCTCAACGATTTAAGGAAAGCTTCTCCGAATCATTGTCAGGTGTTTAGTCAATTTCTCAATTTATTCAATCCTATTATGCATTAGCAATTAATGTTTCATAGAATTATTGAGCTTTTCAGTTTCAATAACTGGCTGATGGAATTGCGTGCAATAAGATAAAGGTTACTTGTGACCAATAAAAATATTCATTTTATTTGCTGTACAGATACTTATAATACTGAAATAATTACAGAATACGTAAAAGAAGCGGTTGATCCCGATTCATCCTAAGCAGGACCGTCGCTTGATTCCGTAATTCCGTTGAAAGCTGGAAAGAGAGAGAAGAAAAATCTATTCCAGAACGAGCCTTTTAAACAAAGGGAAAATGGAGGAAGCATCTAAAGAACAGAACAAATATGTGAGTATCAGGAATCAGTAGTATCTGGGTCAAATGGCACGTTCCCCATGCTGATCGGAGATTTGTGCCTTGCCAGGAAGCGTCTTTTTATCATTTCCTGATGGGAAGGATTGAGTAAGTGGTAAGGTTAGAGGTAAGGAAAATAACAACACAGAACAATTAAAACAGAGCATTCTGCATTCCCAGAGGGATGCTGAACGATCTGCAGGTGCTACAATAGTAGTAATAAAGCTTCCAACCCCCGGAGGGATTTAGAATTTTTATTTAAGCAGTGAGCGGACATATCAACCACCGCGTGTCTTCCATCGGAGCTTTTTCGAAAGTCTTCTGCTCGCGGCGTGCATATTGTCATGGATGCATTTCGATTTTATCATATCAGAAACCGACACTAACTTATTGTCGGAATAGATTAGCGCCGGCTTATAGCCAAACCCCAAACGGAAACACTATGTTTCCAATCAAACGACTGGTCAAACGTGATGTCCCGTTAGACTAGAAGTTCTCTTAAGCCGATGGGACATAGCGATCAGAAGAAGTCGAAACGCACCCATGACTTTATTAAGTTAGGATTTCACGTAGAAAGAAGGTTTCACCATAAATTTTCACCTTTGGGAGAAAGATTGGTGTTTATACAATTTTTCCTCCTTAAGCTAAGTATGCATCTCTTGCGAAATGAAATTTCCTATGGAAAACCTATGCATAAAAAACGCCGCGAAAAGCTCGCGAAAATTTTTTTCCGTTTAAATTTCGTAAGCGGTATGCAGTTCTCGCGGAAACTGCTCGAAAAAAATGTAGTTAGTCGAGACACTGCTCGAAGAATGAACTAGTTATTATTTTCTCCGCGAGGTAGCGTCTCTTTCTATGTGCTGTCAATACGGTTCGATTTTTCGTTGCGAAATATTGATCGGATGTATTATTTCGCACTGAAGGCACGAAATTTTGACAGAAAAAAAGATTGATTTCAATGTTCGTTTTTCGTGAAATTTAATGTTTTGATGAGGTTTATTACGGTAAATGTGTTAAAAAAATATTTTGAAATAAATATCAGTCAACAAGTGGTATATAGGACCATTGAATACCTCACGACAGTGCATTGGCCGTTCGTACCTACAAATTCTGATGGATAATCGCTGTTAAATGTAGGTTGCATGTATTTCTTCTTCTTCTTCCAATTCTGTTTGTTTTCCGCTACGAGGCCAAATACCGACGCCAGAGAGGTGACATTCCCACTATCTGGATTGGATATTGACCCATCAACTCATGGACCGGAGACCAACGGCTTTACTTCCCTTCCGAAGGAAGGCGTGACCTCAGAATTTTTCTCACCTCTGAAAAATCTCAACGACCTCGATTGGGATTGAATCCTGGGGTGGGTGGCGGTCACGCTTACCACCCAACCATCGGCGCCGTCATTTTGCATGTATTTGAATGTACTATCGCCAGCAGATAGTAACTATCTGAACTGCAAGCAGCACGATTGTACAGAAAAGACACCATACGGTTCCCGAAAATGCTCTTCCAATGTGTTTAATTGTGTATGCAGCTAATATGAACGAATCGTACGTGACGGCAGAACTGTAATGATAGCTGTTTCGGATCAAAAATTATCTTGACGTGGTAGCTGTTTGAAAAAAAACTTCACTAATGAAAAAGGTTTAATCGAATACTGACCGAATATTATACATACTTATTTTGATTGTGGATTACAGGATTGTATATTTGTCAAATAAGCTCTACTTCGGGATGAATGCGAAGGGGATAAGCTCTTCTACCGTTGGTGTAGCAGCTGGCGTGGACCCTTTGGCCTAGTTTCGGTTTAGTAAATAAACTTCCACAGTGTAGGTGATTTTCATAGGGAGCTTGTATTATCCTATAACCACACAAAACTTGTGTAAAATTTTGGTAAATATATGTATCATTCATGACCGTGTACCACTACGTTCTACAGCACTATAACCAATTTAAAATTACGTAATACTCTAGCCTTGCTACTATATATAATTATAGATTGTAAACTGATTTGTTTGGATTTTTTCAATGGGCAATTCTATAGACCAAACAAATATACTGAACTTCTGCATCTTAAGAGTATAATAATTAAGGAGGCTCATGCCTTCAGCAGAGTTTTTGAGTAGCAGTCACGATAGTGGTCAGGTTACTTTAGAATAATTCATCTACTGGATGGTGCTAGTTCAAACAATATTTTTAGCTGTCCTATCTCATGATCATGAAAACTTGAAAAGGGAGATCCGCTCAGCAATGGTCAAGGAAGTTAGTTGATGTAATGATAGTAATTTACCATTAATTCACTACGAGACATAAGTGAGCTTTGCAATTGAATTACATTGGTTTAATTAGTATTTTAAATTATATTTCCCTCCCCTAGGTTGACGGGTTTGGCGGTATTGCAAACATCATCTAGCATGTTTGTGCACCAGTATTAAAGAACCTATGACAGACAACTGCTTTAAAATGGTTATTGCATTACGCCTTGATAGTGGTGAATCGAGGAGACCGAAAGGGCTTATGGGCCTTTTTTTGTTTTTTCATACTCCGCACCAGCCCGAACTAACGGTCAGCCAACAGCCTGTGCACACTGGCGTGGCCGATTGGCAAGTCACTGTGGATTGATTTTCAACAGCTTAATGGTAGTGTTTGTGTGCACGGCTCGCAGCGGAAGTCATTGTGTGTCGGTTTATCGGTCGGCTTCGTCAACGTGCATAGACGCTTTAAAAAACATATATAATAGTTGAACCCCATTAGTTGTGTTGTGTTGTAATAATTGTATTTTTACTACTAGTGTACAATTGTTAAGTGCTAGTTGTTTGTCTATCTGTATCGTATCGTCTATCGTATTTGTGACAGCTGGGTAAGGGAATCGATACAGAACTGGTGTATATGATAGAATAGTGGGTAATTCTTCTTGGAATTCGTTGGTCACTTTTTGCCGATGTTCAGTTCGAGCATTCGATTCGATTCATTCGGGAAGATCGGATTGGATAAATTAAGCTACGATTAATTTACCAACGCACGTGAATCATCCATTCCTGGCCAGCATAGCATGGAAAACTTCTACGGAATGCAATTGTCGTTAATGGTAAATAAGTATCATTTTCTGGCATTTAGACGATTTAAAGTAGTGTGATTGCATGTTACATCTGTTCTTTTCCTCTACTTCATTAATCTGTTTTTGGTAATTCTAGTAGATTGCTTTTTCACTTCTTGTGTACCAAAAATAATATCGATTAATTTTGCTTCTACTTAATTTCTTTCCTTTTTTCTTTATTCGGTATGTTATCTTTTCTTTTATTGCTATATATTAAATTACTAACACAATAAATTGATTATTCTCTCATATACACCCACAATCTTTCTCATTCCAAACGTACAAACGTGGACTTCGAAATAACATAAACCTGGTCACAAATGCAAACGCCCGCGATCTCGCCAACATTAAAACACCCCGGTAATTAAGTGAACGTTTTAGCATATATAAATTTACTAACACGGTCTCAAGTATCAACCCACCGCTCGCGCAATCAGGAATCGGTCACGTCCGGAAGTCTCTACCTTCGATCCTAACAGCCCATTCCCATTTTTCATGCCTTGAGTTGAACCAATAAAAAAATAGACGACACATATCATGGCGAATGACCTGGAACTCTTGTCAAATGGGAGAACTCACTCACTACTAGCATCTGAGCCATACACAAAAATTTAAGTATATTCACGGTCCGCGCGCGATCGTTCAAGAACACGCGAACATGCGAATGGCCACACGCTTATAAAAAATAATGTATACACGTGAAGTCACATACACGCTAGCACAAGCAACAAAAACGTCAATATACAAACGTTCTTATTTTTTCTAGGCAACATGAGTCGATGGACTGAAAATAAAATAATTTATTTTTACAATAAAACCAATGTTAATTTGGAAATGCGGAAGTTTTTTTCCATTTTCCAAAATGTGAGTTACCCACTTTTGGACCCCAGCCATTCAATTGTTACATACGGCTGAAATGTGGGTCAGGTCCACTAAAAAGTTGATAACAATCTATTATCTTTCTTTAGAAAAAAGCAGCTTAGAGGCCGTGTCCCATCCAGCGGGCTGAAGAATCGATCCACTGGGTTACTGCTCTCATGTTATAAGAAGACTGAAAACTGCACAGTAGATAAGCAAAGCCATGGCACTACAAGGCCTGCGGGCAAAGCGAGGGATTTGAATTACTTTTAAAAATTTATTATCTTCCTGTTCACGAAAACATATACTGCAAACCGCTTTTGAACACATACAATGTCATTTGGTTTCAGTCACTCTGGAAGCAAGTCGATAAAGAAACCAGCGAAGAAACCTTGCGAAGGTGGCTGGAAAGGGATGTATGTCAAGTTAAACGGCTTCACTGAAGGATCGGTTCACGCTTCGACAAGTTTTGATATTAGCAACAGTTGTGAGTAGACCAGTTACACCGCAGATGTCGATCAGCGGGCTAGCAACGGCAGCTAAGGAGGAAAAATCCGAAGTTAGAGAAAATCGGGATATCGTTATCTGGAGAAATTTCACCGCCGATGATCACTCCGTCAGAGTGGCAGGTAATGGACCGCGACAATGGGCATAGGTATCGGGTGAAATACCGCCGCCGAGGAGCTCTCAGCACCAGCTAGCAGATAAATAGGAACGAGTAGCGCCAAGAAAGTAACCTGGCGAAGGTGGTTGTGAAGAGATGTAAATCCTTATGGTCGAAACCTTCGGATCGGTTCTCCTGAACAAGTAACGATATTTGCAGCAGACCAGAGCAGGTCAGATATACCACAAAGATTGGACAGTAAGCAAGGAAATTTCATACGTTGGTTTTTTTTTCGCAACAAAACGTTCCAAAGGGGTTTTGTTTTTCCCACACTTATTTGGCATAATATGGCTCACGACATATTGTATAAATAACCAAAAGTCTTAACATAGCTGGGTTATAATGGGTTAACTTATACTATGTACACAACACAAAATTAAAACACGTTTTAATAATTAGCAACAAGAAATCTGTCATCAACATAGCGTTAAAACACGTTTTAACTCGTAGTGTGTACGTAGTATTAGATTAGTTAGTACATACATACATGGTGTAATTGTCCAAGAAAATATATGTCTTGAAGAACAGCTCACGAAAGAAAGAATGGTGCATTTTATTATTCATTCAACGAATATACGAATATTGCTGCTTCTATATTGATTATCTCCCATATTACTCAGTCCAATGATATTCTTGAGGCCATGAAAGATAAAACTACGGAAACTCTTATACGGGGCAGAGCTTTTTCGTGTACTGTGACAAGTTGCCGAAACAAAAACCTATTTTAATCCACCTAGAGGTGCAATTGTGCCTTTCTCATTTCTCCAAACTATGATTTAATAGCTGGTTCGTACAATATAACATTATGGAAATGTCTTTCATTCTTATTACACTTGGTAAGTATATATAAGAACACGTTTTTGCATTCATCGCGGTATCGGTTTGAATCGGAGTTTTATATGTGATCGCACTCCACAACCCGTAACTCCGGAGCCGGAAGTCGGATGGAGATGGAATTTAATATCAGTTTCCGGGGATGCCACAAATTTCATTTGAGACTAAGTTGATCAAATCGGTCTAGCCATTTTCGAGAAACCAATATAACCGTTATTCTGAATTTGGATGCTTCCGGATCCGTCGATGGTGGTCAGTGTGGCCAAATAGACTTTGAATGACTGTTGGTGACCTAGATCTACAAATTCAACAGTTGTGTTTACACTTTGGAAAAAAATTCACCTTTTTACATTCATCGCAGAATACGTTAGAATCGGGATTTGCTGCGTGATCGCACGTATCACCCTGTAATTCAGGAACCAGAACTCGGATCCACACAAAATTCAACAGCAGCTGATGGACCTTTCATTTAAAATCAAGTTTGTCAAAATCGGATCAGAAAATTCCGAGAAACCGATGTGGACAAATCAACAAATTTTGTTTTGTAACCATACTCTTCAACTCGTAATCCGGAACAAGATGTCGGTTGAAAATGAAATTCAATAGCAACCTATGGGAATATTATACCTTTCATTTGAATCTTAGTTTGTAAAAATCGGTTCAGCCATCTCCGAGAAACCGATGTGGACATTTTGTTAACCAATCCGCACATACACACATACATACATACATACATACATACATACATGCATACACACAAACATACACACATACATACACACAGATATTTTGCGATCTCGGCGAACTGAGTCGAATGTTATGAGACTCGGCTCTCCGGGCCTCGGTTAGAAAGTCGGTTTTTAGAGCAATTGCATAACCTTTCTATGTGAGAAAGGCAAAAGAATATTTAATTAGCTTAATCAGCATGAGTTCAATGTTATCTTCATGTGATTATATTTTGAAATGTTGGTGGAATGGGTTTGAAAGTGGAGGGAATGGGAGGTTACTAGAGTGGGAGTGGAGGATGCGTCAGAAATCCTTCATCTTATTTCGGTATACGGGGTGGATGAAGAAAATGCGGGCGTGAGGGTGGTCCAAGGGGAGGGGAGTGATGAAGGAGCGAGGTGTAAGGGTAAGGCGGGGGGAGGGGCGACGACGCAATACTCAACTGCATATTTTGCCTTCCATTTGAGACTTGGTTTGAGAAAATCGGTTCAGTCTTCACCGATGAACCGATGTGACTTTAAATGCAGCAGCAAGGTGCTTGAAAAGGACTTTCTCTTTCGGTAAGTTTCCACCTCCCACTTCCCACCAAACTTTCCTTTGCATATCTAGATATCCTTGTTGATTTACAGAACAAACATAATGGAAGGGCACGACAAGTTCAAACGGGCCAACTGTGTGACTGATTTGGAAAAAGTGCTTCATCGGTTTCATGGCATGATATCAAGACAAACCTCGGACTAATCCGGAAAATGCATTAAGTTGAGCGAGAGTCAGGTAATGTCACAAACAACACTAATAAACCTATCCGATAATTTGTATTGATTCCCCATTTTCTTCGCATAGGAAAAAGTTCTGCATGTATGCGTTGATGAAGGTGGTGTTCCGAAATTGCCATGAGCTGGATCCGCCTCAGCAACACGAAATGAGCTCCGTCACAACTGGTAGAGCGCAAAGCGCCGGTAAGCCAACAACAGCTCAACAGAATTAAGAAGTTATTCAATATTTAGCATAGCGAATAGTAAGAAGGTACAAAAGGCTAAGCGCTAAACTGCCGTTATACACATAACTGTCTCATGTGCTTTAGGATTCCCTGCATGGGACAATCATGCATATAGCGGCAGGAAAGTACGATTATTTAAAATGCGTATATTAATAATAAAATTTAATAATTTAAGTAATTTTCTTCTAAGAATAATCCTCTGTTTTTGTCCTGTATCGATAGCATATAGGTGAAATAGGTTCACAATATTTATTGATCTCATGTAATAAACCCATCCTATAACACTGCGCTTATAGGGTATATATGTATAAAAAACAATGCAAGGTAAATAGAATTGAATCGGACACGTAGTTTGAGTACAATTTAAGCAACGGTCCAAAATTATTGTGTTGCAATACTACGTAATTTCTCCAAATTTTGACGAACGTGTTTTAAGTGTACAAATTGTATGCCAATGAAAGGGTAATGAGCCTCTGTTGGCCTTATTAGGGAGAGGGACACACTAGTTCGTTATTTACTCTGCCTTCGATAGAATGCCTATAAATTGGCATCAATATCTTTGCTTTGTTTTTTGTAAGTAATAATGACATAATTGAATAACAGGGACTGGATCTGTATCTGTTGCCAGGAACTGGATCTTTATCTTGTTCCTAAGAATACCCAAGCGGCGCGGCGCTAGTGCGCAAGCGATTTCGTTTATTTCCTGTATCTTGCATTTCTTTTGATAATGATAATTGGTGGTGTCTAGTTAAGTTCTTCAACAGGCCAAGGGCTATCCTATGGTGTATAAAATGGCAGGTTTACTATCACCACAGAGAACAGACATGTTTGAACAAATAAATTTATAATACTTGTACAAACAATTTATAATACTTGTATATCCCAACCAGAGGAACAATCACAGATTAACAGACATAATACTCGAAGAGAAAACTGTTATGTCTGTTCGTCTGTGATATAATTATGTACATCATATTGAAATCTTTGGGCTCTATTCTCACAGTCTCATCACCTAGTGACTAGGAGAAAATTTCCTTCTAGTCACAGTGGCGTGACTGTAAGAATAGGGCCCTATATGTGGTCAACTGCCAGGCCGTTTTCTGTGCTATCATCAAGATTATGGTTATGTAGAAGTGCATCGATAGTCATTATGCTGGTGAATTATTTATTCATTTATGTATTTATGCATTTTTTATTAATTCATTCTCTATTTTTATGAACTATTCATAAATTACGTAAAACTTTTAAGGTGGAGGGGGTATGACAAAATGTTACATGTTGTGATATATGGAAGGCAGAATGTTATGTTTACTGCAGAAAAAAAAATTGATTTGAAGAATTCGTTACGTACTAGGAGACGGCGGGATAAAAAAAATTGTGACAATTTGTTAAATGGGTGGAGGGGGGATTAAATTTTGAACAAATTTTGTGTTTCGTAGTTTATGAATGGTCCCTTATTTATTTAATTAAATAACTATACTCTATTTACTTATATTTATTTTTTATTTATTTCATTTGTATATACGAATTTGTTAAATAAATATGCGATCTAATTATAATGGTTTATCTTCATCCAGTATTGGTACAACAGTGCCTTTAATTTGGTAGAAGTTCACTTGGTAACGCTAATTTATTTATTTATTCATCTAGTTCATTATTTATTTATCAAGGTTATATATTTATTTATCATTTTATATACTTTTAGTAATTCGCTATCAGGAAATGACCAGCCGTGGTCAATCCACGGTCTTCATTAAAGAAACTGTAGGTATTTTCTTCAGGACCTGGCTGTGAAAATTACATATTTGCTGCGACTAGTAGTCTAAATGAAACGGAAGATTCGACCGGTCAGGTGACTGTGCACAACATCTCTGATTATCATGATTAATTAGGGGTCATCCATATACCACGTGGAATTTTGGGGAGGGTAGGGTTCACGAAAAAATAAACGATTGTCCATGGGAAGGGGGTACTGGAAATGTCCACGTGGACTTTCAATTATATTTTTCTCTTTCACAAGAAAATGAAATAAATTTGTATCGTCATTGGTGTGAGCGCTTACCTTCAAATTTTATCAAGATTTTGATATAGTCAAAGTTCTTATACAGCATAGTGTGTGATGGTAACTATCATCAACAAAATCAGAGGAAATCGTGCGAAAACAAAACCCGAGAAAAAAAATTTCTTGTTGACTCATTTGATTCAATCTTCTGTGACTTGGTTAAATACCACTAATATTGGACTTGAAAGGTTCAAGAATCCATAGGTTACTTCAACTTTATGTTATTATGATGAATCTTTAAAACGTAAATATAAAACACCACAATGCCGTTCAGCAATAAGATATATCCATGGAAATTTTACAACAGACTGAAGAAGTGTGTGATATTATGTGGTTGAAGTTTGAACGATTTTCATTAAGTCCTTCTTCGCCATTTTCATGAAATTACCCGAAAAAAAAATTGGAAAGTCCACGTGGACATCGAAGGGAGGGGGGGGGGGGTTAAAAACGAAGGTTTTTTGTCAACGTGGAATGTGAACGGCCCCTTATGTTTATAGGGTAAATTTATAGAAAAACTAATATGCGTTAAAATATCTTATCAACACATCCAGAAAAACAAAAAAAAGCACCTCTGCGACGTAATGTTGAGTAGGCTTCAATTTAGTGCAAATAGTTTTAGGGAAAAAATAATATGTGATATAAAACCTAAAAATCATAATTCGTATCAACTTGACCGGTCTCCTCTACTTTGTTAATCTTTCAATTGAAATCAATGCTTCATATAACAGTTCTATAAGTACGTTACTGTTTTCATATGACATTTAAAAACTAACAAGAGATCGCAGATGACGCCCGTAGATCTTAAGATCTGTGCTCCAGGGAGTTATTGGATTATCTGAAACATGTGTAGATATCATCATAGAGCCATATTCTCACAGTCACGTCACCTAGTGACTAGAAGAAAATTTTCTTTTAATCACTAAGTGTCGTGACTGTGAGAATGGGGCCCATAGTTTCTGATTTGTTAAGTTATTAAGTTATGATTTCACGTAGAAAGAAGGTTTCACCATAAATTTTCACATTTGGGAGAAATATTGGTGTTTATACAATTTTTCCTCCTTAGGGAGGATTATAGCATAGTGCATATTTTGCTTGTCTTTCACAAATTCCTAAAGCTCGTCGATCTTTTTCCTAACCTCCATCAAGTACGACTTCTCATGATGGTAGTCATTTTGGGTCGTGTCGCTACCTGATCTCGGGGTGAACACTCGATTCAGTAACCCCATCTCTCGTTGGCTTACTCTGTACCAAGTCGCTGCTGGTACTCGCTGTGGCTACCGGTAGCGTAACCGGTTTACCACTCTTTGCAGTGCACCACTCCAAACGAAATCGCGTCCTCCTTTGCTTTGCATGCTTCTCCAATCAGATTTGTTTATTTCGATGTATCTATGCTGGTGGATCCCAACTGCTGGCCGCTATCTCAACTCGTTGTTTGTAGTCGCCTATTGTGAGGGTTGTACACGATCCTTCATGAGGATCGAGCCCAGAACCGGATCGGCGTTTATCAGGAATGTCAGGAATAACCTGTTTTTACTGAAGACACGCACGCTCTTGAAAAAGTCGCATTTTAATGTCACCGTGATTGTGTACTGTACACAACGCTTTAATTTTTGGAGATGTATAGGCATTCTTTATTTGGTTTGAAATCCGCGCAAAATCTCGCGCGGATTTGGCGCATTTTTATTTTGTCATCTTCCGTAACAACTCCGAAGAGACTCATCAGAGAGCCGAAGCAATGTATTTTAATGGACGATAAGACCTACGTAAATTTAATATCGGTTCAGTGCCAGACTCACAATTTTATAATACAAATGAGGTTAGCGGATGAAAGATTCAGTAAAAAGATACTGGTGTGGCAAGCGATCTGTTCATATGGCTTCAAAAGTTCATCATTCTTCACAATGGACACGATCAACGGTGAAAATTACAGGAACGAATGTATCTTAAAACAACTTTTACCTGTGTATCTCAAAATTTCGATCTTGTCGAAAATTTGCGTAAGCTCCTAAACTGCCTTGAGCTGTGTCCAATTAAAACGGTATTGGTTAAAAGTTTAACGACATTTGAGAAGGTATGGGAGAGAGATCTATTCTATCGAAGTTTTCCAGAACATGTGGTTTACAGCTGCTCGATCCCAAATATTGTGCAGAATCTGATGGATGGCATTAGTTCAAAAGTTTTTCAGGTAGAAAAAATAAATCACTTACAACGAACGTATTAGTCTATGTTTTCACTCGAAAACAGCGCATCCACTTTATAAAATGAACAGTCCTTAATCATCATAAGTCGGCGAAAAATTCATTAGCCTACTTTAAGCGAATTTAGATGCTCGGGAACTTCAGATGCAGCGTTCAAAACTCGTTGACGTTGACGGGATGTTGATGAATTATGGCACACTAGTAGTTGTGTTCATTTCTTTTAACCCGAACTCGTGCCGGAGGCAAACATTGTTCAAGTTTTTTTTCGCATTTCATCGCTGACGAAATGTCACCACAGCGGTTAAAAAATCTCCCTCCATTACCAAGAGTGCCAAAACCCTGCCAGCTTTTCGGAGCTAACTCGTGCTGGAAAATTGTGTAGCTCACCGGTGGTAGGTGAACTACAATGTAGTTGTTTGATATGAAAACTGTTCCATGTCGCATGTGGAAAAAGATCAAACATCCAGTTTGTCAGCGTTTTACTCTAAAACTAAATCTCCAGTCATCGTTTCCTCTCAGCGCGATGAGTGCCATATATAGTGCACTACATCCGTTCCAGTCTGGTATTTGTGGCATGTTGCAGGAAAAAAAAGTGAAAAGAAAATTGCTCGCTGGTTTCCATACAGATCAAACTATGTTGGTACCACCGAAGTATGACAAAGCTGCGGGAAATAGGAGTGCATGTACCGTTCATACTTCGGCACCATGCAAATGTAATTTGAGATTGAACAAATTTATGAAATATCACGCAAAGGAAATACACTTTTCTTCTGATTTCCTCCCGTCCCGTGACACGGGACCATAAACGAAACGGAAACTGGTTGAGCAAAGCTGGCTGGGTTCAAGTTGCATTCAACCTTCGCTTGGCTGTACCTACGGTGTTTGACCGCCCGGCGACGTTGTTGGCACGAAGGATACCGTTTTGCTGTGAAAAGGGCAAAGGTGGATAACCCACGTGATTGTTGTGGCATTTTGACACCACCGAACAAAAGGCGATTTTTTTTTTGCGCTATCCCATCCGACCATGACCGGATAGAAATGGACAATTCCGTCACACGTTCGTGACAGGTCGGTGTGGGGATAGTCGATCAAAAAATAAACTAACCGGATGGGAAGGGAAACTGAAAAAAACGGGAATCGTTGCGGAAAATTTTTGATGTATGATTCTTTCCGAACGGGGACACTGTATCCTTGGGTATTACCTTGCATTTCATCTAGGGATCATTCACAGAGGCTAAAACTTTATGATTCTGCGGGGAATTTCGTTTAGATGCCTATGCCATACGATCATCCGGACGAGAGAAATTTTGAAAAAAATAATCTCTTCAACGAATAGAATAGCAGCAACACACATATCAGGAACGAAATGTATTGATTAAAAGATACGCATATTGTAGTATAGGTTTTCACCTTAAACTCACAGTTGTTCATTATATAATATTTTTACGAATTCGTCTTGACCATGATTTCCAATAATTTCCAACCAATTTTTTTCTTAGCTAGTTAACCTGTCAAATATGAAAGGTATAAGAAACTTCCAAAAAGCCCAAATCGAAAGAATAATTCAATTTTTTTTTGGTCAATAAGCAATGAACGTTAAAAATGACTGACTCTAATAAAAACAGCAACATATCGGTGTGCCATCCGTACTATAAGTAAATGCCATAAAAATCAATCCATGCAGCTCATGACGGCGCAAGATATATCAAAGCAGCTCATGAGAAACTGCTTTTCCGTCGTCGTGCTCTGGCTGTGAAGCAACTTCCGATGGCGACAGAGGGCTCAAATCACTTTTGCTTCGCAGCATGCTGTGACGATATGAAAATTACGATGTCGATGTCACTGAAGTTTGCAATTTTTATGCGTTTGTGCAGGAAATCAGTGTCAGGATCAGCTGTGAACTAATTGTATGTTGAGTGGTTTATCAATACTTTGCGCTGTCCATTTGACTTTATATTTATTTGAATTTACCATTTATTCAATGGATAACCAATTTATTGGGAGATCGACAAACTGGGACAGTGTCTGTATGTGTGTGTATGTATGCATGTGTACTGATTTCATGTAACAACGTCTGAACCGATCTTAACGAAACCAATATCAAATGGACATGACAATTTGACACTATTATTTTTGTTTTTAAATGTGTTTACTTTCTGAGATATTGGTGATTTTGTCAAAACACAACAGGTTTTTAGCAAATAACTTTCGAACAAAGCAATTATGTCGCGCTATGTGCATATAACTAGAAAGCGTATAAAAATAGATCGTCTGAATCTGTTCCCGAACGGCTAAGATATTAAACATGCGCTAACAGCCACAAGAATCATCCGTAGAGCTGAAGTTATTGCAATTGTTCTGATTTAATTTCACTGGAGCAGTAGGGGAACCCGGGGCTAGTTAGCGGTTGGGGTAAGTTGGCGGGATCCCCTTTTCTCCGTTTATATTAGACATATGGCGCTGCTTCTCGTTGTGTACCTCAGGTCATGTAAAATACAATATCTATGTTTATGTTGCAAAACAGTTTGTTTTATAGAAGTTGTGGGGGATTATGTGTTTTTGAGCACACCAAGTAAATTTTCCTAATTTTGAACATTTTGTATCATTTAAGATGATTTTTAATCTATTCCAGGAATGATAATATTTTTCGATAGTGCGTGAAAAGAGCTTTCAGTATCCGTATAAATATTACACCTATCCACAAACAAAAGTTATTTTTTTTAATAGTTTTTTATGAAATATGCGGTTGGGGTAAGTTGGCGGTACTATTTACAGTGCAAAAATAATGATCAAATATTTTTATTTCTGGAATTCACACCACAGTAAGAAAATCTTTTTCTTGGGTATCTCGTCAATTCAAGGGACATTTACTTTAGCCAATCGCCCGAAGAATTTCGAAAATTTGCTTTTGAATATGGAGTACGCGCCGTCGTTAAAATGCAGTGGTATTGAGACTGAAATATAGTGGCAAATATCGGTTAATATACAATTTTATTTCGAAAAAACATTCAGCACGTTTCATAAGAACCCCTGAAGTAATTAAATACCCGTTTGATTGTTTATTTTCCGGCGTACACATACATGCCAGCGACTTACATCGAAGTCGGCGTTGGCGGGTTTTACGTGTCCCATATTTTTGTCTATAAAACAGACAATGTAACAAAAACTTTCACAAAACTCAGGGATCTTGCCAACATCCTATCAGCCCTTTAATGCAACATATTCTTTTTAACAAGATCTCCCTAATAAACATCTTATGGTCCAAGAGCCTAACGACCTGTTCAGAGAATCATCCAAAGTGTAAGTGGAATTGTTGGACTTTATGGGTTAAAGTTTGTGTATATTTTTTTTATTAGGGCTCCCTAAATCAAGTCAATGCGGGTCGCAACGGGAGTGCCGCAGGGCTCCAATCTCGGTTCAACTTTTTGGAACGGGATGTACGGTCATAACACTACCGCTGCCCAATAAAGTGAAAACTGTGGGTTTCGCGGACGACGTGTCGCTAACGGTAATGGGTGTGACACTTGAAGAATTGCAAGTGTCGAATGAATGAATGAGGTCAAGCTGTAAATAGTTCACCACGTCAAATCGACAATGCGTACAGGAATCAGGAATCAGAATATATTGGCTTAAATGGCACGTTTCCCGGATGTAGTCGGGGATTTGTGCCTTGCCATGTGTTTTCATCATTTCCTGAGTGGAAGAAGGTGGTGTGGGGAAGTAGAATTGGAAGGGTGCGATAATAATAACAGCACAAAAACAAAAACAAACAGCAGGTAAGTTAATCTCATAAATAGTTCAACTTGCCTGCGAATAAGCCTAAAGCTCTTTACCACATTGGATAAGAAACTTTTGTATGTCTCTGAGTTTCAGTCGACCAAACATGGTTTCGTCTATATAAGGACTGCTGAAGACTCGAAATCGCAATTTCGCTACCGCTGGACAGTTGCATATCAGATGATATGAGGTTCCGTAGTCGGATTCACAAAGATCACATGAAAACGACTCAGCGCGCTGAATAGTTGCCATGTGATAATTGAGTTTGCAGTGGCCGGTTAAAGCCCTGGTCAGCATGCCGCAGTGGAGCTTCGAAAAATGTAGGAGACTTTTCGAAATCACTGGGCACGGTTGTTCTAGAAACGCCTTTGTTTGGCGACACGTTTGTAGATTTCTCCAATAATTGCCGAAGCCCAGGACCGTATTTTTTCCCTTATCCAACTTGTCAAAATTGGCAGCGCGGGCTCAGGACCAACGAAGTCAATCGCTGAACCTGCTCTGGCCAATTCGTCAGCCCATTCATTTCCAGTAATACCGCAATGTCCGGGCACCCAGACAAGGTAGATAGTGTTGTCAATGCTTAGTTCTTCGATTTGGGTTCGACACGCGATCATTAGCTTGGACCGGGATTTGTCTGAGTTAAGGGCCTTGATTGCAGCCTGACTATCGGAGCAGAAGTTTATAACTCTGCCGGACAAACTCAGTTGAAGGGCCGATTGCACCCCGCACATAATCGCAAAGATTTCTGCTTGGAATACAGTACAGTATCTACCTAGTGAGTGAGATTGTTCCAATCTCATTTCACGACAGTAGACACCAGCACGTCCCTCCATCAGAGAACCGTCAGTGTAACAGACCACTTGCGTTTGTTGTTGTCTTTCCATACAGCCAGACAACCACTCCTCTCGAGAGGGAATCTTCACATGGAATTTCCTGTAAGGAAAACTACAAGTGAGTGTAATATCGCTGGGAGCAAGAATATCTCCACCCCATGTAACCATTGGTGACCACAATCGTGTATGGCGGGTAACAAGATCAACATGGTTACTGTTCCAAAGCCCAGTAACCTGCAGTCTGTATGTACATGATGATGCAGCAGTCGGAGTCGTGGTGAAAGCACCAGCCATGAGTGCCATTCTTTGCAGATGGTTTAGCTTTGACTGGACTGTCACCACCTCTCCCCTCTGCCACCACACTAGGCATCCGTATGACAGTATTGGACGTACAATTGTCGTGTAAATCCAATAGATGTATTTAGGTGTGAGACCCCAGGTCTTTCCAAAAGTTCGTCTGCACTGCCCGAAGGCCATGCACGCTTTCTTGACTCTGAGCTCAATGTGAGCAGACCAATTCAGTTTGGAATCCAATATGACTCCAACGTATTTGACTTGATCTGCACGTGAAAAGAACCACTGAAGTTTTGTTTGGGTTAACTGAAAGTTTAACTTATCGACACCACTGTTCGACAGCTCTTAATGCATTCAAAGATTGTTCCGATGCAAAATCCAGTAATTAGTATTTGGCAATCGTCAGCAAACCCGTAGGTTGGAAATCCAAGCTCATTGAGTTTCTTCAACTAGCCGTCGGCTACCAAGTTCCATAACAAAGGTGACAGAACGCCACCCTGAGGACAACCGCAAATACTCAACTTCCGTATCTCAGCCTGTCGCAGTGACGAGCAAAGTATGCGGTTACTAAGCATTGCATTTATCCAACATGAGATACATGCATGTATCCCATGACCGCGCGTCGCTTCCAGAATAGACTGGAAGGACACATTGTCAAGAGCACCCTCAATATCTAGGAATACACCCAAGCTAGATTGCTTGAGCGAGAAGGCTTTGTCAATGTTGAAAACAACATCGTGAAGCAGAGTGATCGTGGATTTCCCACACTGATATGCATGTTGCATTTTGTGCAGTGGATATTCAACTAAACTAACGTTCCTGATGTGATGATCGATTATCCGTTCCAAAGCTTTCAGAAGAAAAGAACTTAAGCTGATAGGCCTAAAACTCTTGGCTTCTTCATAGCTTGCGCGCCCCCCTTTGGGAATAAATCTAATTGTTATTTCTCGCCATGCTTTCGGGATATACCCGATAGCAAGACTGGAAAGCATAATCTTTTTTAAGACATGTTTAAGAATATCAAATCCCTTTTGCAGTAGCACGGGAAGTATTCCATCTTTTCCGGGTGATTTGTATGGAGCAAAGCTGTCAACTGCCCACTTGACCAATTCAGTGGAAACCAATGTGCGTGCTAACGCCCACGAGTCCGAATCACCAGAATGAGATCTGTGAACATTGTTCAACTCCGGATCGATACAACCTGGAAAGTGTGTGTCGAAGAGACAATTAAGAACATCTTTTTCGTCCGTCACATAAACACCATCTCTGGTTTTTGAGGAGTTCATCTGAAAATCATTCGATTTGGAGAGAATTTTATTTAATCTGCTAGCCTCGTTCAGACTAGAGACATAAGTGCATAGCCAGCCCGTTCTGCAGATCTAAGACATTTCTTATATGCACTACGAGCTGACATGAAAACCCTGGAGTCATCACGCTGACGCCGGTTCCAAGCTCTTCTCATAACTTTCTTCATTCTTTCAAGCTCAGCCCTCCACCAAGGGGTTCCCCTAGTCGATTTAACAGTACGAAGTGGACAAGCTTGTTCGTAGGATGCTAATATAAATGAGTTTGTCGTATCCACGACGTCATCTAAGTCATCTAGTTGACTAATTGTTGGAAAATATCCATGAAATTTCGTCGCCAAGTTTTCCAAAAAGAAGTCCCAGTTTGTAGATTTAGTATTACGATATGTCACCACATTGAAGGTGACATCAAAATGATCGAAAAATATATATATGTATGATCGGATAGAGACGGTTCAGTTTCATTTGGAACCTGCAAATTTCCCAGTTCATGCAAAATTCTATCAGAGCAAAGTTTTATGTCTAACACCTCCTCCCTCCCAGACCTCGCAAAAGTTGGTCGGTTTCCCACATTCAGAATATGGAGATTTGTACTACTTATGTACTCCATCAGTTCAGAGCCTCTCAGATTGATGTCTGAGCTGCCTCAAATGATGTGATAAGCATTCGCATCACTGCCGATAATGAGCGGAAGCCCATTTCCGCTACAATATGATACAACGCTTTTGAAATCATCAGAAGGAGATGACTCGTTATGCGGTAGGTATGCTGAACAATATATATATATATATTTTTTCTCTACGTTTCCGACAGTCAGTGTGAGAACGTTGTGGAGACACCGGAGCATGTTGTCTTTGAATGTCCGCGGTTCGAAGCGACACGCGGAGAGACGCTCGAAGCGGGAGGGTTGAACATCAACCCGAAACATGTCGTTTAGAGAATGACAAGCGACGTAAACACGTGGAACGCGGTCACCAGAGTAATGGTTTTGGGGGAGCAATCACCGCCGGGAAACGCATCACCAGAGTAGGTTAGGCTAGCCGAGAAGACCGCAATAAAGCGGCGGATATGGGTAACCGGGCGCCAGCGAATCAGACGCAACGCCCAACCCGGAATCGTCGAACCGACCACGGCGCCATACCGACTGTCAAGAGAGAAATATATCGAAAATCAAGAAGAATCGGATCGGAAGAACTTCTTTCGTCGGGAACTCTCGTTGGCGTAAGCCCATCAGTTGCGGGTCGTCGGGGTACCAGCGAATCGAACGCCGGAATCGCCGAACTGATCTCGACACCTAGTTCATTGGCTCGGTTTCGGGAGAACTTCTCTCGTCTGGAAATTCTTCGTCGTTTGATTAGTTCACGAACAAATTGGGAGCTCAATGAGTAAGTGGCGCTGAATGGCACGAGAAGGGACTTGTGGTGCTGAATGCCACAAGGGAGTCGAAGGGCTCGGTAAATTAGGCAATCTCAGATTTGCCACCCAGATTGTCTTCGTAGAAGCAAAGCACAAAGTCTTGACCCACGGCTAGCTTTCCGACTGCCATGCAGAAACTGCCAGTCTGTGTGGATGGTCGAGAGTTAGAGTTAAAGTGGGTGCTATGCACATAAAAAACCCCTCTCCAAAGTAATTCCGTATGGTAGTGCCGGGGAGAAATCAGCTTTTCTGGGCAAGAGCAGTTGCTTTAAAGGATCAGGTGGCAGCTTAAAGCCGTTCCCTGAGATGTTGGTTTTTGTACATTGTTCGTGCTCAGGGCTTTTTTGAAATTTGTTCTGCTTTCTAAAAAACACACACGCACCTACAGATATTGTTCCAATTTGCCGAGCTGAGTCGATTGGTATATAAGACTCAACCCTCTGGGTCTCTTTTTAATTCGAACGTATCCCATACATTTCGTTTATAAGAAATGTAGCAAGGGGTTAAAAAACCTTACCGTTAACGCTCCTATAATTAAAACTTCTATAATCAAAACAAAGAAAAATCTTAACGTTGTCATCATGTAGCTCTTTGTCCTTGACTTGTCCGACCACAAAATTGATACTTCCATTTCATACCTCGTTTCTTCTCCCAGCAGGCATTCACCGAGTTCAAAACTTTTCCATTTGACCATACTTCTACCGCCAGTTCGTTGAGTGGATTAACTGACCCTATCTTACACTGTCGATGTCGGTTCATCGAGAAATGTTAGCCACTGCAAAAGTTCTATCGCCCCCTGAAGGGACACTATCGTGTGCAAGAAAATTAATCATCAACGGCATATCGACCGGATCCTTAACCCGCTGAGATCCTCTTCACGTTCAATAAAGTTTGTGACAATGGTTTAAACCAGAAGGTTGGTTTTAACGCCTTAACAAAGTTGGTTATCCTGTCCGAGACTGTGTCCCTTTGTCCGTCGCCGTCGTCTGATCGCAGCCTGCTGGTATGCAAAAAGGAAGCAACACACAAAATGAAAACGCTCGCGTGCTAAGCGCAAGGATGAAAACTTTCTGATTTATGTCTGTTATTCAAAGCCAAAACTTGCTTCCTTTCCACTTTTCAAGTGTTCGAGTTGCTGAAATCTCTATAGCCAATCTTAAAAGGGATATAAAGCACTTTGGTTTATAGGAATAAGGATAGCCTTTTACTGGAACCACTCACAAAGAAGCAGGGTGCGGTGTTTGTTGGAACGAAGATGTTTTTTTTTCGCTCTTCCGATTCAACATCCGATACTTTTTAATTTAGATTTCATTCCTTGTTTGCCCATCGATTAGTCGGAGAAAAATGAAGGCATCCGGCCAATCAAACCAGAAAGAGCGAAAAACTCGGAAAGCATACAACGGGATGCTATTTGTGATGTGGTTGAGGGTCGATTGGAAACGATGTGGTTGGAGTGAAAGCTCGCTTTTGAGTGCCCTCGGGCGTTTAAGTAGGAATGCTCTTGATTGGTTTCAGTTTAAATGGATTTGATCTCGTTTCTGTAGATGTACAGGGGAAAGGGGCGATTTGGAGGTCATATTACTGATTATACACTCAATTAAGTTAGGAAATTCTCAACAGCAAATTTGGAAACTGTTGGCTTTATTAATATTTTTGAATTAAAAACCAAACAGGTTTGCTTTATAATAAAACTCCAACGATGTCCATTTTCGATACCCTTCCCCTACAATGAAACTGCTGTTGACAGTGATAGACTGCTGTCGAAGATGGAGTTGACATAAATTTAATATTTATGAAAATGCAAACTAGCTCCCAATTTCTGCGTTGACTTGGGTCTCGTAAAACAGTGAAGACGAAATAACACAGCTGAGATCTTCTGGGAAAATCTTCATGAGCCAAGCTACTGACGAACGTTATATCTATAATCCGTTCTTATAGTTTTTGCCCTCTCGCCACACGGGTTCTTTCATATGCATGCTTTAAGTATTAAATTTTTATTAGATCATGATAGTGAACCCTTTTTTTCCTACGTATTCTCGACGCAACAAAGGATCATTACATTAAGAAGGCACTTATGAAGAAAATTTAGCTGAAAATGGAAAGTAAAAAGCAGACCATGACTAACCAGTATTCAGGCATGACGCGACGATGGCACGTCGGAGAGGGTTGTCTGCCGTTGGGCACATTCGAGTCATTGTCCTGTTCTGTCTTGTAGGATAGTTCAGGCTAGCCAAGTCGCATTTTATGTTGTCTCATGACCAACAGTTAGCTACGGAATTTTCACAGCGTCAAGGAGAGTTGTGGTTTTCTGAAGTTTGGTAGAGCCAACCAAACAGATAAATAATTTCAAAATTTTCTATACTGGAATTAAAGTGCCAACAAATGTTCTATGTTCAATTTATTTCATTGAATTAGAATGATTTAGGGTCGATTTCTTCACCCTCGCTTAATTTTTAAACTAGGTTCACCAGTGCGTTTAAACCTGGCTTAAGCGCTAAGCGATTTCTTGGCCCTTATTCCACTAAACTTTATTTTTATTATTGTTTTGCATACTTTAAATATTTTCGAATAAATCTATTTTAGTGTTTTCTCTATCCGCCCTTTTTCCACTGTTTTTAATTGTAGGTTTCTCTCATTTTCCTAAAAAATATTTTTTTTAGAAAATGAACCAGAAATAGATCTAAGTTCACACAGAAATATCTGGAATGGCGAGCTTTCTGTATCTGTGGTTTGAAAAGCGAAATTTTCGTTACCACCGAGACGATAAACCAGGAAATTTAAACGAAACCCGATCAGAATGAAATAACAAGATTATAACAGAACACAATTTTTGTAACCTATTGTGTTATAAATTAGGTCTCGTTAGTAGTTAAAATAACAGAAATTTATAACAAGTAGCAATGCGAGATATAATTTTGAAATATTTCTGTTATGTGTTTCTGATCGGGAAGAGTGGACGAAAAAATACGTTTGTTACCTTCTATCACAGAGCACAGACATATAAGCTGGAACAAACTTTCCCGAAAAACCTGTGAAAACATTTAAATAAAAATACGTTGAAAATCACCATCGCATACAGGTTCGCATGCATGAGGCACCATTGTATCCAAGTTTGCACACAAGTCCCGTATAGCGATTGCTGGCTGATCGAAGCGCCGGCCAGTGGCAAGTTGCTACTTGCTGTTGTCATTTCAAAGCGACAGTTTTATTTCTTACACAAGTTGCAAACTTTACTTGTATGTCAGTTCTCAGTGCTTTTATGAAGCAACATGATTATTCCATGCTATTTTGGCCAGATATTGAATCCTGCCATTACGGAAAAAAGACATGTGAGGAATTCCACGAAGATCCGCCCGAAAATCTTCAAAATTGTGACCGACCATCTTAAATTCCGATGAAACTTTTTTTACACGTTTCACCGGCATGGAAGACTAAACATTTTTTACAGGCAATAGGATTAATTGGCTCAAGAGCTCTTTTTTTAAAATTTAAATAGCAAAAAACTCATTTTTTAATTTTTCATATTTTTTTCAACAAAAACCTAAAGAGAAAAGAAACAGTTTGAATGTGATAGCATGATGGAGAGCATATCGGTGAAATTTTTTTTCTTACGATAGCTTTATATATGTTGTAAATTTCATACTAATTCTCATACAAAATCATAATTTTATTACATAATATAATTTTAAGTCTCATTTTAAATCAAAATGTAATTAACAAAAACCTTCCAAAATACGATACTGGTCGAGATATTTGATATTTTGCTCCAACAAAAACAATTAATTCGTGAAATTATGCCCATTTTAAAAGTTATTCGCATTTCTCCCTCATAAACTGTCAACAATCTAATGTTTATCTATTTAAAGACGCGAAAGAAATTTTTTCAGTGCATTTGAATCATGAAGAAGCTTTCAATAAAAAAAGTTTCCCTAACGACAAACAAATAGTTATCGCTGATCCGTCTATCTCAGCAGACGTATTCAACGGAATATAGTTACAATTTTTTTTCGAACACCATAATATTCGCCGGAGGGGGTCTAAAGCTTGTTGAAGGTAACAAGTCCCCAGCCGCAACATGGACATGTTGAGGAAACGCACTTTCTTCATCGATGTTCGTGGAATACGCAAATTGAAAGATGAAACCATAGATATAGATATCGAAAAACAAAAATAATAGCGAGAGTCGATTGTTGGCGACGTTCGTTCAACTGGGCAATAACAGTTCTTAGACTACTGAACAGTTTGATTGGCGTCATCCCATGTGGTTTCCAAGCATCTAGAAACATAAAATGGAAGAAATGAATTAAAGAGTTGAATGAAAAATCAGTAATTGCTGAGATTCGAGTGTGTATCTTCGTCGCGAGCGGTGACTTTCGTAGAGCTCCCTAATTTTCATCATTTTTGGCACAGTTTACTGTCTCCCGGTTATCAAAAGTGTTAATAACGGTGCAATTTAACAATTATACAAAGTGAAGTGGTTTATAAAAGCATTTTTCGGCATATTTTCGACAGACGCGAGTGGTGACAGTTTGTGAAAATTGAATTCCGGCAAATGAAAAAATATCTTTTCCTCGTATTACGGGCCGTCGATTCCCGATGCAAGGACAATAAAAGTGTACAGAAAACATCTAGAAACACAGTGTACATTGTAAAAATAGTGAAAAATGGTTTTTCAGAGAAAAAAATTCGATCCGAAAAGTGAAAAAATATGGCAATAAGAAAAATTGACATTCAAATAATTGGCGTTTCACCAGCGACTAGCGACTACCAGGTGTCGCCCAAAATTCTTCGCCCGAAAAATAGGTGGCAAACAAGCCGGTCGGTGCTCAGCTAATTTCGTCCGCGTCCCTTGTCACCTATTTTTTTATTGAGTGTTTCATCGGCGGTGCTATCTTTAAAAATGAGCCGCCTTGGATATTCAACTGTTTTTTTTACTATATTATTGCAAATGACTAGAGGTTTTGAGTCTTTTATATTCGGGATTGCAAATATTTTGTCGCATGTAAATTTTGGGTGTTCGTTGATGTGATGGCGCTGTAAGGGAACACGTATCTACCGGTCGGCAAACTTTTCTTTGGACTGAGCAAACTATTTTTTATGTTTCTTTAGGGTTTGTTTTACCAACGGGGAAACCGATTCACAGAGCATTCAATGTGCTTTAGGTATGGCCTTATTTGAGTAGGAATGATAACTTCAATCATGTATAAGGTTTGAGCATTGACAATTCGCGAGAGGGATCGGGGACCGGTTGGCAATTACCTTCAGTAATGTCAGCACGAAGAATAAATGTTTTGCTGTCATTTTCATTGCTTAGTTTTCTATTCTATTGCATGCATCAACGCGAGTCTAAGTCTATTGATGACATTTGGTCCTTAGACCGGCGACGACTAGGAGCTATCAGCGTTCTGCCGATAGTAGCAGAATGAGATTATGCGATATAGCCGAGAAAACAATACCGTAAAAGTTGTTCGGAAATCAGCGACAATAAGACTTTAATTTGACTAGTATCGATGATCGCGGGTCAATACGTACTGAAAATTCGCCGCGTCTGTTTTAATGAATCTAATTTCAAGTTCCGTTATTGGTAACAAGCCCGTGCATCAGGTTAACGATCCTCTGTATTTCCCTTCAATGTTCGATATAATCGTTCGTATACGTGTATTTCACAAACAATCCGATATTAGAAATAGGAAATACTTTCGTTGATTTATAACATCTAGAGCTATCATAGCTCTCTGTCTGTATAACGTTTTATCACTCGGTAGTTTGCAACCCAAAAAATATATCGTAGAGAAGGAATAGCGAAATTAGTCTAAATAATGTCGCAATAAATAGTGATCCGGCCCATTACACAGATAAGATTAGCTTTTCTAGGCAATACTCCCACGATCGGCTGTGTGGATGTGAAATTGCTTTTGTTTAGAAAACAGGATACTCTCGGTAGATCTTATTTTTCGAGCGATTGTGTTCTCGAAAACTAACTGAACTACTACCTAATAAACTATGCTATACAGGACGCATCGCTTGCTTGGAGCGAATCCTAGACCCTGTTCCCTTCCCAACCACCAACTCCGCGATACCTGTGGAAGATTGTGATGAACCTTCTGTATAAGATTCCTCATTTTATTCAAACGATCGCCGGGTAAAATCAGCACCGACACGATAGAAACCACGAAAAAATTCGTTGTGTAATTGAATATTATTAAAAAATATAAGAAAGGCTCCTTATAGCCGGCTATCCGGAGTTCAAGTTGCTTATTTTGCTAATCGTCTTAATACAACAAATGATAAATTTCCCAAATTCTCGGCAGCCGGCTGCCCAGAGTAATTATTACATGATAACGCTATTGGCACATTTACTAACAACTCTCCCCATCCCGTGATACATGTGGAGATGCAGAGGATTCCTCGGTCTCTAGTAGCAACATGTATCGGACTAACATTCCTTCCTTTCCCAGAAGATCTGCATTCGGACGTGGCCGGCGTCGGTATTGATCAACATGCAGGGATCAGAATAGATTGTACAATGTGGCTCATCATGTTATTCCCAAGCATGTTGTTCCAATGAACATTTTGCAACCTAATTTGGTTCTGGTCAATAACGGAGTAGCAACTACGGGCGATCTCTTATGCTTATGCTTTTGCTTATGCTTACGCAAATTGAAAGATGAAACCATATATACTTCCATCGCAAAGCAATTGAAGCTCACACCGAAAGATGTTTCAACGATACAAATTGACCGGGTTGAAGGCAAGGTGTATGTCGAGATGAAGACGCACGAAGGAGCAAACAATATCGTTGAGACATTCGACAACAAGCTGCTGCTCTCCAACGACGATAACAAACACCGAGTAAGACTGTATATAGAGGACGGTGGTATAGATGTAAAGCTACATCATCTTCCACCCAGGATGCCAGAATCGTGGATTGCTGACTTTTTCGCAGACTACAGAGAAGTCATGAGCATCAAACACGAGGCATGTCGCTCCGAATATTTTGCTAACATACCCAGTGGGGTCCGCAACATGCGCATTCGCATGAAGCAGCCAGGGTAAGGATTACTCGAGTGTAGTTGTCGGTCGTAGTAGAACGAGAACGAGAAGCCAATCCCGCACGTCGCGTAACGTCCCACGACAGAGCACAACCCACTGAACAGATCCAGAGCACCAAACGAGCGGCAGAGGACAACCCGAACCCTTCGACCCCGTCAGCAAAATTTAAGAAACCACCAGCAGCACCAATACCGTCAACAAACAGCGAGCTCCATCCACATGGGCAACAAGCCGATGACGAAAATACGGAGAGCGAGGACCCAGAAAACACACGCAGTGAAACTAACAGCAGCCGACCGATTCCTCTCACGAGTGGACTCGAGAGAGAAACAATGGAGATCTCCGACGAAGAAGATCACTCAGGAATGAGAAGGAAGCTACGATCGACAAACATCAACGCATCGTCGGCAAGTAAAAAAAAAACAACTGAAAATGCCACAAATAAATAACACACAAACCTTCTCATACACGATCGCCACATTAAATAGAAACGGAATAAGTAATACAAACAAGATCAACGCTCTCATCACATTTATACACACACTAGATTTAGATATTATATGTATGCAAGACGTACACAGCAAAGCGATCCAAATCCCGGGATACGAAATAATCTTTAACATCAATGAAACCAGACGTGGTACAGCGATCGCTCTCCGAAGTGGTATTGTAGCTAGCCGGGCGCAAAGGAGCTTAGATTCGAGGGCCTTATGCATCAACTTGCGAAGTGAGGTAACAATTATAAATGATTACGCGCCATCTGGATCTCAAAACAGAAATTCTTGTGAGGTTTTCTTCAATCACACCCTGTCATACTAACTTCAAAACCGTTCAAAATACTGCTTAGTAGTCGGAGATTTCAACTCGGTTCTAAGTCAGACAGACACTACAGGAGTGTCAAACTTGAGTTCAGCTTTAAAACGCGTATGCGATGGAATAAATCTGAAAGATGTTTGGAGAGCTTTCAACTCTCAGGATGAGTACACGTTCGTGAGGGGTCGAACTATGTCCAGAATTGACAGAATGTATAGTACAAGTTTGTCTTCCCAACATTCGGTTTTGCCAACACCAAGTTAACAGCTTTAGTGATCATAAAGCGGATGTGATGAGAATCGTACTTCCGATTACAACCAACAGAATGGATACTATACAACAATCTAATGACACCAGAAAACCTTCAGGAATTTAGGGTAAAATAGATATATTGGACAAGACAAAGACAAAACTATAACTCGTGGACAGACTGGTGGTTCAGATACACTAAAAGAAAAATTGCTTCTTTTTTTCGATGGAAAAACTCCATCAAGTTAAAAACCTTTAACGATACTATGGGCAAGCATATGAACGGCACAAAGATCAAGACTGTACCACCGAAATAAATAGAATAAAAGCTATAATGTTACAAAAACAAATATTAGGTGTTATATTCAAAAACTCAGTGAAAGAAACAATCTCTGCCAATTGGGAGCGAATCTGCCGACTAGTAAACGCACTTCTATGGATGAACCGGCCAAGGCTGATCAATCTCATTCAAAAAGTGGTATTATTAAACACATATATTTGCTCGAAAATCTGGTACATGGCGTCCATTTTCAATCTACCAAACAAATATGCGACAATGTTCACAAAACAAATTGGATTCTTTTTGTGGTCGGGCGTTCCAGCACAGAGGGTAAAATTTATCGACGTTATCCGACCAAAACGAGATGGAGGTTTAGGTTTGCACTCCCCTGAAATAAATGCAAAGTCACTACTCGTAAATCGTTTCATCAAAACAAGAAACATCCTGCCGCCAATAGAACGATATATACAGCAAGCATCTATCCCTGCTGACATGAGCCACCTTCGAACAATCAACTCAATACAAGGCAGCCTTCCAACACGTTTGCAAGAAGGATCAACAGCCAACGAAATTTATCAGCATCAGCTACACCTACCACCAGCTGTTAGTGTGGCAACGCGGATCAACCGGAACTGGAGGTGAGTGTGGAAAATCGATTGTCGATCACTGAATTCCGACGAGAAATCAGCGTTCTTTCTTCTAATTCACGGGAAATTCAGTCACAATGACCTTCTATTTCAACAAGACAGAAGTGAGAATCCAGATTGTACAACCTGTGGTCATCAAGAAACACTGGAGCAGCTACACGGCGAAATAATATAAATTTCAGGAATCTTCAATATCCAGAATTAAATGGGGAAACATAACACAGTAAAAGACAATTATTAAATTTTTATATAAGATTTATAATGTACAATCTAGAAATACCTGACAATATGATAAACGAGAATAGCTTAAGAAGTTATCTTTCAATGTACATCTAAAATCAAAATAAAGCAAAATAAGTTACAAAAAACCTGTTTTAATCCACCTAGAGGTGCAATTGTGCCTTTCTCATTTCTCCAAACTATGATTTAATAGCTGGTTCGTACAATATAACATTATGGAAATGTCTTTCATTCTTATTACACTTGGTAAGTATATATAAGAACACGTTTTTGCATTCATCGCGGTATCGGTTTGAATCGGAGTTTTCTATGTGATCGTACTCCACAACTCGTAACTCTGGAGCCGGAAGTCGGATGGAGATGGAATTAAATATCAGTTTCCAGGGACGCAACACCTTTCATTTGAGACTAAGTTGATCAAATCGGTCTAGCCATTTTCGAGAAACCAATATAACCGTTATTCTGAATTTGGATGCTTCCGGATCCGTCGATGGTGGCCTGTGTAGCCAAAGAGACTTTGAATGACTGTTGGTGACCGAGATCTACAAATTCAACAGCTGTGTTTACATTTTGGAAAAAAATGCACCTTTTTACATTCATCGCAGAATTCGTTAGAATCGGGATTTGCTGCGTGATCGTACGTATGACCCTGTAATTCAGGAACCAGAACTCGGATCCACACAAAATTCAACAGCAGCTGAAGGACCTTTCATTCAAAATCAAGTTTGTCAAAAACGGTTCAGAAAATTCCGAGAAACCGATGTGGACAAATCAACAAATTTTGATTTGTAACCTTACTCTTCAACTCGTAATCTGGAACAAGATGTCGGTTGAAAATGAAATTCAATAGCAACCTATGGGAATATGATACCTTTCATTTGAATCTTAGTTTGTAAAAATCGGTTCAGCCATCTCCGAGAAACCGATGCGGACATTTTGTTAACAAATCCGCACATACACACATAAATACATGCATGCATACATACATACATACATACACACATACATACACACAGATATTTTGCGATCTCGGCGAACTGAGTTGAATGTTATATGAGACTCGGCCCTCCGGGCCTCGGTTAAAAAGTCGGTTTTTGGTGCAATTGCATAACCTTTCTAAATGAGAAAGGCAAAAAAATAATATTTAATTAGCTTAATCAGCATGAGTTCAATGTTATCTTATGGTTTGAAAGTGGAGGGAATGGTGGGTTAGTAGAGTGGGAGTGGAGGATGCGTCAGAAATCCTTCATCTTATTTCAGTATACGGGGTGGATGAAGGAAATGCGGGTGTGAGGGTGGTCCAAGGGGAGGGGAGTGATGAAGGAGGGAGGTGTATGGGCAAGGCGGGGGGGAGGGGCGGCGACGCTATACTCAACTGCATATTTTGCCTTCCATTTGAGACTTGGTTTGAGAAAATCGGTTCAGTCATCACCGAAGAACCGATGTGACTTTAATTGTGGAATATGCCCGGAATTCCGGACTTCCGGAATCGTCGATAGTGGACAATATATTCAAAGAATGTTTGATTGGCAATCAGTGATCTAGATCTGCGATTAGAAGTAATTTGGTGACCATTTTAGCCTCTGAGGTATTACGATTGTACCGATTTATATGGGAAATTCCAGTGTATCCTTACTAACACCCCTGTAACTCCGGAAGCAAGAGTTAGAACCGAATGAAATTCAGCAGCAGTCAATGGTATTACTGTGTCTTTCATTTGAAACCAAGTTTGTGAAAATCGGTAGAGAATTCGTTGGGGAGTGGGTGTGATATTAGCTTAGGAACTTGGCGGGTTCCCCGGGGGCGTCATGAACCGTCATAGGTGGCCAATGTGGTCAAAGCTGCTTTAATTGATCATTAGTGATCCAGACCCGTAAACTAGAGTAATGTTACATCAATTTTAATATGTTTTACATCATTTGAACATCATGGTGGTACCAGTTTGTATGGGAATTTGCTGGGTTACCGCACTCTTCAACCCGTAACTCCGGAACCGGAAGTCGGATCAACTAAAAATTCAATAGCAGCTTATGGGAGCGTTATACCTTTCATATGAAACTAAGTTTGCGAAAATCGGTTCAGCCATCTCTGAGAAAATTGTGTGAGTTTAAATGCCACACACACGCGTACACACACACATACACACACATACATACACACACAGACATTTGCCGATCTCGACGAACTGAATCGAATGGTGTATGACACTCGGCCCTCCGGGCCTCGGTTAAAAAGTCGATTTTTACAGTGATTGCATAGCCTTTCTTTATATGAGAAAGGCAAAAAAAACTTTGACATATTTCTATAATTCATATTTTTTGCAATCACAAATACAATTTTCTTTTTGAATATGAAAACACAAATTTTCTGAAATGAAGCAGTTCCCTAGATATTTTAAATTTTGTTTTAACAGCGCAATTATTTTGTTAAACTACGACCTCTTCATAAGTTATTCGCGTTTCTCCATCAACAACAATAGGTTTTTGAGAAGACCAGTAAGATTTTCTGTAACTTCCCTTTGACATGAAGGCGATATTGTAAACTATTCGAAAGCTACATGAAAACAACCAAAATATGATTCTACTATATAGTTTAATCATCAGACCCTACGGTTGAATAATATGTTGATTGTATTCGTGTAGCTTTCAAATGATTTACAATATTGGGAAAGTTACTGGAAATTTTGAGGGCCTATTCTTGTTGATGGAGAAACGCGAATAACTTATGAAAAGATCATAATAAAACAAAATATTTGTGCTGTTAAAACAAAATTTAAAATATCTCGAGAAATACTACATTTCAGAAAATTTTTGCCATGCGCATTTTGATTTGAAATGGCGTTTAGAATCATATTAAAAAAATTGTATTTTTGACAGCAAATAGTATGAATTTTAAAAATATGTCAAAAGTTGTTGTTAGGAAAACTTTTTTATTGAAAGCTTCTCCATGATCGAAATACACTGAAAAAGTTTCTTTTACGTCTTTAAAACGATAAACATTAGATTGTTGACATTTTATGATAGGGAGACGCGACCAGCTTTCAAAAAGGGCATAATTACACAATTTTGTTGGAGCTAAATTCCAAATATCTCGACAACTATCGTATTCTGGAAGATATCTATTAAATTAATTTTGATTTAAAATGAGACTTGGAATCATATTCTGTAATAAAATTATAGTTTTGTATGCCAATTAGTATAAAATTTAAAAACTGGCGGTGGTCAGCTATTTTCGTCCGCGTCCCTTATCACCTATTTTAATAAAGTGATTCATCAGCAGTGCTATTATTGAAAATGAACCACCTCGGTTATGTAACTATTTTTTCCGATCTTTTTTTTAATACAAATAATTAAGCAGTCTTCATTTCGTTATATTCTGAATTGCACATATTTTGTCGTATGTAATTTTAAATGTTCTTTGATTTGATGGTATTGTACGGGAACACGTATCCGCCGGTTGATGCCAATCGAGCTGACGTTTCTTTAGACTGAGCAAACTAATTTATTTGTTTTGTTTAGTGTTTTTTTGGCCAACAAGGAAGCGAATCCGCTGGGTCTTTAATGCGCGTGGGGAATACGCATGGTCTTGCCTGAGTGAATGATGACTTTTGACTTACCAATTTGCGGCGATCATTCCAGCACGAGGAACAAATGTTTTATTATCATATTTAATGGTTTACTTCTAGTTCATTAAATGGTCAGTCAATTATGCTGAGCTAAGAATAAGTATGTACTATTTTGAGACGGGATGTGTTTGATTCGTGCATGATATTAATATCGTTTAGGAACGCAGCATCGCTATTTTTTTCTGTTTCGCGTCTTCATTGTAATATCGCAACGTTTACTCGAACGAGGTGGAAAATTTGAAGTTACGGGATCTCAATATGCTTGTGATAATACCTATAAAGAACCATTTATAAATTCTGCACGCTATTAGGGGGAAGAGCTATGACAAATAGTGACATAAATGGGATGGGGAGCACGTCATGTGCTTTGACGCAATCGGCAGTTTTACACAGGATTGTACTATGTATATAGAAAATTCCACAGAACATGGACACTTTTGCGTGCAGCGGCAGTATTGTGCTCCTAAACAAAGGGGATAAAGAGAATATGAGAGAAAGTAAGATAGTATCTTTGCGTGACATAATTTATGACTGGTCCACAATACAATATCGCTTGGGGCAAAACTAAACCGATTTTGAATGTCAGGGTATGAAAACACACCTACGTGCTTCGAGGAACTCGATTTTCAAAATATTTTGTGAATTACCACTATAATGAATGAACTATTTCTCAAAAATCAATATGCTCACTTCAAAGACAAAATAATGAGTTCATATTGAAATTTTTTCAAGAGTTCTTGTATTTATCCCTTGGATTAGGCGTTGTGTTCAATCGTGAGACAAATGTTGGAAGGTATATTAATACACAGATCATGAAGTAATTCACCTAGTAGTGAGATAAAAGATTTCTCATATAATTATACTCGTAGCATCACCGAAAGCAACTGTATTTTTTAATCCCAAAACTCTAGCGAAAATTTAGCTCTTTTTGTCATCCTGATAGTTTGAACCATTTCTTTTTCACAGTATGTGTTTGTATAGGACTTACCTACACCTATGTCCTGAACGAAAATTCCGAACGAAATAATATGCAAGCTATAAGGATGACTGGAAAGAGACTGCATAATAATCAACTGAATGCACGCATTTATGCTGTCGACATAGCCTAGACACTTCACACTATTATTTTAATGTAATTGAAAACTTGGAAATATCTACCTGCCTTTTTCATCGCATTCTCCCTCTGTCGCTCTCTGTTCAAGAGGCTTGAAAGCCTTAGAAAGTCCATTGTATATTAATTAACCTTTTTCAGAAGCTGGGATTTCATAACTTTCTGATGCAATGGTTCTAAAATTCGTACAATCCGGTTTATTCATTTTCATTATACAAAAATGTTTTTTAACTTTAAATATATGATCATTGCATTTTAATTATTTGTTTCATTCAGCAGTTTTTTAATCATTTTGTTCATCTGCGTTCATTTTATCTATTTTATTTTATTCGATTCACTCTGATCAGTATATTCTTTTCGTGCATTTTACTCATATAATTCATTTGAATTATTTTATTCACTGTTTTCATTCTATGAATTCTATTCATTTTTCCAGTTCATACATTTTGTTCAGTTTCTTCATTTGAATAATCTGACTATTTTTTCAGTTTTATTGATTTCGGCCAAATAATTTATTCGACACAATTTATTTATTTTTTCTATCAATTTATAACCATTTAACATCTTTAATTTTTCATTTTAATCAATGCATTTTATTCTGCACATTTCCTTCTTTTTATTCATTTTATCAATTCAGTTCAGTTTGTTTAATTTATTCATTTAATTTATTTTTTATTTTAATCATTTTGTTAATTTGCTCCGTTTCATTAATTTGATTCATTACATTCACTGGATTCATTAAATTGTTCATTGGTTTGTATAGGACTTAATCAAATTGATTCATTTGATGCATTTGTTTTATTTGAATCATTTGATTCATTTAATTCATTTTGTTTTTAGCTTTAATTTTATTTATTTCATGTTCAGTCATCATTTTTTTATTTCATTCAATTTGTTAGTTTGAGTCAATTTATTCTATTAGTCTTATAACGGGTGCGCGACGTTAGGTATACATGCGTTAGGCATAAGAACGATACGCACAATGGGCGTTAGGCATAATGGATGATAGGCATAATTCACAAAAAAATATAAAAAATAATCGCAAGGTTTTCTTTATTGTAGAGATTTCAATCTTATGCTCATTTTGCGGGTTAGAAGCTTTGATGTATAAAATTGCATACCTTCGAGAGACAGCAAAATGAAAAACACGAAGCGAGATATTTATTGCTTACAAGTGTAGAATTCGTTTTATATTTTGTCCATGGATGAGCTGAATGCTTTCTACATTTTTTGGATGTGTTATCAATACTATTATATCCATATATTGAACAATAAAGAGTAATAATGAAACAGCCATGATGTTATGAAAACTTGCAGTGTTATGGACAGCATTAGCGTAAGGATGTTACGTTCGTATCTGACAGTTTCCGTAGTTTTATCTTTGAAGGCCTCAAGAATATAATCATTGGACTGAATAATATGGGAAATAATCAATATAGAAGCAACAAATTTATCATTCTTTCTTTCATGAACTGTTCTTCAAGATATATATTTTCTTCTTGGACAATTGCACCATGCATGTATGTAAGAACTAATCAAAGTTAATGTGCGTTAATCATACCTTAAAACAAATGAGATTGATTTTATTATTTTGTTTTATATATTTATTTGAAGCAGGTTTCATTCAAAATCTCTCTCCAACAGGCATAAAATCTCCTTATTTTAACAAACAGATTGAATCTATTTTAGTTAGGTGCAATTTATCGGTTGTGCGTCGAGTAATACACACAGGCTGTATATCCGTATGCCAAGCATTCGGTTTGCTTCGTTAATTTGAGCAAAGATTTCTTCAAATATATACAGTAGAATAAAATTATGATCGAGTTTGATCAGCTTCTGTTAAATTCTGTTGAGTGATACTTCAATATGGTCAGGCATTGCCTTTATCACTCATATGAGTAAATTCGCCCGGATAGTTTGCTACTGCGACAATAAAAACTCATATTTTCACACGAAAAGTTATTGGCACTCAAACAACTTCTCCGGATAAATACACCGTGTTATTTCTCCGGATAAATAAAACAGCCGGAGAATGAGTGAATGAGTTTATCACGGTATCCTTTTCGCGTTCGCTGCTTTGCTGTTGTTATTCCAAAACACGAAAAAACAAGTCTATCATACTTCTTTGCCGCTTTTCTTTGTAAAAAATGTATTTTTTGAAGTTTTAATTGATTTCCACGAAATTAAAATTTTATCACCTTCTCCGGTGAGAAGGAAAAAGTCAAATAAATTTTATCCGGAAAATCATTCTCACGCTATTTGTGGAGACGGAGAATTTTACGACTCATCTTATCTCGGAAAAGTTGGACATCGGATAAGCTTCTTCTCGCGTGAGTGAGAGAGAATTACAATACCTGCTAACGACCATTATGCCAATTGTCTATTATGCCAATCGTCCATTATGCCTAACGTCCATTATGCCTCACGTCTTTAGGCCTAACGTCCATTATGCCTAACGTACGTATGCCAAACGTCCGTATGCCTAATGGGGTACACCCTCTTATAACTATTTCTAAATGTAGTTTAAATTTCATTTAATGAGCTAATCTAATTTGATTCGTGTATTTTATAATTTTGATTCACATTAATTTTATTAATTTGAACACCTTTTATTTCATTTTTTGGTTTTTTTTTTAATTTCGTTTGTTTTATTGATTTTCTGTCATTTTTCAGTTTATTCGAGATTTTATTCGCGCAGGACTAGAAACTGTTTTCATCCAACCTCTAGTTGAGAGCCTACTTCGCATGAGTTCTGCAAACTAATGAATAATCCAACAGTGATATGTGTACGAAATGTCTCATCTCACTGCTAGGTGGATTAAATCGGTTTTTCCAATAGATTTCGAGTTTAACTGTTTCTGTGTTCAAAAAATCTACAAAGGTAGAGGGGGCTCTTATGCTGGACACCCTTCTCCCGCCCAAATCTTCTCTCTGAATCACCTGATAAGATATTAAAATTACTCTTTATTAACTTTTATTTACTTTCAGTTTCATCCTATGGGAAGACATTCCCCGTACTTCAAAGGTCTCCGTTTCCATGGTGGCATGATTTTGCTCCGATTCCTTTTCTACGCTTCTTGCTGTTGGACATTGGCAATGGTGAACTGTTCGATGGTATAGCATTCAAATACATAGTGCTATTTCAGGAGAGTCACTTCTTCAAAGTAAATAAATTAATAATTAAATGCACACTTTTTGATGTTAATTATACAAGTCGAAACTCTTTCGAGATTGTTTTAGCATAATAAAAATATTTTCGGGTGAAATGTCCCAGTCTGGATCAATTTAATTCGGTTCAACGCGATGCAACCGAATCAACCAAATCATTAATATTAAATTCTTGTTAAGTTATAACTAAGAAAAGGCCATGACCCATTGTGTCTCTAGTCCTCCCCTCTCCACCAAGCTCTACTGATTCCTTTTATGGCCCTTAGTAATTGTGCAAATTTTGGTACCAATCGGTTGCGTCTACGGACCCTCCAAAAATTTCAAAGTTTATATGGAAATTTGTATGGAAAATCGGTTAAAATTAAAAATAAATTCTTGAAAAATCACCTCATCAATCAATTCATGAGAACACTATATATTTCTAAAGGTATTCTTCAACTGAACACATTCGTGGAACATTTTAAGTTTGTAAAAAATCGCTGAGAGAAGTTATTAACCAAAGAAGCAGCATGACTTCAAAACAAGTGGATTTTATTATTAATCATAGCAACCCTGTTTTAATAGCTCTATCGTTATACAAGTGTAAACTAGGCTTACCACCAACCGCTTCCGTATGGCAGATGCAGCTATTCAAACAGGATTGCTATGATTAATAATAAAATCCACTTGTTTTAATGTCATGCTGCTTCTTTAGTTAATAATTTTTCTCAGCGAATTTTCACAAACTTGCAATGTTCCACGAATGTGTTCAGTAAAAGAATACCTTTAGAAATATATAGTGTTCTCATGAATTGATTGATGAGGTGATTTTTCAAGAATTTATTTTTAATTTTAACCGATTTTCCATACAAATTTCCATATAAACTTTTAAATTTTTGGAGGGTCCGTAGACGCAACCGATTGGTACCAAAATTTGCACAATTACTAAGGGCCATAAAAGGAATCAGTAGAGCTTGGTGGAGATAAAAGTCAAAAAGTGAACCAGTCTACTCTACACCCTACTCAAAATGTGGGAGGTAAGACATCTCTGCTCAAATTACCCTCACGCTCGTAGCCTGCTATGTGATTTTCGGGGACTTTCGAACATTTGCTCCACTCCCTTTTAACCGATTGGAGCGTAGCATGGCTAATTCACAGACAGCAGACAGCATTTTTTTTTGCGGTTCGCTAATTCCAGTCTAGCTAATGCAGACACTACTCATGCGAAGTCGCCATTTGCAGTTGCAACCGCAACCGTCGCGTTCCAATTCTAAAGATCATTGTTGTGACAATGAACTGAATTCGTCCCACCCCCCGTCACGTTGAAATCGTCGACACAAAAACTTTTCTTTCACCCATCATCCACTTAGGACAGTTGTTTGTCTTGTTGAACCAGACTTTCAGCGCGTTTGCCTTTTGTTACTAAGCGGAATCGATACTTCCAGAAATCACATGGCACATCTAGTTGGGTAAATAGATTCGTCTTTGTCTGCCGACACCAGTGCGGTAAAATATCAATTTCAAACGAAAATATTCGTTTCAAGTGAAACTACGAGTCATTCACTGTAAGCATACCGGCACTATATCAATTGAGTTCTGCTGCCGTCTTCATTTGAGTCACTCAGAGTTCACTGTCAATTGAATAACAGGCTCTGGTCATTTGACGTTTTTGCCTGTTTAGTTTCTATTGAAAACCAACCTCACATTAGCACGGTCTCAGCTAATGGAAGTGAACCATTCCAATGAACCACTCACAAATCAATATGAACGAACACTCACTGACATGAAAATAACTCCGACCAAGATAATAAATACATATAGGGTAAGGCGAGGCAACTCAAGACGGATACAAGTAGGAACAATTTTTCTCTGTATGAGTGAGGTGAAGGTGAAAAAGAAAAGAATAAACAAATGACGTTGTGGGCTTTTCTGTTAATATAAGTTTTGTTTTGGTAATAATTATTTTTATTAGTAGTTTCGAGATAAAGTGTCCCTAAAAAGTGTCGAATCGGAATATCCGAAGGGAAACCCGGTATTTTCTCTATTTTCATCGTGCGCCAAAGAATCGGGATGCTCGTTCTGATGTTTATGTTTACTACCAGGGGCCCGGCGGCCATGCTTAAATTTACAAGAATAAAACAAACACACTCAAAAATGACAAATGTTCCGAACCTTTCATTCTCTTCATCTTGGAGCAGTTGTCTCTGTATTTTTATGTGGTTTTTGTTTGAGGCAAAACTGAGTCAGTTCCTAACCCCAACTGCTGTCAAAACGTATGAACTGACAGCGGTTGGGGTTAGAACCTGACTCAGTTTCAGGTTCAAGCGAAATCGCCATTAGTTTTCTTGCCTTTCTTGTACCCTGCTGAATAATTGTTGACAGATGACTGTATGCAGCTAGCGAGGTTGGCAGTGCAGCCAATTTTTTTATCATATTTAGATATGATGCTATAATATAGAGATGGCCAGGTTTTAATTTTTTCGAACCCGAACCCAACAGTTTGAAAATTGAAAAATCCGGACCCGACCCGAGCCCGAAATCATAAAATTTTAAAAACCCGAATCCGATCTGAGCCGAACATTTTAGAATTGAATGATCCGAACTCGAGAATGAAAATTTTGTAAAACCCGAACCCGACCCGAACCCGAGAATTTCAAAATTCGATAAACCCAAACCCGACCCGAACCAGAAAATTTATAATTTTGAGAAATCCGATCCGAACCCAACTTGTTAATTCGGAGAATCAACTATTGGTTACCTCACATCAATAAACCTACCTTCGATATGGCTAGTTTATAGCATTCGTATCGAGCAAAATCTTTTCGAATTCTTTCTGAAAGAGAACATCGACAATTCTCGTGTCTGTAGACTGTGCTCGTAATGTGCTCCAATAGAACCAGTGTGGAAGTATTTTACTCCTTTACCATGTCATCGGAATTGTATACAGGAAAATATTGGTAGAGGTGCAAAGAAAATGGCTGAATTACATATTTGATTGCAACAATGAATTTGACAGCTTCGTATAATTATCATAGCATACTTTCTTTTTCAAAATTTCTTAAATTCGAAAAATAATGAATTTAGTAAAAACAGCTTATTGGAACTGGTTGCAATGAAAAACGTTATTTAGTAGTACGTTCATCTCTATTACATTTTTATTGCAAATTTGATTCTGATGAATAGGCTGTTATGCTGGCCAAATTTGCTAGAAACATATAATATGTGATAAAAATGTTGGATTGATTAGTACCAGATAAATGTTGGCGAAATGTGTGTTAATAAAACGGTCATTATTATGTGAATTCTAGCAACATATCTAAATATGACAAAGAAAATGGCTGCACTGCCAACTTCGCTAGCTGCATACACTCATCTGTCATATGGCACAAGAAAGGCAAGATATCAAAAAATACGAAGCCAGTTGTCTCTTCTTGTCTTAGGTTTACCCGGATCTCATTTGACTGGTGCTCACTGGGTAAATTGAAAGCGGATCTATTCATTTGAGAGGATCAATCGAAGGAGGTTGAATATGAATTGCGACTCATTTGAAAGCAACGGTGAGTGAAGTGCCATGAACCGAGCTTCAGATCAACAGCAACTGATGCGATAAATGAATATGAATGCTACCGTGGACGACTGATTGACTGCGTTCATTCAGTTTCGATTGAATGAAATGAAATTTTACTGCACTGGCCGACACATATGTGTGGGGAACGGGGGGGGGGGGGCGAAAAGCAACAGCTGGCTGAGAATAGAATGGCGGGAAAAAATCGAATTTCAATAACCATCCCATCTTATAGAGCTGTTAGTGCTTATGAAGAAAAATGGGTTGGTGTATGCGGGTTGGGTAGCTGCTTCCGCTTCCGATAGTCTTTTTCGATTCTGTGTTATAACTTGACCACTAGACTGGTTCAATTTTTGACTTTTAGCTCCACCAGACTTTTCTGATTCCTTTCATGGTCCATAGTAATTGTGCAAATTTTGGTACCGATTGGTTGTGTCTACGGACCCTCCAAAAATTTCAAAGTTTATATGGAAGTTTGTATGGAAAATCGGTTAAAATTGAAAAAAAAAAATCTTAAAAAATCACCTCAATTAATCAGAACACTATACATTTCTAAAGGTAATCTTCTACTGAAAACATTCGTGGAACATTGAAAGGTTATGAAAATTCGCTGAGAAAAGTTATTAACTAAAGAAGCAGCATGACTTCAACACAAGTGGATTTTATTATTAATCATAGCAACCCTGTTTGAATAGCTGTATCTGCCATACACGAGCAGTGGGTGGCAAGTCTAGTTTACGCTGGTATAACGATGTAGCTATTCAAACAGGGTTGCTATGGTTACTAATAAAATCCAATTGTTTTGAAGTCTTACTGCTTCTTTTGTTAATAACTTTTCTCAACGAATTTTCATAAACTTGCAATGTTCCCCGAATGTGTTCAGTAGAAGAAAACCTTTAGAAATATATAGTGTTCTGATTTATTGAATGATGAGGTGATTTTTTTTAGAATTTATTTTCAATGTTAACCGATTTTTCATACAAACTTCCATATAAAGTTTGAAATTTTTGGAAGGTCCGTAGACACAACCGATCGGTACCAAAATTTGCACAATTACTAAAGACCATGAAAGAAATCAGAAAAGTCTGGTGGAACTAAAAGTCAAAAATTGAACTAGTCTATTGACCACAGAGAACAAACTTCTATTACGAGCATTTGAGTTGCGTAAAAATATTGATCTATCCCTTCGCCTCGGTGCGCTACTATATCTAATCTTATTGACAGCTGATTAGATAATCAGTTCAAAATGATTGGCATAGTTATACTTCTAGTTTGGGATTCACTGGTATGGCGGCGCTAGTGCCAAATATTTTTTAAAGTTTTTTGACCGAATCCAGAAGTTTGTTTTCTATGTTATAATATTCTGCAAAAAAGCAGCAGTACCTTCTTCGGGCCACCAACTGTTTTCGCTGTAATTCGCCTGGTTTCCAAACACGTGCTGTCGTTCCATGGAAAATATTTTTCGATTCGGTTTCGAAGAAGAGAGTCGAAAAAATTGCCTTCGTAGAAAGATTGTCTCCGTTTTTTCTAAATTGCGCAAGATGAAAGCAAAAGTTAAGTTTTAATCTCATGGTTGCATAAGTTTATTTCGGCAGATCGGGATTAGACAGCTCTATGTATGAAAATTTCAATTTCACAGCTCGGTTGCCATAGAATCGTTTCCAGCGTTAGATGGAACTGCTCGCGGGCATGTATAGGCCAACATGCGATAGAAAGATTTCGAAGATAGATAGCCCTCAGAATGTCATCATCCTTCAGACTGGTCGTAACACAGTCAAACGATCATGGGGATTTGGTTTGGATTCAGTGGAAAGATTAAACACATGACGCTGACAGCCTTGTGGAAACGGCACCACTGATAAGCAGCTATTTAGGCGAAAGACTCAATATGTTTCGCCTTGCTCCTGTAGGAAGGCTTTGTTACCACTCTGAAAACCGAGGCCCGGACGGCTGAGTCTCTTATACCATTCGACTCAGTTCGTCGAGTTCAGCAAATGTCTGTGTGTGAGCGTATGTGTGTGAGTTTGTGTACGTATGTGACCAACAATTGCACATCGGAAACAGATTTTATCAAACTTAATCTCAAATGAAAAGATGCAAAACTTTATTAAAAGTGTTCTAAATTGTTTGGATTTATAGTTTCAGCTCACTGATACCCAATCAAACCCACATTGGGTCACACCCCTAGTAACAATTGAGTTTTTATGGTAGTTTTATGGGCAATCATAAAACTTAGATTGCACTTGCAGCGTGCTGTAAGACTTCAATTGTTAGTTGGGATTGGATACCTTTGGCGGAACCGTAAGCTTTGGGAAAGTGGCCAAGCTCCTGAACTGAATTCACATCTGCTTACTCGATTTCTCAAATTTAGTCTCAAATGAAATCCACAGCATCCCTATTGACTGCTGTTTCTCCGTTACGGGTTGAAGTATGCGAGCGCATGCGAAATTCGCATACAAACCGGTATAATCATTATATCTAAATGATGCAAAACTAATTGAAATGTGTTCTAAATTGCTTGAAATTGCATTAATAGCAAATCAACGTCTTTGACCACATTGAGATCTTTTGTGGATTCCGGAAGATCCGAGGAAAAGGCCAAGTTCTGAAACTAGTTTCTCGTATATTGCTGACTCGATTTTCACAATCTTTATCTGAAAGTATTCACATTGATTGCATACCGAATTTCATTTGAACGAAGTATTGGTTCCGGAGTTATAAGAAAAGGAATCCGATCCAGGCCCGTAGCCAGGATTTTGTTTCGGGAGGGGCTTAAAAATTATTGCATAAATGTATTAATTCTGTTGACTTGAAATAATCACTGGAAACTGAACGTAATTATGAAAAGTTCTTAGCGAAAACAATTTTTTTTTATTTCGATTATAGAGGTTTTAACCTTAAGGTCATTCGCCTCTTCGGGTTAGGAAAATCTCGCATGAAAAATTTCTAACCCTATGTGCGGGGTCGGGACTCGAACCCAGGTGCGCTGCGTACAAGGCAATCGATTTACCAACTACGCTACGCCCACCCCCTGCGAAAACAATTCCAAACTAAGACAATAGACACTAAAAAACCCTAATAATATGTTGTCTGTTACAAGAAAGGCTATAGTGCATCGACGAATTAAATTTGATTATTTTTAATTTACAAATTAGAAATTTCTGTAGTTACAAAAATGAATATTCAAGAGTTCAAGGTATTTAGGGCTGCTTGAAAATGCTACGCTGCTTGAAAATCGTACACATTCGCTACACCTTTACAATTTGTAGATGACATTAAATTGGAATGAGTAAAAAATATCCAAAAACCCGTCTCACGAAACTTTACACACATTTGCTAATCAGAAGAATGAAACTAACGTCAAAGTTGTCTCATGGATAGGAATATATCAGTGTGAAATCAAAGTTTACCGTTGCAAAGAATGTCCGAACAAAGTGAATGTTGAAATTTGCTTCAAATCTTCTGATAAGGCAGGCGATTTGTAGATGCAGAAAATAGGTTCAACTCCTATTTTCATGATCAGGCGTCTTTCTACTATTACTAGTTCTGTGACTTCATCCGAAGTTTGCGTTAACTCGACTTTATGAAATTTTCAATTTAAATGATACTGATCATGTCGTAATCAAAACAATCCTGAGAAAAACACATGTTTTTTCATTTGACTCTCATAGGGAATGGGTCAAAGACTATCTTCGACAATATTATCAGGCAACTCAGAACAACTATCTTTTTATCTATTTAAGTAGATTCTTTTTAGGTACTTTTTATAACATTGTACTTACGAATTAAAAATATCGTGGACTGATTTTCCTAGATCTCTGAAACTAAAGTAAAAGTCAAAATGTAAAGTGAGTGCAAAAAACTACTGATTTCACTACAAAGCAAGAATACCTTAGCTCTATTGACTTTTAACAATCTTGCAAAACCGCTGTAACTTGTTACCGTTTGGGTACTTTGCCCTATTCAGCGATAAGATGTGAGTGATAAGAGAGTGAGAGCAGTGCAGGCCATACTGCTGTTCACTTAAAATGAGCGCGGATCCGTGAGTGACCGCCATAAAATCAGAATGATTAAAATTAGTTATATATACATATGTACGATGTATAGAATAAAAAATTAGTTAAATGTATGTCAAGGTACTATATGTAAAGTTTACTTAATGTTTAATGTGATAAATTATAGGAAAAAAATAAAATACTCCACTGATATATCTGCGACAAACGGTCAATTTAAAAAGCATAGAACAAAATTTGTTATACATTATACCTAAGTTAACACACAAAACACATATATGTACTGGCTGATTTGCCGGAAAATGGGGAAAATCGGAGAAGGTCGGAAAAGGGAGAAGAGTAGAGAGGAAATTGGCTTAGGATAGGTAGCTACCGAGTCATTCGATTCATTGGGCTCATTTACCGCGAAGGCAACCCAGCGATAAGACCTGAAAATTTAAGAAAAGAGTTGAGTGCAAAATTATAATCCCGGTGTTGAAACACCTTTCAATTAAGGCCAATACGGAAAAAGGACAGCTAGCTAAAATTATAAAAGGAATCAGGACCCATTCGGTTTCTTTCGTGAAACCTCCAACGAACCCGCACCTTACGGCAGGAAAATAGTACCCGGTCAAACGAAGGGACGGTACGGAACAAGAATCGCCCGCAACGGTCACGTGGACCGAGTTAAACGCACACCTCGTGTGAGAACAGAAGTGGAAAATCATCCAACAAGCCCTCAGCCTAGTGAACGCTCCATCCTTCCGCTGCCTTGTTAACCTGCGAACGTTGGCGATCGTCCGATCTAGCAGCAAAAAGCAGCAGCGCATATTCATTCGCCCAGCATCGGCGAACGTTCCACTCAACGGGAAAATCAACCCACCCGCCCCAAAAAGTCGAACGCCGAAGACATCCTCCGTTCGCCACGCATCCGACGATCGGAAAATTTCTACCCGCATCAGATCCAGTCAACACCGGCCGGCCGCAACACACACATACACGATTTGTGGGTAATAAAAATTATGCTAAATTTGATCGAGTAGCGTTCTTGTGTAACTGATTGACTTGAGCGACCTTGAGTGTTCCGTCTCTCACGCTCGCCTGTGCAAAAGAGGCCGTCGATAGCCCACCCCAGACGGTCCCCGTGGCTTGACCAGGGACTAGGGGCATCGTCGAAGTCCGTCTGACTGAGAGGTAACAAACTTGAAAAGATTACCTAGATTAAGTAAATATTATATTTTAACATTTGAAGGCATTATTTCGGAATTCGTGGGTTTTTGGACAATGTCAAATATATATTTCAATGATTTAATCTACTAATGGAAACTACCCAGAATTTAATCTACTGAGCGAAACTGCTCAGAATTTATTCCCTAATCGAAAGAAAATTTCTTAGCACTGATTAGTCAATGCTTCTAATTTACGTAAAATTTGGTAAATATAACATTGATGACACTACCAAAATAATTAGAAACTATAAACATAGATAATAATTTCAGCATCACTTGCTTCCGACACACGGAAGAGAACACATCGCACTTGCATCTAATTTGCCGAAGAGGCTTTCTTTTAGAGTTGTCTGTTTTTAAATTACAGCAAACTATCCGTTTCCTGTGAAACTTTTGCAAAACTTTTTGTCAATTCATTAAACAAATATGTGAACAGTAATCTGTTCAGTAATAGGTTTGTTTATGAATAAAAATAATTAGCTCTTGTTTTTTTTCAATCATCATCAAGATTGGAAGAGATGTGTATGATTTCTTGAAGAAAGTTGTAACGTTTGTCTGATTACATGTTTGTTTTACCACTATTTGGTAAAAAGTTTCAATTAAAGTTGTTGCACCTAACGCAACGAAGACGAAATGAGAAGATCAGAGCGCAATTCGGAAAGAACTCGTGTTGAGTGTATAGTAAAGATATAAGAGTGATCTTGAGTCGATTTCTATTGGTCTTTTCTCTCTTATTTAAGATTATCTCTCTCATTTTATTCCACGATGAGCAAAAACGGAACGAAAGACTGTACTGAAGACATGAAATCGAAACTCTTATCCCAACTTATTGACTTACAGATTCAATCAGTCCCATCATTTTAGTCCCTCTTCGTGATTCCCTATTGTTTTACCACTTTTTACCCGGTCCACTTTTAAAAGATTTCTGTTACACTTTTGTTGCAGCTATCACGGATTTACGGATTAACAGTGTATTAGTACGGAACGAATTCCTCGTAACAATGAAATGAAGCGTCAATAAAAATGGTATTGCGTTAAAATGGCGCGAAACAAAAATTTTCTTCTCGGCTCAATCGTTCTCAGACAAATTGAAATACTTTTTGTGTAGCACAGTACAGAGAACACAGTGTACAGTGTGCACTGACCTAATACAGAAATTCAAAATTGTATGCAATTCAAAAACTTATCATTTCAAAATAACAAACAGGGTTGTGGGTCTCTTATGTATTTCCTTATATAAACAATAAAAATAATATAACGAGTTTAAATGGTTGTCCGGCAGATCTCGCGGAAGCGCTTAGCCATTGCATGTGGAAACCTGTTTACGAGGCCAGGAAATATTTTTTTCCTCACCAAGTATGTTTTGGAGGGGGGGGGGGGGGGTTGTTCATTTCTATCTCCCTATTGTACATTGCCGTGTCATCATCGTAGTTGCTGCCTTTATGTTCGCGAATATCTTCCTTGCATCTCGCCCTCAATAATTGCCCTTCCGAATGGATTCCATTTCTCCAAATGTGACTGTTCGTGATGATTTCGGAATTCTCGCAGCAGAACACCCGGTTTTGGAGTATTCAGCTAAAGCTGTGAATAAATTTTATTTTTAGAGAACGATACATTTTAATCTTAGCTCTTACTTACAATCTAGTCTCCGATTTATTTTAATTGAACAGAAATTGCTTCCGAAAATAGTATTTAATTTTAATTTAGGCTACAAATAAATTTTAGATTGTAAATGAATATAAGCACAATATAAATTCAATTTTAATTTTACTTTTAATCTCCTGCTTCCTATTAGTTTCAATGAATTTGTCAAAGTGATGGGTTGTGCCACGTTATCTGACAGCTCACTGTGACGGTGTCAACCGAATGTCAATGTTTGAGTTTTGGCTCAGATTCGTGGTCGTCTACGAGGGGCGTTTTTCCACCTACTTGTACCGAACAGTGACATTAATCTGCGAGTAAGCGGTATCCGATCTTATAGCGGAACATTGATTTTCTCATCGTCCATATACTGAAGGATCTTAATTATAGCATTGTCACACACAACCATGTGTTTTAAGTTGTGCGAAATGAATGGTTTCGTCTGGGCGAATTTGTTGAGCGCTGAATGCCTGACATGGTAGAACTCGATAAAGGCGGCTTCCGAAAGTCTAACCTCCATTCACATCTTCAGAAAATGTTCCACATTATGAATGCTCGGTCCTATGCGAATCATCAATAATTTTATAATCACCTTATTTGGCTGGAGCACCACTTCTTGCTTCTGCTATTCACTGATTTCGACAATTATAGTAACAGTTTCTTTCATTCTTCGGACAAGGTACACAATATAAAAGTTACTATTTTTGTCGTTCGCTTTGCACTGGCTCGAGCAAAAGCATAAAGTACACTGAATTTCGAGCCCCAAGGCCTTGGGTGGTTAGGAATATCCTTTCTCAACTTTTTCTCAATAATTTGTTCAAACCAAATGAGCAACAAATTTTGTTAAAAGTCTCTGGTTTTTTAAATTAACTTTTGAAAAATTTCGAAAGGGCTTTAGCCTGGCTACGTGCCTGAGAATTTCCCTAGTTTCAGTAAAATATACTACACAACAAAAGGATAGTATGCCCCACAGAAATCGGTAAGTATGCCTCACAACAATAGGGTTATGTGCCCTAATCGAATTATTGAATTTTTTATCATGCTACAAAAAGTTCATACATTGTATGAAACCTTGATTTACCAAAAAAATCAGTGGTTGTGTTATTGTTATTTAAGGCTCATAATTGTCTCAATAGTTACTTTACAGTGAGCATAGCATAGCATAGCACGAACACCTGCACCAATCGTAGACGGAGTTGCAGAATTGAACATATCCATTGCCACGTCGCTTCCGGATACATTTCGCTTTCTCTCTGCAACTCAATTTGATGACCGGAACGCACTTTTCGCTCGACTTCGTGCTAAGAAGCGAATCGTACTACGATGAAACTAGATCTGGAATTGCAGGTTCTATCACGGATAAAAAATTGTTCACAAAATCACGAATAAAATGCCATGAATTTTGGAACAATCACGTTTTTACGTTACGAAAACAGGACCATGAACAAAAATCATGGCTTTTATAATTATGTTCAATTTTCCTTCGGTAACGCCCGCATAAAGCTTTCATTAGTGGAAATATTCGATTTTGTTTTGTGAACTTCAGTCACGGTTTCCGCCAAGTTATTTCAAATTCGATTCTCAGTATGCGAACTAGTTCACAACTTTATGAACATTATTCATAAAGCCAAAGGTTAACTCAGGATTTTTTCATAGATATAAGAACATTAGTTCACAAAATAAAAATATTCTGACTATTTTTTCGTGAGCTATTTCACGAAATTCGGAATTTTATTCATGAATCCATTCAATTCTCGTGAACTAATTCATGATCCTTAATATATTATCACGATCCAATATCCGTGCTCGTGAAATGGTTCACAAAATCATCAAATATTCTTCACATATTCGTGAACTGGTTCATGATTCCTAATATATTAGCTATGATCCATTATCCGTGCTCAATAGTTCACGAGATCGTTAAATATTATTCATGTGTTCGTAAACCGGTTCATGATACCTAGAATAATAGTCACAACTTACCATTCGTTTTCGTGAAATAGTTCACGAAATGACAAAATATTTTTCATGGTTCTGGTTCATGATTCCTAGCTCATGATTTACGATCTATTTAGTATTTTCGTGCTTGTGATATTTAGAAGATATCCCTAATCATTTACAATGTAATGCAACATGGTAATGAAATTTTTACGTGAACTCTTTAAGAAATTTGGAGTATTACAGAAAAACGAAAACTGTACTGAGAACCAGAAATAGTGTGCGTGATAGAGTTCACAGAACCAGATATCGCGAGTGAGTTTTATGTTAATGATCCAGTTCATATTGTCACGTTATTCGGAGTAAAAAACCGTTAGTAACCAAAAAACAATAGATCACCACGATAAGGCGAAGAGAAATTACGAATACCACGAGAAAACTGCTGATATCATGAACATCAGTTACATTATTCTTTGACAGTAAGCTCTAAAATAAAATATTATGATAACATGAACAGAAATTACGAAAATCGTGACTAAGATCCTGAAATCATGAACATGGATTGCTCTATTCATGACTGAAATATCACGATAACATGAATATAAGTTACAAAAACCGCGACTAAGATGATGACATCATGAACACAAATCACACAACTCGTGACAAAGATAAAAATAGATTTAAAATCGTGACAAAGATGAAATCATGAACATGAATCACTCTACTCGCGACTAAAATATCACGATAACGTGAATAGAAATTACGAACATCGCGACTAAGATCTTGAAATCATGAACTTTAATCCCGCTAACGTCATGAGCTAACGTCGTCGTTTTTGATATTAACACATGTAAAAAAAAATCGTTATACGTTAGGGTGGCTCAAAAAATGTTTGGAAGGTTCAAAAAATGTTTTAAAGAAGTTTTTGTGCGCTGAATTTCCATTTTGATTATAAAATAGAAATTAACTCTACTACTTATTAGAGTGGCTCAAAAGTAAGTATTTTGTCTTTTATAATGATTTTTTCAATAGTAATTTTGGAATTTATTTTCCATATTGAAACGAATTAATTGACATCTCATTATGGGGCTTCAGAAATGACTATTTTGTTTTTACGGATCAAATAAGATGTGTTCGACTAATTTTGGAACATTTAATTCATTAGCGGGTTATTTGAAATGAAAGCTACATTTTCTATCATTTTCAAAACAAACATTTTTAGCGTCTTAGTGAAATGTTTAATTACATTCACTAATCAACAAGATGGTTAACGATTTTTTTCGTAGGTGTGTTTTAAGTTACTGAGATTGCTTATTTCATATCTTGAATGAAAATAAATCCATAACCCTTTTTTTCGTATATATGGTTCATTTAAAAGTGGTGTTATTTTATTTGGATAATATCGCATACCCTTAAATTATATCAGTGCTATGCAAATTCGGATCAAAATAGTCTCACCAAATGACTAGAACTCAACTGTGTTTACTCTATTTGACAGTTATTGCGCAAGTTAGCAAGAAATAGTCCCAGGAACATTTTATCACCTATTTCAGATGATTGAAAATATTTACTGATTTCCAAAAACTTTTTATACCTCTACCATCTAAAAAATATACTTCCCACTCGGTTCCTTACTCTTGATCACTAGTAAAACTCTTGTAGATCATGCTATCAATTCTATTTGAAAGTTGTGCATGTATTCGTGTCATTATCCTAGTTATAAAGTGATTATTCAAATTCAATATCAATAATAACCATCCGTCTCCATTCACAGTTTTTTTTTATTTTTGACTGCTTAATAGCATATACCCATTTTAAAGAGAAAATTAAAAGCTTTCGAATGAGTATGATGTGCTCGCGGACATTCACGTTTGAATTTAATAAAAAATCATGACAAACAGTTTACTAAACGCTAACTAAACCAACTAGTGACTTATTTTTGGGGATTTTACGATGAAATTTTACCACACGGATAATTTTGATGAAGTAATGCATAAAATCAACCACTTCTTTGAAAAGCGAAAATAACCGGATGTAGTTCCTATGGTCAAATTATGCAAAAACTCTTAAATTATGCCCTTAACAAAGCTGCCAAAAATTCAATTTACGTTCATATCACTAAAAGTCTCGCAAAAATGTCTCTGATGGCTCAGCTGATAGGAGAAAAATACTGGCGAGAATATCGCATAACATTCATATATGGACTTAAGTCCGGGCTCGTCCCACTGTGCGGTGATGAGCTGTTGTGAAAACATGGATAATTCTACACGCACACATAGTTTCAAACCATTTCCAAAACTTGATATGAATTTATATATTCTATCAAGTTGCTCGAAATAGTCCTACCAAATCCGACTCTTTTTAATCGGTTGAAATTCTTATAGAAAAATAGTGGGAACTTACATCGAAATGGCTCTTTTGAAACTGTTAGGTATATTGTTGTTTTGTGGAATACTAAAAACGTCAAACTAACTTAGTATGTTGATTTCATGAAATTTTACTGTCATTTTTCATTTTCAATTAATTCTGGGGTCATTGGAATAGAAGTGGGGCGTTTTGCCCCCTTGGGATGTATTATAGCCTCTTCCCTTACGGGTTAAGAGGTGCAAAACTTATTAGAATTAGTATTAAATTGCTTGGATTTACTGGCCAGGAGCCGCTTCGCAGAATGATTGAAACACTTTACTTTAAAAAAATTATACAAATTAAAAAAAATCACGGAATTCAAAACTAATTTGATGAAAAGAAATTAAAATCATTGTTCAACACTAAAAAGGTTCTGTTTTATATTTAAACAGCGAAGTAGAAATAGGATTCGGCTAAACGAATGTCTATCACTGTATTTAGTACGGGGTTCATTTGGAAGAAAAATAGGGTCGAGGTGTTCCCCATTCAGCCACAAGTGTAGATGAAGTACAAAAAGGGAAACCATCAAACGCTGTTAAATTGTCTCTTGAACATCAAAGAAGGCGTTGGCAACAGTGGGATGATACCACGTCTAGACAAGGAACGCCTCCACAAGGAGCAGTACATATGTGGCATATCCACAGTAAATGTCACATTTTCGTTTCGTTTCTGCGGGTATGTCAAGCGTAATAAAGTTAGTTGCTCAGGTTCTGCAAATGTTAGCCATTTTTCAGCAATCGTAAATGTCCTTGAAAATCTTAACTTGCTATAAAATAATATCGATTATGAAGGTGGAAAGCATGACAACTCCCCTTGTGATGCTGGCGATACTCACTGCAATCAAACTACCATCCGTCGCCATAGGTTTATCATCAAAGGAGACGCTGTGTTGTCATCGATAACACTGGTCCAATCAAATTCATGGAGAGTCAGTCTTTCTCAACACGGTCCTAGCATGCGTCAATATTGTCAGTGGTGGTGAACACTACCAAGCGTCGAAGGACACTTGTTAACAGCCTAACACATATAAGCAAATGTGGAGTTTTCATTTCGATGCCTTTCTATTTAAAAACTTTAAAGAAAACCGCCCCTAAAATTCATTCGGGGGTCGTTAAAAGTACTTCCGCCTTTACACAAACAATATGTGTACATGCCTTAACGTCACTCATAGGGACAATGGCACGGAACCATTTCCATTAATTACTGCTACATAATGTGTACGCTCGTAATCCCTCCGTCATACTCAGGCAAGTTATTGCTCCTTCTTGCATGCTAGTGTCGCTCACGGGCGAAAAAGTGCACTGGTAGTTTGCATAAAATTTCCATTCAAATGCATATCCCGAATAGCGAGACTGACGGACGGGCTGCCATACTATAGGGTTAGCGTGAGGCACGGCTTTTATCGGCGACCGTTTATGTTTATTTATCAACCGTTCTGCCTGTACCGCTTTCGGTAGCAATTTCGGTGCCGAGTCGAGTTTTATGATTGAACCGAAGGGCTGGGTGATGTGGAGGGCTGTGAAAACCATCAATTACGAAGCCTGTACAACATAAGCAGGCGACAACAATAACAGTTTTATCCTCCCCCACCTTGCTTCCCCATTCTGAACTGTAGTAGGCAGATTCGGTGCCGATTATTGCAGCGGGTTGCTTAGATCCCACGAAGAGATTACACATGTTTTCGCTCTTGTCTGTTCTAGAAACCAAAACCGCATACAAGCGGTTTTCCTCCCGATCGTGATGCACCCCAGTCACGAATGCAGCTATTACGGGGCGCCCTCCCATCGCAAATATCTAAAATATAGAGCACAGAACAATGAGCTTTGTGAAATAGCAAACAAAAAAAAAAATGCTGCTCCTTCATCAGGCCAGATATCTTGGAGCCATCGTTAGTCGTAACTGATTTGTCTTGGAAGATGCTTGTACGGGTTGCCTTGATTTGACACCGACACAGAACCCAGTAGCCTCTTGCCAAGGACAGCACAATAACTGTCATATTTTTATGAATTCCACAGTTTTGGCACCGAAATTGGGTGGGTTGGCAGTTTGATCAGAATGGAAGGGATGCGATTTGTTTCTTCGACGTCGAAGGAGAAATCTAATTGTGTCTTGCAGCCTTCACATCCATAAAATAAATCTTGACAAGAAAAACAGCCCTGCAGTAGGAGTACCAGCAACAGCAGCAATAAACTGGTGTGGAAGAAATCAACACATACCTACCGACAGGGATCTGGCAGACAGCAATCATTGTTTGGGGTGAAAGTGCTAACCGAGGGCTTCAGTAAATGAAGCTGCGGGAAACAACGGGAAACGGAAGATATGGGGGACTCAAGCTGTCACAACAATGTTGGAAAACGATCGGCTTTTGTGCTGTTTCCGACGATGATATTCACGCATTGTCTACTTCGTTTCGTATGGAATGTTTGTCGGTTGTCAAAACTCAGAACTTTTGAAGCGGCTTGAGGCGAGTGGGTTGGTTGGAAATATACCGTATCATGTTATATCTACAGCACATTATCTTAATTAGCTAGTAGATGTCTTTGTACTGGAATAACTTGTAACCGATTTGAACATAAATTAATATTGAATGGCAATATTCAAACATAATTATTTAAGTTTATTTGTTTATTTATTACCGGGAGTTGTACACTGTTTAGCTGTATGCGAATTGCAGAAATATCGTAGCGTCTACCGCTTATTGACCTGTCCGGACGAGATAGTCCTGATGTTGCTCGTTTGGAATGCAAGCATCGACTAACTCAACCAGACACAGATAGCTTTTTTTATTATCTCATAGTATTTGATTGAGTCGCTAGGTGCTCCCTATTGACGTCTTTGCCCAGACTCGTGTGTGAGAGATTTCACGTTTTCCGATATCTATTCATTTTTACGAGGTTTTAAGAAATAGTGTGCTATTAAAATATCAGAGCTATGTATATTAGACTGGTTCAATTTTTGACTTTTAGCTCCACCAGGCTTTACTGATTCCTTGTATGGCCCTTAGTAACTGTGCAAATTTTGGTACCGCTCGGTTGCTATGATTAATAATAAAATCCATTTGTTTTGAAATCATGTTACTTCTTTAGTTAATAACTTTTTTCAGCGAATTTTGACAAACTGGCAATATTCCACGAATGTGTTCAGTAGAAGAATACCTTTATAAATATATAGTGCTCTCATAAATTGATTGATGAGGTGATTTTTTAAGAATTTATTTTCAATTTTAACCGATTTTCCATACTAATTTCCATATAAACTTTAAAATTTTTGGAGGGTCCGTAGACACAACCGATCGGTACCAAAATTTGCACAATTACTAAGGGCCATAAAAGGAATCAGGAAAACCTGGTGGAGCTAAAAGTCAATAATTGAACCAGTCTAATGTATATAGCAATAGAACATAATTTCAGTTAATTTCATGGTTAGTTCATCATTGCTAAAGCAATTGTTGTAATCAAATAAATAAATGAATGAAATAATTAAATAAACCAACACTGCCTACGCCACATCGCTTTACTTCGTGTGCTGTTCGAGTTGGACCTAAACTAATTTTTAGCCCTATGGTTGAGTAAGCCTGGTAAACGACGGGATCACAGGTTTGTTTGCGAGGGGCCACCGCTTCCGACGGGAAGTCGGAGGTCAGCTCGTCTAGTGGGTCCTCGGCAGGTTTTGGGCGCACACTATAAGGTGCAAAGTCCCGGGTGGGGGCCTGCCTATGTTACGACTCCTGGTATGAAAGTCCTAGAGTGGGCACTCAAGGCCTCTTTAGTTCCGACTCCCAGGACGTCGTGGAAGTAGGGAAGCTTACGGGTGTATGACGTTTCTAAACAAAGCACAAACTTCCTACTTTTTGTACAAATTTATTCCGGTTCGGGTGCGGTGGTGAAGGCGGCTTAACAATGGACAAGGGCAGCAAACAGCGAGCGACGATGAGCATGGATGACACGTGTGGCATGCAGGTTGTTCGAGCTACGTTTTGTGGGTCACAGGGCCGGGAGAGCCACGGGGATTTCGATTTACTGGATCCAGGACCACGAGTAACCGGTGGTTCTAAATTTAAGCGCGTGTCGTCCTTTACGTTTAGCAGGCGAAAGTGCCGGAATGCACGAGGGAATCATGTTCTGCGACGGGGTTCTTCACGATGAGCCATTGCCTTCTTGAGAAACACGGTGATTCAATTAGGAAATGGACGCAGCGGTAACGTTCCAACCAATAGCGTTTATTTCACTCTCTACCGTCCAAGTCCAACTATCCAATAGCTTTCTCTCTTCTAGCTTCCTAGCCAACTTCAACTCCCGCTCTTTATCTCTCTTACTATTTCCGTTTCATTTTCCGCGCCAATTCACGGTACATTTCACCTAACCCTTACTATTTGATCCAACTCTCTTCTTTACCGACTTTAAATTCACCGTTACTCCTACGCTAACATTTTACAAATATTACTACTGTTCACACATCTTGAAAAAAAAACTGAGTTACATTACGGTAACAATGTAAAGAACGGCTCATGTTATAAAGAAGGAAAAATACAAATAAAAATTAAAATTGTATATTATGATTTAAAAATTTTCATTGTGAAATTCAAGTTCATGATAGAATTGTTTGTTCAAAATTAACACATACGTTAAAATAAGTATAACAAAGTCAAAGTATAAAATAAATATAGCTATTGCTTAAGAATTAAAGCAATTGATGTGATGCAATCTTCGAGGCTAGTGTTTTCAAATGCTTTAGTGGCTTGAAACAGTTTCTCATCTCTTCGGTTTGTTTCGTAATCTTTTTTGACGCTGCTAATCTTTGAAGCATTCTTAAAACTTCTTCTTCGGTTTCAGTCATTTTCTGTTCTTTCTGTAATTCCAAACTTGCTGTCGAACCAATAGCTGTCTTTCAGAGGTTGTAGCATCCCTCAAGACAGTGTGTTGCGCTTGGTTTATTATTCCTGGTTGCTTCGAAGACGTTCCAGAAAGGTATTTGTAAAATGGCTCGGTTCCGGTTTTCAGAATATACTTCACTGGATTCTTATTTAACCAGTTCTGAACACAGAACCAATAATATGTTTATGTTTATGTTTATTACCTTCACCAACAGGCCCCTTGGCCCCAATGGTGGTTGCTTAAACTAATTACATTTTAAAATTGCCAACATTTTCACTTTTATCGCATTCCGCGTCCGGTTGAAGTCGAAGACCGTCACCACACTGTTAAAAATTCGCTGGAGTCCGGTAACAGCGCTCTGGCAACCATAGTTGGTTCTCCTGAACGGAATTCGCTGAAGAGAGTTGTTACGTAGAGCTCGAACGCGGGCTTGAAGATCCAGATGTCCGAGTATTGTAGGGCAATTCACTCTGGCAGAGAGTAAGTCCGAGACGAGCAGGGCTCGAGAGCAGTCCCTCCGAATGCTGAGTGTATCGAGGTGTATTAGCTGGCAACGGTTTTCATAGCTCGGCAGCGGAAATCAGTTTCGCCATGGGAGATGCCGAAGGGCGAAGCGTATGAAGCGGCGTTGGACATCCTCGATTCTGTCAATCCCGTTCTGGTAGTACGGATTCCAAACAACAGAACAATACACTAACGTTGAGCGGACCAACGCTCAGTAAAGCGTTTTAAGACAGTACACGTCCCTGAAGTTTTTCGCTATTCGGAAGATAAACCCAAGCTGTCGTGATGTCCACGATGTATGAAGTATGTAATTTGAATGTTAGTGCCGAATCCATGATGACTCCGAGATCTTTGGTGTGAGAGTGTCTTGGAATGCTCGAGCCGAGAAATGGTAGTTAAACTGAGTCGGTTGGCGTTTCCGCGTGAACGTAACGATTGAGACACATTCCACGCACTTGTATCGCTTACCTCATGAAAATAAATCTGCTAATATAAATAAAAGTTGTTCACAAATATGTTGGTATAGATTTAAGGCTCTCAAATAATAGATATATAGAAATTTTTTAAAAGAATATTATGACGCTCGTCAATAAAAAACCAGTAATACATTTAAGACTCATTTTTAATCATTGAATATATTTTCCCGTACCACACCAATATGTTCGTAATAAAATTAATTTGGAGTAATCTTAAATGCCATTTTATTGTATACATATTGTACAAAGAATTCATCTTTGGACGCAGATTTTTAGAGTGAATGGATTTCCGGATAAAATGGGGGCAAAAATTGATCATTTTTGCGTTGTCCCCTAACGCAAAAATCATGTTTTTTTCAATTTTTCACGGAAACAATGCACGATATATATGAAATATTTTCAGAAGCTATTAGTACTCATCAATACCTTTCTAAAAATGTGCTATTTGTATATAACAATATCTGAAATCGTTCTTTCATAGGGGTGCATTGAAGTGTTGTCCCCTAACGCTTTCCGTTACAATACGGTAAATCCTTCTGCAGAGATACTTTGGGAGCCTACAGAACAGGATATAGACATAAAAGATATAAGCAACCTATTTCAGAAATAGAAAAATAGAGATACATATTGTACAGAAATAGAGTGTCCTAAGGGGTGGAAGGAGAGGAGGGCGGTTATGCCATTAAGGGGAAGGCCTACCTTATAATATCGCAAAATAATCGAGTTTTTATTACATCTATCAATGGATAAACTATCTAAGGATAAATCAACAATTTCAGAACAGGGTTTAAAGATATGGAATGGAAAGCAATATGCCAAACAAGTATGAGAGCGCCCGGAAGAATTTGGTCATAGGGAATAGCACTCAGTTGTCCTCCTTAAATATTCTTTCAAATTGACGGGATAACACTGTTCAACACACGATCGGGGAGCAGAACAAAAAAAAATGGCGAAAGTTTTGGGTCCCAGGAAACCTCTGGTGAAGAAATTTTTGAAAAAAATTGGAGCCGGGCTTCACAGTTTAAAACCAAAGTTTGTATGGAGAACTAGGGGTGTTCAAGAGGCAAGATATCAATAAAAATGGTCATCTTAAATTTTCGCATAAAGTCTTACATAAAATGCTTATTACATCGTAATAAGTAATCTATGCAAGTTTTTAGCGCAATCGGACATCATTAAGGGTGTGCGGCGTTTGAATATTGTTTTCATAATATAAGAAAAAATCCATGAAATGTTGAAAATAGCAAAAAAAATTTTTTGTAGAAATATGTCTAAAAATAGCATGAAACATCAGCATCTCTCAAAATATTTTTGAAAAAATGATTCGAAAATCGAAAATTTTACTGTAATGGTTGAAAAATAATTTCTCATCGAACTAGGCTTGGTAGCAGCACAAATAAAAAGATGGCAGGGATTTGGGGTTCGGGACTTCACCAAAGTTTCGCGAATTTTTTGAAAATTTGCATCTTTTAAGTGAAAATGGACATTTTTGATCGATTTTTTCCAACGTATTGGGGGGGGGGGCAGAGCAAATAAAAAGATGGCGGAGATTTACGGTTCCAACTAAATCACCGTGGAGAAATTGTTGAAAAAAATTGGAACGGGACTTAACAGTTTATAATTATTGACCACTTGGAACAAACCATGGTTTGTCTTTTCGAAATTGATTTTCTTCTACATGAACCAAACATCGTAGTTTAACACAGCTTTTTAATGTTTTTATAGCACGTTTAAGTCAAAATTTTATCGAGGATGTGCATTTCTCAGAATTCGCAAATAAAAGATACAATTTCCCGAAATTCTTCAGTTTTCTATCATTTAGATAATTCAGTGACAAGTCGGCCAGCTGACCCATAAGACCGCAATTGTGTGCAGATTTTTAACAAGTTTTTATACTGAAATATATCTAAATTTTCCAAAAGCTGCGTCTTTCCCTTCTTGTCAAAAAATCGCGTAAAACGCCTGCATTTTGATTAATTACCGGAATCATAACTATTAAGTGTCTCTTGCAGATCTATGAGTAGAAACGGTTGAACAAACGCCAGAGGTTGAACTGGAAGGGCGATATTCTATTTCGAAATCTTTACTTCAACCGTATTACTGGTTTTTCGCGACATTATATACAAATGTAAATATCATAACTGCTTGACTGAGTATAATCGTTTGACAGTCTTACATTTGCTGAGTTGCTTCAGTGTCACATTTGTTTATTTTTAACGCAATAAGAAAATGAATATTGAACCACCCTAATGACGTTTTTTGATCTGCCCTAATCAACAGTCAATTTTATTTTCAAGATTTTATAATGTCAAAAGACAAAGTCAGCGCATTAAAATTGCTTGAAAAAACTTATTTGGTGAACAAAATAAAAAATTGTTGAGTCATCCTAATAAACAGTTAATTTTATTTAATATATTTTCCGATGTCAATAATGTATTCAACTTACCAAAACTACTTGAAACCACCTTTTTCGAACTATTAGATAGCGGCGATTGCGGTCTACAATCTCTTCTATACCGGGCCACACTGTGGTATGCGGTGTGGCCTGTTCTCAATCCATATTAATTTGATTTCTAAATATCATTTGTCAAATACACATGAATGTGAAACTAGAAATACATCTAGTTTGGCATTTCAAATCTTTGTTTTGAGTTACATGTCTAGAGGTAATATACATCGCTTTGTTTGAGCTTCAACAAACACTTCAGTCGCGTTAGAGGACAACACTTCATGTGCGACCGTTTGTGTTCATTTTGGTGTTGTCCCCTAACGCAGCGTTTGCAACGGTCGTGAAAAAAATTCATGAAAGCACGAAAATCTAAGTATACAGTATTGTTCTGTGACTATCGATGATCAAATTCCTAGAACAAATAGATGCTTTAAAGTTTGAGATAGAGCAGGTTTTTTTTTGATAAATACAAGTGTAGGTTGGAAAATCAATATTTTGCTCTGTTGTCCCCTAACGCGACATTTTCACCTCTCAGAATGAAATGACAACCTGAAAAATATCGAACCCATAACATTAACGTTGTGTTAGGACTTTTAAAGTATGCAATTAAGTGTTTTGAGCGTACATCGTAGGATTTTTCAAACGACAAGCTGTTAACAGTTGCATAATGTGTGCAAACGTTGTCCCCTAACGCTGGAATGTGTCTAAAGCTGTCCAGTTCCCTCTGAAGAAACTCTATATCGGTTTTATCCCGTATTTGTTGAAAAATTTTCATGTCGTCGGCGAAACAAAGGCGGGGTCCTTGTAATGTGATATTGACGTCATTAAAGTAGAGGAGGAATATCAGTGGACCGAGATGGCTTCCTTGTGGGATGCCGGATGTAGCGAAGAATGGTGTAGATAGACAGTCCTTAATGCTGATTTGAAGTTGCCTTCCATCGAGGTAGGAACGAAACCAGCGCTTGTCCATGAATACCGAGTTTATCCAGCTTCGCTATTGCGATATCATGGTTGATTTTGTCGAAGGCCGCAAATAGATCCATGTAAATAGCATCGGTTTGCAATCCGTCAGCGAATCCATCCATTAAATATGTTGTGAACGAGAGCAGGTTTGTCGTTGTCGATCGTTTAGGCATGAAACCGTGTTGGTCATCTGCAATGTAGTGTTTGCAGTGAAAGAAAATATGATCTAACACAACCAGCTCGAACAGTTTTGATACAGCACTTAAACACGCTAAGTGTCAATGTTCGATTTGTTTCCTTTTTTATAAACTGGAAACATGTGCGCTGCTTTCCAGCAGGAAGTGAATGTTCCAGTAGTAAATGATAGCTCGAAGATTCGACGAAGTGGTTCAAAAAGCCCGCTGATGCACTTTTTGGCAAAAATCGAGGGAACACCATCTGGACCCGGGAACAAGATGCTTTCAGTTTGGCATTTGCTGCAAGAACGGCAGCATTATCGACACAAATTCGGTTGATGGTTCGTCCTGGAGAAGGAGTTAAATTGGCGGCGGCAGCGACTTGTTGTGGTGGATGGCGCTCGTTGGAAAAAACGCTGGAAAATTTGTCGGAGAACAGTTGGCAAATTTCCTTAGTGTCGGTGCCTAAAACTCCATTAAACGACATACAAGATGGTAAACCGGATTCTTTTCTCTGCTCATTGACATACTTCCAGAACGACTTGGGCTTGGATTTCAATTAACGCTCGACGTTTCGATGGTGTCTAAAAAAGGCGCGTCTGCTTTGTTGTTTGTATTCGTGTATGAATTATTTACCTGTTGCAGAAAAAATTGCACTAGAATTATCATACACATAACGAACAGCGAATAAAAAAAGAGCAAAAACTCTTCAACATGTAATTTGCAATTTTACTCATATTTTTATTTAAATGGTAAAAATATCCGCCCAGACCCGGCTTCGGTTTTTGCTCTATGGGTCACTAGCGACTCACACTTGCTTGATTCGGATTGGATTTACATTTTATGCTTCTTGAATCAACAATCCACAGCTAGAAAATGATCATTGATGAGCGAAAATTATTTCAAGGAGTACGTGATTTTGTTGATGGTTGCTATGGTGATTCATTGTAACCGATGTTTGTATCATTTAAAGCGGACCATGATCTAGTACATCGATCAAAAAATTGATGGCATAATTAAAAACAATTTGCTTTATGATAGAGCTACTTTTTACCGCAGGTTTGATGCTTGTAAGTAGCGCTTTTCCACTACTCGGGTTCTTGTTTGCCCGGCAAACCCTTCTTTTTAGGGCGGCCTAGGTGCTTCTACAGAATTTCTGATTTTCGTTTCACAACAAAAAAAAGGTAAACAAACAAATAAACTAATAGATTTACCGACTTTTATTCCACCAAAACTCTGTCGATGAAGTTGATCAGCTGCTTCTGACGATGGCGGGAAGGCGGGCGGTTTCTTCCGACCGGTCGGGAACACAACGGCCGCGTTCTCTTGTTGGTGTCGTTGGCTGCTCCGGCAGCGGTCCTTGACTTTTAGTTAGGGAATCTGAGCTTGGCTCCTTTGTTGGAACCTCCCTAGCGACGTTGGCGACGAATCGCCGTATCGTCTACTCGCCGTAAACGATCCCGGAAGTTACCGCAGTATACTTCCCAGGGGGAACTTTTGTCCGTCCTGCTTCGTTCTCCTTGGATATTAGCTATAGGGGAGAGCTAGGCTCGACTTATCCTCTATAGCGAGAACGGTCGATGTTCGGTTCCTTGTTAATTAGCCGGGGTAGCGAAAGAACTCCTTTGCAATTAGCCAACCCCTTTTGGCGAACCGAAACCACACTATGCACTGTGCCCGAACCACTAGCCGGCACTTTTCGACAGGGATTTTATCTGTCGCACGCGCGCACTTCAGCTCCCGGTTAAACGTGGCGGGAAGCTGTCCCGAAAACAAAATAAATATTCTGGACGTCTGTTCTAGGTCGTGGTCCGTCACTTTCTAACTTATCTCGATGGCCGCCTTTTCCACTCCACCAAAAACACACCGTCGCATAGCTGTCATTGCTATGGCACAGAATAGTTAGCAATCACTTTTGCAGCGAGCGGAGAGCGGTGACCAGTCTAAACCCTATGTTTCTTATATACAAACATAAAACAAAAATTACTACACCTATCTGAACGCACAAAACCGTTCACAAACGCGACATTATACAAAAATTTACAAACTAATTGTGAACGATATCGAAACAGCGGTGAGCATAATTTTACGTAAACAATACACTCTACGGAGAGAGTACGCACATGCTTTCAACAATATTGATTTTACTGTTTTAGATTTTTTATTCTTTGAACTCAGGGTGTGGTGCATAAAAATCTGGATCACGACGTGGTCAACCCGGAATATTATTCGCCTTTTCAGTAATTTCAGAAACAAAGCTTTATTCAGATTGTTTTTGAAATTTAGAATTACCAATAGTTGGTTCTACGCCAAGAACAACGCAGGTTTCAAAGTTAAGTAAACATTATTCGAAGATACACAGAAAAAATTATTTTGTGATTTTAAGTTTATTTTCATGCACATATTTGGAGCATGAATATAAATGTAAAATTTAGTTCCAGCACAAATACACACGACTTATCGTGCTTTCTTCAACGAATTTTATTATAATTTTTCACGTGGATTGAAAATTACAGTTTCTTTAAACGGAAAACCAATGCGCTTCAATGTATTTTTACTCGAATACTGCTGTAAAATGAATGACATGTAATATTACACGAATGAAAGTGTAAAATTGTATGCTATTTGATGCTCCAATTGATTTTAACGTAATTTTCAATCAAATTTTTGATTCAATCGTTGTGTGTTTACGTTCATATTGATTTACACACTGATAATATAAATTCTTAAATATAATTAAATCGATCATAAAATGCACGAATTCATTCGTCGTTTTCTGCAACGAAATATTTTCGTGCATTCTAAATAGTAGGTTTCATTCATTTCATGATGAAGAATGGCCGCTTGGCGAACGAAATCTTTCGTAAATTTTACACTTTAATGTATCCTGAAACGAAATGTTTTGTTTATTTTAATAAACGTGTGTGTATATTACGAACAATTTCGTTGGTCGCACGAATTCATTTCGTTTATCTTAGAAAAGTGTTCGTATTTATTATCCTCTTATTGTTTTCAGTCGATCTTTTGGGATCGATGTTTGACAACATAGATTTTTTTTATTTAAAAAAATCGATGTGGCCAAATCGATTTTATTGTGGTACGAAGACATGGCCGCTTGATGAACGAAAGTTTTCGTAAATTTTACTTATTTAGTTTACATTGCACGAATGTAATCGTTGATAACGACATTATTTTTCGTGAATGAAACGAAATGTTCCGTTTATTTTAATAAACGTGTGTGTATATTACGAACAATCTCGTTGGTCGCACGAATTCATTTCGTTCATCTAAGAGAAGTTTTCGTATTTAATAGCATATTCTTTTACATTGCTCCGGCAGAGAAAAACTCAAAATTATTCATGCAAAACCAACGAGCAGTTCGCGATGGCTCAACTGGATCCGTACTGCTCCGGATTATGGATCAACTGGAAGCGAAAGAGGTTCAGGAAATCTTCCTGAAACCGGCGGACACGGATACGGCTACTAAATAGTCAGACCGAGACCGTCGTGAACATCAACAATTATCTGGCGTATAGCAACAATGGCCTCATATTGAAGCTCTGTTGACGTTGAAGGTTCGACGAATGGTGCTCGTAAATATTATAAAGATATTCGTATATAGCAGCGAACAATTCGTTTGCCGAACGAAGCTGTTTCGTAATAAGCCAACGAAAGTCGTTTCGTGGTTTTCACGAAAAACTCGTAATAAAAAATAAATGTGTTTCAATAGAACTACGAACGATTTATAATATGTACGAAAAATTCGTATATTTTATGAAAATTATCTGTACGAAACTAATGCATAGCGATTTACGAATATATTCTATCAGTGCATGTCGTTTAAATTTCATTATTTTTTGGTGTGTAGTATAATTCGAATAAGCTGCATATGAAACGGATAATGTATAATAGTCTGCTGCACTTAAATCCAAGAGAGTAACGAACTAAGCAAATAAAAATACTTGGTTATTAATCAACAACGATTGAAAAACAACAGACAGCAGAAAACAGTAATTGATCGTCTTGGTTGTTTGTCCTCAGTTACGCTTCTTATCAAAAATCTATGATAGGAAAAACTACGATGGAATAAGAACCCACGTGAAAGTCTTTTTGCCTTTCAATATTGTATCCTTTCGACCTTTTGTCCATTTCGACCGTTTCTCCTTTTGACCTTTTGTCTTTCGTCCATTTCGACTTTTTGTCCCTAAACCGCCCCTATCTGTATCACTTGAATGAACCTAACGCGGCCCTTACACGTACAATACTTTTGTCAATACTCTCTAGTATTGACAAAAATATTGAACGTGTAAGGGCCGCTTAAGACAAGACGTGACAATAGGGGAGGGAGCGTTTTTGTTCCAGTCCCTGATTGGTTGATTCTAACAACTTACACCATAGGAAATCTTACTGCAAGGATAGCTAAATGATGTTCGGCAGTGTTGCTATATTTATTGGTAATTATAGTCATTACATTTAACAAATAAAGTTATTTTCCTCAAATGAGTAGAAATGATCAAATTGAACAGAAATTGTGCGGCAAAGTAGAACAACAATTTATCATACATTTGTCGCTTATGTGGTTGATTGACTTCAACAACAATAAGAAAGCAACAAATCCATAAGCTGATTTTTTTAAGCAAAATGGCTTCATCAAATAATTCTAGACACCTATGACAGTATCCTTCATCAATATAGTGGATTCATGGTAAAAAATATTGCTGACATAAAATAAATCAGTAAAAATCCAATTTCATTAATAAAAGTAACAACACTGTTCGGAAGATTTCGGCAGGGATAAAATGCGCGAAATGAAGAACGTCGAAGAAAAAATAAGAATATTCCTGTGTGTGTATCATCTGTAGGTAATTCAAGGGCCAATATAGTAATTATGAAAACTATCTCTTGTCAAACTGATCATTTTCAGCACTGATCTTATCAAACACAACATAACAGGCTATTTTAAAACTTGCTTACAGATTCGAGCGCAAAAAAAACAATCAGAAGAATTTAGTTGAATATTTGTTCCTTCACCAAATATTATATTGATTTCTGATGGATGGAAAAATTAAAAACAGACCGGAAAAACCAATTTTCAAAACATCCGACCGAAGCCGGTTCCTGATTGGCTGTCGCTTATTTCATTTCAGCCGCAAATCTTGAACTGAATAGTTGTACAATCAGTTGAAGCAAGGTGTTTTAAGGCGGTGAACGGAGCACTTATTCGGGAGGTTATACATCAAGACCAGCAGCGTGATAATTCTTATGAGCGGTGCACTGGCTGGTTTGAATTAGATTAGATCATTTGAATAAGATTAACAATAGATTTTTTTAATTCTTACACAATATGTGCCTATCTAGTGATTTAAACTGGTTGTCCATTTGTTTCCATTGTTTGCACAACAAAACGATGTAAGGAATCGAATCATCAAATCGAAATTAATTGATCCATGATTTGTTGTATTTCGTCGAACTATCTTCTTCAATTGACTAATCCATGTGAAGTTGTGTTAGTGCGAGATTGAGGTTAAATCGGGGTGATTTTTTGTCGAATGAGGTTAAATCAGATGGCGAATTGAAAACATCGTGTTATATGTATGTTGTCTATACACATTGCAACTGTGTTGGTGTCCTAGACGTCAAATAAGTCAATTCGCCTGTGGAACGTGACGAAAAGGAAAACTCACAGATGAGGTTATTTCTTTTCCCAGAATCACTCAGAGTGGCAGCTGCAGAGGGTCAAACCGTTAAAAAGCGTTGGAAAAGTGAAAAAAAAAACACCGGAAAAGATAATTGCGGTACGTGTCTGTGTCAAGTTTTTCCCCCCGATGATCACTTTAGAGGCGATTGCTTGTCACTCTGATTTGTACATTCTGTTTGTGCACTTGCAGCAAAAGAAAGTCCGATCAGAGCCACTGTTTTCGCTACCTATTGATATTTGCAGAACACGAACAGGAATATTTTTCGGTGATACTATATAATTCGTATGGATAGCTTGGATATTATGCGAATAAAATTCCTAATTACGTCCAACGCCTAGCATGGTTTCAACGATACACGAGGGATAATGAAACGTACAAAGTTGCCGAGGAGGAAAAGGTGAAAATATTTTATGAATTCGTCATTATCCATTTTTTTATAATTTTGTGATTATCAAACATTTCATGAGTATTGAATGAACGTTGCACTTTCTAAACTAACTAAAATTACAGTGCCTCCCATGTTTGTTTTCCTTTGTAAATTTAAACAAATTGGAACTCAATCTTTAAAGGGAGCATTCACTTGCTCGCATATCAGAGTAGGCTTATTTTGGAGATTGTTTCCTCGGATAGAATCGAGCTTTGAGTTGCTTTCAACATAGCTCCTTTGATCAGCAGATGCATTCCGGTTTAGAGCCATCTACCGAGGCTATCCCATTCATCAATTATACATACGTGCGAAACAATGGGCGAAGATCGTCGCTTTTGCAAACACAAACATTTCAATAATTTATTTCCTCAGAACAAACCAATCATGAGCCAAAACAAGGAAGGATACGCATAGATTTTCCGCATCATAAATTCCTTCGGAACCGATTGAAAGCGGAAACAAAACCAAACAACAATATACCCGCGACCTACATCCAAAAACAACGCCCAGACCGAGCGAACGAACAGATTTTTATCAACAGGCTGAATAAAATCAATGATTGATGTAAAGGCTAACGGCTGTCATCCTTCGTGCGCACTGAACCGGAAGGACGCCCAACCCAAAGCATAACGATGATACCGCTCGACGAGAATGTCTTTTGCTACCAAAATCTCCGTCGTCGGTCGCACCATCACATGAAGAAACATGCCATTATGTACAAGAAATATTTTTACATCAGACGGGTCCTTCCTAGTCCTGGTAGATCCCAAAAAAAATGTTGGACCCACCTTAACAAATGGCAGCAGGAAAGGCCGGCGAACGTAATTTAGGAATGGTCATAATGGAAATATTTCCGTTAGCATATTATTTTACACTAGAACTTGGATCCGGCATGGTTAACTCATTTTTACTTATTACTCGCGCCGACAAATTATTTTGTCGTATTGGCCTTTCATGAATAATTAGGATTAATTTGGTTAATTTTGTTGTTCAAATGCCAATCGCTACCTAATTTTTACCGCTCTCCTATCGAAATAAAGTGTTGACACTCGTCATATGTTCAAGAAATTGACAAATTCTGACAAACAAGGAGTGAGATTCAAGGCCGACATGTGTTTCACCCGTTGCTTTGGTACACAGTTACAACTAATTATAGGTGCCACAAGTCTCGTTTCTCCGTTTATGAAGTGAAAGGTCAATTTTTGCTCTTTAAATTATAGTTTACGGGTACAATATTAACATGTATACAGTTTCACTATATTAGGAATGTCAATTAGAAGGATCGAGAGATGTGAGCATAGCTCAGACCACGCCGTGTACTTATAAAAATCAGATAACCAAGTGTCATATGTACAATAAACAAACTGCACTGGATGCCAGTACGCTTTGACATGTTCAGGTAAACTACTAACTATTGCCCGCACTACCGATACTCGCAAGACGATAGAAGGGTCCGAATAGAGTATCCAACCGTGAACAATAAGATAGCAGAAATCATGTCCAAAGACGATATATCTAATGAATTCAAGGCCTTGTACGCAGCTCACTCGGGTTAGAAGCTTTTCTTAAAAAGTTACCTTTTTATATGCCAAAAATCGATTTTTTTTATTACTTTATCTAAAAGTACAATTCCTTGAGAATCCCTAATTTTGATAGAAATCCGAGAAATAGATCGAAGACAGCGCTTCGAACAATGGCTTTTATGCGATCACGATTGCTGAAAAACATCTCAACCGATATTCTTCATTTTTTTAATCGATCGTAATTAGTGTTTCTCGTACCTTAACGATTTCTTTTTTATGCATAAATTTTAGTTTCATGGATAAGAATTTTAATGCAATTTTTAGAGCTTAAAACAGCGATTTTTTAGGGAAAACGTTCTCGAATGCACGGAACAAATTATTATGTATTCAACTAATCTTTAAAGTACGAGGAATACTCCTATAGGGGAATGTGGTCGGTTGTCGGCACCCCTTTGTCTTTGGCTCATAACATTTCTCCAATCGCATAATTTAGGGACATAAGCATACCAATGGAAAGCTAGAGGCCGTAGCTAATAACAAGCGAAAGAATTCAATTTATTCCGTCAATATGAAAAAGGATACTGACAATTTAGTGAAATAATAATTTTTTGCCATTTAGATAGATGTGATGTGGTCGGTTGTCGGCACACTAACAAAAAATCTTTCCTCGTCAAAAGCACAATGTGTCTATGTGAAAAGCTGGTACACGTAGTGTGCACAACTAACGCACTGGCGGATCGCATTTATATTTATAGGGCGACCAACTTATACCACATAGAGTTGAATTAGATTATTTATTAAAAGTCAATATGTTACCCAAGTAACCAATAGGCATGGAAAGTTTTTAAAAAGAACTGCTTTCGGCAAAATAGATTGCTGTGTCATTAAAATATTTTTTACGGCTTTTCTTCCTTCAAAATGCTGATTAATGACAAGAAGTTTTTAAATAGTTTATTGAAAGCAAGTTTACAATAGTTATGCATAAAAATGCCAATATGCTTCAAGAAGCATCTGAACATTCCAAATATAATGCTACATGCTAATGCTATAAATATATACTGTAAATACTAGTACATACTTGGTAGCGTGGGTAATGTTGGGTTTCGAGATGATCTATAGAGCTCAAAAATTGATGTTCGTCCTCATTGCAAAAACAAAGATGGCGGTGACTTCAAAATTCAAAATGGTGCCATTTCCTTGGCGCATTATCATACCGTACAATGTGGATATTTCTCATTTGCAAAGGTTGTAATAGTAGGAGGCAGGCCCGTGCACAAGAGGAGGGTTTTAGGGGTTCAAACCCCTCCCATGAGGGTTTTAATTTACTTTTAAAAAGTGATTTACTTCCTGTTCAGGGGAAAAAAGTTATACTACGAGTCGTTTTGACACATAAAATGTCATTTAAGTTCGGTCACTCTAGAAAATAGTCGTTGGAGAAACCAAGCAAGCAAAGTGGTGATGGTAGCTGGAAAGGGATGTAAATCAAATTGGTCGGCTTCTCTGGATCTAGTCACGTTTCGACAAGTTTCGGTCTTGGCAACAGTCGTTAGTAGACCAGTTACACAGCAAAGGTCGGTCAGCAGAATAATAGCCTGGAGAAATTATACCGCCGATGACCTCATCGTCGGAGTGGCTGACAGCTCGCGGAAATGGGCATCGGTATCGGAATAAATACCGCCTCCAAAGAACTCTCAGCACCAGCTATCAGATAAATAGGAACGTGTAGCGCCAAGAAGGATAAGAAACGCTGCGAAGATAGTTGTAAAAAGATGTAAACAATGTCGACAACTCCGGATCGGTTTGTATCTCAAAAGGTGACGATATTTGCAGCAGAGCTGAGTAGGTCAGATATACCACGAAGGTTTGATAGCAAGCAAGAAAAAGCAGTAATGGAAAGAAACATAAAGGATCACCACAAAATAAAAAGAGCAATACAGTCCCTACTGAAGTAGTACCCAATTATTGCTCCGGATGGATGAAGACTGAGATATACAAGAGGTTTAGGTTTAAAGGGTGTCAAATTGCATCACGGAACTTGACCTCCATGAGATGCTTCCGTGGTGCCTGCTTCATAATTGCCCAGTATTTTTCGATGGGCTTTAGTTCCGGTGTGTTGGGGGGGGGGGGCAGAAAATCGTAGGTTGCTTCGACAGAGGAAGCAGACGCTTCTGTAGAAAAACCTTGAGGTAGATCGCCCCGTTTACAGTCCCAGTAGTCGCGAATGGTGCAGTCCGTTTGCCACATGAGCAGATCGCTTGCCAAATCATGTATTTATCGGCAAACTGTGAAAGTTTCTGCTTCCTTACTTCCTCCGGAAGATCAAACTTGTGCTGGGCGGTGAAAAACAGTAGCCTCGGAAGCTGCCGGAAGTCCGCTTTGACATAAGTCTCATCATGCATGATGAGACAATGACACGTCAGCATACGTTATGATTGAGAGCCTTTTGCACTTTGTACGTATGTAGTTCCTCCCGGTCCTTGGCTCTCTGAACGGCAGACTTGGATAGATTCAAGATATTTACTCAGTGTGTTGAGCGGAATCGATTGGTACACAAGACTTGGCCTTTGAGGCCTCAGCAAAAAATTTCAAAGTTTGAGGGTTTCTATGGCATTCTTTTCTGAGATGTGAAAAAATTAAAACCCTCCCCTTCACAATTTTCTGCGCACGGGCCTGGTAGGAGGTCTCCATATCTAAAATTGATAGTAAAAAATCCGTTATGATATATATGACGGAATTTTTACTATAGATAACTCTGAAAATCTTCAATCTGGGTGCTTTTAGAATAGAGATGTCGCCATCTTGGATTTCAAAATGGCATTAGACATCGACTCGTAAATATTCATATTGATTGGGATATAGAGAATTCCGCTAAACCGGATGTCGCCATTTAGGTTTTCAAAATCAAAAATCAATGTCTGGCATCTACTCGTCAAACTCGTTCCGAAAATACTTATATTGATAGGGTTATAGAGAATTCAGAATTTGAAACCAAAAATGGGGTGTCGACAATCGATTTAAATAACCGTTTTGAAAACTGATCCAAAAAAATTGTGGCGAGTATTTTGTCGCCACTCAATGTTGAATCACAATGCGCATATTTTTTCGATTGATTTACTTCTTTCTATAACACCAAGCAAATGTTCAAAAAAACTTTTGAGTAGATTTTAACTTGTTCAAAATATATTTTGGTTGTATAACAGAACATACGAAACTATTTGCTTCAGCTATCGGTACAAAAATGACGTGCGAATATAACACACAAATAAAAATTTTCAGCATGACCATATCTGCTTTCTGACAAAAGTTACATAGGGGTACCGGCAACCGACCACGTTCCCCTACTATATTGTTTTGAGTTATGGATTTTAGTTGATCTATTGGTCTTTAAACGTGATCACCGCAAACCTCTTTTATAAAAAAAGCCACAAGTCCGCATAATATCAATATATTTTTAAAAACTAATGCTTGTTTATTGCACTGAAAAACCGAAAAACGTACAAAATATTATAACTTTGATATAATAAGAACGTTACTTTATGCCTTAACGTAAATGCAAACTTTCTTGAAATTTTTCTCGCGAAAATGTTTGTTAGCCTTAGATATTCAGAACCCGAAAAAAGAGGCGAATGCCCCTAAGGTTAAAACCTCTATATTGATAACAAAAAAATCACAGGAGTTATTGGGAGATGATGAGATACTTCAATGCCGAAAAATTGATCTCCGGGCTCATAGGAAAACGTGCACAGAACCCATAAGATGGTTTTATGTTTAATCTTCTATACCGTCGGTTCCGTTAAGAACGAAAATGGAATTGGTGGCAAATTATCGAATAATCCGTTTCAAATACAGCCAACACTGAAAAATGCGTTGGACGGTACCAGCCAGTTGTTTAGCGTTCACGCAACACGTGTGACTTTATAGATTTTAGACTCTAACTAGTGCCAATTTTGTACTGGTTTGTACTTATCTAACTACCATTAAGTTGGTGTTGGTTACTGACGAGGAGAATCCGAAACACTAAAAAGCCAGACTTTCCTCAGCATGGTTCGAGTAAGAGTAAGACGTTACTATCCAAGTCCCATGCAATGCTTCCGCTGCTGGAAGTTCGGCCATAGGAGGAGGGTATGCACACAAAGGGAGGTGTGCCTGGCCTGTGGTGAAGAACACCAAACCAGCAAGGAAAATCCATGCAGCGAGCAGACTCGTTGTCTAAAACACTCGGTTAGGGACCGACAGAGTCCTGAACGAAGCAAAGAGGCCGAAATTATTAAACCGACAAAAACAAAACCTTCCCAAAGGCCGGAGCCATTATCACATTTACGCAACAAGCTTAAAGAGCTAGTGGAGATCCGCTCGTCGCGTCGACACAAATTAAGGGCACAGAGTCTAAAAAGCTAAAAGAAGAGTTAATCATGGCTAAGATAGGAAACAAAGACAGGCGGTGATCAGCTATTTTCGTCCGCGTCCCTTATCACCAATTTTTATACAGTGATTCATCAGCAGTGCTATCTTTGAAAATGAACCACTTGGGTTATGCAACTAATTTTTTCCAATCTTTTTTTAAATGAAAATAATTAAGCAATCTCCATTTTGTTATATTCTGAATTGCACATATTTTGTCGTATGTAATTTTAAATGTACTTTCATTTGATGGCATTGTAAGGGAACACGTATCCGCCGGTTGATGCCAATCGAGCTGACATTTCTTTAGATTGAGCAAACTAATTTATTTGTTTATTTGACCAACTAGGAAACGAATCTGCTGGGTCTTTAATGAGTGTAGGAAATACGCATGGTCTTGTCTGAGTGAATGACTTTTGAATTATGTATGAAGGTGGAGAATTGACAATTCGCAAGATCAATTTAAATCCAATTACCAATTAGCGACAATCATTTCAGCACGAGGAACAAATGTTTTATGGTCATATTTAATGCTTTACTTTTAGTCCATTAACTCATCAGTCAATTATACTGAGCTAAGAATAAGTACGTACTATTTGGAAACGGGGGTGTTTGATTCGTGCATGATGTTAATATCGTTTAGGAACGCAGCATTTATATTTTTTCTGTTTCGCGTCTTCATTGTAATATCGGAACGTTTACTCGAACGAGGTGGAAAATTTTAATTTACGGGATCTCAATATGCTTGTGATTATACCAATAAGGACCATTTATAAATTCTGCCACGCTATTAGGAGGAAGAGATATGACTAATTGTGACATAAATAGGAGGGGAGCACGTCATGTGCTTTGACGTAATCGGCCGTTTTACGAACGATTGCGCCATGTATATAGGAAATTCCATAGAACATGAACACTTGCGAGTAGGGGCATAAAAGTGACTACAAAATGAAGGAAAAACTAAAAAGAATTTGATTCGTATTAGACCAAGGGGAAAAATAACGTGGTAATATGACAGAGAGTTAGTTAGTATTGGATAATCTTTGCGTGACATAATTTATGAATGTTCCATCATACCACATTTAAACTCATTGTTTACGGTCCATCTTATATTGTCGACAACACTCCCGACAGCCGGCTGTCCGGAGTTCAAGTTATTTTCGATGAAACAATCTCGATAAACGATTGGCCAGAGTTTAAACGCCTAGATGATTTACGTATTCTACAGTCAATCAACTATTCAAACATGCACCAAAATATATTCTCAGTCGCATCGCTTGCTTGAAGCGAATCCTGACTAACAACCCACCCACTATTATATCCGTGGTACTTATAGAAGTGCCACTGAGTCGGGGCCTTCCGTTAAGTAAGTACCACATCAACACTTCCTTTCTCATCCCAAGTTACGGTAAAGATGGTCGTGGCCCGCAATGGTGGCTCTTAGGCGAAACTCTCGCTTGGACTAGATCAATTGTTATTCCCAAACATCAGTCATCAGTCTGCAATCTACGAAGTATACCGTGCTTACGCAACGCAACGCTAAGATAGAAAACAAAGACATAATGAACGAAATGGCCAAATTGAGGAGAGTCTTCCAAAACTTGAAAAAGCAAATCACTGTGTATATGTAGCGATGTCCACCGATAGATACAAACAAACAAACACAGCAACAATAGTCTCCGAAAATCGTAGAATTCACAGAAATAGGAGCGCCGAGCGGAAGTAGACAAATCTCGCAACTCGATAGGAAAAGAACCATAAAGCAGAACAACTGACCAACCACAGAAAAGAACAACAGCAATAAACTCAAACACAGCCAACCACAAACTGCGAAGACGCAGTAATTCGACCGACTGTGCCGAAATCAGCTTTTCAGAATAAAACATCAAGAACAGCTACATTGGAAACAAACCCAACAAATGGCCACAAAGGAACACTCATTACCAACAAAACAAACAGCATTAGCTGCACCATTAGACACACACAAAGCCAGAGAGGAACCCCCCTCCTTGCGCCGACCCTATCCGAGTAGTACCGATCACAGTCGACGAGCCTTCGGAGGCTGCTGGCGCAGGGGACCCTGTCCCCACTATAGCTGTAACATGCTACAAAAAGTAGTGTCGGACGAACCAAAGTTCACGGTGGCCCTACCATACCCCCAGCGGTCACTGGCAGAGTGTGCAAGAGCCAACCTAGGGAAAACCGCCCATCCGAAACTGTTAGTTGGCTTATGATGGAAAGAGCCTTCACCCCAGACCGGGGAAGCACCAACAACTGGCGACGAACCTCCGGCGGCTGCTTGTGCTGATGACCCGATTCTCCGGGTAAGTGGTAACTCTTTTCCTCATAACCATGAGAAGATGTAGGCCTCCGAACTGCTTTGTGGTAGTCACCCGTATCGCCCCTCTAGCCAGACGCCGATGATATCCGTCGAAGCAACAGTCCAAAGAGATAGCCAAACAAATCCTCGCGGACCGCTTGCCACGCCAACTGCAGTCACCGAAAGGCCAGTCTATCTCTACCAACAAAAGCATGGTCGTCCTAAAAGTAACTCTCTTATGCCAGAAGGCAGCTTGTCCGGGAGTATAGCGCCCAAACATCATCCGAAGCTGCTAGCTGTAGGGTTAGGAAGAAAGCCTTCTACCCTGCACCGGCCCTATCCGGGGGTTGTTTCGACCACAGTTGACGAGCCTCCGAACTATTTTACCTCCTTAACCACAACCAGATACTCGTCTCCGAGCCGCTTTCAGGCAATCTACCACGTGGTCCCTCCAGCTCTCACTCAGGACCATCATCAGATAGCGAGAGTCCGAGCCACCAAGCCGGCAGATAAACCCCGCTGTCGGACGATAACCATCCACGGGGGCCTGGGACGCAAGATCTCCGACTCCAACCCTATCTACCTGGCACTTCGGAAGACCCACCTCAAACCAGGGTCGGACAAATTTCATACCAAATAATTGGAATCGCAATCAGAGCCGACATCGTGTCAACAGTTCAACAGAAAACTGAATTAAATGTATCCGCTAGGAGAATCAACTATCCACTCACAGGTACCGTCGTCTCGTTGTGCGTTCCTCAGCCTGTAACGGGTGTTAAAAATGAAATTCGGGGCCTGATATCACACACTGCCTAGGGGTAGCGTAAATACTGTCACCGAAGGTACGAGATTCTGAGCGTTGTCGAAGAGGGAAACGCTGTCATTCTAAATAACGGAAACAACACATTTCTCCGTGGTTGATCCTCCTCTGCCATCGACCTTTCGATTGTCTCTAGGACCATCGTTGGAAACTGCCGCTGGACCATAACCAGGGACACTGCTGGAAGCTATTATTTCTCTTTAACCGGGCCCCACCGAATACCACCCATCGCCGTCGTTTACGACAGAGCAGACAAGAGCGCCTTTGATGCTCCACCTTCGACAGAGAATGATTCTACGCTCCAGCAGAAATCTCATCATCAAAGCCGCCGAGCCTGGCAACCCCCAAATGTGTGTCACACCAGCCCACCGTGCGGTGCACTGGTAGAGTCCAGATGTAGCGTCAGCAATCAGAGTACGCCGCCTTCTCAAAAGAACCCCATCCGATTACCGCCTGCGAGACGAACACCGGAACCAAGCGAAACGAGCCATCCATGAAGCAAAAGAGGCTAGCTGTGCCATGTTCCTCGATGGAATCGGGCAGGACTCCTCAACCCCAGAACTGTGGAGACTGGTAAACGCGCTCAGTGGCTAGGCAGCACGGGTATATCATCATTCGCTACAGGAGTGGCAATCGCTCACGCACTAGAAATCGCCAATTTGATCGGAGCATATTTCAAGCCCCTCTCGGCCAACGAGGCGCCACAGCCGGACTTCGCGAAGCTCCAGTCACAAGTACAACAAACCGTTCTCGCCGGCCGAACTCACGGAGCCCTTTGTGTTGGGTGCGGTTGTTTAACAGGACCGGATCGGGCCAGCTATCCTACGCTAAGGCATCTACCACCCAAGGAGAAAAGAGCGCTTCTCGACAGCTTCGACGCGGTTTGGAAAGGTGGGCTCTTTCCCGAATAGTGGAGAACCGCCAACATTGTTCCCATCGTGAAAACAAACCACAACAACCGTACAACTAGCGATTTCTGGCCAATCAGCCTTCTCTCGTACATAGTCAAAACATGGGAGAGGGTGGTAAACAGGAGATTAGTCACCCTGCTTGAAGAGGGTAAATGCCATTCGTCTGGCAGCAGGACTTCTACCCAGAACTCCAGCAGAAGCGGCATGCGTGGAAACCGGGATTCTCCAGTTATCCTGAGAAAGACACTTGGATTCCTGAAAAGAACCTCTGGATACGAATGCCTTTCCCAGCATTCCACGTCTCCACCGCTCGGCCCCCGTGCCTGAAACGACTCCGGCCCCAAATTGGACCTTAGCCTTGCCAAGTTCGTGAAGGTCGGGACCCTTTAAGCAGCATTCTCGCAAAGGCTGGTAGTAAGTCAGTTTAGGCTTGGGTTTGGAAAAGAAGTTATTAATTTTTTTGATGCCAAATGTCTTAGAGATAAAGTTTTAGCAAATCTCGAAGTCTTATTATATAGCAAAAACACGAATTTGATTCTAAAAATTTTGAAGTGTTTTTTCACGGGTGAAGACTTTTTGCGCGACTCTTTAGTCATGTCCGATTAAGATCAAAACATTGTGCAGGGGGCTTTTTTCGAAATGCAAAAACCTTTGAGGTGTGTTCCTTTTGAAAATGCATTCTCTTGAAAACAAGCAAATTACGTTACTGGTTACTTAATATAATTATTTGAAGAACTGCCGCGTCTACATGCCTGCTCATAAAGTTGAGATCGACAGTGTAGTCACCGATTTGATTTTGTCATGTGTGGATCTTCTGAAGCACGGAGTGGGACCTCTTGCTCTAATGAGCGACGATTTTGAATGGCAATAGCACCAGACGAGATAAAATAATGAAAGAAATACTAAAAAGCTAAGCCATTCTCCACGACCAATCATTATACGTTATTGACTCAGGAATAGTATGATTTTGGTACGATTCCTTGTAAAGGCTTAAATTTTTGTCATGATAGGTCGCTTAATATCCCAGCTCGAGGAAGCTCTGACCGGAAGCCGATACAAACAGCTCCTCGTTTTAGAAATTTGCGATCAAAGAAGAAGTTTGCACCGTGTAACCCGTCAGGGTAACAAGTTAGCACTGGGTGGAAATATACCTATTCGTGCGTACTCTCTCCGTAGAGTGTATTGTTCACGAAAATTTATGCTCATCGCTGTTCGATACCGTTCACATTTAGTTTGTAAATTTTTGTATAGTTTCGCATTTGTGAACGGTTTTGTGCGCAATAGATAGGTGTAGAAAATTTTGTTTTATATTTGTGTATTAATAACATAGGGCTTAGGTAGGCTACCCCTCTCCTCTTGCGAAAATACGGGTGCACTGGTTATGCTGCTCATCGTTGACAGCTATGCGACAAGGCTGTTGGCGGTTGACGAACCACGGTTAAAGACAGACGTCCGTTTACCTTTTCGGGACAGTTTTCCGCTACTACTGAAAAGAAGTGCGCGTGAGACGGTCATTAAATCCGTCGAAGTGTGCCGGCCCGTGGTTCGGGCACACGTACAAGTGTAGTGCAGGATCGCCGTAGTGGAATGCTAATCGTGAAGGACCACTAGCGTTCCCGGCTAATTGTTAAAGATCCGAAGCATCGTCCCTTCTCACTGTGGAGGATCAGTCAAACGAGCCAAGCTCTCCTCCACACTTAATTACCAAGGAGAACGAAGCAGGGCGTAAAGAGGTTCGGATGAGCCAGGAAAACAGAAAAACGTACAACGCGGGTGGAAAATAAACACGTGTATTCAGTTTTACGTTTTACACCGATATAAAAAAAAACAAAAACAAAAAAACACTGTCAGGTGACAGTTCACATTGCACAGTAGCGCAGTACAGAAAGTGGGGGCACAGAGTGCAGTGGTTGCCATCTTAACACCCCTGCTCAACCACAAGCAGTCTCCAAACCCAGTTTAAGCCGCAGTTACTTGAACAGTCCAGGCGCTAGACCTTTGGTCATAATGTCAGCTTGCTGTTCCGATGACCGCACGAACCTGATGTCGATAATCGCCTGCTGCACCAGATCCCGCAAGAAGTGGAATTTCGTGTCCACATGCTTCAGTCTTCTGTAGTCGCGTGCATCTTCGGCAACCCTAAACTGATTGTCCTCGTAAACAGGTATCGCTTTATCTGTCATCTTTCTCAAATCCAAAAGCAGCCGTTTCATCCAAACAACGTGGCACACTGCCGTACACAGTGCTCCAAGCTCTGCTTCTGTCGATGACAGCGAAACTGTTTGCTGCTTTCTTGTCAGCCATCCAACGGTACAACCAAACAGCTTAAACACGCAACCAGTGACAGATTTACGGTCCAACACATCATTCGCCCAATCCGCATCTGTATAGATTTCAAGGATTGGCGAATTCTCCTCGGCTTTGTAATCCTAGATCCAGCGTCCCTTTTACATATCTAAGCATCCGTTTTAAATAAACCCAATGTAGATCGTTCGGACATGCCTGGAACTGGCTGTAATAGTTCACCGCTGCCGAAAAATCCGGTTTTGTCATTAGAGATGCATACATTAGGCAACCGACTAATTCGCGATAGGGCATCGTTGTCCTCTTTTGCTCGTCCCCCTTTTCAAGCCTCAACCGAGATTCTATCGGCGTCGAGACAGGTTTACACTCTGCCATACCGAAACGCTTCAGCAGTTCGTCAAAATAGTTTCGCTGACTCATCCTCATAACGCCTGCTTTCGTGTCTCGTTCATTTCGCATTCCAAGAAATTGCTTGACCTCACCATCGTCGGTCATTTCGAATTCCTCAGCCAGTTTCTGCTTCACAATCTGCAACATCTTCAATGACGAAGCAGCCAACAGAACGTCGTCGACGTAGAGTACTAGGATGATCAGCTCTCTACCAACACCGCGCGTGTACAGACACTGATCACTTTCGCCACGAACAAATCCTAACTTTTCGACAAATCCGTGGAACTTCTCATTCCATGCGCGCGACGCTTGCTTTGACTCGTAAATTGAACGATTCAGTCTGCAAACCATACCTTGCCGATGCTGAAAACCATCTGGTTAAGTCATGTAGATCAGCTCCTTCAGATCGCCGTTCAAAAACGCGGTCTTCACGTCCATTTGGTGAACATGCATTCGTTCTCGGTTAGCCAACGCCAACACCGGAGAATACGTCTCATTATAATCAAAGCCATGTTTTTGAGAAAAACCTCTCGCAACCAGCCTTGCCTTATACATATTCGCGTTCCCCGCTTCATCACGCTTCACCTTGAAAACCCATTTACAGGTGACAGCCGTGCGTCCTGGTGGCAGCTTCAGCAGGTGTTGTTACGTTCAAGAGGCTGTAATTCTTCATCAATCACTGACTTCCATTTTGGCCAGTCATCGCGCTGTTTTAAAGCAGCTATGGAACTAGGGATATCTTCGATGTAGTCCACAGCACTAAGAGCAAAACTCCATATCAAAATCTTGGTGCCATGCAGGGGCAGACCTGTCTCGCTGTGGCCTACCGCTAGTAGCATCACCTTGAGATTCTCCCGGTGCAGGTTCGAGCTCCGACTTCTCTTCATCAGCGATTATTTCCACGTAGTGGTTAGAACCGGCCTCGGAATTTTCCGAAGTCGACACTTTCGTTTCGATGAAGTCAACAGCACGAGCAGCAACAATCTTTTTCTTCACATGATCCCAAACGCGATACCCGTTGTGACAATATCCGATGAAAATGCCCTTCCAGGATTTGGCATCCAATTTGTTCCTGAGTTCGTTCGGCACGTGAACAAAAACACTGCATCCGAAGATTCGCAGGTTCGACACATTCGGCTTCCGAGATTCCCAAAGCTCAAACGGAGTCAATTTCTCGTCAAGCGCAGCAGACGGACTCCTATTTGTCAGGTAGGCAGCAGTCTGAACAGCTTGTCTCCAAAGCATTTTATCCACGCAAGAATCCTCTAGCATCGACCTAGCCTTCTCGACAAGCGTCCTGTCCATTCTCTCGCTGACGCCGTTCAGTACCAAAAAAAGTTGCAGCGAAGTTTGGGTACATATAAGGCATTTAAAATGGTACAATTGATCGACTTACTATTTACAACGGATACCACCTCTACCGTGCCAGACAATTCAGCAATAATCGATTCGCCGTCTTTTGCCACCGCGATCTCGATGGGTTTCTTTAAACGACGAAGCTCACTGAACAGGTTCTTATCGCGTACAAGATGATCCGTTGCACCTGAATCTATGAACCGGGTAGCGGTGCGAATCTTGTAGATTTTCCTCGTTGCTTACACCTTACAACGAAACAAATATTTTTGCCCTCGCCACCATCCGCAATATTTGCCTTCGAATTATGTTGTCCCTTACCTCCGAACTGCTTCTTTTTCTTCTCCGGACAGTCCGTCAACTTATGACCTTCTTTCTTACATCCAAAACATTTAAATTTCTTTTTCGTTTACGAACCAGAAAACGCTACATCATTACTCGTTCCGGATGACAACTCGATACCTTTAACACCTTCGTACGATGATCCAAGGGTCAATAGGAGATGACACTACATCCAGATCGTCTAGCATAGCACCAGTCGCTCGATACAACCGGACCAGTTTGTCGAACTGCAAGAAATGTTGCTGCAAAGTCCCATTTTCCAAACGCAATGACCACATTTCTCGATTACTTTTTCAAATGGACGTAAGTAACATTGAGAGCCTCTCTTTGTTTACTTTCTCTTTCGTTTATTACGACGTCATTACAACACTTTGTACTAATTTTCCAGTATATATCGAAAGCCGACGGTTTTTACTACAATATTATGCAAAGAGTAGAGTAGTAAATGTTGAAATGGCCGAGTAATCAACAGAAGAGAAAGACCTCAAAGAGAATCTCTCATTGTTACTTACGTCCATTTGAAAAAGTACTCGAGATTTATCTTTTTAGGTGCATACTGCTCGCAATACTGTGACGCTCAAAGACACGGTGTAAAGTGTCCCAGATCTCCTTTGGGCTGTTATTATCCTGTATGTACTCGAGCTGCGAGTCGTGGATACTCGATACCAAGAGAGATTTACACTTTCTGTCCTTTTTTACACGTTTCTCCAAAGCCTTCGCTTTCCGGTCTTTTTCCGCCGCACTGTCACCCGCCTTCTCCTGAAGCTCCTCATTATCCGCAACATCAATCCGCACACACTCTTCGAGCTCGTGTTCATCGAAAAGTATCCGTATGCGGAACTTCCATGCTGAGAAATTAGTCATCAAAAAGTGGCAACACGCGATCCGACCGGTCTTCCTGCATTTTAAAAGCACTCCCGATCACTACTTCCATAAACCGTAACTGGGCCAATAACCTAAAGAGGTTCGGATGAGCCAGGAAGACAGTAAAACGTACAACGCGGGTTGAAAATAAACACGTGTATTCAGTTTTCGTTTTACACCGATTTAAAAAAAAAAGAAAGAAAAACAAAAAAAAAACACTGTCAGGTGACAGTTCACATAGCACAGTAGCGCAGTATAGAAAGTGGGGGCACAGAGTGCACTGGTTGCCATCTTAACAGGGCGGACAAAGGTTCCCTCTGGGAAGTTGACTGCGGTGACTTCCGGGATCGTTTACGGCGAGTAGACGATCCGGCGATTCGTCGCCAACGTCGATAGGGAGGTTCCAACAAAGCTCAACTCCCTAGCTAAAAGTCAAGGACCGCTGCCGGGCAGCAAACGAAATTCAGGAGAACTCAGCCGTTGCTGTCCCGGCCGGTCGGAAGAAACCGCCCGCCTTTCCGCCCGCAAAAGTGAAACAGCAGCAGTAGCAGTGACGGGGAGAGTTGGAGCACGATAAAAGTCGGTAAATTTAGTAAATTACTTGTTTGTTTACTTTTGTTATTTGTTGTTACGAAAATCCGAAATTCCGGTAGAGGCACCTAGGCCGCCCTGAAAAGAAGGGTCCGCCGGGCAAACAAGAACCCGAGTAGTGGGCAAACCACTACTTACAACCGCTTCCAGGAACACCAAAAGACCTCGTATTACATTTCAACCAGAGATTTACCGTAGTGCATGACTGTTTGGGCATAGGTTTGGCACCTGCTTCTTTGTGATATTGTGAAACTGCTCTTCGAGTAAACTTCAATTCTCGGGGTACGGAATGGGGTTGTTTTCTCAATGATAATTGATCTAGCTTACTCCACGATCTTTGCTACAGTTTTAAGAAGGGTGTCTTCTTTACTTCCAATGTCCACATGTCTGTACTTCTTGTATTTCTATGAAGCTGAAAAATTTGCACTTGACATTTTAGAAAAATACCATTTATCGTGAATAAATCTGAATGTGTACCTGGAAGTAGCACTCATATTCTGACTTATTATATAAAGCAGATCAAGATTGCAGCGGTTGGTGTTCTTGGTGAGGGTCAACCCGGCCAACCGCATGCTACGGACCTGGCGACAGCTACAAAACCCGATTCACAGTGGAACACAATTTAATCAAACTGCCGAGAGTTGAATCCAGAAACTACGAAACTAAAAGGAACAACGTAAAAAGAAAACGCTGTTTAGAACATATTTGTGAAAATTTCTTACAGCATGAAGGAAAAACTTTACGAAACAATTCGTAAAATGAAGTGACGTGAAATGAAACTAACGAATGACCCTAGCGGTTAAAGTGATAAATTAAGCAAACAAACTATGTGGAAAATGGAATAGTTTTACCCATCTGATGTTCTAGCAATTTTTGGCCACTCTTATCCCACGATTTTGATGAATCTTGATGCCCATCTCGTATAAGGTTTACACAAATTTTTATATTCACAAATCAACCCACCCTAAATTTATTGGTAAATATAAGATAATAAAATTTTCAAATTAAAAAGATTAAGTTTCGTCGTATAGTTGCCATGTCCTTAAAAAAACAATAAATCAAAAGCATTTCTTTCCATCAAGTACACCCTACCGGAAGCATGCTCGCCGTCCAACTCCGAGTGCCCCGAATGAAAAAAAAAACAAACAAACATAGCAACCAGAGAAAACTGTCCGATTCGAACATCACCCGTAACGAACAACATTAACAATGCCTCAATTGGCATGTGCGGGCTTTCGGCTCTCTGGTGGGGCCTCTTTCTTATCGCATTTGCACTGTGGCAGTTAGACGTGCGAGAAAATGTCAGCTCCCATAGGCGAAATTACGAAAGCCGTAAAAATGCGGATTCAGTAGTTCGTGACGGATGGAAACAGCTTATCACTTGTGTACAATCGATTGTTTTCGCAGCCGTGCCTATTCTTGGAACTGATTTGTAGAAGAAAGAAACTAGCACGTATAGAACGTAGATAGGGTAGCCGTTCTCTGAATTATCTATTTACCTGATGGAAAGAGATGTACTCAATTTAAATATTCGCTTTGCTCAAATACGAGTATGTAGTTTATATGTTTCCGATTCTTAGGAACGAAGCAATACTAAATGCCGAGAAATAAATTACACAGTTTTGAACCCTCACTATTGAGATAGATAAGGGACCATCTGCACTTGTTTGAAACCCGATGAAGGTTGTTTTGCATGGTTGCTATGATCAGCGAACATGTTTCGGTCAGTATTTGATCGAGTAGAAAAAAACCACATCACACGAGAAAATTTCACCCCCCGACTATTTGGATGCATTCGCTAGTGCAGGTCCTGGCCAGTGCAGAAGGCGAGCCCGAGCTAGTTTCCAAAACGACACTTATTTGGTCACCCATGACATCAATGATAGACCAGCAGCGTGCAATTCGTGTCTGCCGTAGATGGTAGAATCTACGATAGCATAAATTTTGTGCCAGTCAGCGTGATTGAAACTCGTTTATCCTAGTTCTAAAACGAATTGGAATGTAAAAATAAATTGAATTCGATGTACGGGCACCAGATTGGAATTTGAGATATTGCGAATTTGCCATAACTCGTCTTTATCAGCTCTCATTTCGGAAGAAATGTCCATTGGTTTCCAGTTTCGAAAAAAATAATCGAAAATTTTCCGTGACAAACTTTAAAAGGCTGTCGTTTCTGTCAAGTGCCTTACGAGCTGCTATGAACAACTTGAACTTCAATCAAGATTGATCTCGGCCTCTCACATCTAGTTATCGCTGCCTGATTCGCATTGCGGAGTAAAATCCATCCTAAGAATCAGTGGCGGATCCAGGGGGAGGGTCCTGGGGGTCCGGACCGCCTCCGAAATTATTTTACGTGATGAGAAATTTTTAATTAGTTTCAATTTCATATAAGTTTCAAACTTAAAATTATTCCGAATCAAATTTGATCAACAAAACTGATATTCTTTAAACAAGGTTATTACGCATTACGAATTGTATAATGTTCAATTTAAAATCGAAATTTCGGACCCCTCCCGAAATTTTTCTCTGGATCCGCCCCTGCTAAGAATACCAGTACCAACCAGTACGACAACGGTTTTCGCTTTTGTTGCCCTAGTAACAATAACATAGCCTCCTACTACCATCGCAAACCTTTTCCATGAAGCGGTAACGCACTTGATTTTTTCTAGCGAGATAAAGAGCCCTATTCGCACACGTCACCTAGTGACTTCAACGAAAACCGGTTTTCATCCAAGTGAAGAAATTGGGCGTAAGTGATTGATATATTTTTTTGCGGTTTATCTGTAAATACGCATCGATTATAGTGGATTATAATGGACTCAGCGGGAAGAAAAACGATTTGGAAGTTAATAATAATAATTTTAGTGGACAAACTCAAGGTCAATATAAAAAATCTTCGAAAATGGATTTGCTGTGCCTCTGGGTTAGAGCACTGAGAACTGACATACAAGTAAAGTTTTCAACTTGTGTAAGAAATTGAACTGTCGCTTTAAAATGACAACAGCAAGTAGCAACTTGCCACTGGTCGGCGCTTCGATCGGCCAGCTATCGCTATACGGAACTTGTATGCAAACCTAGATACAATGGTGACTCACGCATGCAAACCTGTATGCGATGGCGATTTTCAATGTATTTCAATTAAATGTTTACACAGGTTTTTCGGGAAAGTTTGTTCTAGCTTATATGTCTGTTCTCTGTGGTTAAAGTTCACAACCGTCCGATTTAAGTATATTTCCATCAAAGTGTAAAAAGTTCACTTTTGGCAAGAACTAACTCTACTTTCAAGCATACACAACTTCCAAGCCAATGATTTTATACCGGTTCTAAAAGACAAAAATAAACATATCCCAGTCAAAAAGGGCAAGTTGCTGGCTAACGGGGAGCTATTTGCCAACTCGGATGCGCTAATTGCCCTTCAATTTGCCAGCAAATTGCTGGCAATTAGGGGGCTATTTCAAATGCAACATTTGGGCGAATTGCCGCCGTCATATTTTAGCCGCTCTATCTGCCCTTAAATCGCCCCTAAATCGCCCAGGGAACGCGCCATTTAATCGCCCTTAATTGCCTACTATTAAAATTACAAATAATACTTATTTTCGGATTCATTATCTACTCACATAAACTTATTACTAGGTAATCACCACAAAACTATAGGAAGAATCAATAGTGAAACTGGAATTGCACACCAAAACTTACCACAATCTGACTATTATTAAGAGTTTAGGTCAGAGATCTTGTTCCACTATATTTACACACGATTCCACAATTTCCCACATTCGTTGGCTAAATGAAGTGCACTAGACAAACAAAATACAAGCGAGAACACGCCAATTGTTTAAAAAAACTATTTTAAGCTTAAGCCAAACATGAACCGCCATGTTTGAAAAACGCAAAAACAACCAAGTCCTTTTCAGCCGCCAGAAAATTTGTCTAAGTGTTGAAATCGCCTTTAAATCGCATTCGCAAATTGCATTCGTTCCGGGGAGCAATTTGCGCATTTTCTTCCACTTTACTTTCAGTTTTTATACGTGTATGGTTCATTTTCCCACATAAATCTAAACAGTAAAGATAGCACCTATGAGAACTAAAAGATCTAATTACTCGAACCAAAACAATTACATTGATTCTCGACGGCGCAAAAACTGTCAAAATTTTTGTTGCAGATAGATTCCGGATAAACCGTTTCTGGCCGAACACAATTCACAGCACTTAATGAAAGAGAAAACTTTTCTATTTTCCGAATTCGATCAAAAATGCCCATTTTCAGCTAAAAAATGTTATTTTTTAAAATTTCACAGAACTTTGGTTTTGAACTCTGAAGTTCCATTCCAATTTTTTTAAATTTCTTCACGATGATTTAGTTGGAACCCCAAATCCCTGCCGTCTTTTTATTTGTTCTGCTCCCAAGTCCAGTTCGCTGGGATTTTTTTTGAAATCATAAGGCATTACGATAAAACTTTTGATTTTTTCCTTGGAACTTAAAAAAATTAAAATTTGTTTTTAGCTGTTCTCATTTTTTGACACTAGATGCTGATGTTTGATGCTATTTTTCAGACATATTTCGACAAAAAAAATCGATTTTCAACATGTATTTCCTCCCCCCTTTGTATTTTTTTCGAATATTATGAAATCAATATTCAAACGCCGCAGCCACTTAATGACGTCCGATTGAGCTAAAAAATTGCATAGATTCCTTTTTCGATGTAATAAGCATTTTATGTTAGAGTTTATAAGAAAATTTTAAATGACCATTTCCATTGATATCTACCCTCTTGAGCGTCCCTAATTCTCCATACAAACTTTGGTTTTAAACTGTGAAGTCCAGTTCCAATTTTTTCCAATAATTTCTTCACCAGGTTTTGGGGCAAACTACGCCACTGCGCAATAGGTAACTACGATCGTCTCCAGCCTGCTCATTTTACCCGTCAGTAACGGCCTTCATGTCAATATCACAATATCAGATCAATTGCTATTTCCTGTACCTTACACGTCATGAGGAAACACATTGTCAGCTAGGAAGCATTGTTCGTGAGAATTATTAATTAAGGTGAAAATATGTGGAAACCAGGAACACACGTTTGTTGCTAGGCACCGACTCGCTTGTTTACATTGAGAAAAAATGTAATTCGAAGTGAAAATTCAAACGCACAAATGAGAGTTTTCGGATATTTTTCTTCGGTCATCTGCACAGTGACAGAAAATTTGAAGTTTTGTTAGTAAACGATTAAAGTTTCGCGGGTGTTTTTTGCAGTGGTGTGTGATTAAAGTGCATTTGAAAAAGCGCAATGAAAATGAAAAGAATAACAATAAGAGTGCTTCGAAAAGAAACCCCAAGTGAAGAGAGGTGACATTTTTGCACAAAATAAAAACTACAGATAGCATTCCGTCAAAAACTCGGGTTGAGTGTATAGGAAAACGTTCTAGTTTCCTCAAGTAGCAGTTTCGTGGCACACCGGCAAGGTTAGTGTGTGGAAAAACGTATTTTTATATTTGATCATGTCAGATACATGGTTAGGCAGGGGGGAGGTGTATGTGACGTAGGAGCTATGATGTGGCTCGCTTGTTTAATGTCCTTAAAGAGACTTATTGGATTGAAAATTTGAAGGAAACTAATCTTTTAAACTACAGTCAAATACAAATATTGCCACAGTCAACAAATCTGACTTCGCTCTCAAGATTCCGAAACGATCCCAACAAAATCTGCAATGGTTACTCAACGGATTTAGTCATCGGGTGCTCCGATTCTACTGTGCGACATGTCACCTGTCGAACAATATTGACGACATGGTTGAATGCGAAGGATGTTGCAATTGGTTCCATTACGGATGCGTACGGTTTGCCGTTGGTCAGAGGCAGGAGCATTGGAAATGCTGTACGTGCATGGTGAAAAATACACAAGAGAACCAGAATATTCCGCTTCCGCCAACTACGCCACCGAATCTAACCGATTTGGAACCAGCCGGTGTTGATCCACGTGCAGCGCAAATGACACTTAACCTTAATCGTCTGGAGGAAGAACGTGCATTGATGCAGAAGGAAATTGAATTGAATCTTTCCACCCAACTGGAGCAACAAAAATTACGGCTTGAAAGGGATGCAAATAGGGCTAAGTACGACATTCTGCGAGAACATTGGAGCAAGTTTACAACCGGTGATGAAGTACGGGTAGATGATGTTGAACAAGTAGGTGAAGGGACAGATATGAGGGATCAGGTTGCTGCTAGATCGAGTCAGGAAATTGGTACATCGACGGCCAAAGCAATGCTAGTGAGGTGGGGAGTCCTACAGCTCGTCATTTGGCAGCGAGACACGTGATGCCGAAGGATTTGCCTGCGTATAGTGGGCAACCTGAGGAATGGCCTTTGTTTTTAAGTGCGTATACAACATCAACGGAACCCAGTGAAGTGGATAATCTTGGCCGCTTTCAGCGGTGTCTTAAAGGTAATGCATTGGAAGCAGTACGAAGTCGTTTGTTACTACCGTCATCAGTTTCCTATGTGATGCTTACGTTGCAGGTATTATATGGGCGCCCTGAACAAATTATATATGCAAGGTGCGCGAGGTACCTTCACCGAAGCAAGACACTTTGAGGATGCTGGTCCATTTTGGGTTGGTTGTACAGAGCCTTTGTGATCATTTGGAAACGACAGGATGGATTGCTCAGCTGTCAAATCCGGTACTACTTCATGAACTGGTCGAAAAGTTGCCAGGACACTTGAAATTGGATTGACCGATTTTCAAGTGGCAGTACCTGGCAGTAGACTTACGGTTGCTCGGGAGCTACATGAGTAACCTAGTTTCAGCAGATGTGACCCTGTCCTTGGAACCACAGACATCACGTCTAAGCAAGCCAGGAAAAGTAAAGGGGTTTGTCAGTAGATACAGAACACTAGATTAGGATTGTCGCTGGTGTTCCCATTGTTTTCGTCTCGGAACATGTTTGTTTTGCTTTCGGTATATATCTGTCAAGGTATCGAAAGTCTCTAAAGTAAAAGTCTTTGGTCCGCACTTTTGGTACACGCAGAAAAATATGGCCTGCTTGTAACCACAAACCGTTTAGTTGAACTTCAAATTAGTAAAATGCTAAACTCTTATATTTCACTCTCGTTTATTCTACTGTGATTTTTATGCATTTAAAACCGAAAAGGCCCAATGCACAAAATTTACAGCAGAATAAACAGTAGGCAAACAGAAAAATGATGTAATATCTGTTATGGAACAAATTGCTATGTGGCATACTATTATAATTTCATTAATTTTCACATGGTATCTATGCGTGACAGATAATTTTTATGTTCTACTACAAATTGCAAAAAATTATGTGTGAAATCAATATATTCAATATAACGAATTTTCTCGGTGTAAATTTTCGACTGTTATTGTTATGAAATGAAAGAGTTTGTATATACCGCACAAGGAAATGAAAATTCACCAAAATTCAGTACAGGTTTAGATAATTTGTGCATTCTAATTAGTGAGAATACATCAGCCAATAATGACCATTGTGTTGGTAGCTAAAAGCAACAAAAATGATTCGTCGCTATGAAACGACGATAGAGGATTATTTTTTTGCTTTTTTTATTTGGCCTATTTGACAAATATATCCCGGAATCAAAACAATGATTTTCCTACCACTGATGCCAGCGACAATCCTAATCTAGTGTTCTGTATCTACCGGTTTGTCAACGCACATTCTACGATGCCACCTGGTGACAGAGAAGTAGCAACAACTGAACCATAGCAAACAAAAGCTCAGGAGCGGACGATATCATGTTTGATCTGCAACAAGTTAGATCATAAATTGAAGGAATGTGAGATTTTAAGCGAATGAGTTGCGATGATCGATGGAAAGCCGTACGTGCACTCCACTTGTACCGAGTTTGTCCTGAAAGGTACGACAGAAGACCATGGCTCTTCCGCAGCAAACGCTACGATATGACGAACTGGCTCGTCGGTATGACCACATACGAAATCTACCGGACAAGAGTTTAGAAGTCGTCACTACTGGTATACGTACAGGAGCAAAGTACGCACGTCTAAGTGCAACGACGTTAATCCGAGAAGGTCAACAAAGAGAACCCATTACCGCGAAGACCCGTTTAGGTTGGGCTGTCTACGGTCCTACGGTTGCCAGCAGGAAGCTTTCAAGTTTCAACTTGCATATCAGCGGACAACGAACTGCATGAGTTAATCAAACAGTACTTCACTGTGGAAAGTGTTGACGTGTCAGTCGACCGTGGCCCGGACTCGGAAGACATACGGGCAAAACGTTTTCTGGAACAAACAACAAATCGAGCGGAAGTAGGTTTCGAAACCGAATTATTGTGGCGTTATGAATTTCCAGACAGTTTCGGCACAGAGAACAGACATCCATGATCGAACAAAAATATTTAAAAAACGTGTGTAAACATTTGAATTAATATACGAAAAACACTAGCGCCGCCACACCAACCTATCCCAACTATCCGTCAAATCGATTCCGGAAGCGGTTCGAAATCCTGGACGAATTCAGCATGGAATCTAGCTCAAAGAAAACAACCGATTCCGACTCTATCGGTTGACGCATTTGAGCTGGAATTCATGCTGGAAGTCCGAATCGGTTCCGGACTAGTTTGACAGGGTAGAGGAATAACCGCTGTCAATTCTGTTGCACTCAGCCACAAAAAAAAATGACGACAGTAGCGCACCTGGTTTAGATATCCAAACTACCTTCGAAGCCGTTAGAGATTTTACACAAGTTGCATGCTCAAGATGGACGTCTGTTCTCTGTGGATCATTATCCAAGATTTCTGGTGGACGAATGCCGGCAGGGACGATGAAATTGGAGGCGATATTTTAAAGCGATGTAGAGTGGACTAGCCTGTTCGGTGATCTACAGCAAATACGAATTGATCGATGCTACTTCCCAGGAATCACATCATCAGTAATAGAAGATCTACAGGTGCACGTGTCTGTGGATGCCAGCGAGAACGCATACGAAGGTGTTTCGTATTTTCGCGCGGTGATCGCCGGAGAAATTCATATCGTGTTGGTTGCTGCGAAGGCGAAAGTGGCCCCACTAAAACCACTCTCCGTCCCAAAGCTGGAACTCCAAGCAGCGTTGATTGAAGCAAAGCTGATAAAAACCATCGGACAGACTCATTCACTAACAATTTTTCGTAGATTCATTGGCTCAGATTATAAAACGGTGCTAGCGTGGATCCTTTCCGACCACCGTTGTTACCTGCAGTTCGTGGCTTGCAGAGTAAGCAAAATTCTCTCCATAACAAATCCCAATGAGTGGCGCTGGATTCCAACGAAATTCGACGTAGCGGATTTAGCGTCGAAGTGGAGAAAAGAACGAGAATTTGCTGGTTTGCTGGTCCGGAAGTCCTGAAACGCACAACCACGCAATGGCCGCAAATGGACCCTGAAATGCTTCAGTCACGATTAAGGAGCTACGACCATGATTCGTACACCGGACTTAGCTGTCTGATGGTTTCATAGAGTGGACACACTTCTCGAAATGGGAGCGTCTCCATCGGTCGATAGCTTATGTATGCCATTTCGCTGTCAGCTGCCGAAAGGCGAACAGGCAGTTGAGAGAAAGCGGTCGTCTCACAAACGAGGAGTTAGCAACTGCGGAAAATGACGTTTCTCGATGAAAATGGGGTGATCAGGATGAAGGGCCCAACTGGAGAAGCCGTTTTTGTCTCTTATCATGTCAAGAACCCAATCATCCTGCCTAGAGAGCACCAGGTTATTCTTCTTATAGATGACTGGTATCATCGAACTTACCTGCATGCAAACAACAACGCAGTAGTCAATGAGATGAAACAGTGATTCCGCATTCCACACATACGAGCTCTTTTCATAAAGCGGGCAAACTGTGCATGCTATGCAGAGTGAAAAAGGCGAAGTCACTGCAACCCAAGATGGCACCTCTACCGAAGGCTAGACTAAATCCGTTCACCCGTCCTTTCTCCTACGTTGGTCTGGACTATTTCGGACCAATGGCAGTCAAAGTAGGCCGATCTTTAGCGGAACGGTGGGTGGCACTGTTTATGTGCTTGACAGTCCGCACCGTTCACCTGGAAGTAGTTCATTCGTTGTCAACGAAGTCCTGCAAGATGGCTATTCGACGCTTCATCGTACGCCGTGGATCATCGCTTGAAATATATAGCGACAATGGCAAAAAATTTCCAAGGCGCCAATCGAGAGCTCCAAGAGCAGATGAAATCCGTCAACCTGTCGTTGGTTGAAATATTCACCAATGTGAACACTAAATGGGTGTTCAACCCGGCATTTGCCCCGCACATGTTCGTGAGAATTATTAAAGAAACTTATTGGATTAAAAATTAGAAGCAAACAAATCTTTAAAGCTACCGTCAAATACAAATATTGCTACAGTCAACAAATCTGACTTCGCTCTCAAGATGCCGAACCGATCCCAACACCAGGGATTTCCTGGGATCCCAAACTTTCACCATTTTTTCGTTCTGTTTTTTTACAATCCATCTCCCACTGACAGGCAGTGCGTTTATAGAAGAAACTTGTCTGCATCTATTTATTGATAAATTGTGTATTCTCCATTTTTAGCTCTGGAGATGAAAGGCGATAGCTCTACTGTACATCTAACGGCCCATTTCAATAATACGAATACATACACGTATCAATTGGATATTAGCAATATATACGCACTTCCAGAATAAAAAATACTTTTGATTCTGACACGTATTAACAATAAATGAAAACATAATTGAAGAACAACACAAAACGATTTCACTAGCGTGTTGCTCTGAATTCGTTGATTGATGGCATTTCTGCGAAGAATTCTCCTCCATCCACAATAAGTGAAATCGTTGCATCAACTAGTCAAGTTCAGATGGCGCTGTGGGTGCTAAGTGAGTGCATTTTTTGCTGGCTTGATTCGCGCACGTGTGTAGCAAAATAATTAGGATGTGACCAGAGTGTATGTAAGGAGAGTGACGACAACTGTCATGGTTATCTGTCAGTAATATTCCAAACGAGCAAACGACCTCTCAAAATACATGGATTTGACTCGTTTGGAATGACACTGACAAATAACCATTGTTCCAATTTTGACAGTGTCGTCACTCTCCTTATATGCACTCAGGATGTGACGATAAAATCAATACGTCACATTACACTATTCTCGCGATATTTTTGCCTACTAACAGATAACACAACAGAAGGAACGATCTACTAAGCGATTAACTTCGATTTCCTGTATATTTATACTATATGTCACGGCAAAATTTTGAAAACTATCGAACGAATACAATATCACTTCCAAGCGGTTCGACAGTGCTGCCGGATCCCAACTTTCGCCATGTTTTCGTTGCGCTCCCAATTTTTTTTATTTTGTTTCGCAGTGTTACTAACTACTTAATTGTGAACACATCCCTGATGTGCTGGAACTGAACTCAGCGAACGGGTTCTAGATTATTAACGAAAAATATCGATTTGTTGTCCATGATTCATTGATATATCTAAGCCTACGAATGATAATGGTACCGAATTAATTCTGTTTTAATACTTTGCGAAATTTATTTTTCGGTAAAATGTTTTATTTTTATCGATACGCCCACGCAGATAAAATTAAAAAAGTTTATGAGGTATCTATGAAAGAAGCTTTATAACATTGACAATTATAGTGCCTTTTTAATGCAAAAAATCTTGCACTCGACCAAAGAACACGAAACCCCATCAGACAACGATACAAGACATCGATCCCTACGGGCATTTTTCACGCTATGTGCAAAACGAAACGAAAGCCAAAACTTTATATTACAATTCATGCAAATCGCACAAATTTTCAACTCATTATACTGGAGTTATCTCATGTTAAAGTCGGTGCTTGAACGCCGAACCGAGGGCGAAATGTTGGCACCGAAGAAAATGGAAAACAACAGTGGAAACTAAAAGTTGAAGTTTTAGCAGGATTCAGATTTTAAGGTAATTTAACAGCAATTTGGCGCTGCATAATCTTCTACGACAATGTTTCTAATAAGCTTGGGTTATTCGCTGGTGGTTGGGTTTAGGAATGTAGGTTGCTCTTTAAAGGGTCGCTGAAACAGTTTGCACTAAATCAAACCTCAAGAAAGTTGTTAAAAATCTGCCTGTTTATATTCATAATAACATGTTATCTTAATTATTTATTTTAGCTGTACAGAGATGTTATGTGATGTGATTAACAAAAATTGCAATTGAATTAACTGGATGCTTTTGCTGGGCTAACTTCAAAGAAGCGAACCCTTGTGGCAGTAACCATTATCAAGTAAGGTCCGGCTTACATTTTCATAAAAAAAATTAACTAATAATCATTCTGAAGTTTTTACGTCAGAAAAAATTGTTTTTACCTTTCGAAAGTTGAGCTATAACAATTTAAAATGGAAGGATAAAAGGAAAATTATATTTAATAAAATAAAATAGTATTGTGAATTCATCTTTATTGTGCCAATTCGTATAAAGCTGTTTCCTGGAAAAAAATATCCGTAACTTTTTCCCGCGATGTCTAACTGCTAGGACCGACGGTACCTAAGGCCATAAATATTTAAATTTCCGCCAATCCTGGATGCCTTAACTAACGGTATTTTTTCTCTTATATTGCCCTGGAGCGAGCAACTTGGAGCATAAGTTTTTATTATGACAACGGTCAGAACAATTTACGATTCAATCCTTTTAGACTGAGCACAGTTCAAGTTGTGGGAAAATTTTTGTTTTAAACGGCAAGCGGCACTTACCAGACACCGGTCCGGAATTTACTTGTTATTCGTGCTTCCGGGATAAGTGCCGTTTTGTTTCATTAATTATTTAATACACAGAACGAAAAGCTGACAACGAATGTTTTAAATCTTTTGTTTTTGTTAATTGCTTTATGATTCGTTGAAGAAGGGTGAACTTTAACCTTTACAGAGGTATATGATGCTGACAACCTTACTTAAAATTTAAGGACAAAAGAAGCAGCCACCGATATTATCTGACGAATTTGCTTTACTGATTGCGATTGACATTCATGCTTTCTGATTAAAAATGCTATTTATCTCTTATTTTCACAAATCCTTGGTACATCTTGGAACATCTAACAAGTTTTAACTTTTTGTTAAAATCTGACACTTCGAAAGTTATTTGCAAAATAACCCTACTCTGGATCATGGTTAAAATTGACAGAGCGATAGTTAAATTTGACAGCTCGATGGTTAAAATTTTGCCCATGATACAGAATAAAAAGGTGGAAACATTTTCTGTACCTAATTGAGGTTGTCAATATTTTTCAATACAAGATTAAGGGATTAAGATTGAAACGAAAACGTGTTGTGTTAAGATTTGTTTGGGTTATTTCATGATGCTATGACTGTCATACTTAATGTAATAAGAAAAAAAAAACTAATTTTAAAATATCGACAAATGTTCACACCTCTACCAACTTGTGGTGATCGCAGCTGTCAATTCTAAATAACTATCCATATGTCAACTTTTGAAATGGTTCGCTCTCTCGGTTAAATTTTCCCAGTCAAGAGAAAATAACTTTCGAACTGTCAAATTTTAACTAAAGGTGTAAAAAAATCGCCAAATGGTTCACAGCCTGAGGCATGGTTAAATATGACAGTTCGGTAGTTAAATTTGACAGCTCAAATGTTTACCAATGATGCATTCGAGTAAAAATATCTATCGAACTGTCAAATTTTAACTAAATTTAAAAAAATCACAGAGAACAGACATATAAGCTAGAACCACAGATAACAGACGTTTAGGCTCGATTTGAATCGTGTGTAAATACCCGCTACTGAAATTCCGAATAAATCAGACGTCTGAAACACGTTTGGCAAACGTTTGTAGATGGCGCAGTGATCGATACGATACAGTGCAGCTGTCAAAAACGTGTAGCGCAGATGGCAATAGTTAAACACGGATTTCCAACGTTTATCAATTTGAAAGTTTACACAGGTTTTTGAAGAAATTTTGTTCTAGCCCAAACGTCTGTTATCTGTGCTAGAACTAACATTTCCGGAGAACCTTATAAAACAATCGAATAAAATATGTTACAAATCACCATAGCACTCAATTTTGCATACGTGCCGAACACAGCACCGGCTAGCGGCTGGTAGCTGCTTGCTGCTAACATGTAAAAACTACAGACACTTTATACACAGACTAGCGAAGTGTCAAAAATTGCAGCCAAACGGACTGTCAAAAAGTGCAGCCAAACGAGCGTGAGGGTTTTGAGAGGGGTAATACCAGAGAAAGCCCATGTAAAGCTTATGGGAGCTTCCGTGATGCCCGTTTACATTAATGGTTGCTAGTTTTACTGTTTTTCTCTCCGCTACACAGTGGGGCGAAACTGAAAAAAGACGGTCAAAAGTCTTTCCTGAGTTTCACAGATGTTTTCATGATTTGATGTCTTCAGGAAAGTTTCCTAGGACTACATCCCACATCTTTTAGGATAAGCACCATAATTTTTCTTAAGGTGAAAGTGTCACTTAAAAAAAAAAATTTTTGGCTCGGCAACCAAAAATTTTTTTTGCGCGTAATCTTGTAGAGCAATTTATTTTGAACAACTTTAAAGAACATATCTGCCATCTATATATTTTTCCTTAAGTGATATGAACGTTGCACCTTAAAATCAATTTTTCAACTTTCTCTTCTACAACTTCATTTTTTCTACATACATATATTCTAGAAAGTTTTAGATACCGTCGAAACACACAACTTTTCGGAAGACTCAAATGATGTATGACATGTGTATCGGGATATAAATCGATTTTTCTTTAAAAAATACTCTTTTTCATTATGAAATTTCTCAAAATTGTGAAACTTTGTGAACCAAAACTCAGCATGATTAAATTCGCCATGTTATGTAGTAAATGTAAGCGAAGTATAACAATCCGGACTTTTCGGGTTTTTTAGTTTTCCTACATTTTTATACTGTATAATGTATGGATATTTCGCAGTGTCTATAGAGCGGGCGTTAGTAAATCAACACGTAATAATACAGAATACTACACTCAATGCAAAATATATCTTCTATTATCAACAATCAACATGTAAAAACAATGAAAGTGTATGAAGCACTTATTATACATTAGAAGTATTTTATATTGAACTAGCCGGTATCTAAAACTTTCTTGAATATACAAATGTAGAAAAAATTAAGTTTTTAGAAGAGAAAGTTGAAAAATTGATTTTAAGGTGAGACGTACATATCTCTTAAAGAAAAATATATAGATGGCAGACATGTTCTTCAAAGTTGTTCAAAATAAATCGCTCTACAAGATTACGCACAAAAAAAAATTTTGCTTGTTGTCGAGCTAAAAAAATTTTTTTTTAAGTGACTCTTGCACCTTAAGAAAAATTATGGTGCTTATCCTAAAAGATGTGGGATGTAGTCCTAGGAAACTTTCCTGAAGACATAAAAGCATGAAAACATCTGTGAAACTCAAGAAAGACTTTTGACCGTCTTTTTTCAGTTTCGCCCCACTGTGCGCTAGTCTGTTATATAAAGTGTCTGTAGTAAAAACTACAGACACTTTAGAAAAACTCTAGAAAGAGAACTGCGGAGATTCCATTTTGGATCGATTGGATTCGCGTTTGGCTGTCAAAAGACGAATCCAATCGAACATTGCCTATCCTTTCCAGTAAAGCTCAGCTCCAGTGACACGACCGATTCTAGTTAGAACATTGGACGTGTTGCCATACCAAGCCGGGGCATACGTTGCCAAAAATGCTGTTTTTCTCTCCGCAGTTCTCTTTCTAGAGTTTTTCTAAGACACTTTATACACAGACTTGCGGAGAGAAAAACAGTAATACTAGCAACCATGAACATTTACTGGCATCAATGGAACATCCCATAAGCTTTGCATAGGCTTCCCTCTTTACTTCCCCTCTCAATACCTTCATGCTCGTTTGGCTGCACTTTTTGACACTTCGCTAGTCTGTGTATAAAGTGTCTGTAGTAATTAAGTCAGTAATTTTTCTTACAAACTTTACAAAGTTAGCTTGTATATCAGGTATCAGTGCCCTTAATGCCCCTATCACAGACTAACAGACATAACACTATGAGGAAGATAACTCCTAAATAGGTCGCTCCGCTCATTGTTCCAGAACACTAACTGTTCAAGTATTATATCTACTAGTATGCGGTTTCATATTCCAGAAGCGTCCAGTCGTGAATGACATATTCTAGTAGAACCATTGACCACATGCCACCTCTCAGCATTAAATTTGTGCCAGAAAAGAGATTCTTAACTGAGATTGATATTTATCTTTTGGGATTTTGGAACTTTTCGTAGCAGTTTAGCATCAACGTTATTGCCTGATGTGCTATTTCAACCTCGTTCGTGACGTTTCCTTTGATATTCTATTGCTTTTGGGGTACGTTCTTCGATTAGCTGAAGCTTGCCTCGAAAAACCACCACAACTGCTTGCTGCTACTACTGGAGCACAGCTGTGCAATATAGTTTCCATGCGGAGCGAGTATTTCTATTAGTCTCTTCGTTCACGTCCGGCCTCCAGGGAACGATTTGATATTTATTTCAATTACGGATTACACTTATCCCCATTATCCATTTGAAGGCGCCTTTGGCGCGAATGTGGGTGTCTGTCTTCTGGGCAAAGCAGAACGGTAGGTATCGAGGATTGGGAAGGTAAAGCGCGGAAAATATGAAAATATTTAGCGCAGAAATTGTCTTTGTTTGCCCGTCTTCAAGTGCAGTGGTGAAAGAGGAGTGAATAATAGCTTTATTAAATATTTGTTTTGAGATCATTGAACGTGAGAAGTTCAGTCAAACGAAATTGAAATAAGGGCTCATTTAAATAGAATTACGTTGTAACATTCGACCAGCATTGTTAAAAAAAATTAACTTCAAAAGTTAAAAAAATTAACTTGAAGAAAAATGTCATATTCAGCCAAAACATTAAACACGTGTCGATTATTTTTCTCTAAAAAATGAAAGAATAGTGAGACAAATAATCAGAAGAAGGCATTTCTATTCCCACTATTGCCAGAAAACTAAAAATATCAAAAGTTTTTGTGCATAATTCGAAGCATCATTAAGGAATGAAATCACTCAACTAAACACTTGTTCGAAAACTGTTTCGTGGATATTCGACCAAGTCTCCTGCGTGATAATGAATGACAAAACTTAGGACGTAGAAGACTTCAACCAGCTTCATAGGTTATTTTTCTATACTGCTATGCAACAAAATGAGGTAATTCTTAACGATAGGGATGTTCAGGCTACCCAAAAATATATGGTTTGGCTGGTCATCTGCGACAGTGGATGAAATCAAGTAAAAACTTTGTACCAGCAGGAAGGTACCCCAGAATATCTACCTGGAAGATTGTTTGCAGAAACTATTTTAGCCATTTCTGTGCAGTCATAATCTACTCTTCCTGTTCTTGTCGGATTCGGCATCTTCTCACCACAGAGAACAGACGTCCATCTTCAGCATTCAACTTGTGTAAAATCTCTAACGGTTTCGAAGGTAGTTTGGATATCTAAACCAGGTGCGCTACTGTCGTCATGTTTTTTTGTGGCTGAGTGCGACAGAATTGACAGCGGTTATTCCTCTACCCAGTCAAACTAGTCCGGAACCGATTCGGACTTCCAGCATGAATTCCAGCTCAAATGCGTCAACCGATAGAGTCGGAATCGGTTGTTTTCTTTGAGCTAGATTCCATGCTGAATCCATCCAGGATTTCGAACCGGTTCCGGAATCGATTTGACGGATAGTTGGGATAGGTTGGTGTGGCGGCGCAAGTGTTTTTCGTATATTAATTCAAATGTTTACACACGTTTTTTAAATATTTTTGTTCGATCATGGATGTCTGTTTTCTGTGTTCTCACTAAGTCAGTGATGTTTTGCATGTTAAGAAGTAAATAATAGTTATATTACACCGAATGAGCCAAATTCACCGAATTGTCCAGAGTAACGTCCAATGACGAAAAATTGGGCTCTCGTGATGAGAGAGCAGTCTAAATGTCAACAGCAGGTTACAACCAAAGCAAAATGCCAAAAATTATGGCACAAAAAGCAGCGGAATTAAAAAAAAATTAGTGCTTTTTACATATCGACGAGTTATATATTTTTGCTTGTATCTGTAAAGCATATTTCATTTTTTGGTTCAATATTTTAAAATATCTGGGTTTTAGCTCTCCAAATTTTGTCACGAGCAAGCAAGACTTGGAATTAATTCTATGTTTAACTAAAGATTATCTCGCTTAATCTTAAACCAGGTTCACCAGTTCGTATAAATCTGGCTTAAACGCTAAGCGAGGGTGAAGAAATCGGCCCTAAATCACGAATCGAATGTTCTTTATTAAACTTAACCACGAAGCAAAGTAAAATGTGGGAACATTCTCCTTATCCTGTTTACGCCACTATTATATAGATGTCGCAGTCGATAATGCAGTTTTGCAGAAACACCCCTAACGCAAGCACGCCACTGCTCTCATTTTTCGTGTGTATGCGGCCATTCGTTATACTTCCGTTATTTCAATATTTGCGTCGTTGCATGAGTAATCGAACGGAGTGATTGGTAAAGTTTGCTCTCGAGTAATAAGTTGTAAAAAACATTTGAGCTGAAAATCAATTGTTTTCAGGAATTGCGAAGAGGCAGAATACTGCTCGAAATTGGTGAAACACCCAGTAATTTGGTTCAGCGTCATGGTGCTATGCCTTCCGAACAGAATGTGCAGTGTTATGTGATTAGGTAAATTGAAAGGGAGACTGAAAGAAGGTGTGCCCGGGAGTGTATTTTTGTGAAACGGAATATCGGTTATTTTGGTTGACATCGCGAAAAATTGATTGTGAATCGGTGCAATATCTTGTTTTATCCTACTTTGGAAATCTGCGATAAGGTATCTATATTTTATTACAAAGGGTTTTGCGTCTATTACAAACGTTATGAAGCATTCCTGCGAAGGACTATGACATGTTGACACACCTGATCAACAGTAACGGCAATAAACTTTGACACAGGTTCGAATAATGTTAAGGCAAAGTTAGTCCAATACATTGCCATTTTTCTTTCTGAAAAAGAACTTGGAAGAGAAAGTCAAAAAAGATGTTATTGTTCTGAATTGCGTCTTTTTTTAAATGGGTCTTTTTTTATGGAAATTTTCTTAATTCCCTATTTGGCAACAAACGAAGTATAGTATAGCGCTATGATGCATGTCGCGGCATTCAATCCGTAGATTTGCTCTGCACCCAAAAAAGAAATAAAAATATTCCAAATTAGGATATTAAGCCATATGCTGTTTATGATTTTTTCCAAGAGGCTGACGTTAAAGATACGTAATTGAACGTTTCTTCTCTATTTTGTACCCCAATAAATATATTTTTTTTAAATTTGATTATCACGACCGTATTTTCCATTAGCCTACCTTGATCCCCATCCTTTTGCTGGGATAACTGGCAAAAAAGCTAACCCATGTGACTAAATTTGGAATGTTAAGGAAGACCAATAGCAAATAAAAACATAAATCCCGATAATGTTAAACGAGGACGCGTTTGCATTTTTATTAGAAAAACAATTAAAAATCTTTTTGAAGTAAAGGTTAAACATATATATTGTTATATTTAGAAAAATGAGCTCAATCGGTTTATGAAACAAAAGGAAATTTTTTCTTCACTTATTGTAATTGCAATTTATTAGCTTACGAATCGTTACAGTTGTATACCTTACGTCAGGTCAAGGAAGAAACTGTTTATATTTAATGACCTTATTGTGTACAAATCAATTTCGAGTTGATATTGTATTTATTAATGAATTGATATCTAGTACTTTACAAATGCATCTTACCGGTAGGCAGCATTTTCAATACTCAACAGCAGTAAAAAAGCATTTTCAGAACATACTAACAATAGCCCTGAATTTTGCCAAAAGCGACTATAAAATAGCAATCCAAACGATTTAGTTTAGACTCACTTTTCAGGCCTATTTGTAATCTATGTAGCGTCTAAAATTTTCTTGAGATTATATTACAATGGATGAAAAATATTTTTTTAGTTTTTGGAGCAAGTAATATAGGTGATTTCTGTACAATTTAAACCACATTATCACTGAAAACCTTCACATTTTAAATGACAATACTTCCAGAAATGTTCAGTATAGCCCAGCGATCGGGAACAAATTCGTCTAAATTTTGGAAAAGACGCAAATTTTACTGAACATTTTTCAAACCTACAGCATGATTTTTTTTAAAATATGCCGACGTTAGGCAGATGCAATACCGACGTTAGATCGCCTAATGAAAAAAGAATACTCGTTAACAGGAATGCTGTGGTAAATGTTACACTCACATTGTTCGTTCAGAAACCGTTCTTATTCGTACAGTAAGAAAAAAATATTTTATGCCAGTAATTGTGAGATACGCGATATATGGAAAAACAAATCTGAAATCGCATCGCTGTTATGCTTAGATAGATATTACACTTGAAATTATGGTCCTTTTTAGATAGGATAGGAGGCCATCCAACCATTCCGAAGGTATTTCTCCTTCCACTCAGCTCATCACGATCACACAGTGGATTGCTTCGTACTGTCGGTCACTCCTGACTTTTGGATAAATACTGACTTGAAATGACTTCATAAACACAATGGTAGAAAATTTGAGGTTTGTTTCAATTCTGTAAAATTGCAAAAAAAATCATTTGCAAATGGGATCATAAATTAAATTTTATTCGAATGAATGAAGGTATACAACTTTTGTTTTTTCTTATTTTATTTTCTATTTGATTGTATCGGTGACTTTTCATTCCTATTATTTACGTGATTTAGTCAATTATTATTGGGATATGATAGGCTTTTGCAGTTAAGTGATTTATGCAGTAGAAAGTTTTTGACCGACGTGTCACGTGAATAAGGAGCTAAGCAAATCTTACAAACTATAAAAAGAGCTTATCGGTGCAATTGGTGATTGCAACGATTTTTGCCGAAAATTGCTTATAATACATTTTGTCATAATTTCTAATATTTCTATGTTTGGGAGACCGGGCAACTCGTTTGTGCTAAACCAAAGGAGACTTTTTAAATCATTTTCAGAACTTTGTTCTGAATCCTTTGAAGCGTTTTCTTCCTAGTAGCACAACAACTTACATTAGCACTGCATATAGCATTGCTGGACTAAATATTTGTTTATAAATTAATAGTTTGTTCTTTAGGCAGACTCTGTGATTCCTGTGTATAAGAGGGTATAAACATTTTATATATTTGTTGCATTTTGTTTGGATTCCTTCAATGTGATCCTTAAAAGTGAGTTTTTTATCCCAAGTATTTAAACTTGATTTGACCGCATTAAATTCAAATCATTAAATTTAATAATATGGTTATGATTTGATTTAAGAGAAGATTTTGGCTTATGCGGAAACACAATCAATTGTATTTTTACTGCATTAGTGGTAATTTATCATGTTTCAGATAATCATTGAACATATTCAAGTTTCGTTGCAGTCGACTGTAGATAATACGAAGACTTCTACCTGTGGCAGAGATGCTAGTATCTTCACAGCAAAGTGACTTCTTAAAGCCTTCGGGTGGTTTTGAAAAATTAGAGATATTATATAGGATTGGTGCGACGCTTGACCCTTGAGGGACGCATGTTTCAACGGGCAGCTTATTAGATTTACAATTGTGATAAGATACCTGTAGGGTACGGATAGTAAGATTATTTTTTATTATCTTTACTGTGTAAACTGGAAAATTGAAATCCAACATCCTGCAATTAACCCTTTGCACTAAACACTGTCGAAAGCTTTTTCGATGTCTTGAAGAGCAACTCCAGTAGAATAGCCCTCTGATATATTTTCACTTGTCATATTAGTTGCTCTCACAAGCTGATGAAGAGTTGAATGTCCCATACGAAATCCAAACTGCTCGGGAAGAAAAATATAATTCTCAATGATATGTGACATTATTCTAGTTGGGTTATTTTTTCTAGTAATTTACTAATAAAAGGGAGTAAAATGATTTGTCAATAGCTAGATGCTTTTTTTATATGGCTTCAGAATAGTAATAACCTTGGCATTTTTCCATCTTTCAGGAAAGTATGCTAATGCGAAACATTTGTTGAATATTTTGACCAAGAAATCACCATGAGATGATTTCTGAAAGGTTTTTAAAAAAAATGTTAAAAAGTTCCATCATAACCTCCCAAGTAACAATGTTGGTTATATTGAAGTTTAATAGCGTTTAGTAAAACTAATGTTTAAAACCTCCCATGCTAACCTTATGGTCTTATGTACTTCCTACAAGCTGCTATAAACCCATGTTATGACAAATTGGCCCAGTTTTATTGTAATCAGTAGAACTTGTTATGCAAACTATCATAGGAGTAATAGTTTTATTACAGTTCTATTGTACTCTTTAGGTGTGATATTAAACCAACAGTATAAAACCTTCTCCTGACCTAGCAGTGTGGAAAACCACTATATGAGCGCTATTAAACCATCATAAAACTGTGTAAAGTCTTCCTGAAGAAGTCCATAAATCTTCTTATGCTATTCACGTTAGAACATTCAGTTTTAACCTAAATTTTTTCACTGATTAAATGTATTCAATAAAATTTTATCGTGGTTTTATTCCGCAACATCGCATGTCGCCCATCAACGAACAAAATGCCATATTGTAAGGTATACATTTTTTTCAGAATAGTGATTAAAAGAATTTTATTATTGTTCATAACACATCCATGCGTGTTTGAAGGCATGCCGTTAAGGATTTATGGTGAAACATCATGAAAGAGCAACGCAAAATAAATGCGCCCCATGAATTCTACTAAAAAGAGCATTCGGTAATATTTTTCTGCAAATATTGAAACAACACTTAACCCAGTTTTGGTAAATTTTTTTAAATGTTTTGTACTTTTTAACAACTCTTTCAAAAAATGTCTCAAAACGTTTGATTCCACCCTTCATACGAACAGTAAGGCGTATATTTGAGAAATTTTACTTTGCATTTTACTATTTTTGCTTCAAGGCGACATTTTTTTCAATAAAATTTGGTATACTTGAATAATTCTTTCATAAGACAATTCCTCTTAAAACGGTCATAACCGAGCAATTCATATAGCAAGTGTTTATCATGGCACCCTCTGTATCTATGATGAGAGTGACAAGTTTTATGCTGGACTAAATCACAGCTTGCTGGTTATGATTATTTTGACAGTGACTTTGTCCATGATGGTAAATGAAAGGTGGGGGTTTTTACTATGTAACGGTGCGGTTGACAAATTTGAGTAGCGCAATAGATTAAAATAAACACACTGAATACTCGCCATCTCTATAGTGTGTTCACCATTTACTGTCAGTGTCATTCCAATCGAGCACGATATTTGCCAATAGTCCTCGTTTCGAACGAAGTAGATCAGCGTAAGACGCTTGTTGAACAAATGTTTCGGCAAAAGAGTGAAGGTTGATGCAAAAATGGAAATGAAATGCGTTTTTTCAAATTGGATTCAAATTTATTATGCGTTCCTGGAGTGATCTGATCCTAGACCGAAATGCATTTGTATGAGCTTATTGTTTATAGTACTAAACACAGATGGACTTCCTTTTCTGTAAAATAATGTGAGAAGTGGTTCTTAAAATTTTTGCAACGGCTGTCTGGCAGAGTCAATTTTTGTAAACAGCCAAAAAACAAATCATTGCAACCCTCCCAGGTAATGTAGCCATTGTAAGTGATGTATTCTGCATCACACCTAGAAATAATGAAAGTCCATTTATTACATTGCTGCTTTCAATATTAAAACAATATTAAAAGTGTTTAAATTGGAAGGAAATGGTGCCCGTGACAACAAAATAACGAATTATCTCACGTCTGGTGATTCGTAACAACGAAAAGTTGAACAAACTGCTCTCCGGAGTGACAATTGCTCAGGGCGGTGTGTTGCCAAACATCCAAGTTGTACTGCTTCCCAAGAAGACCGAAAAGAAAGCATAAATCGAACGCTTGAGACTTACCAAAGAATCTCTCTTGTAAAAATTGTCCTTTTCAGGACGACCACATATTTTTGATAAAGAACAAAATTGAAATTGTGTTTCCAATACGGAGATTATCGAACACTCAGGGTAAAGAGAGTAATGTAATACGGCATCTTGGTAAAATGTTTGAGAATTGAAATCTTTTTTGAATGCGTCTTGTAAAAATGTTTTCCTCTTCACTCCAGTTTGTTTCTGGCCATATTTGCAATTTG